>NC_083401.1:44591384-45338051 GCF_020745735.1 Hemiscyllium ocellatum
CAGCATCTGTGGAGGGAAAAAACAATTAATGTTTTGAGTCCAGTACAACTCTTCAGAACCAATTTTAATTTTGGCTCGGGCCTGTTTTGGGAGAGTGGAGTTTAAAGTGAGCTTGTCACAATTGTTCTTCAGGGTAATCCTAGAAGAGTCTGTGGTTTGACAGAAATATGAGGTCCTGTAGAACTTAGCGTGTTTGTTGACCGAGTTCTTTTAGTTAGCGTCTAAGGTAAGTGATGGATTGAGAGGGTTGGGGGTGTTGCAGATGGCTTGCCCCATCCATTTCGTGTATTTCTATTTCGATACAATCCTGCTTATACAACTAATGTCTGTACACTTCACCAGCAGCCTGATGACATGAGTATTGTTATGTGATTTTAAGTTCTTTCTTTCCAAGTTGACTACACCGGGTACTTGTTTGTATGGGGATGACATTCAGGGGGAGGAAGGGTTTGGTTTCCCATTCCAGCTTTGTACCCCCGAGATTGCAGTTTTCTAGTATTTTACTGAAGTATTGGAATGCTGTTTCAGTCCCCAGCTGCCTTTGGCTGAACTGCAAATGCCACTCACCTGACCACCTCGCTAATATGCCTTCCACTTAGTTTCACAATCCTTATTGCAGTGTGGTAGATTCCCAGCAGATTTTAATGTTGGCTTCCTGAATTTCTAAGTAACCAGTGTCACTTGAGTTGTTGTGGTTACATGTTGGTTGAAGTAAGAATATTGAGATTAGAAATATTATTTCAATCCTTTAGTCTAGTTCAGTACAATTCTGGTCCATCTTGATTGTGTAATGATCCATTTCAAATTGTGGTATCAATAATTAAAAAGGCGATTAAATGAGGGATTGGAAGAAGTGTCTAAGCTGGGAGTAGTTAACGTGGAATTCTCTGCCATATATAATGACTTACTATCAGTCCCAAAGTACTTATATAAGGAAATCAGACAGTTGCTGAAAGATAATGGAAGATGATCAGGTCTGGAGAGCAAGCAGGCAAGTGAGGCTGAAAAAGTTTCGTTACTGGAGGTCAGGTGACCAACCTAATGGTCTGATTTTGTGTGATAACCAGGAAACAAATTTAGATTTAAAACAGATGCAGTGTTAATTTTCCCGGTGAAAATATATATTATTTCATTGAAGCTTAAGGACTCAGAAAGCAGGCTGCCATTACCAATTATGTATAAAGGAATGAATATGTAAGCCTTTGAATCATACAATATGATTTGTGGGCGGCACGGTGGCACAGTGGTTAGCACTGCTGCCTCACAGCGCCTGAGACCCGGGTTCAATTTCCGACTCAGGCGACTGACTGTGTGGAGTTTGCATGTTCTCCCCGTGTCAGCGTGGGTTTCCTCCGGGTGCTCCTGTTTCCTCCCACAGTCCAAAGATGTGCGGGTCAGGTGAATTGGCCATGCTAAATTGCCCATAGTGTTAGGTAAGGGGTAAATGTAGGGGTATGGGTGGGTTTTGCTTCGGCGGGTCGGTGTGGACTTGTTGGGCCGAAGGGCCTGTTTCCACACTGTAAATCTAATCTAAATCTAATCTAAATATGAAAGAAAAACCCCAAATATTGCAAATGTGAAATAAAAACTGGCAATAAGCTGGAGGCCAGACAGCATCTGAAAGGGAAAGATTGGGTCACGTCTTTTCTTACGTGGCACCTTGGCTTTCTGTTTCAGATGGAGGCATCATCAATGTTTGAAATACAAAGCAGTAAACCTTTCCTTTCTTTCAGGATTTCCACTTTGATGCTTTGCTGTTTTAAATTTTAGCGGAACCATTCTGGTTCCTCAGGAATTTCAGGAGGAAAGCACCATGGTCCAGTTGAAGCACTGAAACAGATGCTGTTCAGCTTACAAACAGTGCAGCAGAGTTTCGATGATGAAGACACAGAAGAAAGCAAAGAAATTGGGAAGGTAAACAATTTCTGGTCTAACGACCGCATTTGGAGTAATGCATTCCAGGTGGAGATAAGATCACCTTAATCCTTCCCAAACTATTTGGTTCAAGAATCTCTTTTGAATGGATTAGCAATCACCACCCTCCGATATAAACTATGGACTGGATCTCATATTTTGTGGCCAAGTCTGAGTTGTGTTGAAGTTTGGATTTTTTTTTACTGTGACATTTTTTTTTGCTGCATCCTATCAAACTTGCCAATGTTGAGCTTGAGTATTGTTAGAGCTATGTTCATCTAAACAAATGGGAAGCATTTCATCACATTCCTGATTTAGATGGTGGACAGGCTTTGGGGAGCCAGGAGAGTAGTTCCTGACTGCTGATTCCCTAATCTCTGACCTGCTATTGTAGCCACTGTATTTATATGATGAGTTCAGTTCAATTTCTGGTCAATGGTAACCCCCTAAGATACTAAGAGTGAGGATTCAGTGATGGCAGATTAATCGAATGTCAAGAAATGATTCTCTCTTGGTGTAACTGATCATTGCCGGGTACTTAAGTGGTGTGGATGTTACTTGCCATTTGTCAGCCCTCGCCTGGTCATTGTTAGGGCCTTACCACATTTGGACATGGACTGTTTCAGTTAATGAGAAGCTGTGAATGGTGCTGAACACCATCAATGACAATTGTTTCATTTTGCTAGCGGCACAGGTTAGAATGATTAAGCGGGAATTGAACTTATCCTGCAGGTGCATGGTGGTTAGCACCACTGTCTCACAGCGTGAGGGACCTGGGTTCGATTCCACTCCCCGATGACTGTGTGAAGTTTGCAATTTCTCCCTGTGTCTGCGTGGGACCCGGCTGGGTGCTCCGGTTTCTTCCCACAGTCCAAAGGTCTGCAGGTTAGTTGGGTTGGCCATGCTAAATTATCCATAACGTTCAGGGATGTGTAGGTTAAGCTGGGTTATCCGTGGAAAATGCAGGGTTACAGGGATAGATTAGTGGAATGCTGTTTGGAGGGTTGATGTGGACTCACTGGGTCGAATGGCCTGTTTCAACATTGTAGGGATTGTATGGAATTGTTTTGTGGATTGACCATACCTGGGCAATTTTCGAACATTGTCAGGATGGTATCACTATACTGGACCAGCTTGGCTCATAGTGCAGCCACATCTGGAACATACGTCTTCTAAAGAAGGGTCACTGGACCCAAAACATTAACTCTGTTTTCTCTCCACAGAGTAGGGTTTCACCAGCAATTTCTGTTTATATCTTCTATATTATTGCTGGAATGTTGTCAAGGACCATTGCAATAAAGAATATTTTATGAGTCTTAAACAAAATTAGACTTGATTTTGAGCAAACGATTGATTTCATTAAGCAGCTAATGTGATAACTGTGTGCCAGAGCTGAGAGATTTGATCGGTATTCCTGGAGTGATCCAGCTTCACTGCTACTAATTCCATTCACTACCTGTCTCATTACTGCCTCTGATCTTAATGATTGCCAAAGTATACAGTCTCTGACCCTAATGTGTTCTTTCACTTGGCTCAAATCACTGCAGTTAGGTCTTGGATTTCATTTCTTCTTGTCGTTTCAAAGTTTTAACACTCAAGCTGAGTGTCAGGTAGATGCTGCTGCTTGATTTATGGTAAGGCAATAGAGGGGGCCCAGAGGTGAGAGGGGTGGGGACGGACCCTCCCTCCCCTGTCTACCTTCTCCCTCACTCGCCAACAGCTCTCGAACCTCCCTACTCCAACTCCAGTGGTTTCCTGATCCTGATCTCCTCCTCCCCTCCCCTCCACCCTGTGATTTAAAGCCGTTCATAGCACAAACACAGCAGGGTCAGCAAATGCAGCCTTAACATAGCATCTACTCTTTCAATATATCTGTTACATGCTTCGTGTCAAGAATTCAACACAAGTTCTGTTTAGAAACGTATTGGCATTTCTCCTTCTGTCTCTCTGACCTTGGGACACGAGCAAGCAACAAGTTCATAGAGTCTCCAGATGCTTCATGATCCTTATTTAATAAACGTTGGTTCTGAAATTTACAAATAGATGAGGTGAATAGACAAAACTGTGGCAGGTTAAGTTCAATGTAAGCAAGTGAGAGGTTATCTGTATTGGACTGACAAAAGATAGATCTGAATAGTATGAGGTTAAGTACAGTAGATATCCAAAGGGACGTGGGAGTTGGTCTTTAAATTGTCAAGAGCAGGTCCAGAAAATAATCTAAAAGCTGATAGAATGCTGGCCTCGATATCTACAGGACTGGGGTTTAAGAAGTGATGCCAAAGTTCCCAAAACCAATACAAAACCCTGATTAGATCCCATTTGGAGTACTGTGAGCGCACCTGGGTACCACTCCTTAGGAAGGAGTATCAGCCTCAGGGAATACAATGTAAGTTTACAAGAATGGCACCTGAAATTCAGGGATTAAGTTATGAGGTGCAATGTAACCAATTAAATCCATTTTCACTCAAATTTAGAAGATTAGTGGGTGATCTGATCAATACCTTCAAGAGATCAACAGGAGGAGAGGGTAATAAAGATAAACGATTTCCACTGGTTGGCGATTCTAGAACTGGGGGCATAGTCTGGGGATTAAGGCCAAACCATTCAGGAGACCAATGGGAAGCAGTTCTACACATCCAGGATGTAGAGGTTTGGAACTCTCATCCATTATGGCAGTTGATACTGGATCAGTTGCTAATTTTAAATCTGAGATAGATGTGTTTTTGTTAATCACTGGAATTACAGGTTATAGTAGGGAATTTTAACTTTCCAAACATTAACTGGGACTGCCATTGTGTTAAGAGTTTAAATTAAGTGTGTACAAGAAAATGTTCTGATTCAGTATGTGGATGTACCTGCTAGAGAAGGTGCAAAAATAAGGCAGGGGAGATGACTGAGGTGTCAGTGGGGGAGCATTTTGGGGCCAGTGACCATAATTCTATTAGTTTTAAAATAGTGATGCAAAATGACAGACCAGATCTAAAAGTTGAAGTTCTAAACTGGAGGAAGGCTAATTTTGATGATATTAGGCAAGATTTTTCAAAAGAGTAAAAAATGAGGTCTGCAGATGCTGGAGATCACAGCTGAAAATGTATTGCTGGTCAAAGCACAGCAGGCCAGGCAGCATCTCAGGAATAGAGAATTCGACGTTTCGAGCATAAGCCCTTCATCAGGAATGAGAGAGAGAGCGCCAAGCCGGCTGAGATAAAAGGTAGGGAGGAGGGACTAGGGGGAGGGGCGATGGAGGTGGGATAGGTGGAAGGAGGTCAAGGTGAGGGTGATAGGCCGGAGTGGGGTGGGGGCGGAGAGGTCAGGAAGAAGATTGCAGGTTAGGAGGGCGGTGCTGAGTTGAGGGAACCGACTGAGACAAGGTGGGGGGAGGGGAAATGAGGAAACTGGAGAAATCTGAATTCATACCTTGTGGTTGGAGGGTTCCCAGGCGGAAGATGAGGCGCTCCTCCTCCAGCCGTCGTGTTGTTATGTTCTGCCGGTGGAGGAGTCCAAGGACCTGCATGTCCTCGGTGGAGTGGGAGGGAGAGTTAAAGTGTTGAGCCACGGGGTGATTGGGTTGGTTGGTCCGGGCATCCCTGAGGTGTTCTCTGAAGCATTCCGTAAGTAAGCGGCCTGTCTCACCAATATAGAGGAGGCCACATCGGGTGCAGCGGATGCAATAGATGATGTGTGTGGAGGTACAGGTGAACTTGTGGCGGATATGGAAGGATCCCTTGGGGCCTTGGAGGGAAGTGAGTGTGGAGGTGTGGGCGCAAGTTTTACATTTCCTGCGGTTGCAGGGGAAGGTGCCGGGGGTGGAGGTTGGGTTGGTGGGGGGTGTGGATCTGACGAGGGAGTCACGAAGGGAGTGGTCCTTGCGGAACGCTGATAGGGGAGGGGAGGGAAATATATCCTTGGTGGTGGGGTCCGTTTGGAGGTGGCGGAAATGACGGCGGATGATACGTTGTATGTGGAGGTTGGTGGGGTGGCAGGTGAGAACCAGTGGGGTTCTGTCTTGGTGGTGGTTGGAGGAGCGGGGCTCAAGGGCGGAGGAGCGGGAAGTGGAGGAGATGCGGTGGAGGGCATCGTCGATCACGTCTGGGGGGAATCTGCGGTCCTTGAAGAAGGAGGCCATCTGGGCTGTGCGGTGTTGGAACTGGTCCTCCTGGGAGCAGATGCGGCGGAGACAAAGGAATTGGGAATATGGAATGGCGTTTTTGCAGGGGGCAGGGTGGGAGGAGGTGTAGTCCAGGTAGCTGTGGGAGTCAGTCGGTTTATAATAGATGTCTGTGTTGAGTCGGTCGCCCAAGATAGAGATGGAAAGGTCTAGGAAGGGGAGGGTTTTCGGGATGGAAGGTGTTAGTAAAGTTGATGAACTGTTCAACCTCCTCGTGGGAGCACGAGGCAGCGCTGATACAGTCATCGATGTAGCGACCTGAAATTCACCTGGACTGTCTCAGACTCCTCCCTCCCCTTCCTAGACCTTTCCATCTCTATCTCGGGCGACCGACTCAACACAGACATCTATTATAAACCGACTGACTCCCACAGCTACCTGGACTACACCTCCTCCCACCCTGCCCCCTGCAAAAACGCTATCCCATATTCCCAATTCCTTTGTCTCTGCCGCATCTGCTCCCAGGAGGACCAGTTCCAACACCGCACAGCCCAGATGGCCTCCTTCTTCAAGGACCGCAGATTCCCCCCAGACGTGATCGACGATGCCCTCCACCGCATCTCCTCCACTTCCCGCTCCTCCGCCCTTGAGCCCCGCTCCTCCAACCGCCACCAAGACAGAACCCCACTGGTTCTCACCTACCACCCCACCAACCTCCGCATACAACGTATCATCCGCCGTCATTTCCGCCACCTCCAAACGGACCCCACCACCAAGGATATATTTCCCTCCCCTCCCCTATCAGCATTCCGCAAGGACCACTCCCTTCGTGACTCCCTCGTCAGATCCACACCCCCCACCAACCCAACCTCCACCCCCGGCACCTTCCCCTGCAACCGCAGGAAATGTAAAACTTGCGCCCACACCTCCACACTCACTTCCCTCCAAGGCCCCAAGGGATCCTTCCATATCCGCCACAAGTTCACCTGTACCTCCACACACATCATCTATTGCATCCGCTGCACCCGATGTGGCCTCCTCTATATTGGTGAGACAGGCCGCTTACTTGCGGAACGCTTCAGAGAACACCTCAGGGACGCCCGGACCAACCAACCCAACCACCCCGTGGCTCAACACTTTAACTCTCCCTCCCACTCCACCGAGGACATGCAGGTCCTTGGACTCCTCCACCGGCAGAACATAACAACACGACGGCTGGAGGAGGAGCGCCTCATCTTCCGCCTGGGAACCCTCCAACCACAAGGTATGAATTCAGATTTCTCCAGTTTCCTCATTTCCCCTCCCCCCACCTTGTCTCAGTCGGTTCCCTCAACTCAGCACCGCCCTCCTAACCTGCAATCTTCTTCCTGACCTCTCCGCCCCCACCCCACTCCGGCTTATCACCCTCACCTTGACCTCCTTCCACCTATCCCACTCCATCGCCCCTCCCCCAAGTCCCTCCTCCCTACCTTTTATCTTAGCCTGCTTGGCTACTCTCTCTCATTCCTGATGAAGGGCTTATGCTCGAAACGTCGAATTCTCTATTCCTAAGATTTTTCAAAAGCTGATTGGGGCCAGATGTCCGCAGATAAAGGGATGGCTAGAAAATGAGTAGCCTTCAGGAATGAGATAATGAGAGTTCAGAGACAGTATATTCCTGTTAGGGTGAAAGAAAGGCTGATAGGTGGAGGGAATGCTGGATGACTAAAGAAATTGAGGGTTTGGCTTAAAAAAAAGGAAGCATATGTCAGGTATAGACAGGATGGATCAAGTGAATCCTTAGAAGAGTATAAAGGCAGCAGGAGTATACTTAAGAGGGAAATCAGGAGGGCAAAAAGGGGGACATGAGCTAGCTTTGGCAAATAAGCTTAAGGAGGATGCAAAGGAATTTTACAAATGCATTAAGGACAAAAGGGTAACTAGGGAGAGAATAGGGCCCCTCAAAGATCAGCAAGGCAGCGTTTGAGTGGAGTTGCAGGAGATGAGGGAGATATTAAACAAGTATTTTGCATCTGTGTTTACTGTGGAAAAGGGCATAGAAGATATAGAATGTAGAGAAATAGATGGTGACATCTTGCAAAATGTCCAGTTTACAGAGGAGGAAGTGCTGGATGTCTTGAAACACACAAAAGTGAATAAATCCCCAGGTGTTGATCGGGTGTACCCTAGAGCTCTGTGGGAAGATAGAGAAGTGATTGCTGATGTTTTTTTGAGGAAGTAACAAAGAGGATTGATGAGGGCAGAGTGGTGAACATGATCTATATGGGCTTCAGCAAGGCGTTCGACAAGATTCACTATGACAGACTGGTTAACAAGGTTGGATCTCATGGAATACAGGAGCACTAGCCATTTGGATACAGAACTGGCTCAAAAGTAGATGACAGAGGGTGGCAGAGGGTTGTTTTTCGGACTGGAGGCCTGTGACCAGTTGAGTGCCACAAGGATCGGTGCTAGGTCCACTACTTTTTGTCATTTATATAAATGATTTGGATGTGAACATAGGAGGTATACTTAATAAGTTTGCAGATGACACCAAAATTGGAGGTGTAGTGGACAGCGAAGAAGGTTACCTCAGATTACAATGGGAACTTGATCAGATGGGCCAATGGGCTGAGGAGTGATAGATGGAATTTAATTTAGATAAATACGAGATATTGCATTTTGGGAAAGCAAATCTTAGCAGGACCTATACACTTAATAGTAAAGTTCTAGGGAGTGTTGCTGAACAAAGAGACCTTGAAATGCAGGTTCATAGCTCCTTGAAAGTAGAGTCACAGGTAGATAGAATAGTGAAGAAGGCGTTTGGTATGCTTTCATTTATTGGTCAGAGAATTGAGTATAGGAGTTGGGAGGTCATGTTGCAGCTGTACGGGACATTGGTTAGGCCACTGTGGAATATTGCGTACAATTCTGCTCTCTTTCCTATTGGAAAGATGTTGTGAAACTTGAAAGGGTTCAGAAAAGGTTTACAAGGATGTTGCCATGATTGGAGGATTTGAGCTGTAGGGAGAGGCTGAATAGTCTGGAGCTGCTTTCCTTGGAGTGTTGGAGGCTGAGGGGTGACCTTATAGAGGTTTTAAAATGATGAGGTGTATGGATAGGATAAATGAACAAAGTCTTTTCCCTGGGGTGGAGGAGTCCAGAACTAGAAGGCGTAGGTTTAGGGTGAGACAGGAAAAGTTTAAAAGGGACCTAAGGTGCAACTTTTTCACAAACAGGGTGGTGTATGTGTGGAATGAGCTGCCAGAGGATGTGCTGGAGGCTGGTACAATTACAACATTTAAAAGGCATCTGGATGGGTATATGAATAGGAAGAGTTTAGAGGGATATGGGCCAAGTGCTGGCAAAAGGGACTAGATTATGTTAAGACATCTAGTCGGCGTGGACAGGTTGAGGTCTGTTCCGTGCTGTACGACTCTGACTCTATCTGAGCCAAAGACAGGTATATGGATTTAGAGCATAGATCAGCACTACTGTTCCTATATATATTAATCATAAACTTGCATGTTACTAAAATAGGAACTGATACAAATATAACACTTTGCATTTTGAATATGCAATACATAAGTGGCAAACAGCAGCACTTTGCAAAAACAACGAAGTGTCAGGGGACAATCGGGGAGTCAGTTCAGATCTCAGTGGTCTTCACCATTACCAGTTTAAACTGTGCTCTGGTAAGTCACAGTTGTATTGAAAGGGAAGGAATGTGCGTATATAAGTTAAGATTTGACAGAGAAACTGGCAGACAATTATCATCCCTGTCAGGATAAGTAACTGTCAGGCAATGTTTCAAAGGTGTATGTGCGAGAGACTGCAGAGGAGATGAAAGAGTGAAGGCGGTGAGTTGAGGGCTGCATGTCCTTCACCACCCTGCCAGACCTCACCAGGGCATTGAGCTGGACACCTATCCGGGGTGCCACTTTATGTCAGCTCAACTCCTCCGCACGCTCCACCCGAGTACGTTGGCTGAGGCTGATTGACGTCCTCCTACCATTTCTTGGGAGGTTCTCAAATCCCACCCAGGAGTGTCATCAAGAATCTTGGGTACACGGGCAAACATTAACGAGAAAGAAAAGTGACTGAGCTTTTTACTGGCAGTTAGCTGACTTCCAAACACCCATCTGTCTCTGAAGGTATTTTTAATATGTAGCACCTATAATTGTGGTTACATTTGCAATGTTATATGTTCATTGAATAAATATCTTCTTCTGAATAGATATCTGAACGCATGATGTCTCAGACGCTGAGCTTGGATTTTGAGGAGGCATCTGGCAGCAGATCATTACAAAGGTAATCTGATAGGAAATGTGCTCTAATCTGCAGATATAATGTTAGTTCCAGCAAGGCCACTATCAATGGGACCAGAAGTATGTTGTTGGCTAACGCATTGAGTGCTACATTGTGATCTTGCAATTGGCTAAACCTTAATTTCTACATAGAATCATTCATTCGCCATCCTTTTGCGTATCGCCGTACATTGACGGCTGGTCAAGAATTTACTCAATGTTTTAAAAAGTTCTGTTCCATGCCACTCACCATCCAGACTTGGAAATATATCTACCTACTTCAAATACATAGCAGCAGATCAAGAAAGTAGTTCACTACCTTCTCAAAGGGTATCTAGGGCTGCAACATAACTGCTGGCACAGCCAGTGACACTCCCATCCAGTGAGCGAATTAAAAATAAATATATTCCTCAGGTTAACAAAGCCAAGACCTAATTAACTGGCCATTTTTCTTATTGGTTTTGTGGGGTTGTACTTCTTGAATAGAGGGTGCTGCTGAGAAGGATTCTGAGAGGAGTTGTCTTAGTCACTGACGAGGAGCAAATAAAAGTAAAGCAAGCTATAACGGAGCTGCCATTTTTAGAGCAGCCATTTTGAGAAGGGCTCCTTTGTGGTGGAAATGCTGCTGGAGGTTTAAGTTGGACCAAAGGGTCTGTTTTCATACTGTACATCTCTATGACTCTATTATGTGTCTAGTTCTGTATTCTTACTATTCTAAAAAATTCTTCCCATGTTTACCAGTTCTGGTCTGATTTGTAGTGCTAAGCCTGAACTCACCATAAGCAGAAACATTTTTATTATGTCTACCCAATTAGGCGTCTTTAAGATACTGAAGTATTTATTTGATCATCCCTAAGCCTTTGCTCTGACAGAGGCAACAACACTTTCCTGTTCTATCTTTTTACTCTTTGAAATCTTGGATGTTATTTATTCATCAAAATTAAAGTTGTTTCTTATGTTCAAATGCCTACCTTCCCTTTTGTATAATATATCTGAATTGTTGGCATAATTCTAGTGTTGTGATTAAGGAGAAATAAGTTTATCATCAATAGTTGTTGATTTTCTCCCTTTAAGAACAAAGAGACTTTGGTGTGCAGGTTCATACTTCTTTGGAAATGAAGTTGCAGGTCGATAGGATAGCGAAGGTGATGTTTGGAATGTTTGCCTTTATTGGACAGAGCATTGAGTACAGGAGTTGCGAGATCATGTTGCAGCTGTACAGGATATTGGTTAGGCCAGTTTTGGAATTTTGTGTGCAATTTTGGCCAATTGCAATTTTCCCTTCTATAGGAAAGATGTTGTGAATCTTGAAAAGGTTCAGAAAAGATTTACAAGGATGTTGCCAGGGTTGGAGGATTTAAGCTACAGGGAGATGCTGAACAGGCTGGGGCTATTTTCCCTGGACTTCGGAGGCTGAGGGGTGACCTCATAGAAGTTTATAAAATGATGAGGGGCATGGATAGGATAACCAGACATAGTCTTTTCCCTGGGGTGGAGAAGTCCAGAACAAGAGGTTTAGGGTGGGAGAGGAAAAGTTTAAAAGGGACCTTAGATGCAACTTTTTCACATAGAGGGTGGTACATGTATGAAATGAGCTACCCGAGGAAATGGTGGAAGCTGGTACAATTACAACATTTAAAAGGCATCTGGATGGGTATATGAATAGGAAGGGTTTGGAGGGATATGGGCCAAGTGCTGGCAAAGGAGACATCTATGTGACTAATTATGAGCCAATTGCAAGTGCTACAGGTTTCAGAAAATGCTACATGATTGTCAACTAATATTTACTGAATTATATAGACTTTGGGGCATGTCTAAATAATTCGTGTTTATATTGTCTTACATGATGACAAATTTTGTAAATACGTCAAGAAAATCTGCAAAATCAACTGAATAAACATTTGGGATTAAGTTGACAAAAGGAGGGACTGTGGCAGAAGGGTATGTGTTAGTCAGTAGCATTTCAACTCCAATCTGGTTTGTATGAATGGAACCAAACTCCTAACTGTCTGTGTGATGGGTAGCAACTGCTAATTGTTTTTCTTCCACCAGAGCATTGAACCACTTAAAACACCTGAAGGAACTTGTCGATGATATTGGTGCCAAGATGGAAAAGGAAGCAGAGGGTCAGCAACATGAATGATCAGCAATTGGAGAAACTATTCTTAAATTCTATTAGCTAGTGCAATGTAATAAAATAACATTTTATGTTTAATTGAAAAATGCATTATCAAGATGTGCTGACATGTTGGTGAAGATTTCCTTCTAATGGCAGAATATAAATGATTGCATTTATGAACCATATTTGAGTCAATTGTTTATGTTTGCTTGTTTGTGACTATTGTGGTTTAAGGCTACTCTCTTGGGTCAACAGCAGAGTCTGTGGTTTTTGCAAGGTTTGTGAAGGTTTGTAGCTCTGCAGCAAAGACGTGCCAGAAAATTCCTAGAGGCCTGGCACTCCAACCACAACGCCATAAACAAACACATAGGTCTCGATACCATCTATGAACCCCTCAGAAAACAAACAGGAAATGACATCATCACAAACCCTAGGAACCCCATCCAGGACAAACATATAAATAGAAAGCAGGAGACAACAGCTTCGCTTCACTTGGAGGTCGCCACTGATGATGTTACCTAGCAAGGGAATGAAACGTCTGGATATCAAACTTACAGCTCAGCGAGCAAACCTACACCCTAAAGTCTGTGGTATTGGGTCACAAATCAACTGTGTTCTCATTACTTTTTGAAATGTCTCCAGGAGCTAACTGGTCTATCTGTTCATACAGAAGCTGCATCATCAATACGTATTAGCTTTCAAATGAGATATTGAACTGAAACTCCATCTTTTTGTTCATGTGGTTGAACTGGAGAAAAAGAAAGAGGTTTATAAAATCGTGAGGGATTATAGATGGGGGTCTTTTCCTTAAGATGGGCGGTGTTTCAAAACTAAGCGGCTTATTTTTAATGTGAGAGGAGAGAAATTTAAAAATGACACAAGGAGTAAATGTTTTACACAGAGGGAGTTTACATGTGGAATGAACTTCCTGAGGAAGTGGTGGATGTGGGTATAATTACAATATTGAAAAGACACTTAGATAAGTGCATGAGTAGGAAAGGCTTGGAGGGATATGGGGCAAGCACAAGCAAGTGGGAGTAGTTTAGTTTGGGAACATGGTCAGCACAGACTAGTTGGACGGAAGGGTCTGTTTCCCTGCTGTATGACTGTATGTGCTTTTTGAGTGATCGTGTCAATCCTGTCGTGAATGATGAGCAAACCAACTTGCAACTGCAAAGCTATTATAGAAGGACTCAACCATGCATGCCCCTAGAGATGGAATAGACTTGTACATGAATAAGTGTTACATTTCTTAAAATAATGTAGTGAAAGAAAACCAATTTTATTTTTTTCCAAGATGAAAATGATTGTCCAAACATCTATAAAGCCTGATTCTGTTCAAAATCCAACTGGGCTTGTTGCATTTCTCACTTTTAGCTGTGACACTGCACATTTAACAACAAGGTTTGGGCATGTTCAGATACTTGTTCACAATCCCAGGATTGCTCCTTGTGGTTCTCAGACATCATTGGGCCTCACTGCCTGCTTCTTTGAAGTGGTATTTAGCTCTTGGTTGTAAAAACGAAAGATAAGCACATATCTTGAGTGCAGCAGAAGATAACGTTTTTTTAATATCAGTTTGGATAATGAGATTTTCTCTTTCAAAGCCAGGCCAAAAATCTCCCTTCTGCTTTGTCACATTCATCATTTTATTCTACAATTTGCAAACACCCTTATCTCATGCAATCAACAGGTCTAACTGTCGAATGTATTACAGTGGTGTACCGCAAGTGATAAAATCAACAGCAAAGCATGAGCTGTTCTGATCACATCACTACTCTTTCTTCATTCTACATGAAAGCCCTCAGTGGATGTTGCGTTTTTTTGTTTCTCAATACAGACAGTCGTTGTGAATGGATTCTGTTCCTAAGTCTATTTGCCAGGTAATTTGTATGCAAGTCAGAACACGTTATAGGACAACATGCAAAAGCAGTTTTTATCTGAAATAATGATCATATTTCAGATATTTAAAATTACATCCTGGTATGGGGTTGCATTCGCAAATCAGGGACTCCCTGTATAAGAAAATTAACGCCTGGTCTTTCCTGCAGCATTGGCATTGTTGAAATAGACGGTACCCTTCTTGGCATTGATAACTTCCTGGTACTTCTAACGAGAACCTTCAGCATCAAACATAGCGACAAAATGTTTTGTTTTTGGTTGCTGTGATTACATTTCACTTTCATGAGGGGCAGAGATTACATGTTGGAAATAGCTGTAGCAATTTCTCCAAACATCCACATAATAATTGTGAAACAATTCTGGGACTAAAGCTGAATGGCTCTTGAGTTAATTTCAGGTCTTTTCTAATGTTGAACATATTAGATTAACAGGCCCATTGCATTGACATTTCATACAGATTCAGAATATTTTAATACATATGTGAGGGAAGTATTAGACAACTGGTATTGTGGGCAAAATTAATGTCCATAGCACTAATAACTGTTTAAGTTCCTGAAAGTGCACACACAATTCAACAAATCCCCAACTCCTTCCCCAAAAAATCAAGCATTTGGCTGCAAAAAGGGGACCAAGCATCCAACTTGCACAGGGCATGAATTTGAAGTATTTTTGAAGGTAATGCCTAATGTGCCTTGTTTCTGAAGGTGCTGCCATGAGTTTTTATACTTGGCCGGAATTATTGTTGCTTCCTCACAGACTGTCTTTAAAAACAAAAAGTTGCACCATTTGCTATCATAATACTGCTTGACTCTCTGATGAGTGCAGAGACATACAGCAACACAGGAGCTGTTTAGTAAGTAGACTTATTATACCCTTTTCAGTTGCCTCCTCAATTATGCTTTGGAATTAGCAAAAAAAAGTAAAGACTTCCTCCAAAGTGCAAAAAAAAACCATTAGACAGTTTGTAGGGTAACTAAGGATGGACAATAAATCTTAATATGTATGAATGTGTGAACAAGGTGAAGGAGCAGGCCGCTTTGTACCTTGAACATACTCTGCTGTTTCATAAGATCGTAGCTGATCAGATTACTCCACACTTCTACCTACTCTTCGAAAACCCCTCACCTACTTGCTGATCAAAAATCTATCCCACCACCTTTCCAGAGTTCAAAAGATGCTCATGACCTAATATGAGAAAATAATTTTCCTGTCCATCTTAAATGGGTGACTCGTTATTTTTAAACTAGATGACACCCCAAATTCTAGATTCTCTCACAGGAAGTAGTGTCCCTTCTACATTCACCCTGTCCAGACCCCTCAACAACGTATTTTTCAGTATCGGCCCAGCCTGTACAATCTCCAGGTTATTTCAGAGAGTTACCCAAAGTCCAAGAGCAAACAATAATGAAGAGAGCAAGGAGTCAAAGGCTTTTAATCTAGGGGGCATTGGGATCAGAAAGAATCAATAATGTGATGGAATGGTGTTATAAAACATTCACTAGACAGTGCCATTGAAAATTCGGATTTGAGGTGATGTGTGCCTAGCAAAAGCAAATTGTTCCTAACCAAATCAAAATGAAAACTGCCACATCTAGCCTGGTGAATTAAATCATGGGTAATTCATCACTCGTTGTTAAGGGAATTATTTTACTGAAACAGTCTTGTCATGAGTAAACATAACTGTGCAAATTCTGTTTTAAATTATAATTTGGATGGAACTTATCTATAATTCATAACTTGGATTCATTTTGATAGTATCTTGCTCCGGTACACTTATTAGCCAAAAATAACGGCAGTAAAGAATGTAGAGAGACAGCTGTGTATCTGATACTGAGGCAGGAAATGTTATGTCGATTTGTTCAACTCAGATGCCACTGGAAGTGTGTTTGGTAAATGTTATTCTGTTGAGACTACAAAATGATGGCAATCATTCTGACTTCTTTTAAACTGTAACCATGCAAAGCATTCATGTAACATGCTAATAAAGGTCTAGGCAGAACCATATCTCTGATTCATATTCAGGTTGAGGTCCCAACAAACTGCACTTTAGCCCTTCATAATCGTTCATTAAAAGGAAGTTGCTTGAAGTTTTGTGTTAAAAGGACAAGAGAGTAAAATATTCTCAGCACTTAAAAATGTTCCAGAAATATTAGAAGTATTATATGTCTCCACTGTTTTCTGGATCAGACCAAGGAAGAACTTGTTACCCAATGATTGTAACAGGAAGAGTAATGTTATCATGTCCATTTGATCACAATTGAGAATGCAGCAACTCTTTCCAGCAAGTGAGTAAGATTGACTCCTTAAAGAAGCTGTAAAATGTCTTTTCTATCACAAATGATCATGCTGCCTCTGCGCACTAGAGCTCATTTGCCACAGGGCATAATTCTCTCCTCCATGAGGAAGGAAGATAATGGTGAGTGTGATGACTTAACCGAGTGAGAGTCCAAATCATCAGATTTTCACTGTTGAGATAAACCTTTGCAATTACGTCATCCTGCTATGGTTGCTGAGATACATTTCTCACTATCAGTTGGTAAGTAGCCTTTATGCACATATTTAGATTTCGTCAATTGCACAATTTGACAGCATTAACTTTCCCTTTCCAATTCATGTCTGCCCACTCAAAATACTCAATGTTTCAGAAACTCAATTGCCTAAACCCAGCATGTACCTGGCAACTTGGCTCTTCAGTCTCCAGTTTGGGTGAGAGCACAGCTCTGGCTGCTCTGCTGAAACCATCTCAATGGTGCTCGTGGTCACTTTCGCTACCGCCTCCACAACTGCAGTAGACCCCTTCATGGGGACAAAGGCAGCATCTATCACTGGCCCATCACTGCACCCAGCTGGAGAACAGCAACATGCCATATTCAGCTTGACAGGGGACACCTTAACAGTAGTGTCAGACAGCAGCTCTTTCATGGGAATGGCACTTTACCACAAAAGGCAAGGCAGGAGCATGTGACTGTAGGAGACAGCAGAGTGTCCATGTGAAAAACAGAAAGATATGTCACTGTGCAGTACGGGGCTGCGTCAATGTAGAGGTGGTGCATGTGCCTGCAGCTCACCCTGTAAACAGAGCATGGCAATGTGTGAAAGGGAGGCTAAGGGGGAAAATTCCAGTCAGTCAGAAGATACTGCCATAGTTAGTCCAGAGGTTCCCAGTCTCGAGGTCAGTCAGACACTTGGCCCGAAGCAAGTCTGGGGATCAGGTCCATTTCAGTCAGTTGATGGGCCACAGTCAGTCCTGGAAGAAAAAAAAGATCAATCAGTAAAATGTTATTGTGCATCTCTACATTTGGTTTTAGACTGCATATCTAGCTCCTGCCACTGGGTCACCTGACTCACTCTGTTAAATGTGAACACACACCAACTGCATATGTGACAGTCAGGCCTTTCGGTTGGTCAGTCTTGGGAATGGGCCATGGTCAATGAGTTGGGATGAGGGGGTGGTGAAGTTGATTTGAATTGTACATAATCCTGAAGGTTGAGGATGCAGGTGGTGTTTATGATTTGTCCATAGCATCATCAAGGTTGTGGGCAGCTGGGGTCTGGAGATTAATCTGGTTGTATTCACAACTTAGGGAATGTCTATAGTCACAGGAGGCAATTAAAGATGGTAGGGTGGGATCCGGTGGGGTTGTGAAGGGAAGTCTTGAGCAGGGATTCAAGGCTTCAGAGAGCATAGGGCCAAAAAAAGGCATCAACACTTTGCTAGGACTCAATGCATGGAACTGCAATGAAGTGAGGGGAAGGGTTGGGGAGAGGACGATGGCAGGAAACAGGGATCTGATCCAGGAGGGAAGTTAACAATGGGGGAGATATCATGGGTCACAGAGGAAGCCTGCAACTCAGTGCAGTGAACACAAATACTAAAGTTCCCCAAATTGATCTGAAAACCAACTTGGCAAGGTTTCCACTTTGACAAAGCAGTGCCTGAAGTTGGAGGAGGAAGGAGCAGTTTCTTTGAAAGGGATGGGGTTCAAGGCTAATAAGAGTAAAGGGCTACTCCTGTAATCTGGAGCCCAGTGAATATACGCTGCAATCCCCTTGCCGTCATTTCACACTCAATCAAAATATTGATGTATCTCATAGCAACCTTGGTGAACTAGGAAGAGCTGGAGGCAAAGTCACCACTCACCTGGGCTGCTGAATGGGATTGCTCCAAGTGTTATCCTATTGTGACTGAGGGCTGGTCCAAAACAAACTGTCACCAACACATTGTGGCATTGGTTAGTCATTGACTCCTCCCCAGAATATGATCTGAAGGTACATTGGATGCTCACAGACTTCTGGGACAAAAGACTGCACCAGCTGCAATACAGAGGGATGGGTGGTACAGTGAGCAGGTGAGGGCATGAGCAGGGTGAGGGTGGTAATGTGAGCAGGTGAGGGCATGAGCATGGTGAGGATGGTACAGTGAGCAGGTGAGAGCATGAGCAGGATGAGGGTGGTACAGTGAGCAAGTGAGGGCATGAGCAGGGTGAGGGTGGTAATGTGAGCAGGTGAGGGCATGAGCAGGGTGAGGGTGGTACAGTGAGCAAGTGAGGGCATGAGCAGAATGATGGTGGTACAATGAGCAGGTGAGGGCATGAGCAGGGTGAGGGTGGTAATGTGAGCAGGTGAGGGCATGAGCATGGTGAGGATGGTACAGTGAGCAGGTGAGAGCATGAGCAGGATGAGGGTGGTACAGTGAGCAGGTGAGGGCATGAGCAGGGTGAGGGTGGTAATGTGAGCAGGTGAGGGCATGAGCAGGGTGAGGGTGGTACAGTGAGCAAGTGAGGGCATGAGCAGGGTGAGGGTGATACAGTGAGCAGGTGAGGGCATGAGCAGGGTGAGGGTGGTAATGTGAGCAGGTGAGGGCATGAGCAGGGTGAGGGTGGTACAGTGAGCAAGTGAGGGCATGAGCAGAATGATGGTGGTACAGTGAGCAGGTGAGGGCATGAGCAGGGTGAGGGTGGTAATGTAAGCAGGTGAGGGCATGAATACGGTGAGGGTGGTACAGTGAGCAGGTGAGGGCATGAATACGGTGAGGGTGGTACAGTGAGCAGATGAGGGCATAAGCAGGGTGAGGGTGGTACAGTGAGCAGCTAAGGGCATGAGCAGGGTGAGGTGGTACAGTGAGCAGTTGAGGGCATGAGCAGAATGAAGATTGTACAGTGAGCAGGTGAGGGCATGAGACAATAGACAATAGGTGCAGGAGTAGGCCTTTCAGCCCTTCGAGCCTGCACCGCCATTCAATATGATCATGGCTGATCATTCCTAATCAGTATCCGCTCCCTGCCTTATCTCCATAACCCTTGATTCCACTATGTTTGAGAGCTCTATCCAACTCTTTCTTAAATGAATCCAGAGACTGGGCCTCCACTGCCTTCTGGGGCAGAGCATTCCACACAGCCACCACTCTCTGGGTGAAGAAGTTTCTCCTCATCTCTGTCCTAAATGGTCTACCCCGTATTTTTAAGCTGTGTCCTCTGGTTCGGCACTCACCCATCAGCGGAAACATGTTTCCTGCTGCCAGAGTGTCCAATCCTTTCATAATCTTATATGTCTCAATCAGATCCCCTCTCAGTCTTCTAAACTCAAGGGTATACAAGCCCAGTCACTTCAGTCTTTCAGTGTAAGGTAATCCCTCCATTCCAGGAATTGACCTCGTGAACCTACGCTGCACGCCCTCAATAGCCAGAATGTCTTTCCTCAAATTTGGAGACCAGAACTGCACACAGTACTCCAGGTGTGGTCTCACCAGGGCCCGGTACAGCTGCAGAAGCACCTCTTTGCTTCTATACTCAATCCCTCTTGTTATGCTATTAGCCTTCTTCAGTACCTGCTGTACCTGCGTGCTTGCCTTCATTGACTGGTGTACAAGAACACCCAGATCTCTCTGTACTGCCCCTTTACCTAAATTAATTCCATTTAGGTAGTAATCTGCCTTCCTGTTCTTGCCACCAAAGTGGATAACCATACATTTATCCACATTAAACTGCATCTGCCATGCATCTGCCCACTCACCTAACTTGTCCAGGTCACCCTGTAATCTCCTAACATCCTCATCACATTTCACCCTGCCACCCAGCTTTGTATCATCAGCAAATTTGCTAATGTTATTGCTGATACCATCTTCTATATCATTAACACATATTGTAAAAAGCTGCAGTCCCAGCTCTGATCCCTGCGGTACCCCAGTGGTCACTGCCTGCCATTCCGAAATGGAACCGTTTATCACTAGGGTGAGCAGGGTGATGGTGGTACAGTGAACAGGTGAGGGCATGAGCAGGGTGATGGCGGTGCAGTGAGCAGGTGAGGGCATGAGCAGGGTGAGGGTGGTACATTGAGCAGGTGAGGGCATGAATAGGGTGATAGAACATAGAACATAGAACAATACAGCACAGAACAGGCCCTTCGGCCCACGATGTTGTGCCGAACATTTGTCCTAGCTTAAGCACCTATCCTTGTACCTATCCAATTTCCGCTTAATTGTCACCAATGACTCTGACTCTGCCACTCCCACGGGCAGCGCATTCTATGCCCCCACTACTCTGTGGGTAAAGAACCTACCCCTGACATCCCCTCATACCTTCCACCCTTCACCTTAAAAAGTCTCTGACTGTTCACTCTATCTATTCCCCTGATCATCATACAAACCTCTATCAAGTAACCCCTCATCCTTCGCCGTTCCAATGAGAAAAGGCCTAGCACTCTCAACCTATCCTCGTACGACCTATTCTCCATTCCAGGTAACATCCTGGTAAATCTCCTTTGCACCTCTCCAAAGCTTCCACATCTTTCCTAAAGTGAGGCGACCAGAACTGCACACAGTACTCCAAATGTGGCCTTACCAAGGTCCTGTACAGCTGCAACATCACCTCACGACTCTTGAATTCAATCCCTCTGCTAATGAACGCTAATACCATAGGCCTTCTTACAAGCTCTATCCACCTGAGTGGCAACTTTTAAAGAACTATGAACATAGACCCCAAGATCCCTCTGCTCCTTCACCTTACTAAGAACCCTACCGTTAACCCTGTATTCCGCATTCTTATTTGTCCCTCCAAAATGGACAACCTCACACTTGACAGGGTTGAATTCCATCTGCCACTCCTCAGCCCAGCTCTGCATCATATCTAAGTCCCTTTGCAGCTGACAACAGCCCTCCTCACCATCCACAACTCCACCAATCTTCGTATCGTCTGCAAATTTACTGACCCACCCTTCGACTCCCTCTTCCAAGTCATTAATAAAAATTACAAACAAACAGAGGACCCAGAATTGATCCCTGTGGAACTCCATTTGTAACTGGGCTCCAGGCTGAATATTTACCATCTACCATCACTCTCTGACTTCGACTGGTTAGCCAATTCTCTATCAAACTGGCCAAATTTCCCACTATCCCATGCCTCCTGACTTTCCACATAAGCCTATCATGGGGAATCTTATCAAATGCCTTACTAAAATCCATGTACACTACATCCAATGCTCTACCCTCATCCACATGCTTGGTCATCTCCTCAAAGAATTCAATAAGACTCGTAAGGCAAGACCTACCCCTTACAAATCCGTGCTGGTTGTCCCTAATCAAGCAGTGTCTTTCCAGATACTCATAAATCCTATTCCTCAGTACCCTTTCCATTACTTTGCCTACCACCGAAGTAAGACTAACTGGCCTGTAATTCCCGGGGTTATCCCTATTCCCTTTTTTGAACAGGGGCACAACATTCGCCACTCTCCAGTCCCCTGGTACCACCCCCATTGACAGTGAAGACAAAAAGATCATTGCCAACGGCTCTGCAATTTCCTCTCTTGCTTCCCACATAATCCTAGGATATATCCTGTCAGGCCCGGGGGGACTTGTCTATCCTCAAGTTTTTCAAAATGTCCAACACATCTTCCTTCCTAACAAGTATCTCCTCTAGCTTACCAGTCCATTTCATACTCTCCTCTTCAACAATACGGTCCCTCTCATCTGTAAATACTGAAGAAAAGTACTCATTCAAGACCACTCCTATCTCTTCCGACTCAATACACAATCTCCCACTACTGTCCTTGATCGGACCTACCACCGTTCTTGTCATTCTCATGTTTCTCACATACGCATAAAAGGCCTTTTATGCATATGTGATGGTGGTACAGTGAGCAGGTGAGGGCATGAATAGGGCAATGGTGGGACAGTGAGCAGGTGGGGGCATGAGCAGGGTAATGGTGATACAGTGAGCAGGTGAGGGCATGAATAGGGTGATGGTGATACAGTGAGCAGGTGAGGGCATGAGCTGGGTGAGGGTGGTAATGTCAGCAGGTGAGGACATGAGTAGGGTGAGGGTGGTACAGTGAACAGGAGAGGGCATGAGCAGGGTGAGGGTGGTAATGTCAGCAGGTGAGGGCATGAGCAGGGTGAGGGTTGTACATTGAGCAGGTGAGGGCATGAGCAGGGTGAGGGTGGTACAATGAGCAGGTGAGGGCATGAGCAGGGTGAGGGTGGTAATGTGAGCAGATGAGGGTGGTGATGAGAGCAGGGTGAGTGTGGTACAGTGAGCAGGGTGAGTGTGGTACTGTGAGCAGGGTGACTGTGGTACTATGAGCAGGGTGAGGGTTGTACAGTGAGCAGGGTGAGGGTGGTACAGTGAGCAGGGTGAGGGTGGTACAGTGAGCAGGGTGAGGGTGGTAATGTGAGCAGGGTGAGGGTGGTAAAATGAGCAGGGTGAGGGTGGTAACGTGAGCAGGGTGAGTGTGGTACAGTGAGTAGGGTGAGGGTGGTAATGTGAGCAGGGTGAGTGTGATACGGTGAGCAGGGTGAGGGTGGTGATGAGAGCAGGGTGAGTGCGGTACAGTGAGCAGGGTGAGGGTGGTAATGTGAGCAGGGTGAATGTGGTATTGTGAGCAGGGTGAGGGTGGAAACGTGAGCAGGGTGAGTGTGGTACAGTGAGCAGGATGAGGGTGGTAACGTGAGCAGGGTGAGTGTGGTACAGTGAGCAGGGTGAGGGTGGTAACGTGAGCAGGGTGAGGGTGTTACAGTGAGCAGGGTGAGGGTGGTAATGTGAGCATGTTGAGGGTGGTACAGTGAGCAGGGTGAGGGTGTTACAGTGAGCAGGGTCAGGGTGGTAATGTGAGCAGGGTGAGTGTGGTACAGTGAGCAGGGTGAGGGTAGTAATGTGAGCAGGGTGAGGATGATATAGTGAGGAGGGTGAGTATTCATGTTGTGACTATCCTTTTAATCCCATATTTCTTTATAATTTTGTTTGGATGCCTAAGGAGGTACAGTTTTATCCACAGCTTCTCTAATGAACCTACGCTAGCTTGCATTTTAGCTTAAACATGTAGGGTGACATAGCAACCACAAATATTGCAAAAGCATTTAACTACCTTTGCTACAGTAATTTCTATCCTTTAGGAAATGTAAATGAAGTGTGAGTGAAAAACTGGAAATGGCGCTGTATGAAAATGCACAGTGAATCCATTTAAAGATCAGAAGTGGATAGTCACTTCTCTGTTGTTAGGATGCAAGCTCTTGCATTTGTTAGTATTTGGCTCTTGTATTCCAATTCTAAGATGTTGCAAGATGTTAAGAAGGCAAAGACAGCCTTATGGTTGTTGTTTTCAAAATGCCCTTCCTTCTTCATGCCGGTGTATGCTCCAAGGCATGTTGGTTTTTTAATGTCAGAGGCCACACCCTGGTCTGCCTAGAATGTGCAACAGCGGATCAGAACTTTATTGATGTCAGCCTATCAAGTCTGGCTAGGCTTCAAAAGGTGTAAGGACTCAGTTCCAATCAATTCTCATTCAATACCGAAGTTGTTACAATTTTACTAATGGGCAATAATTTCTGTGATTGAGATTGTAAGGTTAATGCCTGTCCTAACACTTAGTTCTAAGCATCAAGAGCTTAGAGGGCTGGTGTTACATACCCCCATGGGGTGAATTTTCAGTCAGGACAGATAAAGTTGAACAGGTGTGCCAATCCCATAATATGGTGTGTACATCTAGTGCAGCCACACTTGGAGTACTGTAGACAGTTCTGGTCACCACTTTATAGGAAGGATGTGGAAGCTTTGGTAAGGGTTCAGAGATTTACTAGAATCTTGCCTGGTAGGGAGGGAAGGTCTTACGAGGAAAGGCTGAGGGACTTGAGACTGTTTTTGTGAGAGAGAAGAAGGTTGAGAGGTGACTTAATTGAGACCTATAAGATAATCAGCAGGTTAGATAGGGTGGACAGTGAGAGCCTTTTTCTTTGGATGGTGATGGCTAGCATGAGGGGACATAGCTTTAAATTGAGGGATGATAGATTTAGGACAGATGTCAGAGGTAGTTTCTTACTCAGAGAGTAGTAGGGGTGAGTAATGGCCTGCCTGCAACAGTAATAGTCTTGCCAACTTTAAGGGCATTTAAATGGGCATTGGATAGGCATACAGATGAAAATAGAATAGTGTAGGTTAGAATGGCTTCAGATTGGTTTCACAGGTCGGCGCAACATCGAGGGCTGAAGG
The DNA here is from genome assembly GCF_020745735.1 of Hemiscyllium ocellatum. Lineage (NCBI taxonomy): Eukaryota > Metazoa > Chordata > Chondrichthyes > Orectolobiformes > Hemiscylliidae > Hemiscyllium > Hemiscyllium ocellatum. Next base: position 44,616,192 of record NC_083401.1, read on the forward strand.
GCCACTGTGCTGTAATGTTCTAATGTTCTAATGGAGGGTAGCCAGTCATCAAAGCCAGTGGCCCACTGACTAGATGAACACAAGTGATTAATTGCCCTGCTCACACAGGCAGGCAGGATCAGTTGGCCCTATTGTTGAGCTATTAAAATGGCAGGCAGGTAGGAGGGTGCCACCTTGGACAGCGACACTGCCCATCAGGGCCAGACAATGGTAACTCCCCTTCCTTTTTTCCCAACTACTTTTTAAAAACCCAAACCTCAGTCCCTTCACTCCCTTCCTCTGGTAGGCAAACCCTTCCTGCCCAATGGGGTTCCATTAGGCCTCACACCTCGATCTGCTTTCCGAGTAGCGCTCTCTATGGTGAACTGTTGCTGCCGGGACTGTTGCTGCTTACCAGTCAACCAGTTTGACTTGATTACCTTACATTTTTCTAAGTATCTGGCTATAACATCTTTATGAATAATGGTTTCTAATTTCTTCCCTATGACAGATAAACTGATTGGCCTGTAGTTCCTTGCTTTCTGTCTCCCAATTGAATCAAGGAGTTACAAGGAGTAACATTTGCTGCCTTTCAATTCTTGTTTTGTTTGTTCATGAGATCTATCATTGGTTGGACCAGAATTTATTGGCTATCCCTAATTGCCCTTTTATTTGAGTGGCTTGTTTGACCATTGCAGTGGGCAATTAACCACATTACTGCTGTCACATGGAGGCCAGACCATGTAAACTTCTCTCCCTCAAGTGCATTAGTGAACCAGATGGATTTTTACATCAATCAGCAATGGTTACATGGTTACCATTAGGCCAGCTTTTAATTGCAAGGTTATTTTTAAACTGAATTCAAATGTCACCATCTGCTAAGAAGGATTCAAACCCATGTTCCCCAAGCATTAACCTGGGCTTCTGGATTATTACAGAATCAACAGAATATTAACAGAATCCTCTCCAAACATACACAATATTGTTAACTAGAACGAACGCATTAACTATCTCAGTAGCCACTTCTTTTAAGAACCTAGGAAGAAGTCCACCTGGACCAGTGAACTTGTAAGATCATAGCTCCAAAAATTGTATCAATTTAACTTCCACCGTGTCCTCAGATTCTCCTAAAATACTTTGCAGCTGACAATCTAGAGTTAAGCGTCATCATTATTCTGATGTAAAATGGGAATCAGTTTTAACTCAGCAATGTTCCCCCAAACAGCAGCAAGATAAATGAAACAGTAGTCTGTTTTAAATGTTTCTATTCAGGAGATAAATCTTTCTAAGGACACCAGGATTCAGGCTTGGAACTTATATGTTGGTCAGAAACTGGAAATGAATGTGGAGCAGAGCTTGAACTCAAGTGCAGGAATGCTACAAAATTGACAATGTCATAGAGTGACACAGCATGAAAACCGACTATTTGGCCCAACCTGTCCATGCCAACCATGTTTTTCAAAATAAATTAGTCCCATTTACCTGCACATCACCCAAATCCCTCTCAGCCTTTCCTATTCACGTACTTGTCCAAACACCTTTTAGATGTTGTAATTCCACCAGTTTCCACCACTTCCTCTGCCAGCTCATTCCATACACACACCAGCCTCTGTGTGAAAAAATTGCCTTTCAGTTCCCATTTCTGAAATAAACATGAATTTCAAATTGCCACTTAACAACGAGCCGATGAAACCCAGAGAAAAACAATATTTTGTTTACTATCTTCACTTCCTTGCTCTCACTCTGCTCTTAAAGACACAACCTTAATAAAGAAATATTCTAACGGACTGACAAGTCAACCAAATAAACTTGCCCATAAGACCAGGCTAAAAATAGCAGACAGAAAAGTTGCACACAAAAGCGGATCTTACATGGAAAATGCATAAAGAGAAGCAATGTTTTTGTTTTAACATGAATGCTGTCCATGAGATACAAATGTCTCTGACGGTTTGGTATCATTTAGTCACAAACGGTGTCCAAGCAAAAAACATTGCACTTCATATTTTCTGGTTGAGTTATTACAATCAACTATGCCACTTCCATCCATTCTTTAATTCATATAAATAATTGAACAGTTTAAGAATCAGAGGATGGTATTAGCACATATAATGTCACTGTTTGGTGCTTGGAGCAAAATAAATCTTGCTTTTGCTGAATAGTGAGAAGTTTCACTGCAATTTTTTTATCCAGACGGCATCCTTTAATTATACATCGTTATAGGGACATAGGACTTATGAACATGAGTAGGCCATTTGGCACTTTGAACCTGATCTATTACTCAATAATATCATGGCTGATCCAGCTGTGGCCTCGGCTTCCGATCTGCATCCCCTATCTCTCGACTCCCCTGTCCAGCAACAATCTGTCCAACTCAGCCTATAATAAATTTAAAGAACTAATCGCCTCTACATTTCAGGAAAGAAAATTCCACATACTATAACAACCCTCTAACAGAGAAAATAAATATCTTCTCACTTCTGTCTGTAAAGGGAGACTGCTTAAACCACATCCTTTAGTTTTAGTCCCCCCACATTCCCCTGGAATAAGAGACTGGCAAGTTTTAGAGAGATGTATGTGAGTGGCGCTTTACTTTTGGTGTAGGTGGGGAAGCAAAGTGAGTGTGTGAGTAGGCAACGCAGAAAACATGAAGGTGTGTGGTGTAGCAGAATGGGGAATCTGGAAGAGAGTCAGGAAAATTTGTTGTAATTGTGAGTGCAGTAGAGATAGCTGCAAATGTGTTGCTGGTCAAAGCACAGCAGGCCAGGCAGCATCTCAGGAATAGAGAATTCGACGTTTCGAGCATAAGCCCTTCATCAGGAATAAGAGAGAGAGAGCCAAAACTCTCTCTCTTATTCCTGATGAAGGGCTTATGCTCGAAACGTCGAATTCTCTATTCCTGAGATGCTGCCTGGCCTGCTGTGCTTTGACCAGCAACACATTTGCAGCTGTGATCTCCAGCATCTGCAGACCTCATTTTTTACTTGCAGTAGAGATAGGCCTAGGTAGAGACAGAGTGACAGTGAGGCATTGGAGAGAAGGCATTTTTCAAATAATGACTCTGAAACTGTAGACAGTATTTCAGTATGGTCTCACAAAGGCACTGTACAGCTGCAATAATATCTGCCAACTTATATATTCCATTCTGCCTTTAATAACTAACAAATTTTAAAAAAACACAAAGAACCGCAGATGCTGGAAATCAGAAACAAAAACTCAGCAGATCTGTCAGCATCTCTGGAGAGAAAGCCAGAGTTAACATTTCAGGTGCGGTGACCCTTCTTCAGATTTCATAAATTAATTCATTTTGGCAGTTGTTGTATTAACACCAACTGGCGTTATTTTTACAAAGATCCAAAGTAACGGCTAATAGATCATCCAGTGGGTCCCTGATTTAGGAACGTCCGATTTATGAACACTAGTATTTATGAGTGAGGTCTCATTCAAGGGTTAAAAATCACACAACACTTATAGTGGCATCTCCAAATCATTCAAAGGTGTAATTTTAAAGATCTGACATTCAAATGGCTTCTTCCAGATTGAACCCAGTCTCAAACCAGAGACTGCTTGTATTAACGAGCATTAGTACTGCAGAATTGAGGTTCCATTTTAAATATATTTGACATTAAGGTTGCCATTAACACTCATTTTGAAGCTGGAGCACCGATACAGACTGGCAATACTTATTCCCTAGTCAAATGTCTGTTCCACATGTGCTAACTTAAAGCTTTGCATTGCATGCCAGCTCATTAAAAGGCGCTGTCACCTGAATTTAGAATGAAGGTAATTTGCCCGAGAAAACAGACAGGAAATATCTTAATCAACCAGTGTTTGTACAAGAATGCTTCATTCAAAAATGCTTGATACCCAACAAGATTAAAATCCTGTTCTAACAATCAGCTCAATATATTTCTAGGTATTATTAGCAAAGGTGATATTAGATAATGTGGGAATATGATGTTGATGATCACCACGATGTAAAAGAGTGGAGCTGACTTGAAGAGCTGAAAAGACTATTCTTGTTCCTAAATTTCTAGCATTAGGTGGAATTTTGTGCTACTCCTGAAAATATGTAGCTTGGCAAACAGTGGAACATAGTGGTAACGCAAATCCTACTCTTACCCTGGAAGTTGGCTTCCCAATAACAGGATGAAACTATGGGATTAAGTTTTCGTATGGAAGAAGGCGGGTCAAGTCTCTTGCAACAAATGTTAGATGCTCTTTGCAAGTTACTGGGAGCGGAAGATTTGAATTATAAGGAGAGGATGGATACATTTCACTGTTTTCACTGTAATGTAGAAGTTTGAGGAGGGTTTTATAAAATTCTGAAGGGTCTAGCTAAGGTGAACGGCAGACATATTTTCCCTAGGGTGGGGAAATTTCAAGATTGGGGGCGTATTTTAAGGAGAAAGATTTAGAAAAGACCACGAGGGGCAATTTTTTTCATACAAAGAGTGTTTTGTGTGTGGAATGAACTTCCAGAGGAAGTGGTGGGTACAGTTGCAACATTTAATAGACATTTGGATAAGTACATGAATAAGAAATGTTTGGAGGGATTTGTGCCAAGCACAGGTAAATGGGACTAGTTTAGTTTGGGATTATGGTTGGCATGGACTGGCTGGACCAAAGAGTCTGTTTCCATGCTGTGTGACTCTATGACTCCATGTATTTATATGGCATGCATGCTCATTGAAGGGGATTTGTCTAAGAATCAACTACACCTTTCTAATTACAGTTTGCTGGGAGTGAGAAATATTTCCCTCCTGATTCAGACTGCAGCTGGTTGGCATAGAGCAAGTGAGACAGTCAACTTGCTGGAGTTGGAGTGAATAGTATTGTTCCTTCCCAGACAAATGTTATTAAATGACAGCATGATAAGGTTGGTTGCTGCAGTCAAATTTTAATGGAGCAGGACTGTACAATAGAGACAATGAGGGAATAAGGAGGCAAAAATCTAAGGTGCCTTTTGAGGCTGGGAAGGATTAGATTACTTACAATGTAGAAACAGGCCCTTCAGCCCAACAAGTCCACACTGACCCTCCGAAGAGCAACCCACTCAGACCCATTCCCCTACATTTACCCCTTCACCTAACACTACGGGCAATTTAGCATGGCCAATTTACCTAACCTGCACATTTTTGGATTGTGGGAGGAAATCGGAGCACCAGGAGGAAACCCACACAGACACGGGGAGAATGTGCAAACTCCACACAGGCAGTTGCCTGAGGGTCTCTGGCACTGTGAGGCAGCAGCGCTAACCACTGTGCCACCATGCCATGGGAAAGAGTGGGAAAGAGAGAGAAGAAAGGGTGGAGATCTGCAGAGAAGAGCAGGGTTTAGTTTCATTGCTGCGGTGATCCTGTTGTTGGAGAAAGCATGACGGACGTTCAGGGTAAAGATTGTCAGAGGGAGAGAGATGTGTTACAATCCCAGACAAGATGGCCAAATCTTTGTTTCAATTTGGTTTGGACTCAGATATCTTTTATTGGAGTAGGCAAAATGTAAGATCCACACTACTGACTAAAAAAAAGACACAAGATTTCATGATAATGACAAACAACAATAAACCATAACATACAGTTGTTTTTAATAAAAAAAACCATGATGTGGACGTGCTGGTGTGTGGGACAGGGCTGGACAAAGTCAGCAGTCCTCACTTTCTCCTGGACAAAGTCAGAAGTCACAGACCACCAGGAGCAGCAATCCAAAAGCTTGTGGTTTTAAATAAACCTGTTGAACTATAACCTGGAGTCGTGTGACTTCTGACTTTAAAAAAAGAGGGCATAGATTTAAGCTGAGGTTCAAATGAAGAAAGACTGATGTAAAAAGACTTTTTCCACACAGAGAGTAGTTTGGGTATGGAATGCACAGCCTGGAATTGTGGTGAAGGCAAGTTGAAGTGAGATGTTTGAGAGGGAATTGGATAATTATTTGGATAGGAGTCATGCGCAAATATGCGAGGTAAAGGCAGGAAGTTGATTGTAGGTAACAGAACCCGTGCAGGCACAATGAGCCTAATGGCGTCCTTCTGTACCGTAGCAATTCTGTGATTTTGAGTTTCTGAGAACATATTACAATCACCATTATATGCGTAATGTATATTAGATTACTTACAGTGTGGAAACAGGCCCTTCGGCACAACAAGTCCACACCGACCCTTCAAAGAACAACCCACCCAGACCCATTCCTCCACATTTACCCCTTCACCTAACACTACGGGCAATTTAGCATGGCATTCTAACACCCAGATTTACTGTATGTTAAATATGAATGCTAGACCCCACAGCACATACCAGAGAGCAAATGTAATCAAGTTAGATCCCCGAGATTTCTCAGCAACTTGACCCAGGTGCTAATGACATGGTGGGTGATCAAATGTCATTGAACTTTACAAGGGATCATACTTCTCTTTTTTTGATCTGATCTTGACGTTCCATCATGGATGGCTTCAATAATTGCATACCTTCCTTCTCAGGGTTTATATTCCACTTGGCTCTGCACTCCAGCATTTTGCCAGAATCAAAAACTAGTTACTGTACAAAAGATGGCCATTCAGCCCATTATAGGTAAAAAAACAAGGACTGCAGATGCTTGAAACCAGAGTCTAGATTAGAGTGGAGTTTCTAGCATCTGCAGTCCTTGTTTTTACCTAGCTGATTTTAACCCGACTGCGAATCCTTTTGCAAGGATGCCTGCCTTGAAGAAGTTATCCTCCTCTCAACCCCACTCCCCTGGGGCCCAACATTTCAACTCTCCCTCCCACTCTGCCGAGAACATGCCTCCACCACCACCGCTCCCTCACCACCCAACGCCTGGATGAAGAACGCCTCATCTTCCACCTTGGAACACTTCAACCCCAGGGCATCAATGTGGCTCATTTATCTCTCCATTCTGCAGGCACCCTGCCTCTATTCCTGATGAAGGACCTTTTGCCTGAAATGTCAATTTTCCTGATCCTCAGATGCTGCCTGATCTGCTGTGCTTTTCCAGCATCACTCTAATCTAGATTCAAGGTGGTAAAAACAATGACTGCAGATGCTGAAAACCAGATTCTGGATTAGTGGTGCTGGAAGAGCACAGTAGTTCAGGCAGCATCCAAAGTGCAGCGAAATCAGGAAAAAGGGCTTTTGCCCGAAACGTCGATTTCGCTGCACTTTGGATGCTGCCTAATCTAGATTCAGCCCATTATATCTACACTGGCCCTCTGAAGGAATGTTATAATTTGGTGCCATTCTCCTGCTTTTCTCTCTTCACCCTGTCTATTGTTTCTATTCAAATAATCATCTAAATCCCTCTTGAATGCATCTCTGGAACCTACCTCCACTCCTTGGAAGTGAATTCCAAACCCTAACTACTTGCTGTGTGAACATTTTGTCTCACAACACGTTTTCCGCTTTTGCAACTTACTTTAAATCTATTCCCATGTGAACCTGATCCCTTCACAAACAAGTCTAGTTTTGATCTCCTCTACCCAGACTCCTCATGATTTTAAAGACTCTGGAAATCCCTTAGCCCTATTAAGGAAGACAGTCCCAACTACTCCACAACTGATGTTTTTCATTCTTGGGACCATTCTTTTAAACCTCTTCTCCATGCTTTCCAATGTGTTCACATTATCTCTGAAGTGTAGCAGAGAGAACTATGCACAGCATTCCATTTGAGGCCTAACGAGTGGCTTATATCACTTCATCATAGCTTCTTTGCTCATGCACTTGATGTAGGAAGTAATGAGGTTTTGGAAATTGCATGTTTTCTTAACTGTTCTCTCCACCTCATCTGCCCCCTTTATTGAGTTATGCATTGATACGGTTAGATCCAACTCTTCCTGCACACCTTTCAGATGACTTCCTTTGTTTTATTCTGCCTCTTTCCACCAAAATGCACCTCCTCACATTTCTCTGCATTAAACTTCATCTGCCACCTCCACCAACTTGTCAATGTCCTTCATACATCCTACACTATCCTTCACATCCTTTACAATTTTGATTCTGCATTATTCACAACAGATCTTAAACTGCTGTATGTTTTCCCTTATCCCAATTACATACAACCAATGTAATTCAATTGCCTAACTCTTAATTGTTAACAAGCTTCTTTTCAGTTTAGGACATCCCTGAGCACTTCAGCACTTGATAACAAGCATAATCTGAACTTTCCACCAAAGGCCAGCCTATGCCTGGATTTTCTTCCAAACTTCATTTTTTTTCCTGCTGGCTCAAACAAATACTGCAAACAGGTATCTAACCCCTGCTCTATGGTGTACTAAACTATTAATTGAGCACTAGCTTCTTTCATGCTCTTTTCTGGATTAGTGGTGCTGGAAGAGCACAGCAGTTCAGGCAGCATCCAACGAGCAGCGAAATCGACGTTTCGGGCAAAAGCCCTTCATCAGGAATCATGCTCTTTCATGCCCTTCACAGCTCCTAGGACTTTCTTGAACCCTTGCTACAGAGAGCTATTCAGCTGCTCTAGGACTTCTGTGAGTCCAGGTGATTGATAGGGAGGGGATAAAAGCTGACTGGAGATTCGTGACCAGTGATGTTCTTCAGGATCAGTACTGGGGCCCTAGCTGCTTGTCATATATAAAAATGATTTGGAGGAAAATGTACATGGCCTGATTAGTAAGCTTGCAGATGACACAAAGACTGGGGAGCTGTGACAGTGGAGAGGATTCCCAGAGGGCATAGTTAGGCTGGAGACTTGAGTATTTTGCTGGAAAAGCACAGCAGGTCAGGCAGCAAATGAGGAGCAGGAGAATCGAAGTTTCAGGCCGGAGCCGACACATCGATTCTCCTGCTCCTCGGATGCTGCCTGACCTGCTGTGCTTTTCCAGCAACACACTCTCGACTCTGATCTCCAGACCTCACTTTCTCCAAGGCTGGAGACTTGGAAGATGGAGTTTAATCTGGAAAAATGAAAGATGGTGCATTTTGGATGATCTAATGCAGGATGGAAGTATACAGTAAGTGACAGAACGCTTAGTAGCATCAACTTACAGATGGATTTAGGCATATAGGTCAGGAGTTCCCTGAAAGTGGCAACACAAATAGACAAGGTGGTCAAAAAAGCATACTCTATGCTTGTCTTTATCTGTTGGGGTATAGAGTATAGAAATTGGCAAGTGGTGTTGCAGCTGTACAGAGCTTCAGTTAGGCCACATTTAAAATATGGTGTACTGTTCTTGTTACCGCACCATCAAAGGACGTGGAGACTTTAGCGAGTATACAGAAATGGTTTACTGGGATTTAGATTTATTACAATGTGGAAACAAGGCCCTTCAGCCCAACAAGTACACACTGACCCTCCACAGAGCAACCCACCCAGACCCCTACATTTATCCCTTCTCCTAACACTACAGGCAATTTAACATGGCCAATTCACCTAACCTGCACATTTTTGAACTGTGGGAGGAAACCCATGCAGACAGGGGGAGAATGTGCAACCTCCACACAAGACAGCTGCCCGAGGCGGGAATTGAACTTGCGTCCTGGTAGCAGTGCTAACCACTGAGCCACCGTGCCGCCCCAGTGATGGGGCCTGGTTTGGAGAGTATTAGCTATGAGGAAAGATTGGACAAACTTGTTTTTTTTTCACTTGAATTTTAAAGGCTGAGGGAGTGACCTGATAGAAATTTACAAAATTATGAGTGACATGGACAGAATTGATAGATGGAACCTTTTTCCCAGGGCAGAAATGTCAGTTACTAAGGGACAAACGTTACGGCAAAAGGGGAAAGTTTAAAGGAGATGTAAGAGGTTAGACTTTTATACAGAGGGTCATAAGTGTCTGGAATATGCTGGCAAAGGAAGTGGTGGAGGTGGATACAATAACAACTTGACGGGTATATGAATATGATTGATGAGGAAAGGCTGTAGATGTCATACACATGGACTTTAGTAAAGTGTTTGATAAAGCTCCGTGGCAGTCTGATGAAGAAGGTGAAGTTGCATGGGGTCCAGGGAGTTCTAGCTAAATGGATAGAGACCTGGTTGGTCAACAGGAGACAGAGAGTAGTAGTGGAAGGGAGCTTCTCAAAATGGAGACCTATGACCAGCGGTGTCCCTGCGATATGTGGGGTACCACTGTTGTTTGTGATATACATTAGTGATTTGGAGGAAGGTGTAGGTTGCCTCATTAGCAAGTTTGCAGGTGACATTAAGATTGGTGGAGTAGCAGATGGTGAAGGGGACTGTCAGAGAATACAGCAGAATTTAGATAGATTGGAGAGTTGGACAGAGAAATGGCAGTTGGAGTTCAATCTGGACAAATGTGAGGTGGTACATTTTGGAAGATGCAATTCCAGAGCGAACTATACAGTAAATGGAAAAGTCCTGGGGAAAATTGACGTACAGTGAGATCTGGGTGTTCAGGTCTATTGTTCCCTGAAGTTGGCATTGTAGGTCTGTACAATGGTCAAGTAGGCATATGGCATACTTTCCTTCATCGGACATGGTATTGAGTACAAAAGTTGGCAGCTTGTGTTACAATTGTATAGGACTTTGATTCGGCCACATTTGGAATACTGCATACAGTTCTGGTCGCCACATTATCGAAAGGATATGGATGTTTTGGAGAGGGTGCAGAGGAGGTTCACCAGGATGTTGCCTGGTATGGAAGGTGCTAGCTAAGAGGAGAGGTTGGGTAGATTAGTATTATTTTCATTGGAAAGGAGGAGTTTGGGAAGCCCTGGTTGAGGCCTACAAAATCATGAGAGGTGTAGACAGCGTGGATAGCAAGAAACTTTTTCCCAGAGTGGGGGACTCAATTATTCGGGATCATGAGTTCAAAGTGAGAGGGGAAAAGTTTAGGGGAGATATACGTGGGAAGTTCTTTAAGCAGAGATTGGTGGGTGCCTGGAATGCATTGTCAGCAGAGATGGTAGGGGCATGGACAATAGCATCATTTAAGATGTATCTGGACAGATACATGAATGGGTAGAGAACAAAGGGATACAGATCCTGAGAGAACAGGTGGCAGGTTTGGATAGAGGATCTGGATCAGCGCAGGCTTGGAGGACTGAAAGGCCCGTTGCTTGCTGTAAGGTTCTTTGTTCTTTGTTCTAATAGACCGGGAATTGAGGGATACAGAACAAGTTGCTAATTAGCTGACCCCACATGACCAGCCATCCAAGCAGCACAGCCCATGAGCAGAAGTGGCACTCGCTTCTTTTTCTGCTGTGGACAACTGTGCCACAGCCCAAAGATTTGTACAATTGTCCATTTAATGCAGCTTTGCCAGCTTCTCTTCTGTATAGGCAATCGATGATGACTTGCTGCTCTTTCAGCTTGTTGAAGTCTGAGATGGCTGGTAAGTTCAATGTACAGCCGGCAGCCTCTGCCACCTGCAGGTCAGGATGTATTCAAATCATCAACGTTAGATGAAACTAACTGAGAAAAGTCCTGGGATCAACCTGGGATTTTGTTTTGATCAGTGTAGCATTGCGCAGAGGGGACATTGCATTAACAAACTTCTTTTAGGATGTAAGGCAGATTGATAGCAAACACTGAAACTTTCTTGAATTCCTTCTTCGTTTTGATACATATATGGGCTCATATTTCATTAGCTCATATTTCATGTGGAAGTAGTCATTGATATCCAAAGATTTCAGTGAAAAAATGTTTGAAAGCATTAGCTCTCATACTGCAGGCATCTAAAATCCAGTAATGTGGTAGATATTCTGAGGGCTGACATTGTATTTCTTGTTTATTCTTCAGTGTGGTTCAGACTTCCCATGGAGATATTGAATACAAAGCTCCACATGGGTGAATGTTGGGATGGGTTCTGGGATTCATCCCCAACTCACATTCCCACTCCCCTAACTGCACCCTGCCATTCACTCTATCCCCTCAAAAGGTCCTGCTTGCCCACTCGCAGCAAGGATTACCATTTGTCTTCACCATTTTGGATGCGAGATGGTGGCAGCTACATTTTTGTCACTTGCCGTTCATCACTCTGTTTCAAGGGTCAGCTCTAAAATAAAAAGGCTTCGGTATTGGTTAGAAGCACATGACTTGCATTCACCACTAAAGTCACAACCTTTCCCCTTACATTGATTCTTTTTGGAGCCTGTCAATGGCAGGCTGCAGACATTAGCACTGTGATATCGGGACCAGATCTCCCATTGAAGCCAATTCTTGTTAGATAAGTAGGTGAAGGAATGAAGATAATATATTAAACTTTAGGTGATCATCTTTAGATGCTTATCAGATATCAGACATATACCAGTACAAATGTGCATTCTAGATAGGGCAGATGATTAACGGAAGTTGAAACCAGTTGAAAATGCGTTGCTGGTTAAAGCACAGCAGGTCAGGCAGCATCCAAGGAATAGGAAATTCAACGTTTCGGGCATAAGCCCTTCATCAGGAAGTTGAAACCAGACTGTTTGCTGTTCCACATCTTAACCATCACCAGCAAATAGGACTGTATTCTCACCTGGTCTCCTGTGCTAAAGGCAAAACTTAATAGCAGATTTTCATCATGTGACCTTTTAGGACAGTGCTGTGCTCTATTGGATGTATAGAATTATGATGGAGGTAGAGAGGGTAGACAGGGAGAAACTTTTCCCCTAGGTGGAGGGATCACTGACCAGGTGGCATAGATTTCAGGTAAGAGGCAGACAGTTTAACAGAGGAGTTAACAGTTTAACAGTTGAAAGGAAAAACACTCCACATCTAGAAGGGGGAGGGAATCTGGAATTTACTACACCTAAATATAGGAGAGGCAGAAGCCCTCCCAACATTTAAGAAATAGTTAGACGTGCACTTGTAATGCTAAAGCATACAAGACTATGGACCAAATGCTAGAAAATGGAATTAGAATAGTTAGGTGGTTGTTTTTGACTGACACAGATGTGATGGGCCGAAGAACCTTTTTCTGCTTTGTAGATCTCATGATTTTAAAACACACCGACATCTATTTGAAAATCAGTGACTTTCTCCAATGGAAATGAATGTCAACATTTCATCTTTGCAGAAAGGCACCTGGGTCTATTAACAAGAACAATTTATATTTAGATAGGGATTTAAAAATAAGAAAATATTGTAAGGCTTTTGGCAGGAGTGTTATGAAAACAAAAAGATGAACTTGAGCTACATAAGGAGATATTGGGTCAGATGACCAAAGGCTCAATCAGATGGGTAGGTTTTAAGAACTATCTTAGAGGGAGGAATATGAGGTAAAGAGATGGAGATGCAGAGAAGGAATTACAAAGCTAGAAATCTGAAGGTACTGTCAATAATGGTGTATTGATTACAACCAGGGATGATCAAGAGCCTAGACTTTGAGGTCATTTTATTTGGCAGGATGTGCCGATGATTTATTAATGTACTCTTCATGCTTAGAAACCACGAAAGTCAGGCTAATAGAAACAAGAGTAAAATGTGTTTATAGACTGTAGACAAGAATTTAACTGGTGAAATAAAGACAAAATACACATCAGAAGCTGATTTGACAAGCAAATATGTCTTTGGAGACATCTAATTCAATATAAAAATCTTTAATGCCAAGTCATAAAATTGATTTTACAATAATCATTGACAAGAACCACTTGTAAGTATCTGAACGATGCTGAAATATTTCAATGTACAAGATGGTGGCAGCAGAGTAGCAGTGTTTGGGCCTGCGTTCTGAACTTGGGCCTCATCCACTTCCATCTGCCTTTCTTCTTTTCTCATTTTGTTTTACTGATGCTCTTTCTTCTGTTCCTATTTTGACAGAGAAGGACTCCTTCCTGGAGGGTCAGTAATGGTGGGAGTGGTTCCTTTCCAGAGAGTAGATAGTAGTGAGAGTGGTTCCTTCGCAGAGTGTGTGTCACAGTGGGAGTGTTTCCTTCCTGGAGTGTGAGTCGCTGTTGGAGTGGTTCCTTCCCAGAGTGTGGGTCGCGGTGGGAGTGGTTCCTTCCTGGACTGTGGATCGTGGTGGGAGTGGTTCCTTCCCGGAGTGTGGGTAGTGATGGGAGTGGTTCCTTCCCGAAGTGTGGATCATGGTGGGAGTAGTTCCTTCCCAGCGTGTGGATCGCTGTGGGAATGGTTCCTTCCCGGAGTGTGGGTCATGGTGGGAGTGGTTCCTTCCCGGAGTGTGGGTCACTGTGGGAATGGTTCCTTCCCGGAGTGTGGGTCGCGGTGGGAGTGGTTCCTTCCCGGAGTGTGGGTCATGGTGGGAGTGGTTCCTTCCCGACTGTGGGTCGCGCTGGGAATGGTTCCTTCCCGGAGTGTGGGTCGTGGTGGGAGTGGTTCCTTCCCGGAGTGTGGGTCACAGTGGGAGTGGTTCCTTCCCGGAGTGTGGGTCCTGATGGGAGTGTTTCCTCCCCGGAGTGTGGGTAGCGGTGGGAGTGTTTCCTTCCCGGAGTGTGGGTCGTGGTGGGAGTGGTTTCTTCCCGGAGTGTGGATACGGTGTGAGTGTTTCCTTCCCGGAGTGTGGGTCGCGGTGGGAGTGGTTCCTTCCCGGAATGTGGGTCACAGTGGGAGTGGTTCCTTCTCGGAATGTGGGTCCTGATGGGAGTGATTCCTTCCCGGAGTGGGGGTCGCGGTGGGAGTGGTGCCTGCCCGGAGTGTGGGTCATGGTGGGAGTGGTTCGTTCCCGGAGTGTGGGTCGCTGTTGGAGTGGTTCCTTCCCGGAGTGTGGGTAGTGATGGGAGTGGTTCCTTCCTGACCGTGGGTCGCGCTGGGAATGGTTCCTTCCCGGAGTGTGGGTCGTGCTGCGAGTGGTTCCTTCCCGGAGTGTGGGACGCGGTGGGAATGTTTCCTTCCCGGAGTATGGGTCGCGGTGGGAGTGGTTCCTTTCAGGAGTGTGGGTCGTGGTGGGAATGGTTCTGACCCGGAGTGTGGGTAGCGGTGGGAGTGGTTCCTTCCCGGAGTGTGGGTCACGGTGGGAGTGGTTCCTTCCTGGAGTGTGGGTCGCGGTGGGAGTGGTTCCTTCCAGGAGTGTGGGTCGCTGTTGGAGTGGTTCCTTCCCGGAGTGTGGGTAGTGGTGGGAGTGGTTCCTTCCTGGAGTGTGGGTCGCTGTTGGAGTGGTTCCTTCCCAGAGTGTGGGTAGCGGTGGGATTGGTTCCTTCCCGGAGTGTGGGTAGCGGTGGGAGTGGTTCCTTCCAGGAGTGTGGGTAGCGTTGGGAGTGTTTCCTTCCTGGAGTGTGGGTCGCAGTGGGAGTGGTTCCGTCCCCGAATGTGGGTCATTATGGGAGTGGTTCCTTCCCAGAGTGTGGGTCGTTGTTGAGAGTGGTTCCTTCCCGGGGTGTGGGTCACATTGGGAGTGGTTCCTTCCCGGAGTGTGGGTAGCGGTGGGAGTGGTTCCTTCTCGGAGTGTGGATAGCGGTGGGAATGGTTCCTTCCCAGAGTGTGGGTCGCTTTGGGAGTGGTTCCTTCCCGGAGTGTGGATAGCGGTGGGAATGGTTCCTTCCGAGAGAGTGGGTCGCTTTGGGAGTGTTTCCTTCCCGGAGTGTGGGTCGCGGTGGGAGTGGTTTCTTCCCGGAGTGTGGGTAGTGGTCGGAGTGTTTCCTTCCCGGAGTGTGGGTCCTGATGGGAGTGTTTCCTCCCCGGAGTGTGGGTAGCAGTGGGAGTGATTCCTTCCCAGAGTGTGGGTTGTGGTGGGAGTGGTTCCTTCCCGGAGTGTGGACAGCGGTGGGAGTGTTTCCTTCCCGGAGTGTCGTTCCTGATGGGAGTGTTTCCTTCCCGGAGTGTGGGTCGCGCTGGGAATGGTTCCTTCCCGGAGTGTGGGTCGTAGTGTGTGTGGTTCCTTCCCGGAGTGTGGGTCGTGCTGCGAGTGGTTCCTTCCCAGAGTGTGGGTCGCGGTGGGAGTGATTCCTTCCCGGAGTGTGGGTCACGGTGGGAGTGTTTCCTTCCCAGAGTATGGGTCACAGTGAGAGTTGTTTCTTCCCGGAGTGTAGGTCGTGCTGCGAGTGGTTCCTTCCCAGAGTGTGGGTCGCTGTGGGAGTGGTTCCTTCCCAGAGTATGGGTCATGGTGGGAGTGGTTCATTCCCGGAGTGTGGGTCATGGTGGGAGTGGTTCCTTCCTGGAGTGTGGGTCGTGGTGGGAGTGTTTCCTTCCCAGAGTGTGGGTCATGGTGGGAGTGGTTCCGTCCCGGAGTGTGGGCCTTGGTGGAAGTGGTTCCTTCCCGGAGTGTGGGTTGCAGTGGGAGTGGTTCCTTCCCAGAGTATAGGTCGCGGTGGGAATGGTTCCTTCCCAGAGTGTGGGTAGCGGTGGGAGTGTTTCCTTCCCGGAGTGTGGGTTGCGGTGAGTGTGTTTCGTTGCTGGAGTGTGGTTGGTGATGTGAGTTGTTCCTTCCCGGAGTGTGGATAGCGGTGGGAATGGTTCCTTCCCAGAGAGTGGGTCGCTTTGGGAGTGGTTCCTTCCTGGAGTGTGGATAGCGGTGGGAGAGTTTCCTTCCCGGAGTGTGGGTCGCAGTGGGAGTGTTTTCTTCCCGGAGTGTGGATACGGTGTGAGTGTTTCCTTCCCGGAGTTTGGGTCCTGATGGGAGTGTTTCCGTCCTGGAGTGTGGGTCGCGGTGGGAGTGGTTCCTTCCCGGAGTGTGGGTCACAGTGTGAGTGGTTCCTTCCCGGAGTGTGGGTCGCTGTTGGAGTGATTCCTTCCCAGAGTGTGGGTCGCAGTGGGAGTGGTTCCTTCCCGGAGTGTGGGTCACGGTGGGAGTGGTTACTTCCCAGAGTATGGGTCACAGTGAGAGTTGTTTCTTCCCGGAGTGTGGGTCACGGTGGGAGTGGTTCCTTCCCGGACTGTGGACCGTGGTGGGAGTGGTTCCTTCCCGGAGTGTGGGTAGTGATGGGTGTGGTTCCTTCCCGGAGTATGGATCGTGGTGGGAGTAGTTCCTTCCCAGAGTGTGGATCGCTGTGGGAATGGTTCCTTCCCGGAGTGTGGGTCGCGGTGGGAGTGGTTCCTTCCCGGAGTGTGGGACGCGGTGGGAGTGGTTCCTTCCCGGAGGGTGGGTCGTGGTGGGTGTGGTTTCTTCCCGGAGTGTGGGTCACTGTGGGAATGGTTCCTTCCCGGAGTGTGGGTCGCGGTGGGAGTGGTTCCTTCCCGGAGTGTGGGACGCGGTGGGAGTGGTTCCTTCCCGGAGGGTGGGTCGTGGTGGGTGTGGTTTCTTCCCGGAGGGTGGGTCGTGGTGGGTGTGGTTCCTTTTGGAGCGTGGGTCATGCTGCGAGTGGTTCCTTCCCAGAGTGTGGGTCGTGGTGGGAGTGGTTCCTTCCCGGAGTATGGGTCATGGTGGGAGTGGTTCCTTCCCAGAGTGTGGGTCATGGTGGGAGTGGTTCCTTCCCGGAGTGTGGGCCGCAGTGGGAGTGGTTCCGTCCCAGAATGTGGGTCGTTATGGGAGTGGTGCCTTCCCGGAGTGTGGGTCGTTGTTGAGAGTGGTTCCTTCCCGGAGTGTGGGTCACATTGGGAGTGGTTCCTTCCCGGAGTGTGGGTAGCGGTGGGAGTGATTCCTTCCCGGAGTGCAGGTCGCAGTGGGTGTGTTTCCTTCCCGGAGTGTGGTTGGTGATGTGAGTGGTTCCTTCCCGGAGTGTGGATAGCGGTGGGAATGGTTCCTTCCCAGAGTGTGGGTTGCTTTGGGAGTGGTTCCTTCCCGGAGTGTGGATAGCAGTGGGAGTGTTTCCTTCCCGGAGTGTGGGTCGCGGTGGGAGTGGTTTCTTCCCGGAATGTGGGTCACAGTGGGAGTGGTTCTTTCCCGGAATGTGGGTCCTGATGGGAGTGTTTCCTTCCCGGAGTGTGGGTAGCAGTGGGAGTGATTCCTTCCCGGAGTGGGGGTCGCGGTGGGAGTGGTTCGTTCCCGGAGTGTGGGTCACGATGGGAGTGTTTTCTTCCCGGAGTGTGGGTCGCTGTTGGAGTGGTTCCTTCCCGGAGTGTGGGTCGCGGTGGGAGTGATTCCTTCCTGGAGTGTGAGTCTTGGTGGGAGTGGTTCCTTCCAGGAGTGTGGGTCGCTGTTGGAGTGGTTCCTTCCCAGAGTGTGGGTCGCGGTGGGAGTGGTTCCTTCCAGGAGTGTGGGTCGCTGTTGGAGTGGTTCCTTCCCAGAGTGTGGGTAGTGGTGGGAGTGGTTCCTTCCAGGAGTGTGGGTAGCGGTGGGAGTGTTTCCTTCCTGGAGTGTGGGTCGCAGTGGGAGTGGTTCCGTCCCCGAATGTGGGTCATTATGGGAGTGGTTCCTTCCCAGAGTGTGGGTCGTTGTTGAGAGTGGTTCCTTCCCGGGGTGTGGGTCACATTGGGAGTGGTTCCTTCCCGGAGTGTGGGTAGCGGTAGGAGTGGTTCCTTCCTGGAGTGTGTATAGCGGTGGGAATGGTTCCTTCCCAGAGTGTGGGTCGCTTTGGGAGTGGTTCCTTCCCGGAGTGTGGATAGCGGTGGGAATGGTTCCTTCCGAGAGAGTGGGTCGCTTTGGGAGTGTTTCCTTCCCTGAGTATGGGTCGCGGTGGGAGTGTTTCCTTCCCGGAGTGTGGGTCGTGGTGGGAGTGGTTTCTTCCCGGAGTGTGGGTAGCAGTGGGAGTGGTTCCTTCCTGGAGTGTGGGTCCTGATGGGAGTGTTTCCTTCCCGGAGTGTGGGTAGCGGTGGGAGTGGTTCCTTCCCAGAGTGTGGATCACGGTGGAAGTGGTTCTTCCCGGAGTGTGGGTAGTGGTCGGAGTGGTTCCTTCCCGGAGGGTGGGTCGTGGTTCCTTCCCGATGTGTGTGTCGTGGTGGGAGTGGTGGGTTTTTTTGCTAAAATGGCTGTTCTGTGTGCACCAGCGGCTGTAACTTGAGACTGAACGAGGCACCAGTTTCTTTGGCCCCATTGACCCCGTGTCGAGTTTGAGCCCAGTTCTGGAACTGGCGGCGGTAACTGCATTACTGAGTGTCAACGCATGGTGACGGTGACAGCGATCGAGACAGGGCGGTGCTGAGGAATGGTGACATAGTCCCAGAGATGGCAGTGTGGCTCCGGGAAGTAGTTCGGCCTAGCTACCTGACGGTGGAGACAGTATCTGTGGGAATGTGCAGGATCTGGGAACACCTGAATGTACACAGACTGAGGGAAGGACTCTGTGGCTTTGTTTATCTGGCAATGAAGACTCATGGCTGAGGCAGGTCAGTGATCTGGAATTTTCCTTTCCTTTTGCTGTTTCTTTTATTTCTGCCTCTGTTTTTAATCCTGTCTTTTGAATCTAATATGGCGCTGGAGCATGGCCACTTTGTACACTTCTGACTGCATTCTTGTACTCGAGTATACATGACAATAAAATCTAAATGCATTTCTAAATCTTCTGTCACAAAAGAAACAGTTTGCTAAATGATGCTTTTTGAAGAGTGATGTCTCTTTAATTTAAAATGGATACTAATGCTAACGTAAAACTGCCAAGCCACAAGCATGACAACATTGAAAGAATTTCTTTTTTTCTTACACGTGGATGAAATGAATAAACTTCTCATTTATAATGCTCTGTGACTGTTGTCAGATATCGCACCACTGGTGTTAAAATGAAATGCCCTCCACAGTACATCAGGCATATTCAATTCTGACCTTGGTATTACAAATGGAAATGATTGCTATGGCTTCTGTCCACAGCTGCTTCTCACAAACCCCATTTCCTGAGTGCTCAAATAAAAATAGGGATGCTACCGTCCAATCCTGTGTTGCTAGGGTGCATGCTAGAAAAACAGATGAAGAGCTAGTCATTCAGTTTGTGAGGGTTTGTTAAGATAGTAATTTTGAGAGATTCCTAAATTAATTACATAATAGAAAGACTCCAGTATGAAAGGTTACATGACATCTCCCTCAATGAAAAATTATGCAGAATGACCAATCATTAAATTTTATTCACTCTGCACCATTGAAGTGCCAGAATACCACTCCAGTGATAAACCTGACAACAGTGTTGGGAAAATGGGAAGTATGGGGCATAAAAGCAATTGGCTGACCTGAAGCAAGATGGACACAGGCAAGATAGAAAGCATGTCCACATTGATGCTCATATTACAGACAACAGAGTTGCACAGTCAGCCTTGCTCTGTGTGTTGTGGTCAAGCAATATAGCATCTTTAATGGAAAAGCATTCAGAGAGTTCCTATCATGACCTCAGCAAGTATCAAAACACTTTACAAATAGAGTAGAGCAATTTGTGTAGTGCAAATACAATACTGCAACATAATAAAAGATTACAAGTTGTTCATATGGAAGAGAATATGACAATGAGGCACATCAGGAGATATTAAGCAATGATGAAAAGCTTGGTCACAGAGCTGGGTTTTATGGAGAATTTTAAAAGAGAAGAGAGAACTTAAGAGGCAGAAGGATTTTGGGAAGTCAAAGGCTTAGGGCTGTGCCAACTGAAAGTCAAACCACAAATGGTGGATTGAAAGGCACTCACCAATGCAATTAAAGTCAGGAATGCTGAGGAGGTCATATTTAGTGGCGCGTACAAATCTAGGGTTTCAAGAATGGGAGGACATTACACAGATAGGGAGAGAAAAGTCCATGATATGATTTAAAAATTGGCACATGTACTTTAAAATCCAGATGTTTCTTAGACAGGAAGTACCAGAGTGGTGGGTAAAAAGGTGGAAGGGGGGACTGCAGATGCTGGAGATTAGAGTCAAGATTAGAGTGGTGCTGGAAAAGCACAGCAGATCAGACAGTTAAAAAATAAAAAGGTGGGTAAAAAGGACTTGTGAATTATTTTTATCTCTTCATGGGATATGAGCATTTGTGGGAAGGCCTGTGTTCCTCGCCAATCCCTTATTAACCAGGAGGAAGTGGCAATCAGCTGCTTTTTTGAACCACTGCAGCCCATGTAATGCAGATATCACCATGATCCAGCCACATTGAAAGAAAAGCGATATTGTCCCAAGTCAGGATGATGTGTGGTTTTGAGGAAAGGTTGGAGGGAGTGTCAATCTCATGCCTGCTGCCCTTATCCTTCAAGGTGGCATAGAGGTCCTAGTTTTGGAAGGTACTATGGAAGAAAACTTGGTGAGTTGCTGCAGAGCAACAAATGGTTGAGGAAGTCAAAAATCAGTGTTGCCATTAAATAAAGGAAACGGACCATTCTAACTCCACTGGCAGCTGCCATAATATCAGATATGTAACGTGATGAGAAGAGTGAACAAATTGATATTTTGGCTGGGTGTCACCAATACTTTACCCCAAAATGATCTGAATTGAGTTGCACCTTCCGAATGTCACTCATGTATGATGGTATTATGTTTTCCCCATATGTCATTTTGTCATCCATCCATTAAGTAACATTTCACATGCTGTCATAGAGTCATAGAAATGTACAGCACAGAAACAGATCCTTCGGTCCAACCTGTCCATGCCGACCAGATATCCCAACCCAATCTGGTCCACCCTGCCAGCACCCGGCCCCCATATCCCTCCAAACCCTTTCTATTCATATACCCATCCAGATGCCTTTTAAATGTAAAATTGTACTAGGCTCCATCACTTCCTCTGGCAGCTCATTCCATACACGCATCACCCTCTGCATGAAAACGTTGCCCCTTAGATCTCTTTTATATCATTCCCCTCTCACCCTAAACCTATGCCCTCTAGTTCTGGACTCCTCGACCCCAGGGAAAAGACTTTGTCTAATTATCCTATACATGCCCTTCATGATTTTATAAATCTCTATAAGGTCACCCCTCAGCCTCCGACGCTTCAGGGAAAACAGCCCCAGCCTGTTCAGACTCTCCATGTAGCTCAGATCCTCCAACCCTGGCAACATCCTTGCAAATCTTTTCTGAACCCCTTCAAGTTTCACAACATCTTTCCAATAAGAAGGAGATCAGAATTGCATGCAATATTCCAACAGTGGCCTAACCAATGTCTTGTACAGCGGCAACATGACCTCCCAACTCCTGTACTCCATACTCTGACCCCATTCTTTAATGCTGAATAGTGTAAGGGAAACCCTTCAAACAATTGGAATTGTGTTAAATTTGAAAGGAGATAAAATATCAATTTGTGTAAAAAGACAAGACTATCTTTAAACCAATAAAGCTTCTAATGTAAATCAGTAAAAAATAAGACTACTCTTGTTATAAGAAGCAAGTGAGTTTTAGATTACTTACAGTGTGGAAACAAGCCTATTGGCCCAACAAGACCACACCGACCCACAACCCATTCCCCTAACACTATGGGCAAATTAGGATGGCCAATTCACCTAACCTGCACATTTTTGGACTGTGGGAGGAAACTGGAGCAAACCCAGACAGACACGGGGAGAATGTGCAAACTCCACACAGTTAGTTGCCTGAGATGGGAATTGAACCCGGGTCTCTGGCGCTGAGAGGCAGCAGTGCTAACCACTGTGCCACCACGCCACCCATGGTGTCTTAGCTACATTCCCCCTGAGCCTCACTCTCCCTACTATTTATCTCTCAGCACCCCAGCCCACAAGCCTCATTCCTAATGAAGAGCTTATGCATGAAATAACAACTCTCCTGTTCCTTGGATGCTCCCTGACCTGCTGTGCTTTTCCAGCACCACCCTCTATACTCTTGTTATAATCCCAGACCAGACTGCCAAAAATTATGTTACAGTCTAGTTATTGATCATCAGTTCCTTTTTAAAGTAGATAAAGTGTGAGAACCCCGTCATTTACTAAGAAAATAAAACCACAACATTCCACACTTTGAATAAAGAACAATACAATGTATAACTGTAAACCAATCAGTGATATTTTAACAATTAACATTGAAGCATTCAGAAATCTCATCAAGTAAGTATGCTTAGCAGACAAACTGTAATCAAATACCTGACAGAGGACAAATAATAAATGCAGCTAAGAGAGATCCTACAGACGTTTCAGCAGCTACCTCACCAATTTGGTCAAACAAATCCCATTAAAACTTCACAAGAAATTCCGAAGTCTTCTTGATTTCCTTTAAAAACTGTTTCATTATGGACTGCTTCAGTAACTGTTCAAAAACATCTGGTACTTCACTCTCCTTTCCTGGGATAACTCTTTACTGGATTATTTAACCCACACTTCAGTCCTTGAATGTTGGCATAACTTCAGGCTTTTCACAGACAGCTGGCTTCACCAAGCTAGTAATGGCCCTGAGTTTTTTTTTCTGAGCTCTAATCTTCTCCAGGTATGCAAAGTTGTATTCCTTGTGGGCTGCCTTAACCCTCATTTCTCCTCTGCGCTGAACTCACAGTTTCCAGGGCATTTCTTGAACCCTAACTCAAACATTTGGCTGCTCCACCTCCCTTCCCAAGCATCATCTCTGTCATAATGACTGAAGCTTGCTTTTTTTGGGCTAGGACGCCTTCTCACTGCTCAAAGGTAGGGCATTTTCCTAGTTGATCACTGCTGGCACTGTAATACTTGACACTTCCATGAGTACATGCTACACAATAATGATGGTTTGAGGTGAGTCAGAAGAGTGGATACTGTGGGCGATCTCAGTAGAATGAGTGGAACTAATATAATATCAACCCCTTCAGAACCATTTCCTTAAACAAAGAAAACAACCATCTCTGCTGACTACCACATTCCAACCTTCTAAACTGATGCGTTAGTAACCCTGGAACTGTCTTAGTACCCTGTTGAGAGCCTTGTGACCAGGCCTGCTCTTGATCTTGTTCCTTAACAGTGTTGAATGTAGTAAATAGTTTTGGAACAGTCAAGTGTAGCAATCCCTTAGAATTCTCTGTTACTATTTGCACAAATTGTTGAATGACATTGTGCAAACTGCATGCAGCAAAATAGCTTTCATCACATCCTAAATCAAGAATATAAAATAAAAATTAGGTTTACTCGACAGCAATCCAGTAAAAATTATATCTTTGATATATCCAAATAATATAGGTACTTACATTTGATTTCAGTTTTTGGATCTGAAGAACTTGCTGTGGAACTTGTCTGTAATATGTGCAGATGGATTGTTACACATGAGTGCTGTGAGGTATTGTATTATAGGTTATTTTTATTAACTCACTTACCAGCTCACTATATTCATTAATACTGGGTTCCTCTTTATTCATTGATAACCTTTTACTAACCCATTATTTACTATAACACAGTTTTTACTAGACCCCAGTTATAACACAGATGCTGATGTTAGACTGGGGTGGACAAAGTTAAAAATCACACAACACCAGGTTATTGTCCAACAGGTTTAATTGGAAGCACTGGCTTTCGGAGCATTGCTCCTTCATCAGGTGGTTGTGGAGCAGAAAGTGCCTGTGTGTTATGATTGTGCTCCACAACAACCCGATGATGGAGCAGAGCTCCGAAAGCTAGTGCTTCCAAATAAACCTGTTGGACTATAGCAGTTCAGGATGCTGCCTGATGCTGCCTGAGCTGCTGTGCTCTTCCAGCACCACTAATCCAGAATCTGGTTTCCAGCATCTGCAGTCATTGTTTTTACTCTGTTGGACTATACCCGGTGTTGTGTGATTTTTAAAACTGTCAGAAAGTGAAATTACATGAATGATTAAAACTCACACAGACAAATAGTAAACAAATCTCTCAGGAGCAGGATAATCGACGTTTCGGCAAAAGCCTTTCATCATCACTTTCCTGATGAAGGGCTTTTGCCCGAAAAGTCGATTTTCCTGCTCCTGGGATGCTGCCCAACCTGCTGTGTTTTTCCAGCACCACTCTCTCGACTCTAATCTCCAGCATCTGCAGTCCCCACGTTCTCCCAACAAATCTCTCAACCCAGCTGCAGCAATCAGTTTAATATCCTTTATTCTTTTACTAGGTCCAGGTACAATTTCTAACTTATTTAGATCATATAGGCCTAGTATGTTTTACTAACATTTACTAACTTAAAAGACAAAAAGACTAACAACGCTTAGTTATGCAAGCAGATCACAATGACACTAATGATCCTATCACGAGAAGCATGTTTTAACCCATCTTCTGTCTCCCAGGACAAAAGTCCCTCAAACGTTTGTGTACTATAGTTAAAACAATATAATGCTATAGTAATGGAATTTTAATATATGTAAGAACTGTGTTATAAGAGGTTACTTTAAGATCTGTATTTCAGAATTCTATTGCGGTCTCAAACTTACTGCGGTTGCTGAATAAAGAGGCTATTCTCACCTCTCACTGACTTCAGTCGTTATTTGAACACAATCCCACGGTGTTCACACATGAACCTCTATTACAATTGTGATGATACTTGTTAACAAACATGTAAGAACACCCTTTCTTTATAGAAACTTCCTCCTTTTATCCTGCAGCATAGATCATCTTTATATTCTGAAGCCACTAGCTATATTTGCATGATTAAGCTTTTACACCAATTAAACACATGTACATAAGGCTGGAGGACAGGTACAAAAGATAATTGATATGTTTAGATTGGAACGCTAGCCTTCATCTCAAAAGTGTTGAAATTCAAAGGAGTGCAAATTATGCTAAAGAGCTCTGGTGAGACCCTATTTAGAATACAATATTCATACCTGCACTTCAGGTATTTCCTGATGAAGGGCTTATGCCCGAAACGTCGAATTTCCTATTTCTTGGATGCTGCCTAACCTGCTGTGCTTTAACCAGCAACACATTTTCAGCTGTGATCTCCAGCATCTGCAGACCTCATTTTTTACCCGAAGATTTCCTCCCATGGGCCATGTTATCTTATCTGAACTCCTCCATCAGAGAAACCTGTTTGTCTGGATATAATCTATCACATAATTATCATAAAATATATTGAATATAGCCATCCTATAAAATTTTCCACTTGATAGAATACAAACTTAGTCAATACAATTTTTCCTCATAGTTTAATTCTTTTAATCCTGGTATTATTCTGGTAAATTCGTAAAGCAGCCCCTCAAAAGGCCAATAATGGAATCCCTCCAGTGTAGAAGCAGGCCATTCAGCCCACTGAGTCCATGCCAAACGTCTGCAGACCATCCCATCCAGATTCACTCCATCCCTGCAACCCTACATTTCCAATGCCTAATCCACCCAGCCGACACCTCACCGAATACTGTGGCCAATTTAGCATGGCCAATCCACCCAACTTGTGTATCTTTGGACTGTGAGAGAAAACCAGAGCACCCGGAGAAAATTCCTGCAGACGCAGGGAGAATGTACAAACTCCACGCAGACAGTCGTCTGAGTTTGGAATCAAACACAGATCCCTGGCACTGTGAGGCAGTAGTGCTATCCACTGAGCCACACTGCCATCAATAAATTTGCCCTGAAGGGCAGCTATGAAAATAGTAGTCTAAATACTGTCTCACCAGAGCTCTTTAGCATAATTTGCACTCTTTTGAATTTCAACACTAGGTCATTTATTGCCAGGAATCAGTCCTGCATGTAGAGTAAAGTGGGAGTCTAGAATTCATCCTCATATAAAGCTGTCAAGGTTGGGTCAATTGAAAGTGTCAGAACTGTGACTGATAGTTTTCTGCTTATATCTGTGTACAAGAGGATATGGAACTATGAATGGATCAATCATAATCTAACTGAATGTACAAACAGGCTCAAGGTACTGAGTAGCCTTCACCTACCTCCATGCGCCATAAAAAATGACTGTAACATTAGGGTTGACAAGATAACTAAAGCAGCAGTATGTCATGTGCTGTTTGTACTCCCTGGGCTGAGGGTGTGAAATGGTAGCAGAGAGGTTATCTCCTTTCTGACCTCGTCTTTGTCAAGGGGAGAACTATCCTGACTGTTCCACGTTATGGATGATTATTTTTCAGTTCAGTGAAAAATGAAAGATGAACCAATAATTCCTCACATTACAAACTCCACATACTGGTTTTGGAATCTTATATTGTGACATATTTATTAAAATCAGTGACAAAATTAAACATTTAATGCATCAATAAATTTTATAAATGACTGGGAAACATCTTTTTTTATGTTTTGATTTCAATTCAATATTTCTATTTTGATTCAAGTAGACAAGAATGCATAACATGTGAAGCAATTATATCCCAAAAATGTGTTATGAATTTAAAATAAAGATTAACTAGAAAAAAAAGTATCTCTCAAATAGTATAACTATGACAGGTATTAACAATATTCAGCTAAAACTGAGTTGCCATCCACCATTTTGCTAGTTTTAAAGTATCCCAACCAAACATTAATGCTATTCGCTTTAAGAGCTGTGTGAAACATAGTGCAAAAAATTATCTAAAAGTTGATTTCTCCCTAATACTGAAGTGCAGCACCTCACTTTCACTTGCTACAGCACTACAGTATTAACAGGGCCAGGAATTCACTGTGTGGAAATCAGTTATCATTAATCAGTAATTGTCGCCTTCACTTACCTGATTGTGAATTTCCTTCACATCTGTCATCAAAGATCATTCCATTGGCTTTTCTTAAGACTTAAATTATTGATTTTCTTTTCCATCAGTTTTAAAAACTCCTACCTTAAAACATCAAAATTGTTTGAAGAACATAAATATATTATTGCAGATGAATATTTGAGTGTAAGTGTACCACTAATATTTGGGTGTAAACATGTGTTTAAAAGAATTTGTAATCAACTAATTGGATCCTACATTAAATCCCTTTTTATAGGACAAGGACAAGGACAAGAAAGTGAAGTATATATTTCCATAATTACTCAAGGCTATTCAATTCCATTTAATTTGTGACAGCAGTAACTCACGCAGTATTCTGTGACTACACATAAATGCATATATTTCAATGAGATCTATGCAGTGATAATAAATGCACAGCAGGTCACACTGACTTCATCTCACATAACCGTGTCTAACTGAATATTAACTGTATTGTGGACCCATGGGGATCCTGCTATAAAATTTGGTCTCTAGTTTTGTGTGCATTTCAGCATAAATAACTCAAAGATAATTAGTTTACTTAAATTCTGAAGAAGGGTCACTAGACTTGAAATGTTAATTCTGCTTTCTCTCCACAGGTAATGCTGAGTTTCTCCAACAATTTTTGTTTTGTCTCAGCTCTCCAGCTTCTGCAGTTGTTGATTTTAATTTTCTTTATTCTATTGGTATGATAAAATGTAAGTATTGTTGACAATTGAGATGTTGTTGAAACTTTTTGTCTTGTGCTCATCAGGACAGTTGCAAGAATACCAAATTTCAGGGGTTTGTTATGACTTTTGTTCAAGTCTAAGAGACACAATGTCTGGATATATTCCTTTATCCTGCAGAGGACAGGTACATTTATATAAATAGGTACCACTTCCAGCAAATGTTAATGACCTATATTGTGAGCCTATAATATCCAATTATCTGATTGTTGGATAATTCTTATCATGTTCTGGATTATTGAGCAATTGCTGTCCAACTACTAATCTAACATTAAACATTGTTAAATTTTGCAACCGCAGGCTGTTTGAATATTGTCAGCAAAGTGACAATTCTGAACAGCCATAAAGATGTACTGTTTAATATAATTTCCTAGCCTTGGGGTGTAGCCTACGTACCGGGCATTGCACTGGCACAGAAATTCCCACAGTTGTGTAATAGGCAGACGATCATCTTAGTTTGACAGCATTAACTTATTAATGTACAATGGCACTTGTTTTGCTCCTGCACCGAAGCTGTGAAAAATAACTAGCTTTACCTGTTCCTCAATGTTTAATTTGGATACACTATATTTCCAGGATTATTTGCAATAGACTCATTCTTTACTCATTCTTAAGTGGCAGCCTTAGGTCTATTTATCAGGATGCACAGTAGACAATTATCTGAGGGGGTGTCAGAGAATTGTCCAATTATAAATAAAGCCAGTATGCGGATCTTGTGAAATTGACACTCACACCATATTGTGAGAAGAGAAATTGACAGCACATAGACAAACGGACACTTTGCACAGTTGAGTCAAAAGCTCTCTTCCCTGAGCCCCAGGTACAGTCAGTTCTTATAGTGTTACAAGAGATCAATGTTAATTGCAAGACAATACAATTTCAATCACATTTGATAGGAACAATGCTGCTAGTCTGGCAGTGTCAATCAGTTAACAATAGCAATAGGAGGTTAGTTAATCTACAGAGATAGGTGCTAATATTCAGCATCTTGGCGGCAATAGTTTCATAGGGCAGTGAACATTCATCTCAAGTATCCTGGTGCCATTTGGTCTGCATGGGCATTGTGGTGACTGGGTTCCTGGGGAGACAGTGAGCAGCCTTCTGGCTTCAGGAGCTGCAATGCCATTGTGAGGCAGTGAATCTCAATATTAGGTCATCTAGAGCATGTTCCTTCAGTCAGAAAGGGCTTAGGGTATGTCTGTTCCTGAGTATGGCCAAATTGAGATAACAGTGGCATTATGGGTAGGCCCTCTTTGGCTAAAAACAACTATAGTGTGTGTAAGCAAGTGGTCTGTAGGCAGAGTGGTTTTTCCTTCTCTCACGGGGGGATAGGCATTGTCCCACATGATAGCTTTAATGTGCTTGCTTTATTGTTAGCGAAAGCAACGTTTTCATGCAGAGGGTGTTGTGTGTATGGATTGAGCTGCCAGAGGAAATGGTGGAGGCTAGTACAATTATAACATTCAAAAGGCATCTGGATAGGTATAAGAATAGGAAGGGCTTAGATGGATAAGAGCAAAGTATTGGAAAATGGATCTAAATTATTTTAGGATATCTGTTCAGCATGGACGAGTTGGGCCGAGGGGACTATTTCTGTGCTGTACATCTCTATGAC
The DNA here is from genome assembly GCF_020745735.1 of Hemiscyllium ocellatum. NCBI lineage: Eukaryota > Metazoa > Chordata > Chondrichthyes > Orectolobiformes > Hemiscylliidae > Hemiscyllium > Hemiscyllium ocellatum. The sequence continues at coordinate 44,645,742 of NC_083401.1, forward strand.
TCTACGAATGGCGGGTGAAGGAGAAGATCTCTGGCGGCAGGCCAAGGGAATAGGTCATAGAGTCATAAAGTCATAGAGATGTACAGCATGGAAACAGACCCTTCGGTGCAAACCGTCCATGCCGACCAGATATCCTAACCCAACCTAGTCCCACCTGCCAGCGCCCGGCCCATATCCCTCCAAACCCTTCCTATTCATATAACCATCCAAATGCCTCTGAAATATTGCAATTGTACCAACCTCCACCACATCCTCTGGCAGCTCATTCCATACACGTACCACCCTCTGGCTGAAAAGGTTGCCCTGTAGGTCTCTTTTATTTCTTTCCCCTCTCACCCTAAACCTATGCCCTCCAGTTCTGGACTGCCCGACACCAGGGAAAATACTTTGCCTATTTATCCTATCCATGCCCCTCAAAATTTTGTAAACCTCTATAAGGTCACCCCTCAGCCTCCGACGCTCCAGGGAAAACAGCCCCAACCTGTTCAGCCTCTCCCTATAGCTCAGATCCTCCAACCCTGGCAACATCCTTGTAAATCTTTTCTGAACCCTTTCAAGTTTCACACCATCTTTCTGATAGGAAGGAGACAAGAATTGCATGCAATATTCCAACAGTGGCCTAACCAATGTCCTGTACAGCCACAACATGACCTCCCAACTCCTGTATTCAATACTCTGACCAATAAAGGAAAGCATACCAAATGCCTTCTTCACTATCCTATCTATCTGCGACTCCACTTTCAAGGAGCTATGAACCTGCAGTCCAAGGTCTCTTTGTTCAGAAACACTCCCTAGGACCTTACCATTAAGTGTATAAGTCCTGCTTAGATTTGCTTTCCCAAAATGCAGCACCTCACATTAATCTGAATTAACATCCATCTGCCACTTCTCAGCCCATTGGCCCATCTGGTCCAGATCCTGTTGTAATCTGAGGTAACCCTCTTCGCTGTCCACTACACCTCCAATTTTGGTGTCATCTGCAATCTTACTAACTGTACCTCTTATGCTCACATCCAAATCATTTATGTAAATGACAAAAAGTAAAGGGCCCAGCATCGATCCTTGTGGCACTCCACTGGTCACAGGCCTCCAGTCCGAAAAACAACCCTCCACCACCATCCTCTGTCTTGAGCCAGTTCTGTATCCAATGTCTAGTTCTCCCTGTATTCCATGAGATCTAACCTTGCTAATCAATCTCCCATGGGGAACCTTGTCAAACGTCTTACTGAAGTCCATATAGATCATATCTACTGCTCTGCCCTCATCAATCTTCTTTGTTACTTCTTCAAAAAACTCAGTCAAGTTTGTGAGACATGATTTCCCACGCACAAAGCCATGTTGACTATCCTGAATCAGTCTTTGCCTTTCCAAATACATGTACGTCATGTCCTTCAGGATTCCCTCCAACAACTTGCCCACCACCGAGATCAGGCTCACTGGTCTATTGTTCCCTGGCTTGTCTTTACCGCCCTTCTTAAACAGTGGCACCACGTTTGCCAACCTCCAGACTTCCAGCACTTCACCTGTGACTATCGGTGATACAAATATCTCAGCAAGAGGCCCAGCAATCATTTCTCTAGCTTACCACAGAGTTCTTGGTTACACCTGATCCAGATCCTGGAGAGTTATCCACTTTTAACCAATTCAAGACATCCAGCACTTCCTACTCTGTAATCTGGACATTTTGCAAGATGTCACAATCTATTTCCCTACAGTCTATATCTTCCATATCCTTTGCCACAGTAAATACAGATGCAAAATATTCATTTAGTATCTCCCCCATTTTCTGTGGCTCCACACAAAGGCCGCCTTATTGATCTTTGAGGGGCCCTATTCTCTCCCTAGTTACCCTTTTGTCCTCAACATATTTGTAAAAAACCCTTTGGATTCTCATTAATTCTATTTGGCAAAGCTATCTCATGTCCCCATTTTGCCCTCCTGATTTCCCTCGTAAGTATACTCCTACTTTCTTTATACTCTTCTAAGGATTCACTTGATCTATCCTGTCTGTACCTGACATATGCTTCCTTCTTTTGCTTAACCAAACCCTCAGTTTCTTTAGTCATCCAGCATTCCCTATACCTACCAACCTTCCCTTTCATCCTGACAGGAATATACTTTCTCTGGATTCTTGCTATCTCATTTCTGAAGGCTTCCCATTTTCCAGCTGTCCCTTTACCTGCGAACATTTGCCTCCAATCAGCTTTTGAAAGGTCTTGCCTAATACCATCAAAATTGGCCTTTCTCCAATTTAGAACTTCAACTTTTAGATCTGGTCTATCCTTTTCCATCACTATTTTAAAACTAATAGAATTATGGTCGCTGGCCCCAAAGTGCTCCCCCACTGACACCTCAGTCACCTGCCCTGCCTTATTTCCCAAGAGTAGGTCAAGTTTTGCATCTTCTCTAGTAGGTACATCCACATACTGAATTAGAAAATTTTCTTGTACACACTTAAGAAATTCCTCTCCATCTAAACCTTTAACACTGTGGCAGTCCCAGTCTATGTTCGGAAAGTTAAAATCCCCTGCCATAACTACCCAATTATTCTTACAGATAACTGAGATCTCCTTACAAGTTTGTTTGTCAATTTCCCTCTGACTATTGGGGGGTCTATAATACAATCCCAATAAGGTGATTATCCCTTTCTTATTTCTCAGCTCCACCCAAATAATTTCCCTCAATGTATTTCTGGGAATATCTTTCCTCAGCACAGCTGTAATGTTATTCCTTATCAAAAATGTCACTTCCCCTCCTCTCTTGCCTCCCTTTCTATCCTTCCTGTAGCATTTGTATCCTGGAACATTAAGCTGCTAGTCCTGCCCATCCCTGAGTCATGTTTCCGTAATTGTTATGATATCCCAGTCCCATGTTCCTAACCATGCCCTGAGTTCATCTGCCTTCCCTGTTAGGCCCCTTGCATTGAAATAAATGCTGTTTAATTTATTCATCCTACCTTGTCCCTGCCGGCCCTGACTGTTTTGACTCACTTCTGTTCTCAGCTGTACCCGTCTCAGATCGATTTCTTTCCTCACTATTTCCCTGTGTCCCACCTCCCCACACCTTACTTGTTTAAATCCTCCCAAGCAGTTCTAGCAAATTTCTCTGCCAGTATATTAGTCCCCTTCCAATTTAGGTGCAATCCATCCTTCTTGTACAGGTCACTTCTACCCCAAAAGAAATTCCAATGATCCAAAAATGTGAATCCTTCTCCCTTACACCAGCTCCTCAGCCATGCATTCATCTGCTCTATCCTCCTATTCCTGCCCTCACTAGCTCATAGCACCGGGAGTAATCCAGATATTACTACCCTTGAGGACCTATTTTTTAAATTCCTGCCTAACTCTCTGTAATCTCCCTTCTGAATCTCAACTTTTTCCCTTCCGATGTCATTGGTTCCAATGTGTACAATGACCTCTTGCTGGCCCCTCTCCCCCGTGAGAACATTCTGCACCCTCTCTGAGACATTCTTGATCCTGGCACCAGGGAAGTAACACACCATTCTGCTTTTTCTCTGCTGGCCACAGAAATACCTGTCTGTACCTCTGACTACAGGATCCCCTAACACAATTGATCTCTTGGAAGCCGACATGCCCCTCGTTGCTTAGAGCCAGTCTCAATACCAGAAACTTGACTGTTCGTGCTACGTTCCCCTGAGAATCCATCACCCCCTACATTTTCCAAAACAGTATACCTGTTTGAAATGGATATATCCACAAAAGATTCCTCCCCTAGGTGCTGACCTCTGTCACCCTTCCCGGAGTTAATCCATCTGTGTGACTGTATCTGAGACTTTCCCCCCTTCCTAAAACTGCCATCCATCACATACTGTTGCTGTTGCAAATTCCTCATCGTTTCTATCTGTCTCTCCAACCAATCCACTCGATCTGATAAGATTCTCATCCAACAGCATTTATGGCAGATATAATCTGCAGTAACCCTTAAACTCTTTTTAAACTCCCACATCTGACAAGAAGTACATATCATTGCAAAGGCCATTTTTGCTCCTTCACAATCTAAAGACTGTCTTATTCCTTTACAAACACTGCCCCAGGTGAATTAATAGCAATGGCTTACATTTTAAGTTTAATCACGAGACCTATCTCCAAAAACATATAATCAAGAAAGAATCCATTATACCCACTACTGCAGCCTTTCTCTTGGACAGACTTAAAACAACGATTAACTTATCGGATTCTGTGCTGTGAACTTCGCCCAACAGTTCCTCCAAGATTAGTTGTGAATTTCAGTGTTTGTTAATTTTCCCAGATGCACTCAGATGGCCAGCGATACACGAATTCAAACAGCAAAGACGGTAAATGAGCAGGCTCTCTCGTTCTCTCGTGTTTTCTCTCTCTCTCTCTGTCTCCCAGTGATGCAAAATACTCGTTTAGTATCTCCCCCATTTTCTGCAGCTCCATACAAAGGCAGCCTTGCTGATCTTTGAGGGATCCTATTGTTTCCCTAGTTACAATTTTTCCTTAACCTATTTGTAAAAACCCTTTGGATTCTCCTTAATTCTATTTTCCAAACCTATCTCATGTCCCCTTTTTGCCCTCCTGATTACCCTCTTAAGTATACTCCTACTTCCTTTAAACTCTTCCAAAGATTTACTCAATCTATCCTGACTATACCTTACATATTCTTCCATCCTTTTCTTAACCAAACCCTCAATTTCTCTAATCATCCAACATTCCCTAGGTAAAACAATGACTGCAGAAGCTGGAAACCAGATTCTGGATTAGTGGTGTTGGAAAAGCGCAGCAGTTCAGGCAGCATCCGAGGAGCAGTAAAATAGAAGTTTCGGGCAAAAGCCCTTCATCAGGAATAAAGGCAGAATGCCTGAAGGATGGAGAGATAAATGAGAGGAGGGAGGGGTGGGGAGAAAGTAGCATAGAATACAATAGGTGAGTGGGGGAGGGGATTTAGGTGATAGGTCAGGGAGGAGGGTGGAGTGGATAGGTAGAAAAGAAGATAGGCAGGTAGGACAAGTCATGGGGACATTGCTGAGCTGGAAGTTTGGAACTGGCGTGAGGTGGGGGAAAGGGAAATGAGGAAATTGTTGAAGTCCACATTGATGCCCTGGGGTTGAAGTGTTCTGAGACGGAAGATGAGGCGTTCTTTCTCCAGTTGTTGGGTGGTGAGGGAGCGGCGGTGAAAGAGGCCCAGGATCTCCATGTCCTCGGCAGAGTGGGAGGGGGAGTTGAAATGTTGGGCCACAGGGCGGTGTGGTTGATTGGTGCGGGTATCCCAGAAATGTTCCCTAAAGCGCTCTGCTAGGAGGTGTCCAGTCTCCCCAATGTAGAAGCAACTGCATCGGGAGCAACGGATACAATAAATGATATTAGTGGATGTGCAGGTAAAACATTGATGGATATGGAAGGCTCCTTTAGGGCCTTGGATGGAGGTGTGGAAGGAGGTTTTGCAATTCCTGCAGTGGCAGGGGAAGTTGCCAGGATGGGAGGGTGGGTTGTAGGGGAGCATGGACCTGACCAGGTAGTCACAAAGTGAACGGTCTTTGCGGAAGGCGGAAAGGGGTGGAGAGGGAAATATATCCCTGGTGGTGGGGTCCGTTTGGAGGTGGCGTAAATGTCGGCGGGTGATTTGGTTTATGCGAAGGTTGATGGGGTGGAAGGTGAGCGCCAGGGGTGTTCTGTCCTTGTTATGGTTGAAGGGGTGGGGTCTGGGGGCGGAGGTGCAGGATGTGGATGAGATGCATTGGAGGGCATCTTTAACCACGTGGGAAGGGAAATTGCGGTCTCTAAAGAAGGAGGCCATCTGGTATGTTCTATGGTGGAACTGGTCCTCCTGGGAGCAGATACAGCAGAGGCGGAGGGATTGGGAATACGGGATGGCATTTTTGCAAGAGGTAGGGTGGGAAGAGGTGTAATCCAGGTAGCTGTGGGAATCAGGGGGTTTGTAAAAAATGTTGGTGTCAAGTCGGTTGTCATTAATGGAGATGGAGAGGTCCAGGATGGGGAGAGAGGTGTCAGAGGTGGTCCAGGTAAGTTTAAGGTCAGGGTGGAATGTGTTGGTGAACTTGATGAATTGCTTAACCTCCTCGCGGGAGCACGAGGTGGCGCCACTGCAGTCATCAATGTAGCAGAGGAAGAGATGGGGAGTGGTTCCGGTGTAATTACGGAAGATGGACTGTTCTACATAGCCAATAAAGAGGCAGCCATAGCTGGGGCCCATATGGGTGCCGATGGTTACCCCTTTGGTCTGGAGGAAGTGGGAGGATGCGAAGGAGAAATTGTTAAGGGTGAGGACCAGTTCGGCCAAACAAATGAGAGTGTCGGTGGAAGGGTACTGTCGGGGACGTTGGGAGAGGAAGAAACGGAGGGCTTGGAGGCCCAGGTCATGGCTGATGGAGGTGTAGAGGAACTGGATATCCGTGGTAAAGATGAGGTGTTGGGGGCTGGGGAAACAGAAGTCTTGGAGGAGGTGGAGGGCGTGGGTGGTGTCTCGAATGTATGTGGGGAGTTCCTGGACTGGGGGGATAGGACAGTGTCGAGGTAGGTAGAGATGAGTTCAGTGGGGCAGGAGCAGGCTGAGACAATGGGTCGGCCAGGGTGGTCAGGCTTGTGAATCTTGGGAAGGAGGTAGAACCAGGCAGTGCGGGGGTCCCGGACTATGAGGTTGGAAGCTGTGGGTGGGAGATCTCCTGAGGTGATGAGGTTCTGTATGGTCTGGGAGATGATGATTTGGTGATGGGGGTGGTGGGGTCATGGTCAAGGGAGCGGTAGAAGAGGTGTCCTCGAGTTGGCATCTGGCTTCAGCTACCAGCCTTTCCTTTCACCATAACAGGAATATACTTTCTCTGGATTCTCATTATCTCATTTCTGAAGGCTTCCCATTTTCCAGCCGTCCCTTTACCTGTGAACATCTGCCCCCAACTGGCTTTTGAAAGTTCTTGCCTAAAACTGTCAAAATTAGCCTTTCTCCAGTTTAGAAATTCAACATTTAGATTTGGTCCATCCTTTTCCATCACTATTTTAAATCTAATGGAATTAAGGTCACTGGCCCCAAAGTGCTTCCCCACTGGTCTGGGTGAATTATTCTTTGGAGGGTCAATGTGAACTTGTTGGGTGAGGAGCCTGTTTCCACACTGTAGGGATTCTAATTCATTGGTGTGGGGTGGAACTGTGGCTCATGGCTAGCACTGCTGCCTCACAGCGCCAAGGAACCCAGGTTCGATTCAAGCATTGGGCACCTGTCTGTGTGAGTTAGCATGTTTTCCCCATGTCTCTGTGGGTTTCCTGTGGGTGCTCTGGTTCCCTCCCACAGTCCAAAGATGTGCAGGTCAGGTGAATAGGCCATGCTCAATCGCCCATAGTTTTCGGTGCATTAGTCAGGGGTAAATGTCGGTAGGGGAATGGGTCTGGGTGAGTTACTCTTCTGAGGGTCGGTGTGGGCTTGTTGGGCCGAAGGGCCTGTTACCAAACTGTAAGGAATCTAATAAAAAGAACAAACCAAACAAACTCGCACCCCCCTGCAGGATGTGATCTCCCTGTGAGTGAGGAACAGGTAGTGTTTGGGATGGGTCCATCTGCTCTAAGCCAGCCACATCATTTTTCTCTCTCTATTTTTCATCTTTTTATTTCCTTCATATTCCTGATGTCACAGGGAGGCTGGAGTGGTGCTCGAGTGGAGCTTTGTAGGCCTGATATGTGGACTCCTGGAATGGTGGCTGGGCATCAGCTGCAGTGATGGTGGAGCAGGGACTCCTGGCTGTGGTAGGCACCGAGCAGGGACTCTTGTTTTTGGGGTCAGGTCATGGAGTCATAGAATCATGGAGATATACAGCAGGGAAACAGATACTTCTGTGCCGTCCAGATATCCCAACCTAATCTAGTCCCATTTGCTAGCAACTTGGCCCATAGCTCTCTCAACCCTTCCTCTTCATATACCTACCCAGATGCCTTTTAAATGCTGTAATTGTAGCAGCCTCCACCACTTCCTCTGGCAGCTCATTCCATACACGCACTACCCTCTGAGTGAAAACGTTGCCCCTTAGATCCCTTCCATATCTTTTCCCTCTCACCCTGAACCTATGCCCTCTAGTTCTGAAACCGTTCAATTTTTACAACATGCTTCTGATAGGAAGGAGACCAAAATTGCATGCAATATTCCAAAAGTGGCCTAACCAATGCCCTGCACAGCTGCAAAATAACCTCCCAACTCCTGTACTCGATACTCTGGCCAATAAAGGACATTGACTGTGGCAGTATCAGCGCCCAGAATGGGGACTCCTGCATGCGGTAGGCCTGGAGTGGGGAACTTGCAGAAGTCCGGGAGCTGTGTCTGAGACCCCAACCAATGAAGATGAACTCTAAGTATTTTCTTTGATTCTTCTTGTACTGTAAAATGATGCTGGAGTAGAATGACAAAACACTTTTCACTTTATCTCCCTAGGTATATGTGACAATACATAAATCATTCATCATTAAATAGTGTTGCCATTTTCACCTTTTGCAACAGATATAAAAACAAAAAATTTGGGAGATGATTTGTAGCTCGGGTGCTCGTTGTTGTAGTTCTGTTCGCCGAGCTGGGAATTTGTGTTGGAGATGTTTCGTCCCCTGTCTAGATGACATCCTCAGTGCTTGGGAGCCTCCTGTGAAGTGCTCCTGTGATGTTTCCTCTGGCATTTATAGTGATTTGTACCTGCCGCTTCCGGTTGTCAGTTCCAGCTGTCCGCTGCAGCGCCGGAAGCGGCAGGTACAAATCACTATAAATGCCAGAGGAAACATCACAGAAGTGCTTCACAGGAGGGTCCCAAGCACTGAGGATGTCATCTAGACAGGGGACGAAACATCTCCAACACAAATTCCCAACTCGGCGAACAGATATAAAAACTGCAATGTCAACCTCTGATTCATCCTGCTTTGGCAATAGGAAATTGTTCATCCTGTAATACACTCAGCAATTATGACCAAATATGGAGCTGCCAGTTTCAATTCACTGGAGATATGGGTTTGCTTATAAAAATTGTCAGAGCATTAGTATAGCATGAGGAAAAAAATTTAAACTGTAACTTATCCTCAAGCTTCTGCTTCTCATGTTATGCCACATTTTTTTTCTCAGAATGAATAGCTTGAGACAAAGAGCCCAGTGTTACAGCCGTTTGGGGAGAAACTCAAAGACATGGCCCATTGTTTGCATGATTTCTGTTCCAGAATGTAGTGGAAGCTGAGCAGAATGACATTAAATAGCCTGAAAGAATATGGAATTTTCAGCATAAATGAGCTATGAACATAACTCTTGGATGCTGAATTATCAACAATCTTCTGCATTGATTCAAAAGTCCATTTATTTAAAACAATCCCTCTCCACAAAACTAGCCATCTCCTAAGAATAACATAGCCAATAGCACCAATTTAGAGGTGTCCATTACACTGTACTTAGTGTTACACTCACACAGGCAGCCCTGATTTAATTATCCATTACTAATAACCTACAAAGGCACAATCCAGCAGTCAATTGAAGCCTCACTCAGATCTGCTTTTTATATTGATGCCACAAATATTCAGCTTAAATGAATTCAAATTCAGTCAATTAACTTTCCCTTGAACATCAGACCACTGACCAACAGTCAATGAAAGCACTGAGTATCCTTTTTTTCAGCTGCTGAGACTACTTGAAAAAAATGTACAGTCTGAATTAGTTAGATCTCAAGATCTCCCATTGACAATAAGTTGAACCCAGACTTTGTGGCCTGGAGGTACTGTCTACAATACTGAGTACATTTTGCAAAGGCATTTTGTGATTGATTTTAGGAGGGACCTAAAGGGCAACTTCACTTCAGCAAAACCGACACACTCTGAGTATATTGTGCTGTTCAGGTCCTGATGAGGGTACTGCTTGGTCAACCAAGTTTAGCTCCAGAAACCTACATTTATTTATTTGACATGCAACTAGCTTCAAACCCATCCAACAGGTGGCATTACACTGGCAGTTAAGAGTGGGGTGCTGGAAAAGCACAGTATGTCAGGCAGCATCTGAGGAGCAGGAGAATTGACATTCCGGGCATTAGCCCTTCATCAGGAATGAAAGTTTGATTCTCCTGCTCCTCAGATGTTGCCTGATCTGCTGCTCCTTTCCAGTAGCACACTCTCGGCCCTGATCTCTAGCATCTGCTGTCCTCACTTTCTCCACATTACAATGGCAGTCAGGTTTTAAAAATTATGTTGGAGTGCAACATTTTCATGAAAACGGATTCTGTAATTGTTGCTGAGTGGTTAAAGCAATGAGTTTGAAATTGTTTATTGTTTCCTGATACAAGTTTGAGTCATAGAGTCATAGAGATGTACAGAACAAAAACAGAGCCTTCGGTCCAACTCATCCATGCTGACCAGATATCCTCAACTACTCAAGTCCCATTTACCAGCATTTGACCCATATCCTGCTAAACCCCTCCTATTCATGTAACCATCCAGATGCCTTTTTATGCTGTAATTGTACCAGCCACCACCACCAGCTCATTCCATACATGCACCACCCTATGTGTGAAAAAGTTGCCCTTTAGGTCCCTTTTAATTTTTTTCCACTCTCAACCTAAACCTGTGACCTCTAGTTCTGGACTCCTCCACCTGAGGGAAAATACCTTGTCTATTTACCCTATCCATGTCCCTCATGATTTTATAAACTTCTATAAAGTCATCCCTCTGATGTTGATAATAGTTGTCTATCTTGATTTGAACTCTCTACTGATGAAGTTAGCTATCTGGGCTTCGAAAGGAAAGCAAGTTTTTTTGTGATGACCTAATGGGTGTGATCATTAAGCTATTAATCCAGAAACTCAGGTAATGTTCTGGGAGCCTGGGTTTATTTTCTGTCATAGCAGATAATGGAATTTGAATTCAATACAAATCTGGAATTAAGATAACCATGCCCAATTTTTGATTGTTGGATATAACCATTTGATTCACTTTAGGGAAAGGAGTTTGCCATCCTTACCTGATCTGCCTTACATGTGATTTCGGAGCCACAACAATGTCATTGGCTCTGAATTTCCCTATGGGCAATTAGGGATAGGCAATATGTGCTGGCCTAGCCAGCGATACCTACATTTTATGAATGAATACATTCCTGTGGGGCAGTGACAGTTACCCAACCTCTAAACCTGAAGGCCTGAGTTTAAGACTGATTAATAGCCTAAGGGTAGGGAGGATAGGTAGCAACTCTACTGAAGATCTGGTGAAGGTTCACTAAAAATCTTTTATGATCTTTAAAAGTTGTTGAAATAATCAGTAAATTTTACTGAATAAATAGGAAAGGTAGAAATGTTTTTAGACATTATAGTGTAATTTGATGTTTGTTCTCTTAAAAGCACTTCAATCTTTTTGGAATAGATTCCCCACAGTGTGTAAACAGGCCCTTCTGCCCAACAAGTCCACACCAACCCTCTGAAGAGTATCCCACCCAGACCCATTTCCTTCTGACTAATGTACCTAACACTATGGGCAATTTAGCACAGTCAATTCACCTGACCCTAACATCCTTGGACTATGGGAGGAAACTCACACAGACAGAATGTGTAAACTCCACACAGACAGTCGCCCAAGGCTGGAATTGATGCTGTGAGGCAACAGTGCTAACCACTGAGCCACTGAGCCACCGTACCACCCCAAGGGAATTTGTAGGAATTTGTATAAGTATGTCAGAAATCTGTGATAATTGTTGTTACATTTGACCTTTCCAAAATATTAGTTACATTCAGTATTGTTTAGGATCAGGTAAAATTGCTAAAACCCCAAAGGACTGTTCTCTCATTAGAGAGAGACAACTGATGGTGATTTAAACAGAGAGTCACCATGCCTCAGGAAAGGGATGGAGTTGAGATTAAGCAACCTGCATAGTAACCTTAATGCTACAGGAAATTACACCATGCTGTTGGTATCAATCAGCATCACAAGTAAGCCATCTAGCTAACTGTGCTAACCGACTTCCAATTGGGAGCAAATGGTAGAAAGTAGAAGGAGTAGGCCATTCATCCCCTTGAACCATCTCTATCATTCCATAGGATCATGGCTGACACTACACTCTTCACGGGAGAAAGTGAGGACTGCAGATGCTGGAATCAGAGGCAAAAATGTGGCACTGGAAAAGTACAACAGATCAGGCAGTGTCTGAGAAATAGGAGAGTCGACGTTTCGAGCATAGGTCTGCTCCTCAGATGCTGCCTGACCTCCTGTGCTTTTCCAGGACCACACTTTTGACCCTACATTCCTCACGATCACTTCTCTGCCCTTTCGCTATAACCCTGATTTCCCGATGAATAAACAATATATCTCTCTTAGCCTTAAATACACACAAGCACTCTATCCTCACAGCTCCCCCTGGCAAAACATTCCAAAGACTCTCAACACTCTGAAAGAAGAAATTCCTCTTCACCTCTGTCTTAATTCTGAGACAACACCCCTTGGTGATAGATTCTCCAATGAGGAGAAACATCTTCTCATTACTTCCCCTTTCAAACCTCTTCAGAACCCTAAATATTTCAATGAGGTCGCCTCTCCTTTGAAACTTCACTGAGTAGAGTCTTTTTAGCCTTTGCTCATGAGACAATTCCTCCACAAAAGCATAAAAACTGAACGAACTGTAGATGCTGTAAATCAGAAGCAAAAACAGAAGTTACTGGAAAAGCTCAGCAGGTCTGGCAGCATCAGTGGAGAGAAATCAAATGTAACGTTTCGTCCCCTGTGTGCTGTTATCTGTGCCATAATATTTAGACTGATTCTAATCTAAAAACAATCAGTTAAGAGTCTTACATGAATTCATGCAGTTTTTGAGCAAAGTACAAGGGAGAGAGTGTGTGAGAGAGAGAGTTTGGAGACGGTGGTGGTTTTCATTTCTCACCACCTGCCCATTCCCAGTTTTCAATTGGCTCCACATAACAGTTTCATTGCTGGCAGATTGAGAAAGTCTCCAGTGCACTCTCTCATCCAGGGTTTAGTTGCTGCTGTCATGAGAAGTGAACAAGTATTTCTCAAGGGTGAAATCGCACAATTATTGCCCGTCCCTAGTTGCCCTTGAGAGGGTCCTAGTGAGCTGCCTTCTTGAACCTCTGCGGTCCACCTAATGTGGGTTGACCAACAATATCTTGTGGAAGGGAATTCCAGGATTTTGACCCAGTGACAGAGAGGAAATGGTGAAGTAGGACTTGGAGGAGAACTTGCAGGTGTTGGTGTTCCCATGTACCTGTTGTCCTTGTTGGTCTAGATGAGGTTGGAAGGTTTGGAAGGTCCTGTCTAAGGATCTTTGGTGAACTTCTGCAGTGCATCTTGTAGATAGTGCACACTGCTGCTACAGACCATCAGTGGTGGAGGGAGTGCATGTTTGTGAATGTGATATCAACAAGTGGGCTGCTTTGTCCTGGAAGGTGTCAAGCTTCTTCTGTATCATTGGAGCTGCATCATCCAGGCAAGTGGGGAGTATTCCATCACACTCCTGACTTATGCCTTGTGGACAGGCTTTTGGGAGTCAGGAGGTGAGTCTTTTGCTGCAGTATTCCAAACCTCTAACCTGCTCTTGCTGTCACTACATTTATGTGATGAGTCCAGTTGAGTGTCTGGTCAATGATAATCCCAAGAATGTTGATAGTGGGGGATTCAATGATAGTAACACCGTTGAATATCAAAGGGTGGTCACCATTTAACATCAAAAGGAGGTGGTTAGATTTTCTCCTATTGGAGATGGTCATAGCCTGGTATTTGTGTAGCACGAATGTTACTTGCCACTTGTCAACCTAAGCCTGGATATTCTACAGATCTTGTTGCCTTTGAACATAGATGGCTTTAATGTCAGAGGAGTCACAACTGGTGCTGGACACTGTGCAATCATCAGTGAAGATCACTGCTTCTGACCTAATGACAGAGCGAAGGTCATTGATGAAGCAGCTGGAGATGGCTGGGCATAGGAAACTACCCTGAGGAACTCCTCTGCCAGAGATGACTGACCTCCAACAACCATGACCATCTTCCTATATGCGAAGTACGATTCCAGTTAGTGAGAGTTTGCCCCCGATACCCATTGATTCCATTTATACTGGAGATTCTTGATGCCGCACTCAGTCCAATGCATCCTTGATGTCAAGGGCTGTCACTCTCACCTCACCACTGAAATTCAGCTCTTTTGTCCATGTTTGAACCAAGGCTGTAATGAGGTCAGGAAGTGAGTGACCCTGGAAGAACCCAGGGTGTCACTGAGCAGGTTATTGCTGAGGAAGTGCTGCATGATAGCACTGTCGATGACATCTTCCATCACTTTACTGATGATCGAGATTAGACTGATGGGGCGATGACCGGGTTAGCATGTCCTGCTTTTTGTATGTAAGACATATCTGGGTTGCTTTTCAAACTGTTGGGTAGATGTCAGTGTTGTAACTGTACTGGAACAGCTTGGCTAGGGGAGCGGCAAGTTCTGGAACGCAGGTCTTCAGTACGATGGCCGGAATGTTGTCAGGACCTTTGCAGTATCCAACACCCCCACCATTTTTTTGACATCATGTGGAGTGAATCAAATTGGCTGAGGGCTGGTAGCTGTGATGATGGGGACCACTGGAGGAGGAATAATCAATCACCCACTCGGCACTCCTGGCTGAGGTTTACTGTGAATATTTCAGCCTTATCTTTTGCACTGATGTGATGAACTCTTCTGTCACTGTGGTTGGGGATACTTATAGACACTCCTCTTCCAGTGAGCTGTTTAATTGTTGATCACCCTTTGTAATTGAATGTGGAAGGACTGCAGAGCTTAAATCTAATCTGCTGGTTGTGGAATCACTTAACTCTGTCTATCACTTGCTGCTTATGCTGTTCGACTTGTAAATAGTCCTGTTTGGTAGCTTCACCAGGTTGACACTTCATTTTTAGGTAAGCCTGGTGCTGCTTTTGGCGTGCCCTCCTGCACTCTCCATTGAACCAGGGTTGACCCCTGGGCTGATGGTAATGGTTGAGTGGGGGATATGCCAGACCTTGAAGTTGCAGATTTTGCTGGAGCACCTTTCTGCTGCTGTTGATGGACCACAATGCCTTATGAATGCCTAGTCTTGAGTTGCTAGATCTGTTGGAAATCTGTCCCATTTAACACCATGATAATGCCACACAACATGTTGGAGGGTATTCTCAAGTGAAGGCGATACTTCTTCTCCACAAGAAATGTGTGGTAGTCACTCTTACTCATACTGTTATGGAGAGATGCATTGGCAGCCAGCAGATTGGTAAGGATGAGAATAAATATGGTTTTCCCTCTTGCTGGTTCCCTCACCACCTTCCATAGACCCAGTCTAGTAGCTATGTCCTTTAGGATCCAACCACCTTGATTACTAGTGCTGCTGCTGAGCTAATCTTGTTGGTGGACATTAACTCAGAGTACATTTTGCACCCATGCCTTTCTCATTGCTTCCTTCATGTGTCACTCAACATGGAGGAGTACTGAGCCATCAGCCAAGGGAGGACAGTATGTGGTAACAAGGCTTCATTTGGGATCTGGATTCAATGTTGAATACTCCTAGGGCAACTCCCTCCTGACTGCTTACCACTGTGTTGCCACCTCTGCTGTGTCTGTCTTGCTGGTGGATGATGATGGTGATGTCTGGGACATTGTCTGTAAGGTATAATTCATTATGTATGACTATGTCAGGCTGTTGGTTGATTAATCTGTGAGCCAGCTCTCCCAATTTTGGCACAAGCCCCAGACTCCAATCAAGGAGGACTTTGCAGGGCTGACAGGGCTGTTTCTGCCGTTGTCTTTTCCGAGGTCGATGCTAGGTGATCCATCTGATTTCATTTCTTTGAGACTGTAGCAATTGATACAACTGAGTGGCTTGCTAGGCCATTTTGGCGGGCAGCTAAGTCACCCACATTGCTATGGGTTTGGAGTGACAGTCAAGAGAATGAGGGGACAGAGCTGAGTATGGTGGCCATCGTCAAGGAGAATGTGCTAGGTAAATTGTATGGCCTGGAAGTGGATAAATCACCTGGCGTCAGTAGTGATCTTTCAGGAATCACTAGAATCAAGAAGAGTCCCAGAGGACTGGAAAATCACTAACAAGGCACCCCTGTTTAAAAAGGGAGTAAGGCAGAAGATGGAAAGTTACAAACCGTTTGGCCTAACCTCGATCATAGGTAAGATCCTGGAATCCATTGTGAAAGATGACATTTCTCCATACTTGGAAATGTATGGTAAAATAGAGGAAAGTCTACATTGTTTCATCGAGGGGAGGTCATGCCTGACAAATCTGCTAGAATTCTTTGAGCAAGTAACAAGCAGGTTAAACCAAGGAGGCAATGAATGTTATCGACCTGGACTTCAAGAAGGCCTTTGACAAGGTGCCGCACAGGAGGCTACTGAGTAAGATGAGAGCCCATAGTGTCAGAGGAAAGGTGTTAGCATGGATAGAAGCTTGGCTGTCTGGCAGAAAGCAGAGAGTGGGGATAAAAGGATCCTTTTCATGATGGCAGCTGGTGACAAGTATTGTTTTGCAAGGCTCTGTGTTGGGACCATAACTTTTCATTTTATACATTAATGATATAGGTGAAGGAACTCAGGGCATTCTGGCTAAGTTTGCAGACAATATGAAGATAGGTAGGGGGACAGGTAGTATTGAGGAGGCGGGGAAGCTGCAGAAGGATTTCCAGGTTAGGAGAGTGGGCAAAAAAGCACCAGATGGAGTGAAACATGGGATTTGTGGGGTCATGCACTTTGGTAGGATGACTAGGGGCATGGTCTATTTTCTATATGGGGAGAAAATTCAGAAGTCTGAAGTACAAAGAGACTTTGGAGTTCTGGTCCAGTATTCTCTTAAAGTAAATTTGCAGGCTGAGTCAGTAATTAGGAATACAAATACAATAATGACATTTATTTTGCGAGCACTTGAATATAAAAGCAGGGATGTACTTCTGACGCTCTATAAGGCTCTGGTCAGAATACATTTGGAGAATTGTGTGCAGTTTTGGGCATCATATCTCAGGAAGGATGTACTGGCCCTGGAGCGTGTTCAGAAGACATTCATGAGAATGGTACCAGGAATGAAAGGCTTAATATATGAGGAACATTTGAGGACTCTGGATTTATATTTGATGCAGTTTAGAAGGATGAGGACAGATATAATCAAAACATATGGAATATTAAGTGGCTTAGACAGAGTAGATGTTGGGAAAATGGTTCTATTGGTAGGCTAAAACCCAAGGGCATAGCCTTAGAGTAAAGGGAAGACCTTTTAGAAGAAAGAGAAGGAGAAATCTCTTCAGCCAGAGAGTAGTGAATCTATGGAATTCATTGCCATAGAAGGCTATGGAGGCCAGGTCATTGAGAATAGATAGGTTCCTGAGGATGAAGGGAATGAAGGGTTATGGGAAGAAACTGGGGGAATGGGGTTGAGAACCATATCAGCCATAATTGAAAAGCAGAGCAAACTCAATGGGCTGAATGGCCTAAAATCTGCTCCTATGTTTTATAATCTTATGGTTTTAGGTAGACCAGACCAGATGAGGATGGCAGATTTCCTTTCCTGAAAAATATTAGTGAGCCAGATGGGTTTTTCTGACAATCAGCACTGGTTTCATGGCCATCAGTCGGTTTTTAATTCCAGTTTTTTTTAATTGAATTCAAATTCCACCATTTGCAGGGTTTCAATCTGAGTCCCAAGAACATTAGCTGAGTTTCCAGATTAATGGTGTAGCAATAAAACCACTGGGCCATTGCCTTTCCATATGTTTGCAATAGTTTTTAGATGCAACATTGGAGCTGAGAGACTCTGTAATGCAACATTAAATCTTTATAATATTTGTAGAAATTAAATTTGAAAGATGTAGTAAGAGTTCAACAGCATTTTTTAATTGACTGTGCTATCTGAACTGCAGGAGCTAAGTAATGAGGAGACATTAGACAAATTAAGACTTTACGCTTTGGAATTTAGAAGACTAAGGGGTTATATCATGAAGGTTTCAGGATATTAACAGGAAAAGACAGGGTAGATAAAAATAAATAACTTCCATTGGTTGAAGATTCTAGAACCAGGAGAATTAGAGCCAGGCCGATCAGGAGATATGTTACAAAGCACTTCAACTAATAGAGGTTTGGAACTCTCTTTCTCAACCAGGGGTCAATGCAAATTCAATTGTTAAATTTAAATCTGAATTAGACAACGTTTTTCTAAGTAAGAGTGTCAAGTGATATGGGCCCAAGGCACGCTTATGGACTTAGGCCACAAAAGGCACCATGATTTTATCAATTGGTGGAGCAGGCGGAGAGGCCTACTCCTGTTCCCATTTTCGTAAGTGACACATATGCAATTGAGCTGACGTTGCCTATCATTTTTCACAAATGTTCCAGAAGCTGTTAAGTGGTGAAATGTTCAGTGAGTGACCATGCTTGCTCCCTTCTTCCTCAGCATTCAGGCTTCAATCACTGCTGTTGTGTTGCTGATGTTGAGGGCACAGGTCAACCTGAACAAAGGAGAGTTTGGCAACATGTTCAATTGGTTATGTAGATTGATTAGTTCGATTGATGATCCAGCCCAGAGAGTATAGAGGATGTCGAACCAAATAATAAACACATGGAGGTGTATGTGTGGAGACTATACTTCAGAATTTGCCAGAACATCCTTCCTCAGAGAAGACGACCAAAACTGGAGTGGTCTCACCAAGGTCCTGTATAATTGCAGTAAGATGTCCCTGTTCCTGTACTCAAATCCTCTGACTATGAAGGCCAACATACTATTTTCCTTTTCAGTGGCCATTGAATGCTTGTCTTCCGTGACTGTTGTACAAGGACCTTCAGGTTTCCTCCTCTTTACCCTATTTATGACCAGTCAGATAATAACCCATCTTCCTGTCTTTGCTATTAAAGCAGATAACCTCACATTATGTCCCACAGACAGAATTGAAAAATGGTCAATTAAATGCTTGAGAGGTGATCGTAACATTGGTCAGCACATTGGCAGCACTTCTCAGCACTTTGACTAGCATTATGGGCCTTTTAATTTCAGCTGGGTGGGTGGCGCAGATGGGGGCTTCTCTACAATATTTCATTTAGCCATGCAGCACTGAGATTTCAGGCTAGGTAAACCATTCAAGCTGTGGCAATGATCCCTAATAAACATTTTAAGGCATGTTAATTAAAGGGCAATAAATTCATTCTGAATTATTTGAGTCACTTAGAAATTACACCTCATCTCCCTACCACCCTTAGTGTAGGACTCAATTATTGAATTTCAATTGCCTGTTCAGATTTAAACATGATTATATCATCAATCTCCCTTTAGAGCAATTGTAAACCATTGAATATTAACCTCTCCAACATTCAATAAATATGAAATTAGACCATTAAAATATAAATAATATTTCTATTAACGCTTAGAAAAATTTAAAACAATTGAGTTAATTGTAAAGTTTCTCTTTCCAATGTCTGTTCCCTTGGTGGAAGTAATATTACTAAAGGGCTAACAGAGATCTTATGCACAGTCAATTGCTTAACTCTAACATTTGTTGAGATTCTGAAATGAGCTCTCAACTTTCCTTTTAGGATGTTGTGACAATGTAAACTTTAGAACTTTAATAATTTCATGGATTGACTCTTTCCATAATAAATTGTTTCCTGACATGAAATGGACAAGGAGAAACTTTTATAAAGGAGTTAAAAACAAATATGCTAATTAGCCCGGGAAGCAGGAGTCAAAGCAACATAAACATAAACAAGCTGTTTCCTGCAAGAGGATTGATAATCTGTTATACCGTGACAAATGGGCATTCAAGACAGCCTGCAGAAGAAATGTGCTGAAGTAAAGGGGTTAACTACTGGACAGAAAGTTAGCCCTGAATGTAACAAGAAACATGGGAGCTACTTCTGATAAGAAAGTACTTGAGGATTCCAAAAAAGTAGCCTATGTTGGGGATAAAAGAATCTGAAGGATCACCATAATGTCACAACATAAACTTGAAAGAGGATGAAAGTACATAAGAATCCTGGAATGGCAGGAATGATGTATGAAAAGAGACTGGATTGGTGGGCACTATATTTATTGGAGTTTAGAAGAATGAGATGGGGACATCATAGAAACCTATCAATAGTAACAGACAGGAAGGATGTTCTTGATGACTGGGGTGTCCAGAACCGGGAGAGTCACAGTCTAAGGATACAAAGTATGCCACTTAGGCCTGTGAGGAGAAATAACAACTTAGAAATTTCAGAAATTTTTAAGCACCGCAATCTGCAAATTCTACTCCAAATCGTTTACCATTCTGATGTGGAAACATATCACAGTACCTTTACTGTCGCTATGTCAACATCCTGGAATTCTCTCCCATATGGTATTGTGGGTTTACCCAAGCCAAATGGACAGCATCAGTTCAAGAAACCAACTCACTACCACCTTCTCAAAGGCAACTATGGATGGCCAATAAATGCTTGGCACAGCCCAGGGGTGCCCCCAACCCATGAATGAATAAAAAGTAATAACCTACCACTGAATGTGGTTGAGGACAAAACACTTATTTTGAATGTTTTCAAGAAGTAATTATGTATAGTTCTTAGGGCTAAGGTGATCAAATGGTGTGGAGCCAAGTTCAGTGTTGGATGATTAGCCCTGATCATTTTGAATGTTGGAGCATGTTTGAAGGGCTGAATGGCCTGTTCCTGCGTCTATTTAATATGTTTCTCTGCTTCTATGTCATTGCTGCACCATTTTTGCCTGTCATGTTTCCCTATTGTTCCAACAATGCCAGCACTACGAACTCTTCGAGGGCTCTTGAGGACATCATAGATGCTACATCAAAATACTTTCTTTTAGCTTAGAACTTTCTAAAATACGTGCATGAAACATTGGTATTCAGATTAAACTTTTCTTGAAGACCTTCCTCTAGGACCCCACACCTGGGAGTCAGTACCTGCAGCAGGACCCAAGCTCTCTGTCTGATTTGTAAACTTTGCTGTCACCTATTGTTCTTCCTTCTCATTCACTCACTCTGATGCAGTGTGTTCTCCTGCAACAAGGTAGCTGAAACACTCAGCTATATCCTTGCTACACACACTGTTTGGACAAGCAATTCATAATGTTGTGCAATGCTGGATATGACAGGGTAGTCATTAATCTCTGGGGATATTCTCCTCACTAGTGCTTTTTGGCTTAGAAGTAGAAGATGATTTAGAATCTTGGCACCCCTTGAGTCAAAGCCATACATTTGAAAAATTTTAATGTATAAATTCCAGAAACTTCTGTTTGGGTATTTAACACTAGAAAGTAATTTTAGCAACAAACTTAAGCTAATGAATAAATTCATACTTCTCCTGGTACAATTCCTCATGTAGAAATGATCCTATCAAGAATATTGGTTAATAAATCAGTCTGAACTGGCTGTTCAACTTGCAGCCTTCATCCCTATGGAATCTTCTTGGCTGTCTTACTACAAATGCTTTATAGTTATTTTTCATTCTCACCATCAGCAAATCCCAATGTTAATATCAATTGCAATCAACTCTTTATTTTATTTAAGAATTATAGATAACTGTATGATCCGGTGGTATTGATGTGCTGGTGTTTATGTAAAAGTTAAAAAGCACAGACTGATCTCTAATACACAGTGTACTATCTTCAAATCCCAGTACAGACAGAATCTGTCATAAATACTCAGTGATAATTTCAGCACTGTTTGTACGACAAGCTCATTTCAGAATCATTTACAACTTTCTACCCAATTGTCGCTGGGCTCAAACTAGCTCAGAGAACATTCCTTTGGCACTAACTGCAGGCCTGATGAGATTATCCTCAGTTGGGTCGAACAGTGGTTAATTGAGTTTTGAATATATAGAAATGGCATGATGCCAAGATCACGATGCCAGTAAGAAACCAAATGCATGATGTATTTCATGGGACCATTCATGAAACAATAAAAGACCAGTTAATGAAACAAAATCCTACAGAGCAATCAACTTTACCGTTAATTTAGTCTCTCTGGAGACAAGAGTGGAGTTTTATTCTTGTCTGATACTCAGAGAGAATTCTGTGACATGATTTTCATGATCTGGCAATCACCCATCAAATTTCTGCCATGAATCTAACGTTTACACTTGCTCAGCCTTCATTCTCCAATTATAAATGGTTCTGGGATATGATGGATCACTGAAAGAAGCTTATTATGCCAAGTGTCTGGTCAAATAACGGGCAAAGCAAAATTTCACTGCAATATAAGATGGAGGTGGCAAACTCTGACCAGAAATAATTCATTTCAAATTTTAAAATGAGGATAATATGATGTCATTTCATCCTACCAATATTTTCCGACATTCAAAGAGTAAATATATACGCAACATGTTCATATGTTTGTTAGGGATTAATCTAACGAAAAGTTAATTTAAAAGGTATAGTAAAAAGATTGATTTAGCAGAGTGTTCAGGAAAGTGGTAAAAACAGATAGTGTGAAAGCTTGAGGGAGAATAGACAGACATTTGAAGGCATTGGCAATTGAGTTATTGCCTTTAGGACTGGATGGCTTACATCGTAATTCCTGGTCCTAAACTCCCCTTATTCCAAACAATAGTGAAAGTATCTCATATTTATAAAGCATCTTTAACACAATAAATCTTTTCAAGACACTTCCCAGAGCAATTTTAAATTAATATGAAATATCGGTCAGATGACCAGACGCATAGTGAAAGAAGAAGGTTATAAGAAATATCTTCAAGGGACAAAGGTGTTTAGCAAGGGTATTCCACTACCTAGACATGGAGGCATAATAATGATTATTATAATAATGATGGTGAAATTAAAGTTGTGTATGATCCTTGTGTATACATGAATACTCAAACTGCTGCCCTGGATCCCTGGGGAACCAGACTGGGAAGAGCTGTCTCTCATAACTTCAAAATGGTGGAATTAAGTCCAGAAAATGCTGAAAATGCTCAGTAGCTCAGGCATTATTTGTGCAAGGAGAAATAAAATGTAAGTTTCCGGTTGTTGAATTTCATCAAGACTGCATAGGTCGTGGATGCAGTAGTTTTGATCTTCTAGAAATAACTGGAAAGTTATTCCTGGTACCCTCCAATTAAATATTTCTTAATCAAAAGGAGGATTGTCTATCATGAAGTCATTACTGTTTGTGGACCGTTACTGAGTGCAAATTGCTTGACACATTTCCTACATTACAAAATAGCAAAAGTAAAACTGACTGTGAAACTTCCAGTTGTCATGAAAGGCACTATATAAATGCCAGTTTTTCTTTTTTATTTAAATTAATTTTTTCAGCAACTGAGTCTTCCAATGAGGGGCAGCATGGCCGCTCAGTGGTAGCACTGTTGCCTCACAGCACCAGGGCCCAGGGTTCAATTCCAGCCTCGGGCTACTGTCTGTGTGGAGTTTGCACATTCTCCCCGTGTCTGTGGGGATTCCTCTGGTGCTCCGGTTTCATTCCACAATCCAAAGAAGTGCAGATCACGTGAATTGGCTGTGCTAAATTGTCCATAGTGGTCAGGGTAAAATGAATCAGTCTGGGTGGGTTACCCTTCAGAGGGTCGAAGTGGACTTTTGAGCCAAAAGACCTTTTTCCATACTGTAGGGAATCTAATCTAATCAAACATCAACACATGAACAATTAGAAAATGCATGTGATATCAGTCAAAGGGCTCTTGGGGCATATTAATAGTGTTTCTACATCTGCAGCCAGAAAGACTGAGGTCAAGCCTTGTCTAAACAAGTTGATTTAAGAAATGTAAAATCAATAAAACAGACACCAACCAGTCTTCAGCTTCACAATGTCATGGCCTACTGAGTGGAAATTAACTGATGTGCAGGAAAACTGATCATTGTTGATTCTAATGGAGAAGAGTTTACCTCTGAGTGCCAGGATTAATGGTGCCCTAAACGGTAATTTCATCCTTTTATCCACCACATAAAGCACACAGCAAGCTCTCCAGAAAATCTGTGCCAAGAGCTCCCACTTGTTAGATCATCTTGGTAGGAGTGTCAGTAAAAGTGCGACAAATGGTTAATGTTACTGAAGAAAATCAAAAATGTGCTGAGGATTCTGGAGCATTATGTAACATCTTTTCACATCTTCAACTTTCACTATTTTGTAAAGTGGATTGTTTTACTAATCCATCATGGAGATGGAGTTCAACCTGGATAAATGCAAAGTGATGCATTTTGGAAGGTCAAACTTGAAAGTTGAGTACAAGATTAAAGACAGGGTTCTTGGCAGTGTGGAGGAACCGTGGGATCTTGGTGTGCAGGTACATAGATCTCTTAAAATTGCCACCCAAGTGGACAGGGTTGTTAAGAAAGCATATGATGTTTTGCTTTCATTAACAGGGGGATTGAGTTTAAGAGCCGTGAGATCTTGTTGCAGCTCTATAAAACTTTGGCTAGACAGCATTTGGAATACTGCGTCCAGTTCTGGTCGCCCTATTATAGGAAAGATGTGGATGCATTGGAGAGGGTTCAGAGGAGGTTTGCCAGGATGTTGCCTGAAATGGAGGGCTTAGCTTACGCAGAGAGGTTGACTGAGCTCAGACTTTTTTCCTTGGAAAAAAGAAGGAAGAGAGGGGACCTAATTGAGGTGTACAAGATAATGAGAAGGATAGATAGAGTTGATAGCCAGAGACTTTTTCCCAGGGCAGAAATTGTGAACATGGGGGGGGGGGGGTCATAGTTTTAAGCTGTTTGGCGAAAAGTATAGAGGGGATGTCAGAGACGGGTTCTTTCCGCAGAGAGTTGTGAGAGCATGGAATGCGTTTCCAGCAGCAGTTGTGGAAGCGAGGTCATTGGGGATATTTAGGAGACTGCTCAACATGTATATGTTCACAGAAATTTGAAGGTTTGTACATTAGGTTTACCTTACATGAGGATCAATGGTCAGCACAACATCGTGGGCTGAAGGGCCTGTTCTGTGCTGTACTGTTCTATGTTGACCTTTAAAGTTACGTTGATCCTTACATTAACCACTGTTGTGCACTATTTGTATGCATTGTCAGCTTTTTCCAATGGATGAAGTGCCACAATGCAGTGGAAAATGTCACATGATTTCTTATTAGTTGTGCTGTCATCTTTGCTTTGAGATACAAGAACCCAGGAGCATTGTAATCTTCCTGCCTTTGCACCCACACTCTTCACACACAGTTTTCACAAACTGCACTGAAAATGTTAACCCATTGTGAAAAGATAGCAATAATATGCAAAGTCACACATGCACCAGGAATGCAGAATGCAAGCTGCTAAAGTGCACAGCTCAGCACTCCAGATGGAAAAATGGTCAGATGAATACCCACAGGAGGTAGTTAAGAAAATGCATTTGTTGCTCCTGCTGCTAACATCGACAGATAACCTAATGATTGAAGATGAAAATAACTTTAGAAGGGAAACCAGTGATGCTTTTGATCGAATCCAAACTGAGCAGCTGTTTAATGTGCCTATCCCCTTTACAAATTAGAAATGAATGCATTGAATTTCTAAACGTGTAATGCCATTTTTAATGGGGTCATGAGCTCATTGATAGATATCCATTGCTACATTATACTGTGCGACGTGCTCTGGAAGTATAACTAGCCCCTGGCTTGAGTACTGGATAATACAGATCACTACAGCATAATGCAGAGTGATCCTATCATGTTCTGGGTTTAAAATCTCTGGGAATTGTAAGTATTGATGCTGAGGGGGTCAGAAAATTCCATTTGAAAGGATTAGTCGGTATTTACATTCCTAGAGGCATGGCAGGGATATCTGGCCACGAAAGTGATAAAGTCTCCCCTGAGAAAAGCTGTGAAGTACATCCAGGGAAAACAAGGAGGCTATGTTTAGCATTTAGGTTTAGTCTCAGCTGAAGTATTCTGCCCCGACTTTGGGTGTGGCATTTAAGGAGGATGCGAAGGCAATAGAGGGAGTGCTGAAAAGATTCACAAGAGCAGATAAGGATCTTCAGGTATGTTGTTGATAATTTAGAAAAGCTGAGATTGTTTCCTTTGGAGGAAGAATGATTGAGGGAAGGTTTAATTGAAGTATACAAAGTGATGAGGGATCTGCACAGAGTAGATAGGGAGAAATAGTCCCCTTTTGGAGGAAGGATCAAGAAACAAAGGGCAAAAATTTAAAGTAATTATCAATTGAAGCAATGATGACATGTGAGGAGTAACTTTTTTATGCGACAATGATTAGACCCTGGATTGCACTGCCTGTGGTTGTGATGGATGCAGGTTCAATGCAAGCTTTCAAGAGGGAATTGGTTTACAATCTGAAAAAGAAGAATGTGTAGAAACACGGAAGAAGGTGGGCAGAGGGCACCAAGTAAATTGCTCCTAAAGGCAACCAGCACAAAAATGAGAGGCCGGATAGCATCCTCCTTTGCTGTAATTTGTGTGCAGATAAAAAATAGCAGCTCAGTTGCAGTTGCGTTTGTTAGAAATATTCATGCAGTTCTGTGTGCTGGCCACCAGGTGGCCCTGCAGCAGTATCAGTGATCCCAATAAATGAGTGGAGTTCAAAAACGAGAATTATTTACAATGTAACGATGGGAATGGCTGAAGAAGGCGCTAATATCTGTTCTTTAATGTTTGTTTTTAAAGTTAACATTATCGGTTTTGTAATCCATCACAACTTTTAGCCATCAAGAAGACTTCGTTTTTCCTGAAGAAGGGCTCATGCCCGAAACGTTGGTCCTCCTGCTCCTTGGATGCTGCCTGACCTGCTGCGCTTTTCCAGCACTACACTCTCAACTCTGACCTCTAGCAGCTGCAATCCTCACTTTCTCCTTTGTTTTTCCTAACCCAAGCAAAATCAATGCATGTCACGGAATGCATCATGTTTCACTCAAACACCAACTTTCCTAATACTTGAATACTCTTATTGGAATTAGTCAGGTTCATACCAATTTTATTCAAAGGAATATGTGACATCAGGATTTCTGGTGCTCTCCTGAAATGATAGACATTGCTGCAGCTGTGTAGGAGCATATTAGGCTATCCTACCATCCTAGATCATGGCTGATTATTCGGCTCTGTATCATATTCCCACACTATCAGATATCATTTGACGTCCTTAATAAATAGATATCAATTAACCTGTTCCTTGAGCTTGCGCAATGACTGGGCTTCCTTAGTCCTTTGGGGGTGAAGATTTCCAAAGATTCACCAGTCTCTGAGTGAAAAAAAAATCCTTCTCATCTCAGTCCTAAATCACTTGGCCTTTATTCTGAAATTATTTCCTTAAATTCTAGACGCCAGCCTGGGTAAACATCCTTCTACCATCCACCCTATGTATCCCTTTTAAGAATATCGTAAATTCCTATGAAATTACCTCTCATTTAAACTCCAGAGAATACAAAGCTAATCACCTCAAACTCTCTTTATAGGAGAACCCTCAGATACAGAAGTATCCTGTGTCCCTATGCAGGCAAGACCAAGACAATATCCAGACTTGGGTTGATAAGCAGCAAGCAACATTCATGCCACACAAGTGCTAAACAATGGCCAACTCCAACAGGAGAGAATCTAACCATAGATCTTAACATTCTATGGCATTAACATCACTGAATCTCCCACTACCAGTAACCTTGGTGTTACCATTGAGCAGAAACTGAACTGGGCCAGCCAAATAAATGCTGTTGCTCCAAGTGCAAGTCAAAAATTAGAAATTCTCTGGCTCATGTTTCCCCTTGTCCCTGTTATTATTTTCAAGGCACATTCGTGAGTATGATGGAATACTGCCCACTTTCCTGGATGAGAGTAGCAAGTCAAACAGCGTGGTGCTGGAAAAGCACAACCTGTCAGGCAGCATCTGAGGAGCAGGAGAGTCAACATTTCACAAATATGCTTTTCAGCAGGAAGAGACGACACTCAAAATGTCGATTCTTCTGCTCCTCGGATGCTGTCTGACTGGCCATGCTTTTCCAGCGCCATACTGTTTGACTCTGATCTCCAGCATCTGCAGTCCTCACTTTCTCCTCCTGGATGAGAGTAGCTCCAACAACTCAAAAAACTCAAAACCACTGAGAACGAGACAATCCACTCATTGGTAACTCATTCACCACCTTCAACATTCACTTACTGCATCACCAAAGTACTGTAGCGGTAGTGTATACATCTTCAAGATGCACTGCAATAACTCACCAGGGCTCTTCATATGCATGTTCCAAAATTGTGACCTCTGCCACCCAAAAGGACAAAGGCACCAGATGCAGAAGAACATAATCACTTGCAAGTTCCTTAGATTAGATTAGATTACTTACAGTGTGGAAACAGGCCCTTCGGCCCAACAAGTCCACACCGACCCGCCGAAGCGCAACCCACCCATACCCCTACATTTACCCCTTACCTAACACTATAGGCAATTTAGGATGGCCAATTCACCTGACCCACACATCTTTGGACTGTGGGAGGAAACCGGAGCACCCGGAGGAAACCCACGCAGACACGGGGAGAACGTGCAAACTCCACACAGTCAGTCGCCTGAGTCGGGAATTGAACCCGGGTCTCAGGCGCTGTGAGGCAGCAGTGCTAACCACTGTGCCACCGTGCCACCCACCAATCAATCACTCTGGAATTACTTCACTGTTTCTTAACTGTTGAGACAAAAGTCTGGAACTCTCTTCCTAGCTGCATAATGGGTGTCCCAACAACACACGGTTCACAAATGCAGCTCACCCCAACTTCTTCAGGCCAATAAAGAATGAGCAATACATGTTAGCCGAGTCAGTGCTCAAGGATACATTAATAAAATCCCATCACCCCAGTAACCTGTCTCTATGCACTACCTCTATGAGAGGAGACCAGAAATGCAAAAAATACTCCAGGTGTCTTCTCAACATTGTTCTGTACAATTGAGGCACAACTTCTTCCCTCCCAAATCCTCTTTTAATAAAGACTAATGTACTGTTTACCTGCCAAACTGCTTATGCATCTGCATGCTCACTTTCAGAGACTTATTAACAAGGATATCTGGTCCATTTGGAAATAATCACTTTCCTACTCCTCACTATTTAAGAAACACTCTGTAGTGAATAATCACACACTATATTCCTATTGTACATTACATTATAATTCCACATTATATTCAACCGTTATATTCCAATCTCACATTATTTTCCATTTCCTATGCTCTTGCTCATTCACTCAGCTTTTCCAAATCCCCTTGAAGCCCCTGTACATCCTTCTCACAACACATACGCCTGTCAAATTTTGTCATGTGCAAATATTATAATGCTCCTCATATCCAAATTATTGACATAGGGTACCCCAATGGGTACAACATGCCAACCTGACAAGAACATAGAACAGTTCAGGAACAGACCTGTTGGCTCACCATGTATGCACTGACCATGATGCCACAATGGTCCATCTATCCCTACTCTGCTTTCTGCCTGTTAATTAATCCTTCATCCATGTTACTATGTTGCTGCCAATCCCATGTGTTCTAATTTTGGTTATTCACCTCTTTTGTGGAACTTTTCAAAAACCTTCTGAAAATCTAAATGCACCATATCCCTGTGGATATGCAC
This sequence comes from Hemiscyllium ocellatum, assembly GCF_020745735.1. Classification (NCBI taxonomy): domain Eukaryota; kingdom Metazoa; phylum Chordata; class Chondrichthyes; order Orectolobiformes; family Hemiscylliidae; genus Hemiscyllium; species Hemiscyllium ocellatum. Next base: position 44,675,225 of record NC_083401.1, read on the forward strand.
CACCTCCCCCCCACCCCCCACCATGTTGACTCTGCTAGTGACATCCTCAAAAACCTCAACCATGTTTGACAAACATAATTTCTCCCTCATAAATTCATGCTAACTCATCAATCGAACAATTATTTTAAAATATCCAGTAACCATAACCTTTTTAATATATTCACATATGTTCCCAATAATTGATATCAGGCTAACAGGTCTGTAGTTCCCAGTTTTCTCTTTCCCTCTTTTCTGAAACAGTGGAGGTTTTTGCAATGCTCCTAACTATGGGCACATTGCAGAATGAAAGTAGAATTTTGAAAGATGGTCAGCATGTATATTATTGTTGCTATAGCCATTTCTTTTAACACTGTGAGAATCATTGGGTCCAGAGAACTTTCTAGACTTCCATTCCTATTAATTTCTGCCTGTTAATCAATCCATGTTACTATGTTGCTGCCAATCCCATGTGTTCTAATTTTGGTTACAATAATATTTTTCTTACCAATAGTAATTCCTCTTATCTCCTCAATGTTGCTTGACTCTTGAATCTCATTTATTTCAGAAAGAGTTCATCTGTCTTCCTCGACAGTAAATACAGACAAAATAATAGTTTGCTTCTCTTTCTCTATTTAACACTACAAATTCTTCTGTCTCTGCCTGCAATGGACTAATATTTGTTTTTGTTAATTAATTCATTTCTGTATACAAATGGAGACTTTTGCAATCTGTTTTATGTTTCTTGCTTGTTTATCTCCCTGGCGATATACAGGAAATACAGGGGTTTACTGAAGAAGGAAATCAGGAGGGTGAAAAGGGGGTTCAAGGTAACTTGGCTCAGAAGATAAGGATGAATATAGAGAGGTTCTTTCAGTATATTAAAGGATAAAAAGATATTACAGAGAGTTAGGGCCCCTCAAGCACCAAAGTGGACATGTATCTGCAGAATAGCAGGAGATGGGCGAAATCCTCAATGAATATTTCTCCTCTGTGTTTACTGTGGAGAAAGACATGAAGACTTAGGAACTTGGGGAAGTTAATGGTGATGTCTTGGGGAAAGTCTGTATCACAGTAGAGGAGGTGTTGGACTTATTAGAGATTTTTTTTCTGTTTTTCAGCTACTGGAAGAGCGGGAGCTTGCACCAGGGGCCGGCTGGGAGCGGTGGGTCACTGATTTGAGCCTTTAAAAACTTATCATGAGAGCAGGAGTCCTCCATTTCAGTGACAGTAGCAACTCGAAGGGCAGGAGCTTGTACCAGGGGCCTGCCGGGAGCAGTGAGTCACTGATTTGAGCTTTTAAATTTGAAGTCAAAGAGCAGAGGTTTCTGGGAAAGGAGGGACTTCTTATTTTTATTTCTGTCCTGCTATATAAGTCAGCGTCTTCTCAACCCGAGACTCTACCTTTGTAGGGCCTCCCACCCAACCACCTCCTCTAACCTTAAAGACCAGGGACATATCAGGTAAGCATCTCTTCTATACTTTGTGACTAGGAGACCAGCGGGGATGGCAGTGCAGGGAGAGCAATGTTCCTCCTGCATGATGTTTGAGGTCAGGGACACCATTAGTGTCCCATCCAAGAACATCTGCAGGAAGTGCAACCAATTCTCACTCCTCCAAGACCATGTTATGGAATTGGAGCGAGAGCTGGATGAACTTCGGATCATTCGGGAGGCAGAGGGTGTGACAGATAGGAGTCACAGGGAAGTAGTTACTCCTAGGCAAGAAGAAAGCTGGGTGACTGTTCGAAAGGGGAAAATACAGTCAGTGGAGGGATCCCCTGTGGTTGTTCCCCAGAAAAACATGTATACCGTTTTAGATACTGTTGAGGGGGACAGCTTACCAGGGGCAAGCAGTGGGGCCCAGAACTCTGGCACAGAGCCTGTCCTTGTTGCAAAGAAAGGAAGGAGGGAAAGGAGGAGAGTGTTAATCATTGGGGACTCAATAGTTAGAGGCTCAGATAGAAGGTTTGTTGGGAACGAACGAGACTCACTGGTTGGTGTGTTGCCTCCCAGGTGCCAGGGTCTATGATGTATCTTTGGGGTCCTGAAGGGAGAGGGTGGCCAGCCTCAAGTCATTGTCCATGTAGGCACAAATGACATAGGTAGAAAGAGGGATAGGGATGTAAGGTGGGTTTTCAGGGAGTTAGGGTGGAAGCTGAGAGCTAGGACAAACAGACTTGTTATCGTTGGTTTGTTACCCATGCCACGTGATAGCGAGGCAAGGAATAGGGAGAGATATCAGCTGAACATATGGCTGCAAGGATGGTGCAGGAAGCAGGTTTTCAGGTTTTTGGATAATTGAGGTTCATTCTGAGGAACATTGGATCTGTACAAACAGGATGGTCTTCACTTGTACCAGAGGGGTACTAATATCCTGGGTGGGAAATTTGCTGGTGTTATTCGGGTGGGTTTAAATTAGCTCAGCAGGGGAATGGGAACTGGAGGTGTAGCTGTAGTGGACAGGAGGTTGAGAGAGTAGGGAGGACAGGGACAGGATTTCAGGGTCACAGGAATGTGCTGGCAGACAGCAAACTGGTTTGAAGCATGTCTACTTCAATGCCAGGAGTATCCGAAATAAGGTAGGTGAGTTGCAGCATGGATAGGTACCTGGGACTTCGATGTTGTGGCTATTTTGGAGACATGGATAGAGCAGGGTGAGGAATGGATGTTGCAGGTTCCAGGGTTTAGATCTTTCATTAAAAACAGGCAAGGCGGTAAAAGAGGAGGAGGTGTGGCCTTGTTTCAAGGATAGTATAACGGTGGCTGAGAGAGCTTTTGATGAGGACTTGTCTACTGAGGTAGTGTGGGCTGAGGTTAGAAACAGGAGAGGAGAGGTTACACTGCTCAGAGATTTTTATAGGACTCCACAGAGTTGCAGGGAGGTGGAAGAGAGGATTAGCAAAATTATTCTGAGTTGGAGTGAAAGGAACAGGGTGGTCATCATTTAACTTCCCCAACATTGACTGGAAATGTTATAGCTCTAGTATGTCAGATGGATCAGTTTTTATCCAATGTGTACAGGAGGGTTTCCTGACACAGTATGTCGAAGGGCCGACAAGAGGGGAGGCCACACTGGATCTGGTGCTTTGTAATGAACTAGGCCAGGTGTTTGATTTAGTTGTAGGTGAGCACTTTGGAGAGAGTGACCATAATTCAGTTATGTTTAGTTTAGCGATGGAAAGGGATAGGTACATGCCACAGGTCAAGAGTTATCGATGGGGCAAGGGCAATTATAATGTGAGTAGGCAGGAATTCAGATGCATAGAATGGGGTAGCAAAATACAGGGGATGCAGACAATCGAAACGTGGAGCTGGTTTAAGGAACAGATATTGCATGCCCTTGATAAGTGTGTCCCTGTCAGGCAGGGAGGAAGGTAAGGGAACCGTGGTTTACTACAGAAATTGCATCTCTTGTTAAGCAGAAGAAAGAGGCTTATGTGTTGATGAGGCAAGATGGTTCAGATGAGGTGATGGAGTTACAGATCAGCTAGGAAGGATTTAAAGAGAGAGTTAAGAAGAGCAAAGGGAGGACACAAGTAATCTTTAACAAATAGAATAAAGGAGAACCCTAAAGCTTTCTACAGGTATGTGAGAAATAAAAGGATGATTAGTGTAGGAGTAGGGCCAGTCAAAGTCAGAAGTGGGAAGTTGACCCTGTAAAGATCGGAGAGGTGCTAAATGAACATTTCTCATCGGTGTTCACTCAGGAAAAGGAGAATATTAGAGAGAAGAAGAATGAGGTAGGAGATATTAGACTAGAAAGGATCGAGTTTAGTTACACACAGGTGTCATCAATTCTAGAAGGAGTGAAAGTAGACAAGTCCCCTGGGCCAGATGGGATTTATCGGAGGATTCTCTGGGAAGCTAGGGAGGAGATAACAGAACCTTTGGCTTTGATGTTTGAGTCGTCATTGTCTACAGGTTTAGTACCAGAGGACTGGAGGATTGCAAATGTTGTGTCATTGTTCAAGAAGGGCAGCAGAGATAACCCAGGTAATTGTAGATCAGTGAGCCTTACTTCTGGTGTACGAAAGGTTTTGGAAAGGATTATAAGAGATAAGATCTATAATCATCTAGCAAGCAACAATTTGATTTCAGGTAGTCAACATGGTTTCGTCAAGGGCAGGTCGTGTGTCACGAACCTCATTGAGTTTTTTGAGAAGGTGACTAAGCATGTAGATGAGGGTAGGGCAGTTGACGTGGTATACATGGACTTCAGTAAAGCCTTTAATAATGTTCCACATGGTAGACTGTTGGAGAAAATGCAGAGGCATGGAATTGAGGGTGATTTAAAAGTTTGGATTATAAACTGGCTTTCTGAAAGAAGGCAGAGAGTGGTGGATGATGGAAAATATTTAGTCTGGAGACCAGTTACTAGTGGTGTGCCACAAGGATCTGTTTTGGGACCACTGCTGTTTGTCATTTATATAAATGATTTAGACGCAGGCATAGGTGGATGGATTAGTAAATTTGCAGATGACACTAAAGTGGTGAAGTAGTGGACAGTTTGAAAGAATGTTACGGGTTGCTAGGGGACTTGGATAAACTGCAGAATTAGGCTGAGAGGTGGCAAATGGAGTTCAATGCAGCTAAATGTGAGGTGATGCACTTTGGGAAGAATAACAGGAAGGCAGAGTATTGGGTCAATGGAAATATTCTTAGTAGTGTGGATGTGCAGGGGGACCTTGGAGTCCATGTGCATAGATCCCTGAAAGTTGCCACCCAGGTGGATAGTGCTATTGAGAAGGCATACGGTGTGTTAGGTTCATTGGTAGAGGGATTGAGTTCCGGAACTGCAATATCATGCTGCAACTATACAAAACGCTGGTGCGGCCACACTTGGAATATTGTGTACAGTTCTAGTCACCCAATTACAGGAAGGATGTGGAAGCATTGGAAAAGGTGCAGAGGAGATTTACCAGGATGTTGCCTAGTCTGTAGGAAAGTCTTATGAGGAAAGGCTGAGAGATGGGTCTGTTCTCATTGGAAAGAAAAATGCTAAAGGGGGATTTGATAGCAACATACAGGATGATCAGAGGATTAGATAGGGTAGACAGTGAATGTCTTTTTCCTAGGATGATGACATCAGCTTATACGACGGGGCATAACTACAAACTGAGGGGTGATAGATTTAAGACAGATGTCAGAGGCAGGTTCTTTACTCAGAGAGTGGTAAAGGCATGGAATGTCCTGCCTGCCAATGTAGTTAACTCAGCCACATTAGGCAGATTTAAACAATCTTTGGATAAGCACATAGATGCTGATGGGATAGTGTAGGGGGACGAGCTGAGAATAGTTCATGGGTCGGCGCAACATCGAGGGCCGAAGGGCCTGTTGTGCGCTGTATTGTTCTATCTATGTTCGCTGTATGATGGTGAATAAATCTCCTGATCCTGACCAGATATATCCAAGAAAACTGTAAGAGGCTAGAGAAGAAATTGTGGGGGCCCTGGCTGATATTTTTGCATCATTGTTAGCCACAGGTGAGGCCCTGGAAGACTGAGGGTAGCGAATATTGTGCCATTATTTAAGAAGAGCTGCAAAGGGAAACCTGGGAACTATAGCATAGTAAACTTAACATCTGTAAATAGGTAAGTTACTTGAGAAGATTCTGAGGGATAAAAAATACATGCATTTGGAAATACAAAGTTTGGTTAAGAATAGTCGGTGTGGCTTTATACTTGGGAGATTATGCCTCACAAATTTGTTAGAGTTGTTTGATGAAGTGACCAGGAAGGTTGAAGAGGGCAGGATGGTAGACATAGTCTATATGGATTTCAGTAAGGCCTTTGATAAGGTTCCACATGGTAAGCTGCTCTGGAAGGATAGATCGCATGGGATCCAGGGGGAGCTGGCAAATTGGATACACAATTGACTTGATGATAGGGAGCAGAGGGTAATTGTGGAAGGATGCTTGTTGGACTGGAGGCCTGTGACTAGCGGAGTGCCTCAGGGGTCAGTGCTGGGCCCATTACTGTTTGTTATCTATAATCAATCATTTGGATGAGAATGTCCAAGGTAAGTTTGTAGATGACACTAAAATAGGCAGTATTGTGGAAGGTTCTCATAAATTGCATCAGGAACTTGATCAGCTGGGGAACTGGGCTGAGAAATGGAAAAAGGAGTTTAACATAGATAAGTGTGAGGTCTTGCACTTTGGAAAATCAAATCAAGGTAGGAGTTTCATGGTGAATGGTAGGGCCTTAAGGAGTGCAGTGGAACAGTGGAATCTTGGAGTTCAGGTCTGTGGTTTTCTGAAAGTGGAGTCACAGGTAGACAGGGCAGTGAAGAAGGCTTTTGGCACACTGGCCTTCATCAGTCAGGGCACTGAGTATAGAGGTTGGAAAGTTATGTTGCAGTTGTACAGGATGTTGGTGAGATCGCACTTGGAGTAGTGTGTTCAGTTTTGGTCATCTTGCTATAGGAAGGATGTTAATAAACTGGAAAGAGTGCAGGAGAAATTTATACCAATGGCCTGAGTTGTAGGGAGAGGTTGGACAAGCTAAGACCTTTTTCTTTTGAGCATAGAGACTGAGAGGGGATTTGATAGAGTTGTCTGAGGTCATGAGAGGCATGGATAGGGTGAATGCAAGCTGTCTTTTTCCCATGGTTAGGGAATCAGGGACTAGAGGGCATCAGTTTAGATGTTACCTAGCCTGGTAATGACACGTCTGGCTATCAAACCTACAGCTGAGTGAGCAAACCTACACCCTAAACCTCAACCTGAACTACAAACCTTCACAAACCTTGCAGATTTATGAGTATTGTCAAAATCACAAGGTCAAATAAATGTCAAATTACATTATCATTGCCATTAATTTCGCACATTTTATTTATTACATTGACTCAGTTTTCTATTTTAGAAAGTGCTTTGCAGCAGACATTTCATGAAGATGTACTGAGCTTACAAAAAATTCACAGAATTCAGTGCACTAAGTATGATGCATTTGGGGGATTAAAGTAGTGAATTAGCATTACGAAATGTCCAGGGATTCAAATCTACCTAGTTACTGTGATGCTAAAAGCATCCTTGTGTTCCCTTGCTTTCTCGGTGGTTGGTTGTACTGTGATACCAAAGTATTGTTTACCATCCCATTATGATGAAATGAAGGGCACTCTGAAGGGCTGGTGATGTGTGAGTAGAGTCAGGACAATGTTCCAGAAATGGGATGAGCTTTCAAAGGAATCTTCCTGGCTACACCCACTCACCAATATCCCCTTGCGCATCAAACCATATTGATCAGCTAGATCGAGTCCTTGTGCAATCATCAAAGTGAGATGAACAAACTGATTAGTTACATACTAAAACAGAAATTGCTGGAGCAACTCAGCAGATCTGGCAGCATCTGTGGAAAGAAAGCAGAGTTAATGTTTTGAATCCAGTAACCCATTCTTCAGATTTCTAGCATCCACAGATCTTAGTTTTATTTTATGGTTAGTTTTATAGTTTGTTCTGGATAATTTAGAGCCATAGTGATGTTTAGCATGGAAACAGACCTATCAGTCCAACTTGTCCATGCCAACCAGAAACCGAAGTTAATCTAATGTCTTTTGCCAACATTTAACCCATATCCTCTAAACCCTTGCTAAATTTGCTTAACTGTAAACCCAAAAGCTATTTATACTCCTGCTGAAGTGATTAATACTGGTACAACAGCTCACCAATTTTCAGCAGGTACTATCAATATTTTATAAAAACTGAAAGAACTCAAGATGCTATAAGAAACAAAAAGAGAAGTTACTGGAAAAGCTCAGAAGGTCTGGCAGCATCTGTGAAGAGAGATCAAAGTTAATGTTTTGGGTCCGGTGACCCTTCCTCAGAATAATGGTAGCCAGGAAAATGTTGGTTTATATGCAGAAGACAGGGTGGGGGGAAGGGGTAAGGAGTAAACGATAGGTGGGGATAGAGCCCGAAGAAAGAGAAAAAACTGGTGGACAAAGGAATGGATAATGAATTAGCTGGGAGGGTGAATAGCTGCTAATGGAGACTGACAGTGGCTAACAGTGTGTAATGGCAGACTGTGATAACAAGGCCTGGTGGGTGTGGTAGGGGACGAAGACATGGTCAGGGGAGTTGTTGAGTCCAGAGGGCTGTAGGGTCCCCAAGTGGAAAATAACGTGTTGTTCTTCCAGCTCGCACTGAGCTTCACTGGAACACTGCAGCAAACTTGAGCCAGAGATGTTGACCAGTGAACAGGGTAGTGTGTTAAAGTGGTAGGGAACTGAAGGCTCAGGGTCTTTTTTACAGCAGAGCACAGATGTTCTACAAAGTGGTCTCTCAGTCTATGCTTCATTTCTCCAATATAGAGGGATCAATAGGGAATAGGGAACAAAAGGAAATGATTACAAATGCAGAGCATTTCTTTAACAAACATATTCAGAGAAATAGTGTAGCTAAGAGAATTGTGGAAACCTTTGTGTTATTGGCCTTTGATATCTGGCATTCTATCACAGTATCTAAGTGTTCTGATTAGATTGTGTGTTTTAAAACAAATCTCTTTCCCAACTCTCATCACCTAGTTGTAAACAGGGAGCCATATTTCTTCAGTCTGTTTGTGGACTTTGTGAAGACTGCAACAACAAAAGTAAACTAAAGGCAAGATTTATTTCACATACTCTTACATATGACAAAAGGTCAATATTCCCCAACACAGATGCGCTGGTAAATATACAAAGTGTAGATCAAGTTGAGAAGGATACAGAGGTTATTCAATTCACAGCAAGTAGAAAGCAACTGCGAGATACCAGTTTATCAATATCTTTGCTTTTAAGATGGAGATCAAAAGGTAAAAGCTGGATTCAGCAATTTAGATTTCTTAGTTGGTAGGTCCATTGATTGGCCAGTGATTTGGGAGCTGTCGACCATCTCTTTTCTTTTAAAAGAATCTTTTCGAAGTTCTTCTGTGCAATATTGCTTAAACCTTGAGTACTGTTTCACTCTTGTCACGATAACAACTCTTACTTGCAGAGATCACAAAGGTCATTGACTGCTTTTTCCAGTCCAGAGGAATTTCCTTTATAGTCTGATGTTAGGGGTTTAAATATTGCCAGCAGGTGTTGTATGAAACAGAGAACAAAAGAAACAGTTTTTTTACACAGTTGTTTACAAGATCTCCAGCACACTGGATGAAAGAGTGATGAAAACTATTCAGTGCTAATATTCAAATGGAGGGCTGTAGGGAACGAGTAGAGCAATGGAATAATTAGATGTGCTGCCAAACAGCCAACGCATACACAATAGGCCAAATGCTCTCCTTCTGAATTAAGTCATTCTGTGATTCTATAATCTAGTTTGGCTGCATGAAATTAAGGCTTAACTTTCTTTTCCATCCATACCTTTTGGATTGAGATACTTGATGTTGTGTTCGGAGTGTTCAGTGCAAACATTCAAAAGTTCAATCTTTACTTCCTATTGGTCTCGACAATTAATTTGGTGCTTGTTTTTGGCTGGCACAGCCTTGATGGACCATAGGGCCTTTTCCTGTGCTACAGACCTCTATGATTCTATAAGGAGGTCTAAAAATGGCATTCTTTGGCAGGAGAAAATATCCAACACATTTGGTTTGGGGGAAGGAGAATTTGAACAGGACCTATTTCTTTCTCTAATCCAACCAACTTGCTCATGATGTTGAGAGCTTACAATGTAAAGAATATGAATATTTCTTCGTTTTGTTTCTTCCCTCCATTCAAATGTCATTCCGTAATGTGTCTTTTAGGGTCCCTGACATTTGCAAAATCATGTGCGGGTCAGGTGAATAGGCCATGCTAAATTGCCCGTAGTGTTAGGTAAGGGGTAAATGTAGGGGTATGGGTGGGTTGCGCTTCGGCGGGTCGGTGTGGACTTGTTGGGCCGAAGGGCCTGTTTCCATACTGTAAGTAATCTAATCTTCAAAAAAAGGCAGCTCACCACCTTCACAATATATAGCAAATGTTTACAGTGTGATGGAAGTGAAATTGTACATTGAAAAATGCCTTGATTGTTTGTTGAGTCTCTCATCTGTTAGAATGACCATGAAAGTTTCACTTCTTTCATATGTAAATCGCAAAACTTTTTTTAAAAAGTTACATTCTCAGGTGAACGTTACCAATTGGTGTCAGCCCAGATAATGTGTCGAAGGTGTTATCCCCCTGTGTGCTGCTGTCTGTGCCATAACGTTTAGACTGATTCTAATCTAAAAAAATGAATTAACAGAACATGAACAAAGTACAATGTAACTCTGCAAGTATAAAATCACCCTACAAACATATATGTGTATGTGTGCATGTGGGTTTGTGTGTGTGTGTGTGTGTGGTGGGGTTGGGAGGTTGTGAGCGTCTGTGAGAGAGAGTGTATATGTGTGTGAGTGTAAAGGGTCTAAGTCTGTGAGAGGGTGTATGTGTGAGTGTGGGAGTGTGTGTGTGTGTGTGTGTGTATAGGAGTGTCTGTGTGTGTATATAATGCAATGGGATCACCTGTAATGTGACATGAACACAAGATCCTGGTTGAGGCCATCCCTATGAGTACTAAACTTAGCTATCAGCCTCTGCTCGGCCACTTTTTGCTGCTGAGTCACTCTTGGTGCGAGGCATTGAAAAGTCGAGCCAAACGTGACCGAGCAGAGGCTGATAGCTAAGCTCGGTATCCATAGGGATGGCCTCAACCGGGACCTTGGGTTTATGTCACACTACAGGTGACCACCATTGCACTATACACACACACAGGCACTGCTGTACACACACAGACACTCTCACACTGACACATGCACCCCGTCACAGACTTAGATCTGTTTACACTCACACACACGCACACATACACTCTCTCTCTCACAGACACTCACAACCCCCCTCCACAACACCCCCAACACACACACACACAAACACACATATATGTTTGTGGAGTGATTTTATATTTGCAGAGTTATATTGTACGTTGTTAAAAACTGCGTGAATCCATGTAAGATTCTGTTAATTCATTTTTCAACTCACCACCTTCTCAAGAGCAACTAGGGACAGGCAATAAATGCTGGCCAGCCAGTGTTGCCCACGTCCCTCAAAAGATGAATAAACTAGTGGGTGGCACGGTGGCATAGTGGTTAGCACAGCTCCAGAGACCCGGGTTCAATTCCTGACTCAGGCGACAGACTGTGTGGAGTTTGCACGTTCTCCCTGTGTCTACGTGGGTTTCCTCCGGGTGCTCTGGTTTCCTCCCACAGTCCAAAGATGTGCAGGTCAGGTGAATTGGCCATGCTAAATTGCCCGTTGTGTTAGGTAAGGGGTAAATGTAGAGGTATGGGTGGGTTGTGCTTCTTGTTGGGCTGAAGGCCTGTTTCCACACTGTAAGTAATCTAAAGAAAGAATTCCACAGACTCACCACTCTGAGTGAAGATGTTTCTCTTCACATTATTCTTTAAAGGTTGACCCTGTATCCTGCAGCTGTTGTCCCTGATCTGCACTCCCCATCATCAGGAGCATCCTTCCTGCATTTACCTTTCTAGTCCTGTTAGAATTTTATAGGTTTCTATGAGATCCCTCCTAAGTCTTCTCAGATCCAGTGAATATAATCCTCTGAACTCAGACTCCTTCATTAGTGAGTCCTGCCATCCCAGGAATCACTCTGGTTCTTATGTTAAGGGAGTTATTATCTAAAGTGTTACCTCATTGGGTACAAATACCTTGCTAGGGGCAAATACTCACACGCCAATGGCAGATCAGTAGTATTAATAGTAAGTATGCTAGTATGAAGCAAGAATACTTGTCTTAAGTACCATATACAGGTATGACAATGCTGTATTCAAACAAAAATCCAGGTGTTCTTGTGCATGAAACCGTGGCTGATTAATTACCATTCTAATATGGAGATCACCACAGAAGGACCATCAGAGCAGTTAAGTAAATATTCTTTTGCACCTCTCAATGCAGCTTTTGTTCTCTTTTTCATGGTAGAATGGCCTGGGTTCTACACCTGTTATAATTCAGAGAAAGTGCATTCTGTAATAATGATGTCACTATATACAAACCACTGCTAAACTATTCCAAACAACATTCCTCCAGTAAATAATTTACAGCAGAATTCACATTAAAACTGACCAGAGTATGTTGTAGCATGCAGTCAGTGACTTGTATCTGTACATACTCTTCTGTATTGCTGGGCATGAAAGTGGTGCAAACCTCCAGAAGATTCTATGCCATTAAATCCTTCTCTTTCTCTGATTTATATCCTTGTCTACTCAACATTATTCAAAGGAACTATCCTCAGGACTAATGACAAAGGCTAAAATCCCAAACCTCCACACTTAAAGACTCATACAAGTGTGTGTGTGTGTGTGTGTGTGGAAGGGGGTGGAATGTCAAGTCCCTATTAATTAGGAAGGGGAAAGAGCTATTTAACTAACAAGTTATCTCTTTTAAATGTATATTTCAGAAATGCATCAATTGTCTTTTGAGCCAATTAAACTTTACAGATGGAATTTAATCTAGGAATGAGTGAGATCATGAACTTTGTTAGGAAGATTCTACAGGCAGACTATTGATTAGACAGAGAAAGACTCCAAACATGTGTAGCACAGAGGGTTACAGGTGTTTCTTGTGTGTGAAACATAAAATATTAGTATCCAGATGCAGCAAATAATTTTAAATAAGTCAATAGAATTTTGCCCTTCATTGCTAGGGGGGTTTGGATATTAAAACCTGGGAAGTCATGTAACAACTGTACAGGGTTTTGGTGAAGAGAAAGTGAGGACTGCAGATGCTGGAGATCAGAGTCAAAATGTGTGGTGCTGGAAAAGCACAACAGGTCTGGCAGCATCCGAGGAGCAGGACAGTGGACATAGCAAGCATGGTCTCTTCATCATTAATGAGGCCAGGATGGTAGTGGAATAGGGCACTCCAGCCAGACCTCATCTGCATCATCCATTTCTTTTATTTTCTCTCTTTTTCATTTTCATTCTCTCGGCTGTCTTTTTCCACTTCTGCCACTAAGCAGAGTGGAGGTGGTAGGTTGACTAATGGCCCAGAGCGGGGGTAGCCAGTGGGCTGGAGCAGAACGGGGACAGTGGCCAGTGGGCTGGAGCAGAGCAGGAGTGGCCAGTGGGCTGGAGCAGAGCAGGGTCAGTAGCCAGTGGGCTGGAGCAGAGCAAGGACAGTGGCCAGTGGGCTGGAGCAGAACAGGGACAATGGCCAGTGGGCTGGAGGAGAGCAGGGACAGTAGCCAGTGGGCTGGAGCAGAGCGGGAGTGGCCAGTGGGCTGGAGCACAGTGGGAGTGGCCAGTAGGCTGGAGCAGAGGGGGATAGCTATTGGGCTGGCAGCCAGTGGGCCCGGAGAAAAGTAGAGATGGCTACTACCCCAGAGCGGAGTGGCGGGGTGGGGGCAGAGGTCCAAAGCACAGCAATGATGGCGACTAGCGGGACCACAGAGAAGTCAGACTACGTGGAGGCCCTTGTAGAAAGATTGTAATGTCTATCTTTTTAGCTTTATTACTTATTTTCCCAACTTATACTATGTATATCTGTAATGTAGTTATCTGTAAAATAACTTTTTTTCTTTACTTTCTTTTTTTTGTATGTATGATTTGTACCTCAGTACTTCATACCTAAGATAATGCCATGTGTTGGTGACATTGAATTGAATTGAATTTATTGTCACATATACCGAGACACAGTGAAAAGCTTTGTCTTGTGAGCAATACAGGCAGATCACAGAGTTAAATGGCATAGATACGTAAATAATAGGTAACAGCGGCAAAAACCAAAACACGGGTACAGGTGAATGTTAAGAGTTTGTGATTCTATTCAGTAATCTAACAACAGTAGGACAGAAACTGTTTAGAAACTGGCTGGTGCATGTGTTCAGGCTTCTGTACCTTCTCCCCGATGGTACAGTTGTAGAAAAACATTGCCAGGGTGGGATGGATATTTGAGAATGCTGGCGGCCTTTCCTTGACAGTGGGCCTGGTAGATGGATTCTATAGATGGGAGGTTGGCCTTTGTGATTGTCCGGGCCGAGTTCACCACTCTTTGTAACTATCTCTGAACTTGAATGGCACAGTTGCCTTACCGGGTAGTGATACATCCAGACAGAATGCTCTCGATGGTGCACCTATAAAAGCTTGCAAGGGTATTCACCGTCATGCCAAATTTCCTTAGCTGCCTGAGGAAGAAGAGACATTGTTGGGCCTTTGTATCTGGTGTGCGCACATGAAAGGTCTAAGAAAGCTTGTTGTGGATCACCACTCCTAGGAGCTTGACACTCTCCACTCATTCCATCTCTGTTCTGTTAATGTGTCAGGGTGGGGGCATGAGTAACATCCCACTGAAAGTCAGTAATGAATTCCTTGGTTTTGCTGGCATTAAGAGCTAGGTTGTTCTCAGTGCACCATTTTTCCAGGTCTTCCACCTCCCGTCTGTAGTCTGTTTCATCGCCATCTAAGATTCGACTGACTATGGTGGTATCATCAGTGAACTTGTAAATGGCATTAGTCTGGTATTTGCGACGCAGTCTTGGGTATACAGTGAGTACAGGAGGGAGCTGAGTACACCTCCCTGGGGGGGCGCTCCAGTGTTGAGTGTTAGTGAGGATGAAGTATTGTCCCCAACCTTCACTGATTGTGGCCTTGGGTCAGGTAGCTTAGTCTGAAATCACTAAGTTTAGTAATCAGACTTGAGGGGATAATAGTGTTGAAGGCTGAACTGTAGTCAATGAGTAGGATTCTTACGTAGCTGCTCTTGGTGTGAAGGAGGGAGGAGTGAAGGATAAGTGATATGGCATCTGCATGGATCTATTGGCCTGATAGGCAAATTGGAGTGGATCAAGAGTAGTGGGGAGGCTGGAGTTGATTAATGCCATGACCAGCCTTTCAAAGCACTTCATGACCACCGGAGGTAGGGCCACTGGGGAGTAGTCATTGAGACATGCTGCATGAGCCTTCTTAGACACAGGGATGATGTTGGCCCTCTTGAAACAGACAGGGACAGTGACCTGCTGCAGGGAGAGGTTGAAGATGGCCGAGAAGGTCTCTGCCAGTTGATCTGTGCATGCTCTGAGAGCACGGCCTGGTACTCCATCTGGTCCCATCACTTTCCTTGGATTCACATGAAGGAAAACTGACATTACATGTGATGCAGTGACTGTTGGGATAGGTTCATCAGGACTTATTGGAATAGGTGTTACCTCTCTACCGAAATTCCACTCAAAGCGAGCATAGAAGGCGTTTAGATGATCTGGGAGGAATGTGCCATTGTTTGCTGTCTTGTACATTGTACACTTTGCACTCTCCTCCTATCCTTTTGTAATTTGAGCACACATAACAATAAATTTAATTCTTATTCTAATTCCGGGGCTTCACCTGGGGTACTGTGTGCAGTTTTGTCCCTCTCCCACCCCGGAATTAAGAAAGACTTTATTGGCACAGAGACAGTTTGAAAGCAATTCCCTCGACTCGTTCCTGCGACGAGGGGATTATCTTGTGTAGGATACCCTAACAGGTTTGGTATTTATTCATTAGTGTTTAGAAGAATTAGGTGTGATCTTACTGAAACATACAAGATTCTGAGTGGGCTTGACAGGGTAAATGTTGAAAAGGTGTTTTCATAAGTGGGAGATTCTTGAACTGGTAGGACATTGCTACAAGATAAGAGAAAACTCACTTAAAACCGAGATGTAAAGGAATTTAATCTCCCAGAGGGCAGAGAATGTCTGGAATTCGTCAAGCCACAGATCTATGGAGGCTAGATCACTGAATTTTTTTTAAAAGGAGGTAGATATATTTGAAATATCATGGAGTTTGTGTGGATATAATGAGCTGGTATGAACCAGTAATTGAGACCTGGATCAGAGTAGCCAAGGTCATGTTAATGGTAGAGAAGGTTTGAGGGCTGAAGAATCTACTCCTGTTTCTATTTCGTATATTCTTATTTTCCAATGTTCGTATAGTACATTTGTTGTAGAACAGCTTCCATTCATAAAATATTACATGGAATTACATGCAGTTTTTTTTATCTTTAGTGGAAAAAATACAACTTGATTTTCCTCCTTATTCTTTAACTTCCTCAGTGTTATCTTGCATTGAAATTTTTAATTTAGTTAATAATTTGCCTCGATTAGCTTTGTCGATCTCATTTATAAACCTGGCAATTCTTTCTCTCTATTTTTTTTCTGAACGTAAATTCCTTCCATCAGATAAAAAAAAATTGCTGTGCTGAAATACTAAAGAAAACCTTATTACAATGTACTTCCCAGATAAATTTTACATTTTGCTGTAGTTGGCTAATGTGGAGTTTAAAAGGAAAAGATTATAGTGACATTCCTTTTCTGCCTACATTGTTGGCAAGATATGTAAGCTTTCTAATTAGATCTAAACCATGCATAGCAAGGTTCCACACTATTCTTAGAGTTTGTTAGAAATTTGGCAATATTCACATGGGAACATTCATTCTTGTTGTCGTTCACATTGTGTTTCTAAAATTAGAGAGAAAAAAGAAATCAGTCCTTATTCAACTCTAAATACTTTGTCATCAAGTCAAAAACCTTAGATACTGTGCTCCACTGATAGTTAATTGTGATATGCTTGCCTGACTGAATCACATTAATTCCACTTCTTGCCCTCCCAACATTGTGGTACCAGGATGTTTAATCTCACAGTTTGGGACGAGTACGTTTCCAATACTGATATGGTGCAGAACTCATGATTCAAATGGAATTCCCACATCTGTTGCAACTGTGAATCCACCTTTTGTATCAGGCATTTATTCTTTCATCAATTTTTGTATCTGCCGAAAGGTCAAATCCATCTAAGGCTCAATTGATATACTTAGACTTATAGTCATAGAGATTTACAGTGCGGAAACAGACCCTTTGGTCCAATGTCCACGCCGACCAGACATCCTAACCTAATCTCCTCCCCTTTGCCAGCACTTGGCCACTATCCCTCTAAACCCTTCCTTTTCATATACCCATCCAGATGCCTTTTAAGTGCTGGAATTGTACCAGCCTCCACCACTTCCTCTGGCAGCTCATTCTATACATACACCACCCTCGACATGAAAAAGTTGTCCCTTAGGTCCTTTTATACCCTATCTTATTATAACTTCCCCTTTCACCCTAAACCTACATCCTCTAGTTCTGGGATGGACTTCCCCACCCCAGGAAAAAGACTTTGTCCATTTATCCTATCCATGCCCTTCATGATTTTATAAACCTCTATAAGGTCATCCCTCAGTCTCCAATGCACCAGGGAAAACACCTTCAGCTTATTCAGCGTCTCCAGCTTATAGCTCATCCTTGTAAATCATTTCTGAACCCTTTCAAGTTTCACAACATCTTTCCAATAGGAAGGAGACCACAATTGCACACAATATTCAAACAGTGTCCTAAGCAATATTTTCTACAGCTGCAACATGACCTCCCAACTCCTGTACTCAATACATAAAGGAAGGCATACCAAATGCCATCTTCACTATCTTTTCTACCTGCGACTCTTCTTTTAAGGAGCTATGAACCTGCACTCCAAGGTTTCTCTGTTTAGCAACACTCCCCAGGACCTTACCATTAAGTGTATAAGTCCTGCTCTGATTTGCTTTCCCAAAATGCAGCACCTTGCATTTGTCTAAATTAAACTCCATCTGCCACTTCTCAGCCCCTTGGCCCATCTGATCAAGATCCCATTGTACTCTGAGGTAACCTTCTTTGCTGTCCACTACGCCTCCAATTTTGGTGTCATCTTCAAACTTACTAATGTACCTCCTATGTTCACATCTAAATCATTTATCTGAATAACGAAAAGTAGTGGACCCAGCCAGATCTTTGTGGCACTACACTGGTCACATGCCTCCAGTCTAAAAAGCACCCTCTGTCTTCTACCTTTGAGCCAGTTCTGTATCCAAATGGCTACTTCTCCCTGTATTCCATGAGAACTAATCTTGCTAACCAGTCTCCCAGAGGGAACCTTGTTGAACACTTTACTGAAGCCCACAAAGAGCAAATCCACCGGTCTGCCTTCATCAACTTTCTTTGTTACTTCTTCAAAAAACTCAACCCAGTTTTGGAAACATGATTTCCCATGCACAAAGCCATGCTGACTATCCTTTATCAGTCTTTGCTTTTCCAAATACATATAAATCCTGTCCCTCAGAAGTCCCTCCAACAATTTGCCCACCACCGACATCAGGCTCAGTGGTCTATAGTTCCCTGGCTTTTCTTTGCTATACTTTGAGCACTCCATTGAATTTCTGGATGCAATCCAATAAAAATGTATTTAATCCCACTCTCACATCACGCTTCCAACATATTTCTGTCCATTGTAATTTTTCTTTTTCTAACTGATACTGTTACATTCTGTGATCCTCTTAAATTCCTTTCTCCCATACTTTTTAAAATAAAATTCATTTACGGATTTCTTATATGCTGATTTCTCATTTCACACCCTCACTTTGATGAAAGAAAAACATATTGCACTGTATGCTGCTCTAATTCATTCAAAATTTATGGAGCACTTTGTTCCCTTTTCACAGCCGGCATCTCTTCTTGCAACCTTCATGCGTTGGCTGCTCCTATTCCTATCTGACATTGGTGGCTCATTAGGTGATGCAAGTCAGGCATCAATTACCCCCTCCCCCTACCTCCCCAAGCCCCGAGAATCATGAGACTTGCATTGATTGCAGGATGACAAATATGAAAAAGAAACAAATTCTGTCTCAGAATATCCCATGTGCAGACCTGCAAGTCCAAACACCATTTGTAAAAACAGCATTCTTATCTTTAAGGTTTCTCCTTGGAATCACTATATGCCTCTATATGTCAATGCATGCATCCAAAGACATTGGACATGCTTGAAGTGCCTGTTGCCATGGTGACAAGCTAGCTTGGTTATATAGCATGTGCCTCACTTACCAAAATGAGTATGACTGCTCCAGTTTTCTGAATTACTTTACCTGTTTTTAACTTCAGTGGCCTGCAGCATGAGTCATGTCTCTTCACTAATTTATGTTGCTATTTGTTGGAAGCATTTTGGTGCATAGGATGTTTGAAGAACATCCGTTGCTAATTGGATATTTTGCCAATGCAAGGAAGGCTTTGCTGACTTTTATTCCTGTGGTTAGCACTAAAATAACACTGAAGGACAAGGGTGTGATGGAAATAATAACAAGGTTATGCATTAGAATTTCATGCTTCAGAAGAATGCAATCTGGTTGGAGTACCATCAATTTGATGCAGTAAATGCATTAATCAGGGAAAATGTTCGCACTAGAAAAACCTTCCCTTGTATAAGGTCAAGTTCCTTTCCTGCGATATGCGGAGTGATATCTTGATATCTGTAATTCTTGGCTTGCTACTTAAGGGAAGTCTGGACTTACTCCTCAAAACGATGGAGAAGAATGTAAGAAATCTGATTTGAACAAAGAGCATCTGGGCGATAATGTTGTATTGACATCCACATGATTATACTACATAGGATTCCATTGTTGTACAAGGTGATCTCCTACATTAAAAAATCTATTAAAGACACAACTTCTCTAATATTATCCCAGTGTTGCATCTGATTAAAGTCAAGTAGGACCAGACCATTGTGTCAGCAATGATATACAGGTAATACCACTGGGCTAGTAATCCAGAAACCCACTGGATACATGGGTTAAAGTCCAATCATTTTCTGAAGAAACTCAGCAGGTCTGGCAACATCTGTGCAGAGAAAGCACTTCTGTTTATTGTTTGTTTCAGATCTGCAGGATCTGAGTTCTGTGTGGTTTTTTTTGTTGGAATAAGGAATATTCCTTAGAAAGAACCTTCCAAACCCAGGACTGTTACCATCTGGAAGCCATGATGTGGAGTTGTTGTTGTTGGACTGCGGTGGCCAAAGTTAAAAATCACACAACACCAGGTTATGGTCCAACAGGTTTATTTGGAACTACTAGCTTTCTGAGTGCCGCTCCTTCATCAGGTAACTAGTGGGGCAGAATCATAAGATACAGAACTTACAGCAAAAGATCATAGTGATAATAGCATCATAGCAAAATGATACAATATATTGAATGCATTTAGATTGATGTTTAGTCTTTCACCTTTTGGAATGGGTTCCAGATATTGAGTAATTAATATGTAAATCCATGAACTTCTTTCAATTCACATTCCCAAGATAACTTAAGTTTTTATTAAAAAGGTGAAATTTCAGCTCAGACAATGCATTAAAGTTGTGAGGTTAGAGTCTGTCTGTATTCCAATCTTGAGTCAGACTGGTTCTATTTCCAAAGCAGGAATCCCTCTCTCTCTCTCTCTCTCTCATATGCATGCACACACACACATATAGGTCTACAGGGTGAATGTGCATTTGCAGCATTATATTTGCAGATACATTCTATTTAGTTCAAAAAGCGCACAATCTGCAGGCAGTCAATCCATGTAATATTTTATAAATTCCTATTTTGGAAATTGAACTAGTCTGACTCAAGATTGGAATACAGACAGACTCTAACGTTACCCCTTTAATGCATTGTCTGAGCTGAAATGTCACCTTTGTTTAATAAAACCTTAAGTTATCTTGGGAATGTGGACTGAAAGAAGTTCTGGGATTGACATATTAATGATTTGATACCTGCAACCCCATTCCAAAAGGTGAAAGACTTAACAGCAATCTAGGTTTGTTCAATATATCATATGAGTTGCATAACACTGCTCTTTTGCTATAAATTCTATGTCTTATGTTTCTGCCCCACCTGATGAAGGAGTAGTGCTCCAAAATCTTGTACTTCCAAATAAACCTGTTGGACTATAACCTGGTATTGTGTGATTTTTAACCATCTTAAAGGACAAGGGCGACAGACCACCTTTAAATTCTTCTCCAAACCTCTCATCAACCTGATATATCACTGTTCCTCCACTGTTACTGGATCAAAACTCTGGAGCTCTCTTTCTAAAAGCACATCTCTCAATGAATGGAAAAAGAGGAGAGGTGAAATGAAGCAGGCTGGATTATTTGAAAATGAGAGCTGTTTGACCTTTCTAATACTGAACCATGCAGATTGTTAAGGGCAAATGTCAACAACAGAACACAAGAGAAATTAAAAGATTGTAAAAATAATCCCTGTCTTTATCACTACAAGCATTATATTCCCATACAAGACCTCAGAACTAAGACACAAGTAAATGGAATACCCTTGTAATTCTGCAAATCGTCTTTCAACCAAAGAAACTGAGTTCACAAATACACATAACACGTTTAATAAAAATCCTAATGGCTACCTATGACTTTCATTGAATAAATGGACTAGTGAAATATATTTCTTCAGTAGTCTTTACTAATGGAACTAGCCATTCAGTTGAGACTATATTAACAATCTGTCACTCAGTTCAATAAAAGAATGGCCATGGGTGTGAAATAAATTCAGTAATGTTCCAACTGATCAACCAATGGATAATCAAGCAAGAAAAAAATTGCAACACATTTAGCACATCAAAGGAGACTGTGAAAAATATTCACTGAAATCTTTTCACTGGCCTGTTTTGTGCAACATGATTAATCATCCTTGGTGATTTATCTCAAACCTATCATGTATCATCGGTAAAGCTGAAAATCTATAGGGATGTGAAAGAAAGATTGCCTTTTTGATTAAAATGCAGGTTTTGAAACATACAAGAGTTACTGCAAGCTCTTTTTAAGGTTATAAATACAGTTTAATGGTGTATCTCTGTGTTGTTTATATCGTAGTCTTGAGTACTTGCAGGAATTTCAGACATTTCTATTTTCATAGCTAATGTCTCTTCAAAATCACCTAGCTGCTTTCTTGAATAAAATATTGGATTAAATCCCTGCATTGGATATAATAGCAGATTAGGAAAGTGGTATGAAAATTTTGTTCAGTTCAATCCTGGCTTGGTCATTAGAGAAAAATTAGTTTTGAAGATGTATGAAAGCAGGTTAAATTACATTTTACCAATAAAGATGGATGGTATTGTAAGCAGTGTGTTTGCAAGCATAAAGTTATAAAAAAGATACTGATAGATTAGTTGATTGGACAGAACTGGTGACAAACAGATTTCAATGTAGGCAAATGTGAATCACTCACTTGAACTTAAAAGGGATGAAGTGATGATGGAGGCCCAAAAAGACTTATGGGGTTCAGATAAATAGATCACTGAAATGTGGTAAACAAGTTAAAATAATTAAAAATAGCTAATTGATTGTTGCCCTTTATATCCAGATGGTTGAACACAAGGTTGAACCTAAGTCATACATCAACTATACAAAGCCCTGCTTAGACCATTTCTAGCCAGGAGTAATGTGCTCAGTTCTTACTCACCTTAGGAAAGTTGTTTTTGCATTTGAAGAAAATTATACAAAGTTTACCAAGATAAAGCCTGGACTCCAAGAGTTAAATTGCAAGGACAGATTATTCCTTAGAATAAATCAGATTGTACTCCTCAGAATTTATAGGACCATGGATCATGGAATATCATAGAGTTATACAGCACAGAAACAGGCCCTTTGGCCCAACTCATCCATGCTGGCCAGATTTTCAAAATAGAACTATTCCCATTTGCCTGCGTATGGCCCATATCCCTGTAAACATTCCCTATCCTTGTACCTGTCTGAATGCTTTTTTGGAGAAAGTGAAGGCCTTCCTGAAGAAGGGCTCATGCCCGAAAGGTCGATTCTCCTGGTCTTTGGAAGCTGCCTGACCTGCTGCGCTTTTCCAGCAACACATTTTCAGCTCTGAATGCTTTTTTGTTTGATTGAAGCTTTCTTCACATAGAGGCAGGGAAATGGAGTGGTTAGAGGAAAACTATTTCCATTATTTTCACTGGTTGGAATATCCTAAGACTAGAGTCATAGTACAAAAATTAGAGTCAGAGGAGTGAAACCAGAAACACATATTGGGTGGAAGACCTTTGGAATTCACTTACCAAAGAAAAGAGCAATTGATGCTAAGTTCATGATTAATTTCAAGCTGAGGTTGGTAGACTGTAAGAAAATTATAGAATTTAGATTAGAGTGGTGATGGAAAAGCACAGCAGGTCAGGCAGCATCCGAGAAGCAGGAAATTCGATATTTAGGGCAAAAGGGTTTTTGCCTGAAACGTCATTTTTCCTGCTCCTCAGATACTGCCTGACCTGCTGTGCTTTTCCACCACCACTCTAATCTAAACTCTGGTTTCCAGCATCTGCAGTCCTCACTTTTGCCCTGTAAGAAATTTACAGAATCCCTAGAGATCAGATAGAGGCCACTCAGCCCATTGAGCCTGCACTGAGCCTTCAAACAACATCCATCTAGACCTATCTCATTCCCATTACCCAACATTCCCCACACCTAACCCACCTAATTTGCACATCCCATGGCACTACAGGACCACTTGGCATGGCCAATCCACCTAACCCGCAGATTAGATTAGATTCCCTACAGTGTGGAAACAGGCCATTCGGCCCAACAAGTCCACACTGACCCTCCAAAGAGTAACCTACCCAGACCCATTTCCTTTTGACAAAAGCACCTAAGACAATGGGCAATTTAGCATGGCCAATTTACCTAACATGCACATGTTTGGACTGTGGGAGTAAACTGGAACACCCAGAGGAAACCCACACAGACATGGGGAGAATGTGCAAACTCCACACAGACAGTCGCCCAAGGCTGGAACCGAGCCTGGGTCCTTGGTGCTGTGGGGCAGCAGTGCTACCCACTGAGCCACCATGTCACGACAAGATCTTTAGATTGTGGGAGAAAATGGGAGAACCCAAGGGAAACAGATGTGGGGAGAACATGCACACTCCACACAGTCACCAGAGGCTGGAATCAAACCCAGGTTTTGGCACACTGAGCCACCTTAAGGGCTGGGGAAGCTCAGCATCTATGGATACAGCAACAGAGTCAAGGTTTTGAATCCAATATGACTTTTTTTTGGGAACCCAACTGAATTCAGAAGATGAATAATGTTGGATTCCAAGCTTCTCTGACTGCAGATAGTGGCAGACCTGCTGAGTTTCTTCAGCACCCTTCCTGGTGTATGTGAAATCTCCATCATTCGCGGTACATTACATTACTATTTGTAAGTATCTATGTGTTCCAGATGGATGTAAACACCATCGATTAGTATAGAATCTTCTTGCAAGTTTATTGTAAAAATGAGTTCTCCACAAAGAGTGCTCCTTCCCTTTCTGACTGCACAAACTAACATTGCTGTGTTTGCTTTTTTTTTGGTCTTCCGTTTTTCCCGATTGAGAAATTGCAATAGAAGGACCTTCGAAGTGAAAATGAGGGAGGGCTGTGTTTGTAACAGCAACAGCGTTAGGACCTGGGGGGGGGGGGGGGGTGTTGGGGGGTGGGTTACTGAGAGCTCTCCATCTCCAGCTGATTGTCAGAGCCCGGGCATCAGCAAACGGAGAGGGAGGACCCAGGCTGTTGGCTCCTCTGTGTCGTGTTGAGATTTTCTGTTTCTGGACGAACTCGAGCCTGACCAGGCGATTGTGTGTGTGTGTGTGTCGTTGCAAACCGTGTAAAAACTGGATAACATCTGGCAGTTGTGTGTGACCAGACCAGCGCTGCAGGCAAGCAAAAGGAATGGACTAGTTATTTTTAAAGGGAGTTAATCCATCAGCTTTCCAGCCGTTTGGAGTCGGTACATCTCGGTATGTTTTATTCTTGTTTTAAATAGGGCTTCATTTTTATTTTACTGAGACTTTCTGCATCTCTGTGTGAAATGATCGCTGAACTAATTGTGATCCATTTTTTCAAGGTCTGTATTCTCCGTATTCATGTTTTAGACTTGAACCTGCATTTGTGTAACATCCCCTCACTGGCTGGGCTCGGGAACCTGCCGAGTGTGTCTAAGTGCTGGGCTATGCCAGTCCAGGACGTGCCCTTTCTGAAGTTCGTGTTCTTCTGCTTGTTATAGAGCCGTGTCACTTTGTCACCTTCGCTCAGTCACCCATCTGTCGGAGAGGGAACCAACACCATAACCTGATTCTAAATGAAGCCTATGGAAACAAAACCAAATCCACGCACTCTGTGTGTGTGTGTCCCCAGGAGGGCTTGCCTTGCATTGAAAAAGCCTTTCTCGTCTCGGGACCGCACAAGATACTTTCTTGCTGTTCAATGAAGTGCTTTTGAAGTTCACTGTGCTGTGATGCAGGAAATCATTTTGGCAGGGACCAACGATTAGCGGTTTGAAGTCTCTGCTGAAGTTCAATCAGATAAAGCCGGGCAGCTGATCAGAGTGAGAAAACTCCCTGTTTAGCTCGGGCTAGCAAGCTGTTGGTTTTTCAGGAGGAAAGGCAACTCCCAGGTTTCTCACAGAATGAGCAGTGCTTGTTCAGCCTCAGTGGTAAATTGCAAACCTCAGATCAGCTTTCACAACCTTTCTTTCCAGATGGATCGCTTTGTCCCTGGATAAGACTCCGCTTAAATAAGGCCAGAAGAAATGGGAACGGGAGAGGGCCGTTCGGCCCCTCGAGCCGATTCCATCATTCAATGAGATCATGGCTGATCCGGCATTCCTCACGTCCACTTTCCTGCCTTCCTCCCCGAAGCCTTGATTCCTGTACACTTCAAGATAAATGACCTGCTTCTGCTCCTATATCGTATGGTCTTATTAAGACGATAGCGAGTTGTCTGCTTAAATGTCTCCACGTGTAGGCCCATTGTTGCCAGGTCAGGGAATGAGCCTGTGACAATGACGGAACAACAATTCCAACTCAGGATAGTGCTGGCTTGGAGGGAACCCGTGTTCTTCTGTGTGTTAAAAAACTGAGATTTTGAATGACTTAGTCCAAAAAATCTTGATGATTTGTTGCAAAACCTCTTGTGGATAATACACACTGGTGATGGATAGAATAAATCTTCAAAATAAAGTGGAGGGTATCCGTTGAGTGGCCTACTTTGCCCCAGATGATGTTGAGCTTCTTCGAGTCATGAAGCTGTGTACATGTAGGCAAGTGGAGCATAATGTAACATAGTTGTGCCTCACAAATGCTTTGAAGAATCAGTAGGTGACTCACTCAATGTAGGATACACAGCCTCTGACCTGCTCTTATTACTACCATTGCAGTTCAGTTTCTGGTCAAAGGTAATCCCCAGAATGTCAAAGAGTTCACAGCATGGAAACAGGCCATTTGGCCCAACTTGTCCATGTCACTAAGTTTTCACAATTGTCTAGTCCCATTTGCCTGCGTTTGGTTCATATCCATCCATACCTATCTCATTGATGTACATGTCCAAATGTTTCTAGAGTTGAGAATTGAGGTGATATTTTATTTTGCAGCTTCTTCCATTGGGATAGTCATTGGGTAGAGAGAGTGGGGGCAAACTGTTCTGAAAATGAATGACCTTTATTGTTTGCACAGATGGTTAACCTTGTGCTTTGTCATTGCTGATACTTGCTTCATTTCTTAAAATCTATTCTGTATTTTAAAGAAATGGTCAGTCTACTTTGTTCCCTCCTTTGCTATTTTCTGTTCCAAATCTTTGATCTCAGATATGACACTGATGTATTTCCAACATTGATCTGTGCAGCATCATGCAGCATGTCTTTGGATCACTTCCTTCTTTCTTATTCATTCGTGATGGGTATGGTCTAGTTATGTATCTACTTGTCAGAAAATTTCATTACAGAACTTAAAGCTTCCTGTTGGTGATACATATGAGATTTTCTTTTGTTATTGGATGTTATCTTTCATTTCTCCTGCCAAGTTTTGTAATTCTGTAAGATTGTCTTGTAGTAATTTGATATGATCTACATCAATCCGAATCAATCAGTAGCCTGCTCTGCTCATATATGATAAAACTGTAGTTCCTCCTTATTGGGGTATTTTTGCAAATTGTTCTGAGTAGCGGAAGATGAAAAGCTTTACAGAATGTGTACTTTTCCAGCAATGGCCAGATTCTGTATAATTGAGATAAGCAACATGTCCAGACAAATTCTTTGTCCTCACTATTTCTGGCAGAAATGTCAATGGATGTAAAAGTTCACATTGTTTGAATGGTGTCACTGCCTACTTTGCACAGGTTTAACTAAGACTTCGGAGCAGTGGCATTGGTTACAGTGTTTTAGAAAACCTCATGTTGGGCAGGTCGCTAGCACTTTCCCACCACTGAGCCAGCTTTTTGGGAGTGAGTGAAACCTGCTGCCATTCAACTGCCCACCTGAGCAATTACCTGCCCACTTTTGGAAGAAATTTGATGATGCCATCAGCGTATTCCTAATGTCAACCATACCGCTCCACTTTAGTTGTCAGGGGATATCCTTCTAGCAGCAGGAGAGACTTTACATTCCTTCCAATTTCCTAATGCTCTTGTACCAGAGGGCCACAGCAAGTCATCCAGTCGGATTCCTGTTCTACAGTGCTTGCCTAACAGTTATGACCACAGTTTCCTTTAAGTGTTGAAGTGGTGCCTTGGTGCTCTGATTGCACAGCATGGCCACTGTCCTTAGCAAGCCAGGGCTCCAAAAGGCTATGTGCTAATTGACTGTTTGAGTAAAATGATGCAGGCAATTGTGTCTTGTACTGAAAATGTGTTGCTGGAAAAGCGCAGCAGGTCAGGCAGCATCCAAGGAATGGAAAATCGACATTTCGGGCATAAGCCCTCCTTCAGGAAATTGTGTCTTGTAGGCTGGATTGCAAAATGGCCTGCACTAATTTAACAACTAAAATGATAAGATTCTGCTCTGTGAGTGCAATTTACCACTGGGACTAGTCTGTGTCAATATTCAACATTGTTTCTCAGGGCAACACAAGATAAACCTACTTCCTGAGAATGAATAATAAAAATACAATTTTATCTATTTCTCTTTGTTCCATCATTTAATTACCATTTAACTTTAACTTAGAAAATTAGCACAGCTGAACATAATAATATTTCATGACAAGGTCCCACAATTAATTTATGATATATGGGCTTGACTAGTCACTGGATTTGACAGAAAATATCTTGATTCAGTGGTTGTATATTCAGCTTAAAGTAGGAAGATAAATTCCACTTAGAGTCATAGAGTCATAGAGATGCACAGCATGGAAACAGATCCTTCGGTCCAACCCATCATGCCGACCAGATATCCCAACCCAATCTAGCCCCACCTGCTAGCACCCAGCCCATATCCCTCCAAACCCTTCCTATTCATATACCCATCCAAATGTCTTTTAAATATTGCAATTGTACCAGCCTCCACCACATCCTCTGGCAGCTCATTCCATACACGTACCACCCTCTGTGTGAAAAGGTGCCCCCTTAGGACTCTTTTATATCTTTCCTCTCTCACCCTAAACCTATGCCCTCTAGTTCTGGACTGCCCAACCCCAGGGAAAAGACTTTGCCTATTTATCCTATCCATGCCCCTCATGATTTTGTAAACCTCTATAAACCTCAGCCTCCGAAGCTCCAGGGAAAACAGCCCCAGACTGTACAGCCACTCCCTGTAGCTCAAATCCTCCAACCCTGGCAACATCCTTGTATAAATTTTTTCTGAACCCTTTCAAGTTTCACACAATCTTTCCGATAGGAAGGAGATTAGAATTGCACGCAATATTCTAACAGTGGCCCAACCAATGTCTTGTACAGCCGCAACATGACCTCCCAACTCGTATACTTAATAATCTGACCAATAAAAGAAAGCATACCAAACACTTTTTTCACTATCCTATCTATCTGCGACTCCACTTTCAAAGAGTTATGAACCTGCACTCCAAGGTCTGTTTGTTCAGCAACACTCCCTAGGACCTTACCATTAAGTGTCTAAGTCCTGCTAAGATTTGCTTTCCAAAAATGCAGCACCTTGCATTTATCTGAATTGAATTCCATCTGTCACTTCTCAGCCCATTGATCCATCTGGTCCAGATTCTGTTGTAATCTGAGGTAACCTTCTTTGTTGTCCACAACACAAAATTGTGGTGTCATCTGCAAACTTACTAACTGTACCTCTTATGCTCGCATCCAAATCATTTATGTAAATGACAAAAGGTAGAGGACTCAGCACCGATCCTTGTGGCACTCCACTGGTCACAGGCCTCCAGTCTGAAAAATAAACCTCCACCACCACCCTTTGAGCCAGTTCTGTATCCAAATGGCTAGTTCTCCCTGTATTCCGTGAGATGTAACCTTGCTCACCAGTCTCCAATGGGGAACCTTGTCGAACGCCTTACTGAAGTCTATATAGATCACACCTACCGCTCTGCCCACATCAATGCTCTTTGTTACTCCTTCAAAAAGCTCAGTCAAGTTTGTGAGACATGATTTGCCACGCACAAAGCCATGTTGACTATCCCTAATCAGAAACCTGAACGCTTTGCGTGCAGTCCTGAGGGAGTGCCACACTGCTGGAGGTATTATCCGATTGAAGATTTGTAGCTCGGGTATCGGTTGTTGTGGTTCTGCTCGCCGAGCTGGAAGTTTTTGCTGCAAACGTTTCGTTCCCTGGCTAGGGAACATCATCAGTGCTGTTGGAGCCTCGTGTGAAGCGCTGCTTTGATGTTTCTTCCGGTATTTATATTGGTTTGTTCTTGCCGCTTCCAGGTGTCAGTTTCAGCTGCAGTGATTTGTATGTGGGGTCCAGGTCGATGTGTTATCCTTCAGATAAAGTTATAATCTGAGGTCCAGTCTGCCCTTTTGGCTGATTGTTAAATTTCCCTGGATTGCTAATAAATGACAAAGAGCAGGGAGATTTCCCTTCCTTGGGAATTAGTCTGAAGTGTCCCACAACCAGAAACAGTAATGCAGATTATCATGTATTATCTCATTGCACTTGTGCGACCTTGTGTGCAAACTAGCAGCTACAGTAAAATATTAAGTGAAGTCCAAAATTATTTGATTGATTCGAAAGATGTCTGAAACATCCCGAGATCTTGAAATTAACTACAAAAATGTTAGTTCTTTCCTGTCTGTGAGCAATGTTAGTTGGAATTGGAATGACTGTACATCATTCAAAATGATAGGTGAGTGAATGTTTAATTAACAATGAAGGATTTTTGCCAAATGAAAATCTTTCATATCTAAATTTTCAAAAGAAATAAAACAACAAGAGTGGGATAATGAACTGTGGTGTGCATCTCTATAAGATTTATGAAGATTTAGAAGATATAATAATTTTGATACAAAATATTGGTTGTTTCCATGAAATTTTCTGAGGACTATTCACAAACGTAGGTTCATAAGATATGGGAGCAGAACTAGGCCATTCGGCCCATTGAGTGTGTTCTGCCATTCGATCATAGCTGATATGCTTCTCACCCCCATTTCTTACCTTCTCCCCACAACTCTTCAACCCATTACCAGTTAAAAAGCCATCTAACTCCTCCTTAAGTTTACTTACTGTCCCAGCACCACTGCACCTTGGGCTACAAATTTCACAGATTCACATTCCTTTGGGAGAAAAGTTTTTTCTTAACTCTATTTTAAATTTGCTATCCCTTATTCTAAGACTATGGCCTCTTGTCCTAGAATACCCCACAAGTGGAAGCATCACTCCACACCTATTTTATCCATACCTTTTATTGTTTTGAATATGATCTCCCCAGATTCTTCTA
The DNA here is from genome assembly GCF_020745735.1 of Hemiscyllium ocellatum. Lineage (NCBI taxonomy): Eukaryota > Metazoa > Chordata > Chondrichthyes > Orectolobiformes > Hemiscylliidae > Hemiscyllium > Hemiscyllium ocellatum. The sequence continues at coordinate 44,705,678 of NC_083401.1, forward strand.
AACTTTTGACAGTACAGGTCTAAACTGTTCAATCTCTCCTCGTATGACAAACCCCCATCTCTGGGATCAATCTAGTGAACCTTCTCTGAACTGCCTTCAATGCCTCTACATCTTTCCTCAAATAACAGGACCAAAACTGTGCACAATATTTCAGGTGCGACTGTGTATGGGGCAATTATATTTCCTTATCTTTACATTCTATTCCTTTCGCTGTAAAAGCCAACACTCCATTTTATTATCTGCTGTACCTGCACCTTCATTTTCTGTGACTCATGATCTCGGGATACCCAGATCCCTCTGCACTGGAGCGCCCCGACGTTTCTCTCCATTTAGATAAGTGCCATTTGTGAATCACCATTAACCAGAAGTTTAGTTGTGCCAACAGTATAAATACTGTGTGTTACGGACCAGGCCAGACTCCCTCAAAACACTTCAAGAAAGTAACCCAGACCCCAAATTTGCCAGTTGTTTTAAGGAGGTATAGAGCGGATGTTCCAGGAGGGATGCAGTTGGTCAAACCACTTAATTTTAAACAAAACAGACTTTATTCTCAAGATTACTGAATGAAACACAAACAAAAGAGAACAGAATACTGAATAACTTAACCTATCTGAAAACCCAACAGATTATCGTAACTTACCGATGCTATCCCAAATATTTGCAACAATCTTCACAAACTCCCCTTGGCAAAACAAAAGGAAAAATCAAACACAGGATACAGAGAGAGATGGCGGAGAGATTCAGCATGAAACACCTTCTTCCGTGTAGCTGTTTCGCTGACCAGCAACCTCAAAACTGACTGCTTTCAGTGAATAGCCAGACTGCTAAAAACCAAAACAAATCTGAGAAAAGCTGAGCTGGAAGAACTGGCCATTCCTCTTTCATTGAACAAGCATTTGTTTTTAATTTGAAAGCCTTTATCTGAGGCAGTTTCTGTCAGCTATAATCAAACTGGCCCTAAAACCCTTCAAACCTAGACTTTTCGGAGTCACTGCTTTTACCAACTCTCTGAAAAAATTCAAGGACAGCATAACCTTGTTAAAGGAGCAGTATCATCACATGTGGCTACACAATCCAGTCAGAATCATGGAATTTACCAGTGAGTAATTCATGTCTTAATTTCCCAGGAAGGGTCAGCGAACCTGAAATATTAACTCTGATTTCTCTTCATAGATTCTACCGGACCTGCCTAGCTTTTCCAGTAATTTCCGATTTTGTTTTGGTCTTCCATCTACAAAGCACAAGTCAGGAGTATGATGGAATACTCTCCATTACTTGAATAAGTGCAGTTCCAACAAAAAGTGGGTTTAAAGTCTCCCACTTGACTGGCATCCCATCCACCAAGTTAAGTATTAACTCCCTCCAATGTGGCTGCAGAATACACTTTACAAGATGCATAGCAGTAACTTGCCAAACGTTTTGTGACAGCATCTTCGAAACCCTCAACCTCTGCTGCGTAGAACAACAAAAACTCTACCAGCTAGAAGTTCCCTTCCAAATCAAAGGCCACTCTTGGAAATACACCACCAGTCCATCATTGTCACTGGATCAGAATCTTAAAATTCGATCTCTACCAGTATTGTGAGTGCACCTTTGCCATGTAGACTGTCCCCATTCAAGAAGAATGACTATTTGCTAGACTTTTTAGTTATGCTTGAAATACTTGAAGAAATAGAAAAAAGCTCTTGTCTTGCATGGTTGAATTGCATTTTGATGCATAACACATCATTATGATCACTCATTGAATGTTTAACATATGGCAGGAAATGTGACTGAATTATTGCACATATAAACTGCATTGTACAGAAGACATATTCTCAAAGATGCTGGAAGAACCAAATTTAATAGCACAGAAGGAGACTATTAAGTTTATTCTATTTATGCCAACTATTTACAACTCAGGAATTGTCTGGAGAGAGCTGAGCTGTATCTTGCCAATCCACTCACATATTTAGTCCCAGAAACAATTTTTCTCTCAGTTTGAGTCCTGCTTGTTGATCATGAATTTTAGTATAATTTGTTTACATTCTGCAAAAGGCATTTTGTTCTGTTTCCAGCCTTTACAGCTAATTTTGAGATAGTTAGTTGTGTATTTCATGTTTTATTTCTGTTCCTGCCAAAAAAATTTTATCAGATTTTGACAAACATTGTTAGACAATAAACTCTAGTTCGCTATAGTTGATGGGCAGAGAGATCTGGGAGTGCAGGTCCATTGTACCCTGAAGGTTGCTGCACAGGTGGATAGAGTGGTCAAGAAGGCATATAGTACGCCTGCCTTCATTGGACGGGGTATTGAGTATAAGGGCTGGCAAGTCATGTTAAAATTGTACAGTACTTTGGTTTGGCCACATTTAGAATACTGTGTACAGTTCTGGTCGCCATATTACCAAAAGGATGTGGACACCTTGGAGAGGGTGCAGAGAATGTTTACGAGGATGCTCCCTGTATGGAAGGTGCGAGCTATGAAGAGAGGTTGAGTAGGTTAGATTTATTTTCACTAGAAAAAAGAGATTGAGGGGGGACCTGATTGAGGTTTACAAAATCATGAAGGGTATAGACAGGATGGATAGAGACAAGCTTTTTCCCAGGGTGAAGGATTCAATAACCAGAGCTCATGCTTTCAAGGTGAGAGGTGGGAGGTTTAAGGGGGATACATGCGGTAAGTACTTCACACAGAGGGTGGTGGGTGTTTGGAACACTTTGCCAGCAGAGGTAGTAGAGGCAGGCATGGTAGATTCATTTAAGATCTATCTGGACAGATGCACGAGTAGGTGGGGAGCGGAGGTATGCAACAAATGATCACTTCCACTTTGTTCTGAAAGTTGTAGATTCATGACCAGATTTTCATCCTCAAAAAATACCGTAGTCTTTGTATAATTGCTGTGATATTGAAGCATCACATGAGGAGCTGAAAAAGTCAACAGAGTAGGAATTCTCAAGCTTCTTATATTAAGTTTTTAACAATTTCACCAAATTCATCAAAGTTGACATCCACATAGTGATGAATTTTCAAAACAAGTTGACCTTGCTTTTCCGTTCAGTTTAGTATATCATGAAATTAGTCCTTCTGTGATTCTGATCAATCCAATAGCATCTGGTTCCAGTAATGAAACATTACTAAGGATTTCTCACCCTGGTGTTTAACAGAAGCAATGTGATTTCCAATTGCATTGATCCGAGGTGAGAATAGATTGGGGTTTGGATCTAGACAGCCTATTTGAACTCACTGTCAGTGTTTAGGTATGGATAGTGGCTACTTGGGCAAGGCATGAGGGGATCTACAACACCCAAGGAGAGATTCCGCTGCTCGGAGTGAATCTGGTCAGGAGAGGGAAGAGAAAATAAAACTTTGAAAGGTTATGTTTAGCTGCTACAGAAGGGAAAATAAATATTGGCTCAGCTAAGTAGGCTTGTTGGACCAAATGGCATGCCTCTTCCCAAATATATCAATAACAATTGCTTATGAACATTCTGCACCAATTCATGAAGTCTGCACAGAATATAGCAACTTAGCTTCAGATGTGATACTCTCGTCAAGTTCTTCCCCAACCTATCCTCTGATCAATTAGTTCCTGAATCTCTAAGTGTTCTAAAGGTGAAGTTAACTTAAAGGAAATGAAAGGATTTGTTCATCCATGAGAAGGCCATTTTTGAACCATTGCCATCTGTGCACTGATGGTTCTCACAGAAAGATGTGAGAAACAGTCCTGGGAAATAGACTCAGTAACAATGAAGGACTAGTGCTTTCATGACTTGTTCTGATGCATATATTGAGATATTTGTTTCCTCTGTATTTATGTTGGGCAAATTCTTTTGGGTTCATAATTAGGAATTCGATTACAGAATGATTTGGAAATTGTAGGCCGGCAGTCAGACATCTGGAACAAAAATGATCTTGAGGTTCCTTTCTAAAATTCTTGTGGTGTGAGTGACAATAGAAAGGTTGTTTTCATAGACCATTTGTAAACATCATGAAGACAGGAAGAGTGTACTACAGGATTTGGGTCTGAGGGATAACTAGGTTTCTTTCTTCATATGGTAATACAAACCAGTTAGTGATATGTAAGGTGGTCAAATATATGATAAATTTCTGGTACTTGTTCACAAATTACTGTTGTTTTTATTCACTTTTCAAACTTATCATGGAAGGAATTTCAACTCATTTACTAGCAATGTGGTTCTTAAGTATATTAACTAGAAAAGACTAGTGAAGAATAGAGTGGGGCACTTAAGGAATAAGCAGGGTAAACTGCTCACTGAAGTAAAGGGTATGGCAGAGTTAGTAAATGAGTACTTTGTTTCTGTCTTTACCAAAATTGGAAAATGGTGAAAATGACCTTATTGAAAATGTCTGTGTTGAGCAACTGAGCAGGTGCAGTGATAGAGAAAGAAGAGGCGCTAAAAAGGCTGGCAGCAGTCCAGGTACAGAAGTCATCAGGCCTGGATGGGATGCATCCTAGGTTCCTGAGAATGGTAAGGAACCAAATTGTGGAGCCATTGACAGAAATTTTCCAGGCTTCTCTGAGCACAGGATTTATCCCAAGGACTGGAGGATTGCAAATGTGATGCCTTTGTATAAGAAAGGGGCAAAGGATAACCTAGGAAATGACAGACTGTCAGCTTGACATCAATAACAGGAAAACTAATGGAAGCCATAATATGAACTAAATTAATATGACATAGAGAAAGAGAAGTCCATACTTGGCTTTTGTCAAGGGCTGATCAGGGCTGACAAATTTAATTGAATTCTTTGATGAGCTGACACAGGCAGTGGATGAGGGGAGTGCTGTGAATGTGATGTATTTGAACTTTCAGAAAGCATTTGATGCGATGTCACATGACAGTTGGTTAGCAAATTGGAAGTGTTTGGGTTTGATATGAAATTGGCAGCGTGGATTAGAAATTGGCTAAAAGGTAGAAAAAAGAGGGTATGTATAGATAGGTATTTCTCAGATTGGAAAGTGATGTTTCTCAGGATTTGGTTTTTCTGATTTTTATAAATGATTTGGAGATGGTATTGAGGCAACATCTCTAAATTTACAGATGATAGTCAGCTAGGTAGAACAGTGAATTGTGAGAATGATGCTGAGTGGTTTCATTGACAAGTTGGCCAAATGGTCAGAAACCTAGCAAATCAGTTTTAATGCATAGAAATGTGAGGTCTTGCATTTTGGTAGAAGAAACACAGAAAGACAATACAGGCTCAATGGTACAACTCTGAGGGGAATACAGAAGCAGAGATATCTTGGGGTTCACTTGCATAATTTTCTGAAGGTGGCCAGGTAAGTTGAAACAATGTTAAAAAAGCTTACAGGATCCTCGCATTTATAAATAGAGACATAAAGTATGAAAGCAAGGAAATGACACCATGCCTCTATAATTCATTGGTCAGAATACATTAGAGTATTGTGTTCAGCTCTGGCACTGTATTTAAGGAAGGATGTTAAAGGTCTGGAGAGAGTTCAAAGGAGATTTTTGGTAATGATACCAGGAATGAAGGATTTTAGATACAGGAAAAGATTAGAGGAATTGTGCTTATTCTCCTTGTAACAGAGATGATAAAGAGGTGGCCTTGTTAAGGTGTTCAAAATTATGAATAATTTTGCCAGGATGAAAAAGGATTTTCTGATTCCACTAGGTGGTCTGTCAGTAAAGAGGAGTCACCATTTCAAGATTGTCAGCAAGAGAGCTAGGAGTGAGATGAGGATAAACTTCGTTACTCAGCGAGTTGTTAAGATGTGGAATGCCCAGCCTAGGAAACTGGAGGATGCAGATTCCATACAAAGTTTCAAAACAGATCTCAATATTTATTTGAAAGTGATGAATTCAGAGGGCTATGGGGATAGGGCGACAGAATGGGATTGCTTAGATAACTCTTTTGTGACACAATAGCCTCTTTCTGTATTGCAAGTTCTATGATTCTATACCTTTAAATTGTAAATCTAGCACCGTTTTCATCAGGTACAGAATGAAATCCAGAGGAGATCATTTTCTTTTCACCCTTTAATAGCTGGTGGATCTAAAATCATCATGGAGGAGCTTGAAAAACTCAGAGGTCTAAGAATGGAAAGTAGTTTGTTCCATCTCCTTGGTGCTAAGGTAAAGCATCCCCAATCTACATGTAATGCTTCTCCTTTGGATATTGTTTAGTGATTTGATTTGATTTATTATTGTCACATATACCTCAGTACAGTGAAAAGCTTTGTTTTGCATGCAGTATGGGCAGATCAGACCTAGGGTATTAGGATAATAGAATAGGGTGAGGAATACACTGTTATGGCTGCAGCAAAGGTGCACAGAGAGCAAGATCAGCATTAGAGTTCCATGTGGTGATCAGACAATTAACCAGTGTTGATGCTGACTATCTTGTCAGATCTAGAAAGTAGAAAATTCTAGATGTGCTGGAACTGATCTATTCCTTCCCACATTTTTGTTGCGAAGTTTCTTCCTTCAGTTTTGTGAAAACAAGATAAAAGTGGGAATAGATCCAAATCTGAAACACAAACAGCCAATTCTTGAGGTCTAGCAATGTGACTTATTGCATTTTTTCTCTGAATACTAATGGATCTGTTACGGTGCTATGTATGAAGTACAAATAATATTTATATTGATGTAACCATGGGGTAGAATGTTGAGATTGAAGCTGCTACTGTAAAGCTTGCAAAATGGAGTCATTAATTGGAAATTTAGATACAAAGGTTATGTCCCTACATAATTTTCCATCTAAATGAATTAGAAACCTCCTGTTATGTGGTCTTAATAATTATGTCAAATAAGATGTTTGAGCCTTGTGGCTATGCTTGATATGCAATGTACTGGTGGTGTGCTGAACTCACATTCTTTTAGCATGCTGGTAAATGTTGATTACTACTTATTATGTTCTTATCTCTCTTGCTGTTTTGTTCCAGGGTAATGAATTCTCTCTGAACCATGTGACATATAGTGGTTTTCCATAACATCAGTGAGAAATCAGCACAACCCTCTGAAATGACAGATGGCTAAAATTTGTGCTATTTCTATAAGGCTTCTGATATTCTCCATTGAAGTTGGAGATCAGTGGAACAGCTTTGGGACAATAGGACATTGGATAATTCCCCACAGAATTTCAAGACTCTACCTACACCTACATGAAGACTTAGAGTCAAACAGCATGGAAACAGATCCTTCAGAGTTGATAAAATGTGGCGCAGGAAATGGCAGCATCTGAGGAGCCAGAGAGTCAATGTTTCAGGCATAACCTTTCATGAGTCCCGATGAAGGGTTATGCCTGAAACATTGATCCTTTTGCTTCTCAAATGCTGCCTGACCTGCTACACTTTTTCCTGTGCCATACTTTATCAATTTTGGCTTTGTCGCATCTGCAGTCCTCACTATGTCCTAACAGACCCTTCAGTCTGACCAGTCCATGCCAACCATGCTCACAAGCTAAACCAGTCCCACTCGCCTGCACTTGGCTCATATCCCTCCAAACCTTTCCTTTTCCTGAACTTATCCAAATGTGATGTTTTAGATGCTGTAACTGTACCTGCATCCATCACTTTCTCTGCTAGTTCATTCCACACATGAACCACTCTCTGTGTAGAAATGTGGCCCCTCCTATCCTTTTTAAAACTTTCTTCTCTCACCTTAAAAACATGCCCCTAGTTTTGAACTCCCCTACCTTAGGGTCATTCACCTTATCTTGGCTGCTCATGATTTTATAAACTTATATAAGGTCACCCCACAGCCTCCAATGCTCCAGAGAAAATTGCCCCAGCCTATTCAGCCTCTCCCTACAGCTCAAACCCTCCAACACTAGCAACATCCTTGTAAATCTTTTCAGCACCCTTTCAAGTTTAACAACATCTTTCCTATAGCAGGGAGACTAGAATTGAAAGCAGTTTTCCAAAAATGGCGACCTCCCAACTCCTATATTCAATGCACTGACCAATAAAGGCAAGCATACCAAATGCTTCCTTCAGTACCTTGCCTACCTGTGACTCCACCTTCTAGGAATTATGAACTTGCACTCCAAGGTCTTTTTGCTTGGCAACACTTGCCAGGCCCTTACCATTAAGTGTATAAGTCCTACCCTGATTTCCCTTTCCAAAATGCAACACCTCACATCTATCTAAATTAAACTTCACCTGCTACTCCTCAGCCCATTAGCCCATCGGATCAACCCTCAACATGCTATTGTATTGTCCTCAACACCATGAACACCTGCCTTACACAACAACCTTTCATGTGGCATATTTCTTGAAATGCCACACCTGAGGCCAGTATCCCATCACCAAGTCACCTTTTACTTACATGTGGAGAGTCCTTGACAATTACCCAGCTCCCTCACAGACAGATCTCAGTGAACAGAACCTCTGACATTCCTGTTCTTACCTGTCAACCATGTCTCCTTGATTGGACCAGATTAACAGTCCCAAACGGTGAACTCACATTCTATGAGGTCCACCTGGCTGACCTTGTTACAATCACGACATCCCTCTGCATCTGAGTTATGAGCCTGTTTATATTTTGTAGCTCCTACTGGGGCATTTTAGCACCGGGTCAGGTTTATTCAACTCTAAATCTGATATGAGTGGTATGAAATGCTCAGTAGATTGCCTCTTGCACCCAGAGTGTTGCAGAAGAAATTCATTCCCTTCTTCAGGAGACAAAGGCATCGAGGTGGCAATATCCACTGTGTCCATCTCAGATACCAAAGCATCTTCAGTGCTTGATGAAGGTGGCGAATCCTTAAGTTCTGGAACAGTCAGAAATTTTGTCATGGAGTGCGCACGTTTTGCTCCTGCACTGAGTTTGTAGCTTTCATATGGTCCACATATTTGTTCAGGACTGTTGCACCCACCCGAACTTTATTCACCACTGGACCTGACCTCATGTTGACCATGCCTCTTACCGATACAGGGTCAATCCAAAGGGTCCTACACCAAACTTCATCCCCAGAAGCAAACTGTCTCTCTCACTTGCTGGAGTCTTGGGTCCGACACTGGCATTCCTGATGCCATTTCACCTCCGCCCTCCCCCTGATCAGAGATCATATTTAATCTTGCGTATCGTCTTCTCCCCTTAACAACTCTGCCTGAGCTATCCCTGTAGAGCTTGAGGGGTGGTCCTATAATCAAATGGGAAGATGGAAATTTTGGTATCTCGTAAGGTAGGCTGTTTCTTTCAGCCTGCTTTCAATGTTTGGACTGCTCTTCCTATGACATCTGATTTTGTCCCTTAGTGTTTCAGCTTTCTGCAATGTTTTCTTTTGCAATTTTCTTTGGTAACTTATCAAAATCTAGGTAATTATGGAAGATCTACATTGTATGCCATGCAACAGTCAGCCATTGACTTGAAATGCTGAGGATCAACACACAATGTTATTCTTTACAATCAGAGAAAATATTTAGAACATATACCCTCACTGTGTCTCCATGCTCCAACTGCTGCACTTGCTTGATTGCCTATTTTACACACCATTCGATAATAGTGTCTGTTGAGGTTAATGGCAATGAAAATCTGGTGAGGGATAGAACACTGCTGCCTGTTTCATGCAGCTGTCCAAAATGGACTTTGTACTGATATGAACTAAAATGGGCCATTTTTTTTCCCTCAGTCAGGACTGTGAAAAAAAGTAGTGCATTGCTAACAAGTGCATGACAAAGAAATTTTTAAAGATACGGTGTACAATATAGTATTGGTAGAATTGGAAATATCTGTCACAAGGCTGGATGTTGTGCAGCTTTGACTTTGCTGAATTTGAGGTCACAGGAAAAAATGATATAATTAAAGTGGTTTCTGAACAATTATATTTCCATTGTTAAACTTCAGCACTAGTCATAAGCTCATAGATTGATAGCGTTTTGATGGTAAAGGGTACTCTCACTGTGTTCTGCGGTTTCAAGGCTTGTGAGCAAAGGTTTAATCCTGCATAATTGGACAGGAATGAAACCAAGTATGGATATTGCAATATGTAATCAGGACTGCAAACTACATCATCAACTTAGTGGTTACCACTGCCGTCTCACAACACCAGGGTCCCAGGCTTAATTCCAGTCTCGGGCGACTGCCTGCGTGGAGTTTGCACATTCACCCTTTGTCTGAGTGGGTGTCCTCTGGGTGCTCTGATTTCCTCCCACGTCCAAAGATGTGCAGGGCAGGTGAATTGGCCATGCTAAACTGCCTGTAGTGTTAGGTGCATTAGTCAGAGGGAAATGGGTCTGGGTGGGTTGCTTTTTGGAAGGTCAGTGTGGACTTGTTGGACCGAAGGGCCTGGTTCCACACTGTAGGGATGAATCGACTCTAATCTAATCATCTGAGAAATAAGTGACAAAATTTGGCAATATGAGAATAATCAAAATTGTTGTGTCTTAAGTTGGCAGATAATCATTTCACATATTTTTCTTTCAAAACAAAAGATAAAATGATGGGCCCACCATCCATGGTTCACTAAAACAGTTATACACGGCATTAGGCTTAAAGAAAGAACGCATAATTGCTTAAATTTGGGTGGCAGTTCAGAAAATTTTGCAGAATATAAAAAATGGGAAAGAATAACTAAGAAGTTAACAGGGAGGGAACAATGAAAGTATAAGAGAAAACTAGCTAGAAATATAAAAACGGCTAGTAAATGTTTCTATAGTGATTTGGTAATGCAAAACAGTGAGTTTGGAGAATTAATGATGGAAAATAATGAGATGACAGATCAATTGAAAAGATGGTATTTATCAATCTTAACTGTAGAGTACTATGTTAATGGTAATAGTATAATAATTAAGCACTCTTCAGGAATTACTTGACTCTATTTAAATTTATTTAAAACACAGTAAAAAAAATTGCATGTTATGGTGCAAACATTACAGCAGCCAAGAAATTTCTGTATGCAACTTGTAAACTCCAAAATTGAAAATATCCAGCACATGTAGTTTTAAAGATAAAGTACGTGTACAATATACGTGTCCTTTCCAAAAGAAAGATGAACTATTTACAAACCCAGGTTAAGTCTAATTGCTGATATGTCCAGATTTCATGATGGTGACTTTGCTGTTCCTGTTCATGTTTCAGATATTGTGCACAATATCATAAAACTGGGACGAAGTTGGGAAAATGGAACAGACATTATTTGTACCTAGTTCCTCTCACCATTGCACCATTATATGTACAGACCACAAAGGATCTTGGTTCTGAATACATTCTTGTCAACTCGACTGGTTTCCATGTACCTTCTGTGAGATCCTGAATGCAAGCTTACACAGAACATAGAACATAGAATGTTACAACGCAGTACAGGCCCTTTGGCCCTCGATGTTACGCCAACCTGCGAAATTAATCTGATGCTCATCTAACTGACACCATTCCATTATTATCCATATGTATGTCCAATGCCCATTTAAATGCCCTTAATGTCAGCAGTTTACTACTGTTGCAGGCAGGCCGTTCCATGCCCCTACAACTCTCTGAGTAAACAAACTACCCCGATATCTATCCTGAATATATCACCCCTCAATTTAAAGTTATGTCCCCTCATGTTAACGTTCACCATACGAGGAAAAAGGCTCTCACTGTCCACCCTGTCCAACCCTCCGATTATCTTATACCTATCAATTAAGTCACCTCTCAACCTTCTTCTCTTCAACGAAAACAGCCTCAGTTCCCTCAGCATTTCCTTGTAAGACCTTCTTTCCATACCAGGCAACATCCTAGTAAATCTCCTCTGAACCCTTTCCAAAGCTTCCACATCCCTCCTATAAAGTGGTGACCAGAACTGTATGCAATACTCCAGGTGCAGCCTTACCAATGTCTTGCACAGCTGAATCATGACCTTGTGGCTCTGAAACTCAATCACCCTACCAATAAACACCAACACACCATATGCCTTCTTAACAACCCTATCAACCTGGGTGGTAACTTTCAGGGATTTATGCACCTGGACAAAGAGATCTCTCTGATCAACTACACTGCCAAGAATTTTATCATTAGTCCAGTACTCTCCATTCCTGGTACTTCTTCCGAAGTGAACTACCTCACGCTGAGAGTCATAGAGTCATAGAGATGTACAGCACAGAAACAGACTCTTCGGTCCAACCCATCCATGCCAATCAGATACCCCAACCTAATCTCGTCCCACCTGCCAGCACACAAACTCCATATACTACTTCTCAACCCAGCTCTGCATCTTATCTATGTCCCTCTGTAACCCACAACATCCTTCAGCACTCTCCCTAACTCTGCCTACCTTAGTGTCATTTACAGATTTACTAACCCATCCTTCTACACCCACCTCCAGATCATTTATAAAAATGGCAAACAGCAGTGGCACCAAAACAGATCTTTGCGGCACACCACTGGTAACTGAGCTCCAGGATGAACATTTCCCATCAACCACCACCTTTCAGCCAGCTAATTTCTGATCCAAATCGTGAAATCACCTTCAATCCTGAAACTCCTTATTTTGCACTTGTTGTCCCACTTGTACTTTTGGCATAACTGTACCTGTATTTTCATCGTGTACATTTTCACGAGAGAGCAAGTTCCAGATTTTATCTGGGAATGTTTGCACCTGGAGAATTTAAACTTTATGGAGGATTATGAGGCACTTAACAAACGAGGTATCTGTGTATATCTTGCTAAAAGCTGAAAGGCACATGGGAATAAAATTATTCATCATATATATACAATTAATGGGCAGAATCTTGTCAGAGTTTGCATGATGTAGGCTATGGTGAGATTTTGTAACAAAAAGGATGAGTGTTCTGGCGAGACTTACCTTGATAGCAGGAGCGTCATAATGCACCTTCAATGTTTTTGCCAGGCAGCATAGTGAGTTTGTATTGGTGAGTTGGCAATTAAGAGGCGTTATTTAGGAGCAAATTACTGCGGATGCTGGAAACTGTGTTCAAAACAATAAATGCTGGAAATCACAGTGGGTTAGATAGCATCCATGGAGAAGGAACAAGCTAAGTTTTTGAGTCTAGGTAATGCTCCGTCAGAGCTGTGATGAAACATCATCTAGACTCGAAATGTTAGCTTGTTCTATCTCTATGGATACTGTTTGCCTCACTGTGATTTTCAGCGTGTTTTGTTTTCAGTGAGAGGCATTGTTGTTTGTTAAACTCCATGTTAATGACCCAACACACCTCACACATTTTCAGCTTCCTAGGTTACCAAACACGTTGAGCAAGCTAGATGGAATTGCTTAGGTTGTTATATGCAGTCAGAGCATCTTGTGACAGTGGAGGTCCCACCACTTGAAGTTTGAGGCAGTGACAGAGCAGAGATCCATCATTTTCTGAGTATGGATGTGCCCTTATAAATTTACCTGTGTACTGAGCCCTTTCACTTAAAGGTTGTGTAAAGGCAGAAAGGGAGGAAAAGATAAGGAAACATACATTTGTAAAAAGGTGCTGATAAAGCTGAATGTGAGTAATGGCAACAATAGTGCATATCTTGTAATCTTTATTGCTTTCTTTTGAACAACTCAATAATGAGATTACCTGAAAAAAATGGAATGCTGCCTGCCTCAGTGTGTGGTAGCATCAAGCTCCATCCATTCACTTACACCTTCACTATTGCTATTGCTTAGTGGCAAAGCTTCTTAAAATGGCAGAATATCTACATCAGTTGCAAAGCCTTTGACAATAATATGTGATAGCTTTGGGCTTTTAACATGAGCCATAGATCAATCTCCTACTGTGTCAGCAGATTTTCCTTCATCGTCAATTCTGTCAACACGTTAATCATTATTTTGTTGTTTGAAAGGCAGTACTGCAATAAATTCATTTATTCGTCCATTTTCCATTATAGTGCATTGCTAATTCGAGTGAAGATTAAGTAATGCATGACAATACTTTCACAACTGGGATTTGATTAATTCACGTGCAGCTGATAACTTCGAAGAAATATTAATAAGACTAATGAATTTTTAAAAAATGATTAGATCACAGAGTCGTTTGAATCTAGAGGCCTGCAAAAATATTCAGAGAGAGAGAGGATGGAGTCCAAAATTCAATACAGTAGCCAGGAGATTTTACTTGATTAATGCAATCATTCTGCAATATTTATAAAAAGAAGTAGCATCAGCCATGTTCATGAAGCTGGGTTGTAGTAAAGGCCAATATCTAAATTTCTTCCCTTTGGGCATGTAACCAGCAATGTGATATACTCTTAGCTGCCCTCTGCTTGGGCTTAACAAGCAGTCGGTTGTACCAAATAGCTTCAAGAAAGCCTGTGCCAGAATTTGGAGAGCTGTCTCAAAGATTTGTCAAGAAAGAGCCTGACATCGTCATACATATGGAGTCATACATTTCAACTAATATCCAACACTCCTCCATCACTATGCTCAAGTATAGTGTGATCCACCAGGAAGGCAGACCAGAGGTGATGGCACCATGGCATATATTGTTGGGAAAAAAATGCACTTGGATTCCTATCATTGACTTAATTTTCATGGCATCAGGTGAAGCATGGACAAGGATTAATATCTAACACCTCTCAACTGGTTAATGAACAATCCTCCACATTGAACACAACTTGGGAGGCAGCACTGAGAGTAGCAATGGGAATAGAGTGTACTCTGAATGAGGGACTTCAATGTCAAACGCCAAGAGTGGCTCAGTCGCACCACTACAGACTGAGCCCTGAAGGATATATTTACTAGACTGGGTGTGTAGCAGGCATTGAGAGAACCAACATCATGTCAAAGCCTAGTTGGGCTCCATGTCAAAGCCTAGTTGGGCTCCTCTTCACCAACCTACCCTTCGCAGGTGTACTATTCATGATAGGACTTATGGAAAGACACAGTACATGGATGAGGTCCATGCAGAGTGTGAGACAGAATCTGAGTCATTCTCCTAAATCACATGATATAAAAGATGTGGCTGATGGAATAAAAGTTATGGGCCTAGAAAACATATTTCCCCAACTGTAGTGTTGAAGACTTGTGCTCCAGAAATAGAAAAACCTCTAGGCAAGCTCTCCAATATCGCTACATCATCGGCATCTCCTCTGTATAGTGGAAAATTGCCCAGGCATGTCCATTCCACACAGAGAGAAGAAATTTGATCTGGCTGACTCTAACCTATCGGTGGATTCTCTAATGTTAGCAATGCAATGGAGGGTGTCACTAACAGTGCTGTTAGCAACACTTACTTCACCAACAAAATTGGTTTCAGATCTCATTGCAGCATTGGTTCACGTTGGACTTTCAGAGGTAAGGTGAGAGTGTTCAGTTCACCCTTACCATCAAGATGGTATATGATTAAGTATGGACCCAAGGATGCCTTGCAAAACTGAAGTCAGTAAGAATGTGGTGAACACTCTGCACTATTGAAATCATAACCAGCACAAAGAAAGATAGTTGTTAGATGTCAGTCATCTCAACTCTAGGCTCTGCAAGCTTAAACTGCTTCATCAATGAGTTTGCCTCCCTCAAATGTGGAGATACTCAGCGACAGTCAGACAGTTGCATTCACAATTCTCAGCATGTCCACACCCTAGATAAAATAGTAAATGACTTACACACAGACTTGCCAGGTAATATCATTTGCAACAGAAGAGATGTAACCATTTCCCTTTGATATTCAACAGCACTACCATCACTGAATACTCCACCATCAATGTCTTGAGATCACCATTGACCAGAAACAGCATTGCAAGAAAAGGTAAGGAATGAATAATTCACCTCCTGAATGTCCAGTGCTTACCTACCATTCAGAAGCTAAAAGTCAGGATTCTGATGGAATCCTCCCCTTTGTCTGAATGAGTCAATTCCACTGAAAATAAAGAAGCTTGGCACCATTAAGACAAAGGTAGCACTACCACTCGAAGTATTCAGTCCCTCCATCACAAATGCACAGTAACAGCAGTCTGCACCACTCACAAGATGCACTGCAGCATTTCACAGAGACACCTTCAATAAGATTTTTCAAACTCAAACTCTGCCACAAGGGCATAAAAGAAATGGTAACACCATCACTATCAAGTTCCCTTCCAAATCCCGTACTGACCTGACTTGGAAATATATTGCTATTCATTCATCATCACCTTGATAAATCCTGGAATTTCCTCTGTAACTGCACTGTGGCTTAACTACACCACATGGATTGTGGTGGTTCAGAATGAGGAGGCACCGTCTTCTGAATGAGAAATTAGCATTAGTAATAAATGCTGACCTTGATAACAATGCTGAATGAGTAATGATCATGGATAGAAAAGGAACAGCTGAAAATGTACAGGAACTCTTTTGAATCTGCAATTCAGCTCATCTATATTGGAAGGCCAGCTGAACAGCAAGTCATACTTTAATGTAACTACCAAAGACTCAGAATAGGTTAGCAACTGATCTCACCCTTGTGTCCTCACCCCTTCCAGCTCCAAATCAGTTGGAAACCAAAACAGAAATTGTTGGGAAAGCTCAGCAGTTCTAGTAGCATTGGTGCATAGAAAGCAGAGGAGTTACTGGCCACCATTGATTGGCTGCAATGGGCTGAGTACATTGTCCGTGTTACTGACCCGAGACTCCCCAAATGGATGCTCTACTCCCCTGTTCCAAAATGGCCGGTGAGGCCCAGGTGGACAGATGAAGTGCTTCAGGGATACCCTCAAGGTCTCACTGGCAAAGAGTGACATTTCCACTGATACCTAAGAATCACAGGCATGTCGAGACTTGATTTGATTTGATTTATTGCTGTCATGTGTACCTAATTACAGTGAAAAGATTTGTTTTGCATGTAGTACAGACAGATTATAACAGCAAAATACAGATCATAGGGTGATTGAACAAAGCGAGGCATACAGAGTAACGGCTGTGCAGGAGGTATGTAAAAGAAAGATCAACATTAGATTTGAAATTGCAGAGGTTCATTCAGCAGTCTAAGAACAGTGGGGAAGAAGCTGTTCTTGAACCTGATGGCACGTGTGTTTAAGCTTCTGTATCCTCTGCCTGATGAAAAAAGATTGGAACAGATTTTAACCAGGGTGGGTGGGGTCTCTGATGATGTTAGCAGTGAGAATTGTAGACGGAGTCCATGGACGGGAGGTTGGCTTGCTTGATGGTTGGGATGTATTCACAACTTTCTGTAGTTTCTTATGGTCCTGGGCAGAGCCATTGCCATACCAAGCGGTGATGTACTCAGATAGAATGCTTTCTGTGGAACATCTGTAAAGGTTGGTGAGGGTCCTTATGGAAATAATAAATTGCCTGAGCCTTGTGAAGAAGAAGAGGTGCTGCTGTGCCTTCTTCACCATCGCATTGACATGGGAGATCCCAGGGCAAAAGTGAGGACAGCAGATGCTGGAAACCAGAGTTTAGACCAGGGTGGTGCTGAAAAAGCACAACAGGTCAGGCAGCATCTGAGTAGCAGGGAAATCGACGTTTTGGACAAAAGCCCTTCATGAATAGAGGCAGGGTGCCTCCAGGGTGGAGAGATAAATGGGGGGTGGGGAGGGGGGGTGGTGGCGCTGGGGAGAAGGTAGCAAAAAGTACAATGGGTGAACGGGGGTGGGGATGGAGGTGATAGGTCAGAGGGGAGGGTGGAGCAGATAGGTGGAAAGGGAGATTGACAGGTAGGACAGGTCATGAGGACAGTGCTGAGCTGGAAGGTTGGGACTGAGGTAAGATGGGGGGAGAGGAAATGAGGAAAATGGTGACGTCCACATTGATGCCATGGCGTTGAAGTATTCCGAGGCGGAAGATGAGGCATTCTTCCTCCAGGTGTCGGGTGGTGAGGGAGCGACAGTGGAGGAGGCCCAGGATCTGCATGTCCTCAGCAAAATGGGAGGGGGAGTTGAAATGTTGGGCCACGGGGCGGTGGGGTTGATTGGTGCGGGTGTCCCAGAGATGTTCCCTAAAGCGCTCTGCTAGGAGGCATCCAGTCTACCCCAATGTAGAGGAGACCGCATCGGGAGCAACGGATACAATAAATGATATTAGTGGATGTGCAGTAAAACTTTGATGGATGTGGAAGGCTGCTTTGGGGCCTTGGATGGAGGTGAGGGAGGAGGTGTGGGCGCAGTTCCTGCGGTGACAGGGGAAGGTCCCAGGATGGGTGGGTGGGTTGTTGGGGGGCGTGGACTTGACCAGGTAGTCATGGAGGGAATGGTCTTTGCGGAAAGTGGAAAGGGGTGGGGAGGGAAACATATCCCTGGTGGTGGGGTCCATTTGGAGGTGACGGAAATGTGGGCAGATGTTGCGGTTTATGCGAAGGTTGGTGGAAAGTGAGGACCGGGTGGAGCGTTCTGTCCTTGTTACGGTTGGAGGGGTGGGGTCTGAGAGCGGAGGTGCGGGATGTGGATGAGATGTGTTGGAGGGCATCTTCAACCACGTGGGAAGGGAAATTGCGGTCTCTAAAGAAGAAGGCCATCTGGTGTGTTCTGTGGTGGAACTGGTCTTCCTGGGAGCAGATACAGCGGCGACGGAGGAACTGGGAATACGGGATGGCATTTTTGCAAGAGGTAGGGTGGAAGGAGGTGTAATCCAGGTAGCTGTGGGAGTCGGTGGGTTTGTAAAAAATGTCAGTGTCAAGTCGGTCATCATTAATGGAGATGGAGAGGTCCAGGAAGGGGAGGGAGGTGTCAGAGATGGTCCAGGTGAAGTTAAGGTTGGGGTGGCATGTGTTGGTGAAGTTGATGAATTGCTCAACCTCCTCGCAGGAGCATGAGGTAGCGCCGATGCAATAATCAATGTAGCGGAGGAAGAGGTGGGGAATGGTGCCGGTGTAACTACGGGAGATGGACTGTTCTACGTAGCCAACAAAGGGACAGGCATAGCTGAGGCCCATATGGGTGCCCATGGCTACCCCTTTGGTCTGGTGGAAGTGGGAGGATTCGAAGGAGAAATTGCTAAGGGTGAGGACCAGTTCGGCCAAATGAATGAGAGTGTCGGTGGAAGGGTACTGTTGGGGATGTCGGGAGAGGAAGAAATGGAGGACTTGGAGGCCCTGGTCATGGAGGATGGAAATGTAGAGGGATTGGATATTCATGGTGAAGATGAAGCTTTAGGGGCTGGGGAAACGGATGTCTTGGAAGAGGTGGAGGGCTTGTGTGGTGTCTCGAGGTGGATAGGAGAGTGTCGAGGTAGGTGGAGATGGGTTCAGTGGGGCAGGAGCAGGCTGAGACAATGGGTTGGCCAGGGTGGTCAGTCTTGTGGATTTTGGGAAGGAGGTAGAATCAGGCGGTGCAGGGTTCCCGGACTATGAGGTTGGAAGCTGCAGGTGGGTGATCTCCTGAGGTGGTGAGGTTCAGTGTGGTTTGGGAGATGATAGTTTGATGATTGGGGGTGGGGTCATGGTTGAGGGGGCAGTAGGAGGAGGTGTCTTCGAGTTGGCGTTTGGCTTCAGCGGTGTAGAGGTCAGTGCGCCAGACTACCACTGCACCCCCTTTATCTGCTGTCTTGATGGTGAGGTTGGGATTGGAGCAGAGGGATTGGAGGGCTGTGCATTGTGAGGGTGAGAGGTTGTGGAGGAGGAGGGTAGACAGTTTGAGGTAGTTAATGTCCCGGTGGCAGTTGGAAATGAAGAGTTCGAAAGCGGGTAATAAGCCAGCGCGGGGTGTCCAGGTGGATGGAGTGTGTTGGAGGCGAGTGAAGGGGTTCTCGGAAGGTGGGTGGGAGTCCTGATTGTAAAAGTAAGCTCGGAGGTGGAGGCGGCGGAAGAAGTGTTTGACGTCACGATGCGTATTAAATTCATTGATGCTAGGGTGGATGGAGGGGAATAAAGGTGAGGCCTTTGCTGAGGACTGATCGTTCGTCCTCAGTGAGGGGAGGTCTGGAGGGATGGTGAAAACTCAGCAGGGTTTGGAGCTGGGAGTGGGGGCGGAGCCTGTAACTGGAGTGGGCGTGGTGGTAGGGGAATGGGGGTGAAGACATGAGCAGGGGTGATGTTGCCCTCAGGGTTCTGGAGAGCGGGAATGGTGACAGTGGGATCTATAGGGGGCGTGTCGGCAGAATTCAGGTGAGTAGCATTGGTGCGGACGGAAGTGGTGGTGAACACGACAGTAGAGGGGGCGGAAGTCGCTGAAAGTGTGACGCCAGCGATGACATGGGGGGGCGTAAGTGATGTCACGTGTGGTGCATGAGGAATCGTGGGGACGGAAGTGGCTGCGGAGGCGGCCATGATGGGGGCGGAAGTGATGTCATTGATCACCGTGGAATGATCCCAGGCCTGATTGTTGGTTATTATCACTCTGAGGAACTTGATGCTTTCTATCCTCTCCATCTCAGCTCCATTGATTCAGATAAGGGGGTTTCCTCCCCCTGAAGTAGATGATTAATTCTTTAGCTTTGCTGACATTGAGGGAGAGATTGTTATCTTCGCAACATTGGCATGCTGTATGCACTTCTGTTGGGAAAAAGTGGAAGCAGGGTGAAAATAACATAAGGAGCACACTGCCACACCAATGCCCCACTCAGCCCTTCCCATGACCACCTTCTGCCCCAAGTCTGCGGAAGCAGCATCGACTATACAACCACCAACAGACCCTGAGAGTGGAAGAGAGTCCCCACCGTCTGTGAGGGACCGCCAATGATGATGATAACGATGATGATGAACACAACAGAAATCATTTCAAGTTCCATTCTAAGTTTGAGCGTACATTCAAAACAATTGCATTGTCAAGCACAACTGGGTTTATGAGACCTGGATAAATTATCGAAGGGAAGACCAAGGCTGCGTTCTGACAATTCTAATGTAGTAAATTATTGTTCTTATCTCTGGGTCTTAGAGCAGCAGGTAGGCTATTCAGCCTGTTGTATTGCTGCTGACTCCTTAAAAGAGTTATTTAAATTCGTCCCATGTCTCATAACGGTGTAAAATGTCTCTTTGGGAAAAGGCATTGTGTAATATGTTGTAATGATTTGAAAATTAGAAGGCACTTGTGAGATGGATACTTTGTGAATTTGTTTACAATCAATAAATATGAAGACTGACATAGTCTTCCCTTGAATTTTATGTATTCTCCTAAGAGGCCTCTGATGGTCTATTGTTTAAGTGCTGTATTTTGTTCAAATTTTATTGACAACATCATTTGTTTCTATAAGATGTATGTGCTTGTAATGCTGTATTGCCTGAACCATGAGCCATATAAAGCATTCCTCAGCAATCTACAGGTGTTTTGGGGAACCTTGAGCTTCTGTCCCTTAAGTAGGACTTACACCCTTCATCCATAATGTTCTGACTCGAATCAGACATTTTGACAGCTCTGCTTTCCCTTCTAAAATCTTTTCCAGTCCGTTATCTCCAGCAACCAAAGGTGGGGGAGAGGTGGAGTTTATTTAACCAAAGTGGGTGGGCTTTGGTGCAATTGAAAAATGAAAAGATTAAAAGCTACCAATCCATTGGCAATCCAGGCAGACCCTAGAGTTCCACATCGAGTGCCCAGGAAAAAACTGTGGCCGAGGTAGGTCTGCTGTTATTGCAGGTTAAAAGGTAATTGGTGGCATTCTGTCTCCCTGGAGCTAATCATGTTGTTCAATGCGAAACAGCAAAGCAGAGATTGACAGCTTGGAAAGTCTTGAGGTACTGAGCTATGACAGTGGCTTCTTTGCCTCAAGAAGAGCTATTTATTTTCAGGTCTTATTCTGATAGTGGTTTTCACACTTTAGGGGTTATTTCCACTATCTTGGTTTTAAGCCTTTCATCTAAACTCACAGTAGCAACAACACAATGTTAGCATGAGCACTGACATCAGCACCATCTACACCGGCAGCAACAGTCCCCTCAACCCTAACCACTCACCTCTTACCAGGACCCACGAAATGAACACAAATCTGCAGCTCGCAGGATGCAATAGCCCCAACATTAGCGATACTGGTAGAGGCTTACCACTCTGGATATAACTGATTCCCCTGCATTCAGGAGACTCAGCCTTTTGTATCAATTCATTGCTGATATCTGCATTACTGTCAGGTGGACCACAAGAAAATGGACTGCTTCTGGCAAGCTATCTGCTGGCCGCAAGTACATTATTCAGTTGTGAGATGTGGAATGTGTTGAGAGGATGGATTGACTGACTGGAGTGTCATAATGAGGGATGACTATGACATGGCAGTAAAGTAGGATGAGGGTGAGTTCCTGATGGGGCTGGTCAGATGAGGATGCAAAGTGTTACCTTGAAAGAGAGGAGCAAATACATTTGACTTAATCTGTGACAATTTCCATGTGGGATTGGAGAGATCTGAGAGCTTGAAAATAGCATTTCACTTATCTTGTCTGCCCTGATGATGCAGTTGATTTTTTTTGTGCCGCTGTATCCAAGAATGAAGCACCATGCTGCCCATCAGTCATCTCAGCTTGTTCTCCTGTCTGCTGGCAGCGGTATCTTTGTGGGTTGCAGCATGATGCCCATCTGAAAACCATGGAACAGCTTCCATTTTTGGACATTTCATTGATCAAGTAATTTCTTTTTCCTCAACAGTTAGGGAATTCTACAATCCTGACCCTTACAGGATCACCTTAACTAGTGAATGTGAATGTTCAGGGGGTAGGTCATTGTTAGCAAATGGGATCGGGAAACCGTTGTTTGTTATTTAAAAAAAAAGTTGGTTCACTACGGTGTTTTAGTGAAGGAAATCTGCTATCCTTACCTGGTCTGGCCTACATCGCACTGCAATATTGCTGACTCTTAAAAGTCTTTTGAATGTAGTTGGCTTTTAAATGACTTAGTTATAACAAACCACTACAAAGCCAAAAGGATTGAAATTGGTCATAACATCTTGCATTGAACCAGGTACCAGAAACAACACTGGCAAGCCTAGTCCTGACAACCCTGCAAAGTCCTCCTTACTTTGGGCTTGTCCCGAAAAAAATCAAGAACTGTCTCATAACCTAATCAAGTAACAGCTGATGTTATCTGTTGTTTATGTTTCAGTGAACATAGCTGTGTTTCAGACATCACTATTCCTACAATTGTCCAGCCCCATCATTTTAGCTCTTGGTTAAATATATTGGTTGAAAAGTGTGGCACTGGAAAAGCACAGTAGGTCAGGCAGCATCTGAGGAACTAGAGAGTTGACATTTCGAGCATCAGGAATCCTAATGAAGAGCTTATGCATGAAACGTTGACTCTTCTGCTCCTTGGATGCTGCCTGACCTGCTGTGCTTTTCCAGTGCCACACTTTTCGACTCTAACTTCTCCAGCATCTGCTGTCCTCACTTTCTCCTTAAATGTATAGGTGTCAGTTTAATGTTGACAAAAAGTGTGTCTCTTTGGAAGGAATGTAACAACATTGTCACAAATCATCAAGTGAATAAGTGATTAGGAACAAATACAAAAAACATAGGAGGAGGAGTAGGCCATTCAGTCCATCAAGTCTGCTTCGTTCAATTAGATTATGGGAGACGGTCTACCTTAAGACCACTTTTCCATATACCTTGGTGTCACTGGTTTCTAAAAATCTATCAATTTGTTTTGATAAACCAATGAGGAAAATAAGTAATAAAATATAGCAACTTTACTCAGTTGATTAAGGCCACTGAAATTTCCTCATTTACTGAGATGCTGGGTACTTTCTCATTTTCAACTGAGCCTTTGGTGGAGGTGATCTTTTGCTGAACTTGGTTGTTGTCATGTCACTTCGTTGTTGTCATCACCTGTGAAGCTAAACTAACTGTATAGGTGCTAATATCCAGATGAACAGAGAATGTCACCAAGTACTCAGCTGAACTAATGAAAAACTAGCTTCAGGTATCAGTCTGAATTGTGCTCATCTCATCATTGCAGAATCTGAACCTCATCATTGCAGAATTTGAATTTTTGATGCAAAAGACTTTGAATGATCAATAACAAGATGTAGTTTATTTGCCCATGTGGAGGCATATGATTGACAAAAGGAAGTGTGCAAGCATAATTCAGCAAGATCAAGCATTTCTTGCTGTCTATGGAGAAATGACTAGGTCCACTCAACCAATTGTTGAGGAATCTATGTTGTAATGATGTTTAAACAGTGCCTTGGTATTCCTCTATTTGGTACATTGTTTATTAAGGATTTAATGGGCCACCATTGATTTTGTTTCCCAGAAGTATAATGTGCATAATTTAGTACCAGTCCTGAACAAGATACAAATTCCCTTTAAACTGGGAGAGATTAGATTACATTCCCCACAGTAGGAAACAGGCCCTTCAGCCCAACACGTCCACACCGACCCTGCAAAAAGTAACCCACCCAGACCCATTCCCCTAACCTATATATACCCCTGACTAAGGCAACTAACACTATGTGCAATTTAGCACGGCCAGTTCACCTGACCTGCACGTCTTTGGATTGTGGAAGGAAACTGGAGCACCCAGAGGAAACCCATGCAGACACGGGGAGAATGTGTAAACTCCACACAGACAGTCACTCGAGGCTAGAATCAAACCCAGGTCCCTGGCGCTGTGAGGAGCAGTGCTAACCACTGAGCCACTTTGGTTATTTAAAAACTTTCTTCTGGAATGCACTTCTGCATCTGCTTTGAGTGTGTTGGCTTCACAGAATAATATCTGTATTCCATCAATATTGCTTACTGTTAGACAAATAGCAGACATTACTTAAAAATGCATTTTTTTTAGATGCACTTCATTTCTAAATATGAGCAAAACATTTTGGTGAAATTTAAGTTCAGCAGGGGTATAAGGTGGTAACAGAAGACCACTGACAAATGGAACTAGATGAGGATACGATATCTGGTTGTCATGGACCAGTTGGACAGAAGGGTCTGTTTCTGTGCTGTACAACTCTATATTTTTGCAAGCCATGCAATTCAAGGGCAGCTAGAGGTGGGCAATAAATGCTGGACAGCCAGTGATGCCTGTGTTTTATGAGTAAATGAAAATAAAATTTACTCAGGCAATGATATTAGCTGTCATTGGCCTGCATTCTCATTAAGGGATTAAATGACACTAAATCCTTCTTTCAGTGGAGAAAAAAGGATTTCTGAAGAAGGGAAACGTTGATTCTCCTGTTCCTTTGATGCTGCTTGACCTGCTGCACTTTTCCAGCAACATATTTTTAAGCTAAGGAATCCATAGAACCATAGCTAAGGAATGGACAAAGACAGAGGATATATCCCTGAAACCAATGCCCTGACTCCCACATTGAGAGGCTGTATAACTGGTGGGGGACTATGGAGGCTGATCCCGTACAATGGTCAGGACATTAAAGTGAGGATGCCTCCAGCTAGGGGTTCAGAACAGGATACAGACATGCAAAGGGTAAAATTTTCCTGGTCCTTTTGGAGCTTTTAGGAAGGACAACAGGGCAATTTAACTGAGAGAGATACAAAAATTCCATTTCCTGATGGCGGTTTTAATGTTTTGATACTACTTTCTCAGAACCATTCAGGCAAGTCAGCTTTATGAGCATCCTGGCTGGAATTACACCCCCGACTGTAATCTTATCAGATAAACACTGGGAACATGTGTAAATATTAACCTGACTCTTTCCATGAGGTATTACCTGGCAGGATGGACTTCTTCCCAAGTGACTTTTAGAGGAATCCAGGGCCATGTGGTTCCACATGAAGGTGATGTGCCTCTTGAATTGGCCTTAAGAAATCTGTTGGAGCTGCAGGGACAGGCTGGGGAACCTCTGGCAGATATTCCAGGGGCCTTGCATAGCCTTGATTGAATGGTGGAGGAGTCTGTTCAAGTTCTAACTTATATCCTGGCTCCAGCATGGGAATTCCTGGCTACCTCACGGAGAGGCTGATGACTGCTATGGAGAGCCAGGTGCAGCAGAACATTCAGTGACTGCCAGACATGTGCCCAGACCTGCATTCCATCTTTCTGACCACAGATCCTACACATGAGCAGCTAAATGAGAGGCAGACATATTATCTTGAGCTTTCCCTCCAGATGATCCATCTCTTCCACAAGTTAAGAAGGTGCCATGATGGGGAGGAGCACTAGCAAGCCACCAGGAAAGATCAACTCAAACCACTTTAGGGGACCACTTCAGCCAATGACCACAGTGCCTCCATTCAGCGAGAACAAGAAGGTTGTACTTGCCATAGTGCAATCAGCACAGTCTTTATGACTCTCCTTCCTGAACTGAGAATATCGAACCGTTCTGGGATCTGTATATTTTGCAGTGGCCACACCTGGTTTCCTAAACCCCCCACCACCCTTCAGTACCCATTGCCCCCTTCCCACCCCCAACACTTCATGGATATCTCTGTCCTCAAAATGTACTCCAGAGAGAGGGTCAGTTTACCTCAGTTGACTGGATGACTAATTTGCAATGCAAAGTGATATCAACAACAGGGGTTCAATTCCTGCACTGGCTGTGGTTACCATGAATGATAACCTCTCTTCTTGCCTGAAGTATGGTAACCCTTAGGTTAACTTAACTTACCACCGGTTGTGTTGTTCTCTAATGGGAGAGCAGCCCAATGGTAAAACTGTGGTTACTTTGGTCCTGAGACATCTTAGTGTTGCTATAGCTATGTCCATGAACACTCTCGTTATCATCCAAGGGATAGAAACCATCACCCTTCCTCAACCTAAATGATCACCTCATTCTTGCATTTGATGGTATTCAAAGGGGCTCACCCCATTGTTGCTCATCTCCAGTCTGTCCCCCATCATCTAAGTATCCTGGACCTGCTTCACATTATTAATGGCCCATGACTTGCCATCATAGAATCACTCCCACATGGACTAAGATTTTCAGATGGCTTTTCATAAAGCCTCTTACAGGAGTGTGGTTAGAAAATTTAAAATGTATGAGAGA
This sequence comes from Hemiscyllium ocellatum, assembly GCF_020745735.1. Lineage (NCBI taxonomy): Eukaryota > Metazoa > Chordata > Chondrichthyes > Orectolobiformes > Hemiscylliidae > Hemiscyllium > Hemiscyllium ocellatum. Next base: position 44,732,361 of record NC_083401.1, read on the forward strand.
GGCAGGAATATATGAATTGATGAGCAGAGAGTAGGACCAGCATTTATTTCACAAACTGAATAGACTTTGAGGAGACTGTCCTGAACCATATGACAGAGTGCAGTTAGCTAAGAGGTTCCAAGATCTTCACCCACCATAAATGAAGGAAAAGCAATGCACGTCCAAGATGGAATGGTGTGTGACTGCAGAATGATTGCTGATATAGGTATTCCCGCAATTTCTACTGCATTTACCTTTCTATGTAGCAGATGATGCAGAATTGGAATGTGGTTTTGAGGAAGCCTCAACAAGTTTCAGGGGTGCATCTTATCCAATTCTCCGGGTGAGGGAATGAATGTTGAAAGTAGTTAAATGGAGTGCCAGTCAAGTGGTCTGCTTTATCATGAACGGCATTGAGATTTTTGAGTGTTATTGGAGATCCACTCATCCAAGCACGTGGAACGTATTCCCCATCACTTGTATTTCATGACTTATACTTTTGGGCAGGCACTGGGGAGATGGGAGGGGAGCCACTTACTGTAAGCAATCCAGCCTCTGATGTACCCATTTAGTTACTGACTGTGAAATGCCACCTATTTCCAAGGCTGATCACTAGAATGACCCAGATGCTCACAAATTCAGCACAATGGTGAACTTGATGCTTGTAAACACAGGAATTCCAGGGAGGCCAAAAGGCATACCATCACTGTTGACTATATAAAAGACCTTTAAGGTTATCTTCATAGCATTTAGTATAGGAGTTAGGATGTCATATTGCAGCTGTACAGGATAATGGTGAGGGCTGGTTTTGGAATAACTTGTACAGTTCTGATCGCCCTTCTATAGGAAGGATGTTGTTAAACTTGAGATGCTGCAGAAAAGATTTGCAAGACTGTTGCTGGGAAAGGAGGATTTGAGTTGTAGAAAGGGGCTGAGTAGGCTAGGGTCTTCTTTCCCCTGGAGCGTCAGGGGCTGAGGGGTGACCTTATAGAAGTTTATAAAATTAGGAGAAAGTGAAGAGTGCAGATACTGGAGACCAGAGTTGAAAAATGTGGTGCTGGAAAAGCAGAGCAGGCCAGGCAGCATCCGAGGAGCAGGAGAATCGACGTTTCGGGCATAAGCCCTTCTTCAGGAATGAGGCTGGTGTGCCAAGTGGGCTGAGATAAAAGGTAGTGGGGAGGAAATTTGGGGGAAGGGTGCTGGGAATACAATAAGTGGAAGGAGGTGAGGGTGAGGGTGATAGTCCGGAGAAGAGGTGGGGGCGGAGAGGTCAGAAAGAAGATTGCAGGTCAAGAGGGCGGTGCTGAATCCGGGGTTTGGGACTGAGATAAGGTGGGGGGAGGGGAAATGGGGAAGCTGGAGAAATCTACATTCATCCCGTGTGGTTGGAGGATTCCTAGGCGGAAGATGAGGCGCTCTTCCTCCAGGCGTCGTGTGGTCAGGGTCTGGTGATGGAGGAGGCCAAGGACCTGTCCGGAGGTCATGAGAAGGTTCAGGACCAGTCGAGTGCACCCTGCCCCCTGCCCCCTGTAAAAACGCCATCCCATATTCCCAATTCCTTCGCCTCTGCCGCATCTGCTCCCAGGAGGACCAATTCGACTACCGAACTACCCAAATGGCCTCCTTTTTCAAAGACTGCAATTTTCCCTCCAACGATGTTCTCCACTACATCTCCTCCACTTCCCGCACCTCCGCCCTTGAACCCTGCCCCTCCAATCACCACCAGGACAGAACCCCACTGGTCTTCACCTTCCACCCCACCAACCTCTAGATACATCGTATCATCCTCCGTCATTTCAGCCACCTCCAAACAGACCCCATCACCAGGGATATATTTCCCTCCCCTCCCCTATCAGTCTTCCCGAGAGACCACTCCCTCCTGACTCCCTCGTCAGGTCCACACCCCCCACCAACCCAACCTCCACTCCCGGCACCTTCCCCTGCAACTGCAAGAAGTGCAAAACTTGCACCCACACCTCCCCCCTCACCTCCCTCCAAGGCCCCAATGAATGCTTCCATATCTGTCGCAAATTCACCTGCATCTCCACACACATCATTTACTGTATCTGCTGCACCCGATGTGATCTCCTCTACATTGGGGAGACAGGCTGCCTAGTTGCAGAACGTTTCAGAGAACACCTCTGGGACACCTGCACCAACCAACCCAACCGCCCCATGGCTGAACACTTTAATTCCCCCTCCCACTCCACCAAGGACATGCAGGTCCTTGGCCTCCCTCATCGCCAGACCCTGACCACACGACGCCTGGAGGAAGAGCGCCTCATCTTCTGCCTAGGAACCCTCCAACCACACCGGATGAATGTAGATTTCTCCAGCTTCCTCATTGCCCCTCCCCCCACCTTATCTCAGTCCCAACCCCCAGATTCAGCACCGCCCTCTTGACCTGCAATCTTCTTCCCGACATGTCCGCCCCCACCCCCTCTCTGGACTATCACCTCCTTCCACCTATCATATTCCCATCGCCCCCTCCCCCAAATTCCCTCCCCGCTACCTTTTATCTCAGCCCACATGGCACCCAGCCTCATTCCTGAAGAAGGGCTTATGCCCGAAACGTCGATTCTCCTGCTCCTCAGATGCTGCCTGGCCTGCTGTGTTTTTCCAGCACCACATTTTTCAACTTTATAAAATTAGGGTCATGAATAAGGTGAATAGCCAAGATCTTTTTCCTATGGTAGGGGAGTACAAAACCAGAGAGCATAGGTTTAAAATGAAAGAGGAAAGATTTTAAAAAGGACCTGAGGAGTAACCTTTTCACGCAGAAGGTGGTGCACATATGAAACAAGCTACCAGAGGAAGTGGTGGAGGCTAATATAATTGCAATATTTAAAAAGCATCTGGATAGGTATATGCATAGGAAGGATTTAACGGGATATGGGCCAAACGCTGGTAAATGGGACTCGGTCAGGTTGGAGGTTGGAATGTCAAGGCTGGTGCAGATGAAGGGTCAGTTTCCATGTGTGTGACTCTATGACTCTACCTGCCTGGATGGACATAGATTCCAGTCACTGGGACTCTGTTATCTGCAGATCACTGACTCTTAATACAGTGGGTAGAACTATCTTCTTGCAGCTCCTCTGTGTGCTCCTTCAGCCTTTTGCTACCTTCTGCTGAGGCTTTCTTTTGCTGCTCTGACCTTTATCAAGCCTCTCCACATGTCCAGTCACTCAGCTGCCTGAAGTGGGTCTTAGGGTCACCCACCACCGGGAAACACAAGCCTCTCACCACCAGAGATGGCAACTCTGTGCCACTGGTTGAGCAGCCACGTGTCTTGCCAATATATTTAATGCACTGACCCATCCTTTCTTAGCTTGGATGGCTATCTGCCATCTACATGTCAATTTATATGCCCTAACTTTAACCCTGATGGCTGTGCTACCCTACGCTTGCTGACTGAAAGTCCCAAACTCTTTCAGTGAGACCTTTTAAATAGCTCCTCAGGAGCTTAACAATCGGTGAATTGTTGGAGTTGCAGGTTTCAGGCACCCTCTCCCACACTTGCATTGAAATGTGTGTTCTGAACACAATGGGATCCTATTCCCATCCTGACTGACAATTGAAAATCCATCACATTGTATCTCTGCTTATACAACAATCCTGTGTTAATGCCACTGCATTTATCTGTTCACTTAGGTCTGTACCTAGCTTCATTTCAAATGATTATTTAATGTTACCTGAAAATAACAATGCTTTCTGTTTTAACCACTCTTCAAGGAAATATTTAATCTTACAACAATCTTCTGAATAATAACATTTTTCTGAATGTATCTCCTCTCTTTTGTAGTGAGAATTTTAAATTTCTGACTTTTCAATTAGAATAAGCCATCTTTTGATTATAAATCCATTAACTCAATTTTCCAACTGTAAAAAGGTTTTATTTCCTTCAACTTCATCTAATTCAGTGGAAATAGTCCTTATATCTCAGGTCTGTGATTACAATTGTAATTTTTGAAAACCAGGTACTTTTCTGGTGAAGCATGTTACATGTTCTTAACACCATTTTGAAATAAACGGTGTCCAGATCTCCATTGGTCTCTACCTGTGGTACACTTAATGTTTACATAGATTTATCATTACTTCTTTATTCTTATTGTCTACGCCTAATTTCTAAATCAAAAGTGAGTTTAACTACCTGCTGTCCACAGGCCTAACCATCATCAGGTACTTTCATAATCTTTTTCTCCAACGCAATGTCCGAAGTGTGTATGTAGTGAGATATGTTTATAACTTTTTTAGATATTAATTATACCAAGTAACATTCATAAAACACAAGTGCTGTGCAATAACCAATGCAAACAACAGTGAATCTAGCCATCACCCCTTGGTAGTCAGTGGCTTACCGTTACTGAATTCCACCACTATCAATAAATTGCCATTGATTAGAAGTGTTGGCTGAACCAGTCATATAAATACAGGGTGATCAGAACAGGTCAGGGGCTAGGAATTCTGCAGTGCATAACCCACTTTGTTCAGTATCTACCAGGTACAACTCAGGAATGTGATGAAATATTCCCCATTTGCTTGGTTAAGTGTAACTACAACAAAACTCAAGAATCTCAATACCACCCAGGACAAAGTAGCTCTTTTGATTTATATCATATCTGCCATGTTCAGTGTTCACTTCTTCACTACCAACACACACTAGCAGTAGTGTACATTGTCTATAAAATACAACCGGAACAATTGTCTGGCAGCACCTTAGCCATAGCCTTTTCATCTTCTGCCCTTTCCTTTCATCGCAGGCCCATGAACATGTTCCCCTCAGTCTGACCTTCAACCCCAGCAGTCTTCATATTTCTACTGCTCATCCTTTGCCATCTCCAATATAAGGCCACAACCAAACACATCTGACCCTACCCACCCCTTTCAGCACACCAAATGGGATTATTTCTCCTGCAAAAACTGTTCTACTGTTTAATCAACTCTCCTAAGTTTCTGCCCTTCCAGCTTTCCATGTAAATACAGAAGGCGGCCTTTTAACCTAATCTCCCTTCTTCATCATCCAAGGTCCCAAACATTCTCTCCAGACCAAATAACAATTTACTTGCACTTATTTCAATTAAGTCTTCAGTATTCATTCTTCATGATATGGTTTCCGCTAGACTGGGATGACAAAATGCTTTGTGGAATGCCTCATTGCAGTCTGCAAGCAGTCACCTAACAGTCTTACAGTCATCTTAATTCTCCAGCTTGTTCTTAGCCTCCTTTCTCTGGTCTCAGCCTCCTGCAGTATTCAAATGAGGCTTAGTGCAAGCTAATAATACAGTGCTTAAACTCTTGATGAAGTAATTTAAAGAATTCTAGGCTCAATTTCACATCTTATCTCCACTCTTTTCTTTGCTTGTTGTAGGTTTTTTCTCTTGTTTTTCTCTCTTTCCTGTCTTTGCTTTCAAATGGTAGTTATTCGTGACTCAGCCATACTCACAAACTCCAAGGATCGGATCTGGTGTGATCTTATTGAATGTTGGAGCAGGCTTGAGAGATCAAATGGCCTAATTCCTTCTCTTAATTTGTACGTTTATAGGTTTCTTTTGTTACTTTACTCATCCCATTACTATTTCCTTTAGCCTTGTACCATTAATCGTTATATCATTTCATCGCTTTGTCATCTACATGTTACAGATCTTTCATTTAGTCCTGTCTCCCACTCTTCCTCCATTTATTTGCTTAAAACCTAAATTTTTAACCTTTAACAGTTCTAACAAAGCATCAACAACCTGAAATATTTCTCTCTATTTCTATTCTCTCAGTACAGGTGCTCCCTGAACAGCTGAGTAATTCCAGCATCTTTTATTCCTTTTTCAGATTTTTCGCATCTGCAGCATTTTGCCGCGTTCTTCTTACTCTAGTTCTTTCTCCCAAAACAAATTAATGTATATTTGCTATGTCTTTCCATTCTGTTGACTTATGCCCCCTGACATTTTGCTGTCTACCTCTCTGTTTGCCAAGCTCTAAGTATTATTGGGACATTTCGGTATCACGTTTCAAGTTAATATCAAGTCAATATCAAGTGTCCAAGAACAAAGTACTAAGCTGTGGGGTACACTTCCAATTTTTCACTGACACAAACTAAATTTATTAATACTAACCTTGTTGTTTCCTATCTGCCATTCGCATTATTACATTTCCTCATTATATATTCAGATTTGCTCAGAAGCATATCTTCAGACAACCTTTCAAAGTCCCAAGCACAAAATCTGCCTCACTGACTTTATTCAATTATCAGTTCTTCACCCAATTCTATTACATTTGTCAACCATGACTTTTCTTTGAACAAATCCTGGTTTCTTTTGATCAAGCTATGTGTTTTTAAATGTTGGTTGATTTTTATTGTGAATTACGTATTCTGATGAATTGCTTGCAGCTGATGTGAGACGACTGATCTGTCATGATCCACTTTATCTTTCTTGTGAAATGTGGTATTAGTGACCATCTTTTGTTACAGTCCAATTTCCTCGCACAGTTTAAATACCTAAGGAGGATATTTTGACTAGAGCTTTTCCTCAGTGATGCCTTCAGCAGCCTTACGGATAGAGTATTAGGAGCTAGTGACTAATCTATTTTGGGAACTAATTTTAAAGAAGAAATTATTTTGCGACCATTATCTCCAAGGTGGTTATGCATTATCATTTCTACTCCTATCTCCTGTCACTCAAAGAGCATTGAAGGCAGCATGAACAGAGTCCTGGATATCAAATCTCCCACTTGTCCCATTTGAAGGGAGGTGTAGTCAAATTATTTACCCAAGGGATGTCAGAATAGTGCTTAGTTAGAATTAAGCTGAAAATGTGTTGCTGGAAAAGCGCAGCAGGTCAGGCAGCATCCAAGGAGCAGGAGAGTCGATGTTTCGGGCATGAGCCTTTTTCCAGCAGCGCATTTTCAGCTCTGATCTCCAGCATCTGCAGTCCTCACTTTTTCCTTAGTTAGAATTAAGCAATTAATAGATTCAAGAAAGAAATAGATATGTTTCTGATGAAAGGTGGAATAAAGGGGTACGGATAGCAGGCAGGAAAGTGGAGTTGAGACCGGGATAAGGTCAATCATGGGAGCAAGCTCGAAGATCTAAATTGCCTACTCCTGCTCCTAATTTCTGTGCTCCAGTGCTCCTCAGAACAACAGGCAGCTTAGTGACAGTGAAAAGGATAGTAAGGACCAATCCACCATGGCGTTGCAGTTATTTGATACATCAATCTCTCAGAATTATGGCACTTGACATGCCACAACTGCTTCAGTATAATGTGGGTTTGGGACTGTAAGATCAAGCTAGCTAATTAACATGAGATGGAGGTCTCTTCTGCCTCCCAGATGCTTTTACAGAGCATGAGAAACCAACCGTCTCCCGTGAACCTGGTTCAGCTGGAAGAAGCACTAGAACAGATGGGAATGTAATGCTGGCTTTTGAAAAGTCCCAATGTGGGTTGAGGATTTTGCAACCTCACCTGTGATCTAGCCCAATAAGAAGCACTCAGAAGATATAAATTCCTGAAGGCAGATTAGCAAATCAAATTTAAAAATAAATACTGCTTCAAACATCTTCTCCAGCTGCAGAAATGTGAATTGCTGAATCCCCAGTCCCTTCTGTTCCGGGAGCTGTTGTTCTCTGCTCTGAAAAGCCGATTGTGACAGCTGTTGCACGTCACTGGGTGTGTATGGGCTGCCCAGAGTTGACCGGCACTCCCAATCCAGGAAACCCAGAATTCCTTTCACCAACTTGAAATGTTGGTAACCGAGCATTTATTCAGGGGAGAGATTGGATCGGACAATGTAGTTACAGATGGACAAAGTGGCAGTTAGAGATTGAAGAAAAGCTCAGTATTCTGTATGCATGTAGTGTCAGAGAGATGTGGTGAAGAGCCTGATAAGATGACAAGTGAATTGCAAAACAGTGGGAATTTTGTTTTGCAACCTTTCCAGATGGCACATTATAGAAAGACCACAGAGATGTAGCAGCAAGCAGCTGTTTTGTATGTCAGCAGCAAAATGGCACCCCACATGAACAGAGATGATTAAAAAGCATCATTCCAAAACAGGGAGCCTTGTAAAAGGTCAGATGCTGAAAGTTATGTCAATGTAGTCAAAATCTGAAACTCACTGTGTTCAGGTAACAAATGATTGTCGTAAATTTAACCATGATATTGGCTGGTTATGCTGTCAACGTCAACCTATTCAAGTTAACTATTTTCCTTCAAGCACTATCGAAATAACAAAAATGGGAGATACAGTCTGCAAATGTTACATAATTCAGAGCATAATTAATGCCAAATAATATTTGGTACTGAACATATTGCAAGATATTTAGGAGAGTGCATTAATTATAGTTAATTTAGTTATATTTTAAATCAGGATATCTGATGGGACTGTAATGTCTTAAACTTGAACCTTGCTGATTATTGTCCACTTGCGTTGTCATAGTATTGAGCAGTATTTCTCAGGAAGTGAAAGTATTTTGATTTCATAGCAATATTGTTTCTCTGCTAACATGAGTTTGTTAGTGCAATTTATGGTGATATAGGAGCAGTATTTATAGCTGGATATTCAAAGGTGTCTGAAACTGGTGTGGAAAGCCTGCAATTGTTCAATTGACTGTTTCTGGAAGTAACATCGGATTCAATGTCATTTTTTTTTCAGCACAGGCCCTTCAGCCCATGATGTTGTGCTGACCACTGATCCTCATGTATGCACCCTCAAATTTCTGTGACCATATGCATATCCAGCAGTCTCTTAAATGTCCCCAATGACCTTGCTTCCACAACTGCTGCTGGCAACGCATTCCATGCTCTCACAACTCTCTGTGTAAAGAACCCGCCTCTGACAACCCCCCTATACTTTCCTCCAACCAGCTTAAAACTATGACCCCTCGTGTTAGTCATTTCTGCCCTGGGAAATAGTCTCTGGCTATCGACTCTATCTATGCCTCTCATTATCTTGCATACCTCAATTAGGACCCCTCTCCTCTTTCTTTTTTCCAATGAAAAAAGTCCGAGCTCAGTCAACCTCTCTTCATAAGATAAGCCCTCGAGTCCAGGCAGCATCCTGGTAAACCTCCTCTGAACCCTCTCCAAAGCATCCACTTCTTTCCTATAATAGGGCGACCAGAACTGGACGCAGTATTCCAAGTGCGGTCTAACCAAAGTTTTTACAAAGCTGCAACAAGATCTCATGACTCTTAAACTCAATCCCCTTGTTAATGAAAGCCAAAACACCATATGCTTTCTTAACAACCCTGTCCACTTGAGTGGCCATTTTAAGGCATCGATGTACCTGCAAAGATCCCTCTGTTCCCCCACACTGCCAAGAATCCTATCCTTAATCCTGTACTCAGCTTTCAAATTCGACCTTCCAAAATGCATCACTTCGCATTTATCCAGGTTGAACTCCATCTGCCACCTCTCAGCCCATCTCTGCATCCTGTCAATGTCTCGCTGCAGCCTACAACAGCCCACTATACTGTCAACGACACCTCCAACCTTTGTGTTGTCTGCAAACTTGCTGACCCATCCTTCAATCCCCTCATCCAAGTCATTAATAAAAATTACAAACAGTAAAGGCCCAAGGACAGAGTCCTATGGAAGATCATTCGCCACTGACTTCCAGGCAGAATATTTTCCTTCTACTACCACTGGCTGTCTTCTGTTGGCCAGCCAATTCTGTATCCAGACAGCTAGGTTCTCATATATCCCAGTAAAAAATGAGGTCTGCAGATGCTGGAGATCACAGCTGCAAATGTGTTGCTGGTCAAAGCACAGCAGGCCAGGCAGCATCTCAGGAACAGAGAATTCGACGTTTCGAGCATAAGCCCTTCATCAGGAATAAGAGAGAGAGAGAGCCAAGCAGGCTAAGATAAAGGGTAGGGAGGAGGGACTAGGGGGAGGGGCGATGGAGGTGGGATAGGTGGAAGGAGGTCAAGGTGAGGGTGATAGGCCGGAGTGGGGTGGGGGCGGAGAGGTCAGGAAGAGGATTGCAGGTTAGGAGGGCGGTGCTGAGTTGAGGGAACCGACTGAGACAAGGTGGGGAGAGGGGAAATGAGGAAACTGGAGAAATCTGAATTCATACCTTGTGGTTGGAGGGTTCCCAGGCGGAAGATGAGGCGCTCCTCCTCCAGCCGTCGTGTTGTTGTGTTCTGCCGGTGGAGGAGTCCAAGGACCTGCATGGAGGAGTCCAAGGACCCCCACCAACCCAACCTCCACCCCCGGCACCTACCCCTGCAACCGCAGGAAATGTAAAACTTGCGCCCACACCTCCACACTCACTTCCCTCCAAGGCCCCAAGGGATCCTTCCATATCCGCCACAAGTTCACCTGTACCTCCACACACATCATCTATTGCATCCGCTGCACCCGATGTGGCCTCCTCTATATTGGTGAAACAGGCCGCTTACTTGCGGAACGCTTCAGAGAACACCTCCGGGCCGCCCGAACCAACCAACCCAATCACCCCGTGGCTCAACACTTTAACTCTCCCTCCCACTCCATCGAGGACATGCAGGTCCTTGGACTCCTCCACCGGCAGAACACAACTACACGACGGCTGGAGGAGGAGCGCCTCATCTTCCGCCTGGGAACCCTCCAACCACAAGGTATGAATTCAGATTTCTCCAGTTTCCTCATTTCCCCTCCCCCCACCTTGTCTCAGTCGGTTCCCTCAACTCAGCACCGCCCTCCTAACCTGCAATCCTCTTCCTGACCTCTCCGCCCCCACCCCACTCCGGCCTATCACCCTCACCTTGACCTCCTTCCACCTATCCCACCTCCATCGCCCCTCCCCCTAGTCCCTCCTCCCTACCCTTTATCTTAGCCTGCTTGGCTCTCTCTCTCTCTCTTATTCCTGATGAAGGGCTTATGCTCGAAACGTCGAATTCTCTGTTCCTGAGATGCTGCCTGGCCTGCTGTGCTTTGACCAGCAACACATTTGCAGCTCTCATATATCCCATTCCTCCTGACCTTCTGAATGAGCCTACCATGGGGAACCTTACCAAATGCCTTGCTGAAGTCCACATACACCACATCCACAGCTCGACCCTAATCAACTTTTCTAGTCACATCCTTAAAGAACTTGATAAGTTTTGTGAGGCATGACCTGCCCCTCACAAAGCCGTGTTGGCTGCATTTAATTAAGCCATGCTCTTCCAGATGGTCATAAATCCTATCCCTCAGAATCTTTTCTAACACCTTGCAGACGACAGACGTGAAGCTTACTGATCTGTAATTGCCGGGGATTTCCCTATTTCCTTTCTTGAAGAGAGGAATTACATTTGCCTCTCTCTAGTCCTCAGGTATGACTCCAATGGAGAGCAAGGATGCAAAGATCTTTGCAAGTGGCGAAGCAATCGCATTTCTCGTTTCCCAAAGCAGCCGAGGACAAATCTGGTCCGGGCCTGGCGACTTGTCAATCTTAATGTTTGACAAAATGTTCAGCACATCAGCTTCCTCATAGACAATAACTCATGTCTATTGGCATCATAGTTTCCTCTTCCCCAATTAAATATCCTCCCATTTTGCCTAATTCTCTCCTTCTCCATAGCTATGTAGAATGTGAGGCAGTTGTGGTCACTATCAACAAAATGCTCTCCCACCACAAGACCTGATACCTACCCCGGCTCGTTTCTGAGCACCAAGTCTAGAATGGCCTCTCCCCTCGTCGGCCTGTCAACATACTGAACACACCTTACAAAAAACAGCTCCATTCAAATCTCTGCTTGAAGGAGGTTCCAATCAATATTGGGAAAGTTAAAGTCACCCATTGCAACAACCCTACTATGTCCACACTTTTCCAAAATCTGCCGACCTATGCTTTCTTCCATCTCCCTGCTGCTATTGGGGGGCCTGTAGTAAACCCCTAACGAGGTGACTGCTCCCTTGCTGTTCCTAATTTCCACCCATACTGACTTGGTAGGCAGATCTTCCTCGACAATGGAAGCTTCTGTAGCTGTGATACCCTCTCTGATTAGCAGTGCTATACCCCCTCCTCTTTTTACCCCCTCCCTATTCTTTTTAAATGCTCTAAACCCTGGAACATCCAGCAACCATTCCTGCCCCTGAGAAGCCCATGTCTCTGTTATGGCCACAACATCATAGCACCAGGTAGTGATCCATGCTCTAAGTTCATCACTTTTATTCCTGATACTCCTTGCATTAAAGCAAACACACTTTAACTGATCCCTTGGTTCCTTCCCAGGAAAATCCTTCCCCCTAGCTGGTCTACCTCTTGCTATTGCCTCATCTGCATCAACTCTCACCTCTGGTATACAGCTCAGGTTCCCACCCCCTTGCCGTACTAGTTTAAACCCTCTCAAATTATTCGAGCAAACCTTCCACCCAGGACATTGGTTCCCTTCCAGTTCAGATGCAACCCGTCCTTCTTGTACAGATCCCACCTTCCCCAGAAGGCATCCCAATTATCTACATATCTGAAGCCCTCCCTCCTACACCAGCTGCACAGCCACGTGTTAAGCTGTGTCGCTCCCTGTTCCTTGCCTCGCTATCGCGTGGCACTGGCAGTAAACTAGAGAACACTACTGTGTTCGTCCTGCTTTGCAGCTTCCATCCTAACTCCCTGAAATCACTTTTTATATCCTTAATCCTTTTTCTGGCTATATCATTTGTGCCAATATGTAATACGATTTCTGGCGGTTCGCCCTCCCCTTTTAGAACCTTGTACACCCGATTGGAGACGTCCCGGACCCTGGCACTGGGGAGACAACATATCTTGCAGGAATCCCGATCCTGACCACAAAATCTCCTGCCAATTCCCCTAACTATCAAGTCCCTTCCATGAGTACTTTTCTATTCTGCCCCCTTCCCTTCTTTGCCACAGTGTCAGGCTCAGTGCCAGAGAACTGACTACTATGGCTGATGGTGAAGATGATACAACAAACTACAACAGGATGTAGGTAGGCTAGCTTAATGAGCAACTAACAGAATTGAATTCACAGAATTGTAAGGTGATGAAATTTAAAAGAAGGGATAACATAGCGCAATATAAACTTACTAGCATAATTATAGCTGGGGGGAGATGATTGCACAGTAGCAATGGGCAGCACGGTGGCTCAGTGATTAGCGCTGCTGCCTCACAGCACAAGGGTGCTAGGTTCGATTCCAGCCTCGGACGACTGTCTGTGTGGAGTTTGCACGTTCGCCCTACGTCTGTGTGGGTTTGCTCTGGTTTCCCCTCATAATCCAAAGATGCGCAGGTCAGGTGAATTCACTATGCTAAATTGTTAGGTGCATTAGTCAGAGGGAGATGGCTTACTCTTTGGAGGGTCAGTGTGCATTGGTTGGGCCGAAGGGCCTGTTTCCACACTGTAGGGAATCTAACCTAATGATCCAAAAGCTCAGGCTAATGTTCTGGGTTAAATTCAATCTGGAATTGAAAAATACTTTTAAAACTATTGTTCTTTTGTAATATAAAAACTCATCCATCCAGGGACTAACACAAAGAATTTTTTTAAATTTAATTTCTTCATGAGAAATGGGTACTGCTGGCTAAAGGGCTGGTTATAGAGTATTTGTGAACCAGATGGGTTTTTATGACCGTCGACAATATAGTCACTTCCTGGACCCATCAGCAGCAGCGCCACAAGAAATATAATGACCTGACTGCAGTGATTGTAATGAGGTCAGCTAAGTGGACCTCATAGAATACGAGCTGCCTGATTGAACCAGATTAACAGCCCCTGTCAGGCAGCCATGACTGACTGTTATTAATAGGAGTGTCAGAGGTTCTATTCACTCTGAGAGCTGGCCCTGAGGAAGCTGGATCAGTGTCAAGGATTTGCCATATGTAAAGATTGGACTCAGTGTGCAATAAGAATGCTATTTTTCTGGGCAAATGACATTGGGGCAGATGAAAAGCAATGATTAATTCTCCTGGCAGCTTATCTGCCCACAGTTTTTTTTTCAATTATTAAGAAACTAATTGTCTCTGAGGCACCAGATACTAAAACTTTTCAAAAGTTGATGGATTTAGTTAAGGAATCTCAAGCTTCCTCAAATTCTGAGACACTATTAGTTTTACTTGGCAATTTGAGAACAAAGGGGAGTCTGTATTGGGGTTTTTTCCAGATTAAGATGACTATCAGAGGAATGTGACTTTGGTTTAACCCTTAGTGAGATGCTGAGAGACTGTTTGGGATGTGGGATTAATGATGTAACTGTAAAAGCACCTACTACCTGATGCCCAACAGGCACTACAACTGGCTTTATCACTGGAAAATGTAGCGAGTGGAGTTTATGAGTTAAAGGTATTCCAATGGAAGTCGACATCCTCAGCAGTCTGACTGACCTTGACCTTAAGTTAAGGCATTTTTATAGCCTCCATCAGGAAGTACCTTTTACAGAGGAACTTTAGGTCAACCTACAGCAAAACCCCAAAACAAAACCAATCCTTGGCCAAACGATTAAAATTTTCTTCAGAATCTGAATTGCCAAGCCATTGTAGTTATTGCCAGTATGCGCACTTGAGACAGTAAAAGAGACCCACCAGACATAAATAGAATAAGAAACCTCATAGACCAGTATCGAGGAGAGTACATATCCTGGCAAGTCTACCTACGTCTGGTTTGGAAGAGTTAAATTGCTCAGCAATATCCAAATCAGAATTAATAACAATAAACATTTGGTTAAATGGTCACCTGGTTCTAACTGAGGTCAATACCAATGCAGCCGTTTCAGTGATCACAGAACCAATCTTTACCAAAATTTGCTCAGGACTCCACCCTTAAGTTTGCATAAGAACCTATACAGGGGAACCTTTACAGCTTAAGGGTACAACTTTGGTCTGGTCTCTTATGAGACGTAGCTGGTTCAGCTACCATTTATTGTAGTAAAGGGATCAGGCACAAGTTGATGGTGTGAGATTGGTTGAGAAAGATTCACCTAAATTTTCCAATAGAAAATGGCAGTTAAGGTTCTTGGAAGATTTGTGTGTTGACTTGTGGATGTGGTGGTAGGTTAGCTTGCTGAGCTGGCGGGTCATTACGCAAACATTTCATCACCATTTCAAATAAACTTTAAATCACTTTTCACAGCTGGATAATTATCCAATCTCGCGTATAGAGAACTTACTCACAAAGCTGGCAAGGGGGCTGTCTTTTACAAAGCTGGACATGAGCCATGCCCACCCACAATTGTGATTAGATGAGGATTCCCAGAAGTATGCTACAAGTAATACCCATTGGCTTTGTACCAATGTATGAGGCTGCCTTTTGAGTTTCATCAACCTGTGCCATTTTCCAGCAGACGACGGAAAACATTTTGCAAGATCGCCATTTATCTGGACGATGTATGAGGAAGACCACTAAAGATCATTTAGAAAACTTAGACATAGTGCTTAAGTATTTCTCTAAGGTGGGTGTATGCCTTAAGAGGGAAACGTGTGTTCCAGGCACCCCAAGTGACTTACTTGAGCTACAGAGTCAACAAGGTTAGGTAAGATAGAGTGAGGGTGATCAAAGATGCCCCGGCTCCCATGTCTGTACCTGAGCTTGGGTCTTTCCTTGGGCTGGTGAATTTTTGTAGAAAATTAATTTATAACATGGCATCCATTCCGACACCCTTGCAGCTACTATTGAAAAAGGGTCAGCCTTGGAAATGATCTCCCAGCCGAGATGTAACTTTAGGAAAATAAGAAGCAACTATTGTTATCTAAGGTACACTATGATCCCATGTGATCCCAAGAGAGATACCCTTTTAATACCCTTACAGACATAAATTTGTACTGGTAACAGACGATAAACCCCTGCTTGGGTTATTTAAAAAGGACAGGGCCACGCTGTCCATAGCTTCAGGTCAAATTCAGTGGTGGTTTCTTATTCTGAGTGCATGCAATGACAAGTTGGAACACTGTCCTGGAGGTCAAGTGACAAATGCAGATGCATTGAGCTGGTTCCCACTGGCAGATACACTGCCGTTGGTGCTGCCACGAGAAGAGTCCATTTTGGTTTTAAACTTTCTGGACACTCTCCTGGTTACTGCTGACAATAGCAGACTGTGGCCACAAAAAATGTCCCATTCTGGCAAAGCTAAAACAGCTGGTGATGGTGGGAGATACAAAAAGACTATCACAGCCAGTATTGGAACCTTTTTAGATGTGGAGAGACCAGATCACAGTGAGGGATGGCATATTATTATGGGGAATAAGAGTGGTTGTCTCAAGCAAAGGTCGTCGGCAGACACTGTCTGAACTCCATTAGGGTCATCCAGGGGTTTCCAAAATGAAGAATCTGGTAAGAAGCTATATTTGGTGGCCAGGATTGGATGCTGATATAGCTGTGTTGGTAGGCCAGTGCCCAGACTGCCAACAAGGACAGGAATTACTGCCAGTAGCTCCCCCACATCTGCCAGGTAAACCCTGCACTCGGTTACACATTGACTCTACAGGCCCTTTCAAGGGCTGTATGTTCTTAGTCATTGTGGATGCCCACTCAAAGTGGTCGGACATGCATAGAATTTACTTGTCAAACATGGGGATGATGATTGAAAAGTTGAGAGTATCTTTTGCAATACACAGACTCCCAGAGGTGTTGGTCACACACAATGGGCAACCATTTACCAGGAGGGAATTCAAGTATTTCTTAAAGTCGAATGGCATTTGGCATGTAAAGACAGCTCCATACTATCCATCATCCAATTGTCTGGTGGAAAGAGCAGTCAAAACTTTGAAGGCAGGCTTAAAAAAACAGGCTAGATCTTCACTCAATGCCAAACTGGCCCAGTTCCTGTTTGATTTTGGACCACTTCCCTCACAACTAAGGGGCAACTCCAGCAGAGTTGCTAATGGGGAGAAGACTATGTACCGGGTTAAATTCTCGGACCTGGGGAGAGGCTGAGGTGGCATCAGGCCCAATCCAGGCATAAGACTCCACTAAGCGAGAGAGACAGTTTACTTCAAAGGCTGAGATTTGGTGCTGAAACCACCGATATGACTTTGTGTGGGCAAGAGGCATGGTCAACGCAAGGTCAGGTCCATGATGTAGTGTCAAAGAGGCAGTTCTGATCAAGCACGTGGATCATATGAATGCTTCAACCTTGCAAAGGGGTCAGGAGCAAAACATACCCAAGCTGTCAGAATATCCGACAAGGCTGTCAGAGCCCGTGGGTTCTTCCCCTCCGCCTAGTGTTGAAGAAACCTCTGAGGACTGGATGGTCATAGGTGATGCCACAGTCATGACGTTGTTACCGCTGGAAGGTGAATTTTGGCCGAGACCCTCCTGCCACTAGAGGTGGAGTTGGAGGAACCTGACCTGGTGTGAAAATGCCCCAGGAGAAGCTCTTGGAAAAAGTTATGGACCTATGACTCAGGACTCTGAAGGGAATGGATGCAGTGATTGTAATAAGGTCAGCTGGGTGGACCTCATAGAATATGAGTTCCCTGATTAGGGCTGTTAATCTGGTGTAATCAGGGAGCCCTGGCTGACAGATATGAACAGGAATGTCAGGGGTTCTGTTCACTCTAAGAGCTGGCTCTGTGCTAGCTGGGTCAGTGTCATGTACTGTGTACATGTGAATAAAGACAGATTTTGTGACAGGTTACTGGTCTATGTGGAGTTATTTCATACACATGTTGGAGGTGAGTTATGGAGTTGGAATTAACATCTGTTAAGAAATCCCGACATGTGTGAGGTACTGCCAAGCCAAAGATAAAGGACGGTTCATTTGCCACTGCTCCAGAGGTTGAGGTCACAGATATATTCTGCTATAGGGAATTCAGATAAGGACTCAATGGGGTGGCATATAGGGCAGTGCTGAGGTGTATGCACAGCGAGATGCTGCAATGCTAACCAGCCTCCAGTTATATATAAAGGAGTTAGGCTCCAAGCTGGCAGAGGGCATAATACTGCGCTTGCTCTGTCCACAGCCTTTGCTGCTCCTCCCTTCCTCCTTGACATAGAACAGCCAAAGTTCAAACTCTTCCAGTTGGGCAAGTTTTCTTTTAGCATATTCCTTTAAAAATATAGTTTTGTGATAGTTATGCGGTGTATTTTTGGCTGCAGTGTGTGCTATTTCTTCAAAGTTCCTTTGACAGAATTCTCGAACCAGCTGGAAGAACAAGGGCAGAAAAGTGTATGGAAGCAACGGTAGGTATTTCAAGTCTCACGCCACCCTGATTTGACACCTTTCCACATCGCATATCTACACCATATGAACAGTAGCAGTACCAGAAAGCAGCTCATCATCTCCTTCTCAAGGACAACTAGGACGAGCAGCAAATACTGGTCTAGCTTAGATCCCACAGAACAATTAAATTAGTGTTGTGAAGAGTGTTATTTGATTCCCATTTCAAGACCAGCAGACGAATGATTTAAAATGAAAACAGCTCCTGTTGAGATTTCCACCTCAAAAATAACAGTTTTAGCTATCTGAGCATTCCCAAATGTGGCAAAACATTTTAATCTCTTGGAATTATCAGGGCATCATACTGTGGTTGAATCTTAAATACAGAAAATTCCCATCAGTGCATCTGCGAAAGTATCATCTTGCACAGGGCCCATATAATGTTGCATAATGCCATCAGTGTTATTTTGGAAAGAATGTGAAGAGGCATTTAATTGTAATCAAAGCATCACAGATTTTCTCTTCGAATTCTGGAGTTGTAGGTGAAGAACAATTACACCAGTGGATTCACTATGCAAACCTGCTCTCGAATTTCATATGGCCTACTCACCAGCTCTCCCACTAACCATTTACTTCCCCAAGCCTTCACGTGGGCTGCTAGGTAGGAGGAACAAAATGCAAGATGTTGACAAGCAGGAGGGTTGGATATTCCCAAGTGAGTGGGAGAGCAGGGGAGGTGAGTATATTTATATTTTGAAACGTGTTTTATTTCAGAAGTAATTTCATTTACTAATACAGGCATTTAGGAATGTGCAGAATTTCAATGAGGAGGGTATAATGTTTTAGAATAGAATAGAATATCCTTTATTGTCACATGTACTCAAATACAGATGTACAGGAGTACAGTGAAACATTTTACAATGTTGCCTCTTATGGCATCATCTTAGACACATGTATCTAGGTACAAATCTGGGATACAAAAAGAGGAATTTAAAAAAGAAAGTAGTTGCATTACTTTACAGAAATAAGACGTAGTTAAAAGGTTAGCCATTACGTCATGTAAACAAATTACACATGATGTTGTGGTTCTGTTCGCCGAGCTGGAAGTTTTTGCTGCAAACGTTTCGTTCCCTGGCTAGGGAACATCATCAGTGCTATTGGAGCCTCCTGTGAAGCGTTGCCTTGATGTTTCCTCCGGCATTTATAGTGGTTTGTTCTTGCCGCTTCCGGGTGTCAGTTTCAGCTGTAGTAGTTTGTATGTGGGGTCCAGGTCGATGTGTCTGTTGATGGATGTTCTTGCCGTTTCCGGGTGTCAGTTTCAGCTGTAGTGGTTTGTATATGGGGTCCAGGTCTATGTGTCTGTTAATGGAGTTTGTGGATGAATGCCATGCCTCTAGGAATTCCCTGGCTGTTCTCTGTCTGGCTTGTCCTATGATGGTAGTGTTTTCCCAGTCAAATTCATGTTCCTGGTTGTCTGAGTGTATGGAGAGGGAAGCACTGAAAGCACTGAAAAATGACAAGAACATAATCATACTACCGGCAGATAAAGGCAGAATGACGGTCATCTTAGATAAATCAGACTACATCAATAAAGCACAACAACTACTCGCAGACACCAACACCTACCAAATGAAGGATTCCGACCCCACACCACAACTCACCAATAGAATAATCAACACACTAAGGAATCTACATAAAAATGGACAGATAACCAAAGCGGACCAGCAAAGAATGAAACCTGAAAGCAACAACACCCCCAGATTCTACGGACTACCCAAAGTACACAAACCAGACATCCCACTCAGACCCATAGTATCACTACCAGGGACACCAGCATACAAACTGGCCAAAGAACTACAACAAAAACTGAAACACCTAGTCAGCGGATCCAAACACTCCATACAATCAACACAGGAATTCTTGGACATCATCAGGAATACACACATAGACAAAGAAGAAACCATGGTATCATTCGACGTGACGGCACTGTTCACATCAATTGACAAAACCCTAGCCAGAGAAACAATAGCCAACCTACTGGACATACATAACAGAACACAGGAGGCCGAACCTATCAACAAGGACGGCATACTTAAACTACTAGACCTGTGCCTCACCACACACTTTACATTCAACAATCAGATATACAAACAAATCAACGGAACACCCATGGGATCACCAATCTCGGGACTCATAGCAGAGGCAGTTATGCAAAGGTTAGAACATACAGCCCTACCACAAATCCAACCCAAACTCTGGATCAGATACGTCGATGACACCTTTGTAATCATCAAAAACACAGAAATAGAAAAAACACACCGAATCATCAACGCCACACTCACAGGAATACGATTCACGAGAGAAGAGGAAAAGGATAGCCAACTCCCATTCCTAGACGTGTTAGTAGAGAGAACACCCAACGGAGAATTCACCACAAGGGTACACAGGAAACCAACACACACAGACCAAGTCCTAAACTATGAAAGCAACCACCCCAACACACACAAACGAAGCTGCATCAGGACACTATTCAAAAGAGCCACAACACACTGCAGTACACCAGAACTGCGAAAAGAGGAAGAGGAACACCTATACAAGGTATTCGCCAAAAACGGATACCCACGCAACTTTATCACCAGATGCCTAAGAGATAGACCACGGAACGAGGACATGCCACAACCAAAAGGACTAGCCACACTACCATACGTCAGGAGCGTCTCAGAACTGACAGCCAGACTACTGCGACCCTTAGGACTCATAACAGCACACAAGCCAACTTACACACTCAGACAACAACTCACTAGAACAAAGGACCCAATACCCAGCATGAGCCAAACTAACATAGTTTACAAAATACCATGCAAGGACTGCACAAAACACTATATAGGACAAACAGGAAGACAGCTGACGATCCGCATCCATGAACATCAGCTAGCCACGAAACGACACAACCAGCTATCCCTAGTAGCCATACACTCAGACAACCAGGAACATGAATTTGACTGGGAAAACACTACCATCAATGGACAAGCCAGACAGAGAACAGCCAGGGAATTCCTAGAGGCATGGCATTCATCCACAAACTCCATTAACAGACACATAGACCTGGACCCCATATACAAACCACTGCAGCTGAAACTGACACCCAGAAACGGCAAGAACATCCATCAACAGACACATCGACCTGGACCCCACATACAAACTACTACAGCTGAAACTGACACCCGGAAGCGGCAAGAACAAACCACTATAAATGCCAGAGGAAACATCGAGGCAGCGCTTCACAGGAGGCTCCAATAGCACTGATGATGTTCCCTAGCCAGGGAACGAAACGTTTGCGGCAAAAACTTCCAGCTCGGCGAACAGAACCACAACAACGGACACCCGAGCTACAAATCTTCAAATTACACATGAACATTAAATTGCAGTGGCTGAGTGCAGGGGCTTCCACACGTGGCCTGGCTGCCCATGCCAGACCCCAGTCCAACTGCCATCCCTGTCCCACTCCAAACTTCCAATCTGCTCCTCATCAGTTCTCAGTTGCTCCACGGTATCTTTTCTCCAGAGCTGCACCCCCCTCACCGGCACCTACTCTGGGACTGCTCCCCCTCCCCGGTCTCCACTCTGGGAATGGACCCCCTCCATGGTCCCCACTCTGGGACTGCTCCCCCTCTCCGGTCTCCACTCTGGGAATGGACCCCCTCCCCGGCCCCCACTATGAGACTGCTCCCCCTCCCCGGTCTCCACTCTGGGACGGGACCCCCTCCCTGGCCCCATTCTAGGACTGCTCCTCCTCCCCGGTCTCCACTCCAGGACTGCTCCCCCTACCCGGCCCCCACTATGAGACTGCTCCCCCTCCCCGGTCTCCACTCTGGGACTGCTCCCCGTCATCGGCCCCCACTCCGGGACTGCTCCCCCTCCCCGGCCCCCACTATGAGACTGCTCCCCCTCCCCGGTCTCCACTCTGGGACTGCTCCCCCTCACTGGCCCCCACTCCGGGACTGCTCCCCCTCCCCAGCCCCCACTATGAGACTGCTCCCCCTCCCCGGTCTCCACTCTGGGACTGCTCCCCTTCCCCGGTCTCCACTCTGGGACTGCTCCCCTTCCCTGGCCTCCACTGCAGACTGCTCCCCCTCCCCGGTCTCCACTCTGGGACTGCTCCCCGTCATCGGCCCCCACTCCGGGACTGCTCCCCCTCCCCGGCCCCCACTATGAGACTGCTCCCCCTCCCCGGTCTCCACTCTGGGACTGCTCCCCCTCCCCAGCCCCCACTCTGGGACTGCTCCCCCTCCCCAGCCCCCACTCTGGGACTGCTCCCCCTCCCCAGCCCCCACTCTGGGACTGCTCCACCTCACCGGCTCCCACTCTGGGACTGCTCCCCCTCCCCAGCCCCCACTCTGGGACTGCTCCCCCTCCCCAGCCCCCACTCTGGGACTGCTCCCCCTCCCCAGCCCCCACTCTGGGACTGCTCCCCCTCCCCAGCCCCCACTCTGGGACTGCTCCCCCTCCCCAGCCCCCACTCTGGGACTGCTCCCCCTCCCCCGCCCCCACGCTGGGACTGCTCCCCCTCCCCAGCCCCCACTCTGGGATTGCTGCCCCTCACCAGCCCCTGCTCCAGGACTGCTCTCCCTCCCCAGCTCCCACTCCGAGACTGATCCCCCTCCTCAACCCCCACTCTGGGACTGCTCCCCCTCTCCGGCCACCATTCTGGGAATGCTCCCCCTCCCTGGCCCCCACTCTGGGACTGCTGCCCCTCTCTGGCCCCCACTCTGGGACTGCTCCCCCTCCCCTGCTCCCACACTGGGACTGCTCCCCCTCCGTGCCCCCACTCCGGGACTGCTCCCCCTCCACTGGCGCCCACGCCGGAACTGATCCCCCTCACCAGCCCCCACTCTGGGACTGATCCCCCTCCCCGGCCCCCACTCTGGGACTGCTCCCCCTCACCAGCCCCCACTCCGGGACTGCTCCTCCTCACCAGCCCCCACTCTGAGACTGATCCCCCTCCCCGGCCCCCACGCTGGGACTGCTGCCCCTCTCTGGCCCCCACTCTGGGACTGCTCCCCCTCCCCTGCTCCCACACTGGGACTGCTCCCCCTCCGTGCCCCCACTCCGGGACTGCTCCCCCTCCACTGGCGCCCACTCCGGGACTGCTCCACCTCACCAGCCCCCACTCTGAGACTGATCCCCCTCCCCGGCCCCCACTCTGAGACTGATCCCCCTCCCCATCCCCCACTCTGGGACTGCTCCACCTCACCGGCCCCCACTCTAGGACTGATCCCCCTCCCCGGCCCCCAGTCTGGGACTGCTCCCCCTCCCTTGCCCACACTCTGGCACCTCTGCCCCTCACCAGCCCCCACTCTGTACTGCTCCCTCTCACCAGCCACCACTCTGGGTCTGCTCCTGCTTCCCGGTCCCCACTCTGGGACTGCTCCCCATCACCGTTCACCGCTCTGGGACTGCTCTCCCTCCCTGACTCCCACTCTGGGACCGCATCCCTTTCCCAGCCCCCACTCTGGGACCGCACCCCTTTCCCAGTCCCCACTCTGGGACTGCTCCCCCTCCACTGCCCCTGCTCCAGGACTGATCACCCTCAATGGCCCCCACTCTGGGACTGCTCCCCTGCCCTGGTCCCCACTCTGGAACTGGACCCTCTCCACGGCTCCCACTCTGGGACTGCTCCCTCTCACCAGCCCCCACTCTGTACTGCTCCCCCTCCCTGGCCCACACTCTGGGACTGCTCCCCCTCCACTGTCCCTGCTCCAGGACTGTTCCCTCTCCCCAGCCCCCACTCTGGGACTGCTCCCCATCAACGGCCACCAGTCTGGGACTGCTCCACCTCCCTTGCCCACACTATGGGACCTCTCCCCCTCACCAGCCCCCACTCTGTACTTCTCCCCCACCCCGGCACCCACTCTAGGACTGGACCCTCTCCCTGACCCTCACTCTGGGACTGCTGCTTCTCCTGAACACCGCTCTGGGACTGCTCGCCCTCACCGGCACCCGCTCTGGGACTGCTCCCCCTCACCGTCCCCCAGACCGGGACTGCTCCCCCTCACCAGCTCCCCTTCCGGGACTGCTCTCCCTTACCGGCCCCCAATCTGGGACTGCTCCCCCTTCCCGTTCCCCAGACCGGGACTGCTCCCCCTCACTGGCCCCCACTCTGGGACTGCTCCACCTCACTAACCCCCACTCCGGGTCTGCTGTCCCTCCCCGGCCCCCACTCTGGGACTGCTCCACCTCACTAACCCCCACTCCGGGTCTGCTGTCCCTCCCCGGCCCCCACTCTGGGACTGCTTCCTCTAGCGGCCACCACTCTGGGATTGCTCTCTCTCCCCGGCCCTTGCTCTGGGACTGCTCCCCCTTCCTGGCCCGCACTCCGGGACTCCTCCCTCTCTCCAGCCCCCACGCCAGGACTGCTCCCCCTCACCAGCTTCTACTCCGAGACTGCTCCCCCTCATTAGCGTCCCCCTCCCCGGCCCCCACTCCGGGATTGCTCCCTCACCCCAGCCCCCACTCCGGGACTGCTCACCCCCATCGGCCCTCACTCTGGGACTGCTCCCCCTCATCGGCCCTCACTCTGGGACTGCTCCCCTTCACCAGCCCCCACTCTAGAACTACTTTCCCTCCCCGGCCCCCTCTCTGCCCCCTCCTCCAGGAATACTTCCCCACAGCTCCAGGATTCACCTCTGGGGCTCGACATTCCCTCCATTCCCCTCTAAGTAAGACTAAGTCATTAATTGAAAAGAAAGCCGAAAGGAGAGGGAAAAAAAGAGGTAAAAATGACACGGAAAGAGAAAAGATCCGGCAGAGCAGAAGACCTCTGGCCTGAGTGTCCTACTCTTGCAAGCTTTAGGGTACCCTTGTTCAGAATCTTCTTAATGTTTCATTCTGACAAGGGAAGTCCTGCAGAATCCCAGCACAGCTTTTAAACTGGTAATAGGAATATCTCATTTGCTTAACATTTTGTTGCTTAATGTTGCACCTTTTAGGTATTAATCTGCAGCATTAGCGCAAGAAATCTCTACTTCTGCTGTTCTGTATTATGGTCTCATGCTTTTTTATTTACTTTAGCACTACTAAACTAAAACAAATGATAAATCTTTCATAAACTGTTGCAGTTTGTCATTTTATAAGATCTTGAGGCACAAAAACAGAATTTGTGATAAAATCTCTTGCCATAAATTAGTTGCCGATATGACTTAAGAAGTGGCTGCAATTAACCAAGATGGAAATCTCACCGGATATGTGTTGAGGGGAAGATGTTAAGACATCTTGTCCTTCTGGAATGATCAGTATTACATTTATTCTGGTCAGATATTCCTCATCACTTTGGTTTGGCCTCAGTAAAGATCACTTGGTTGGTGACAATCCATTGTGTACCTTGATATGTACGTAACATTAAGACTAGAAGCGGCAATTCCCATTGTATGAGTGACAATTACAGATAGAAATGATAAAGCACATTCTGTGCTGCCTTTAGCTGAACATTTCTGCAATTGTTTATCGGCTGCAAAGAATTACAAAACTCTTTGACCTTTACTTGTGGCTAATTATTTATTTATGCTTTCCTGTAAAGTGGGAGTTGCCAGTTTGTCTCGATTTGTTGTTCATCTCTAATTGCCTTTGGGAAAGTGGTGGTGAGATGCCTTCTCGAACCACTGCAGTCCCTCTGGTATAGGGATACCCAGAGTAAGAGAGTTCTAGGGATTTTGACCTAGTGACAGTGAAGGGATGATAATATAGTTCAAAGATGTGTGCGGCTCGGAAGGAAGCTTGCAGGTTTCTGCTCCCCTTTCTCGAGGTAGTAGAGATTGTGAATTTGGAACGTGCTGTTGAGAGATCCTCTACAAGTTGCTGCAGTGCTTCTTGTAGATGCCTCTGCTGCCCCTGGTGGACAGAGTGGATGCTGAAAATGTTGGATGGGCTGCCAATCTGGGATCAGTATATTTCTTTTTTGAGTGCTCGACTTGAGATTGAAGGTTGTTTGACTTGAATGGGCTACTTCTTCATTCATACAAGCTCCTTCATAGGTGAGCGGGAAAGTACCTGTTCTTATGAAGTTAGTTGGTTGGAGTAGTTCTGGAAAGGTTGGGATGTCTGAAGGACGTTTGGAAAACCCTGCTTCTGCAAGGTGTCTGAGGACATTGCTCAGGGTCAGGGTGGTTAAGGTGATTTTTAGGATGATAAATCAGAAAGGGATGAAGCCATGGCAACAGAGATGCCAGCTATTGACAGAGGGGAGGAGTAGGGTCCTCAGCAAAAGGTCTTACCTACCTTACCTACTTCAGAGACAGCATTTCTGCCTGTACCTACACCAGGAGTAGCATGTTTGTTTCATGTGCTTCACCAAGAAGGTGGTTACAGGACTCTGCTACCTCTTGGACCAGACCACCAGTCTCAGAGGTGGATAAAGACATCATTACATTACTTTAGGGATTGGGAGGAGGAGTAGGCAACTCAGCCTTTCAAGCCCACTCCAGCATTTAACATGATCATGGCTGATCTTATTCTGCTCTCAGCTGCTGCCTCCCGTCTGCTCCCTTAGACCTTTATCCCGCTTTTCATCAAAAACATTCTTTCTTGAATCTGTTGGTTGATTCGGCTTCCACTGCACCCTGGGGCAATAAGTTCCAATGATTCCCAACCCTCTGAGAGAAGTAATTTCTCCTCATTTCAGCTTTGAACCTACAGTTGGTTCTGTTATATCACAGTAGTTCCATTCTCATGCAATCCCATGTTATAAGAAAATCGCATAATAGCAGTACCATTTAAAATAATGGGGCCAGAGGTGCATTATAACCAACACATGCTTTAAAGGTTTGCACTTTAGAAACAGTGTCCCCAATTCATCAATCATGTTGCAGTGAATTTGCATTAACAAAATGCACATTATAGCAGAATGTACCTCCTCTCACTCAATATCTATGGTCTTTTGTTCGAAACTGTCCTACGAGAAGGAGCATCTGTTCAACATCCACCTTATCAATCCCCTTTAGCATTTTATATACCTCAGTACAATTCCCCCTCATTCTTCTGAACTCCAGCGAGTACAAGCCCTTTCATCCCTAGAATCAACCTTGTGAACCAGTTCTGAACTGCCTCCAGTGCCACTACATCCTTCCTCAAGTAAGGAGATCAAAACTAGATGCAGTATTCTAGGGGTGGTCTCCCCAATGCCTTAGATAATTGTAACTTTTATAATTCTTCCTTTTTGCAATAAATGCCAGGATTCAGAGTCATAGAGATGTACAGCACAGAAACAGACCCTTTGGTTCAACTCATCCATGCCGACCAGATATCTCAATCTAATCTAGTCCTACCTCCCAGCACCTGGCCCATATCCATCCAAACCCTTCCTATTCATATACCCATCCAGATGCCTTTTAAATGTTGCAATTGTACTCGACTCCACCACTTCCTCTGGCAGCTCATTCCATACATGTACCACCCTCTGAGTGAAAACGTTGCCCCTTAGGTCTCTTTTATATCTTTCCTCTCTCATCCTAAACCTATGCCTTCTAGCTCTGGATTCCCCCACCCCAGGGAAAAAAAAACTTTGTCTATTTATCCTATCCATGCCCCTTGTGATTTTATAAACCTCTATAAGATCACCCCTCAGCCTCCGATGCTCCAGGGAAAAAAGCCCTAGCCTTTTTAACCTCTCCTATAGCTCAAATCCTCCAACCCTGGCAACATTCTTGTAAAGTTTTTCTGAACCCCTTCAAGTTTCACAACATCTTTCCAATAGGAAGGAGACCAGAATTGCATGCAATATTCCAACAGTGGCCTAACCAATGTCATGTAGGGTTGCAACATGACCTCCCAACTCCAGTACTCAATACTCTGACCAATAAAGGAAAGCATACCAAACACCTTCTTCACTATTCCATCTTACTATGACTCCACTTTCAAGGAGCTATGAACCTGCACTCTAAGGTCTCTTTGTCCAGCAAAGAAAATGGAGGACAGGAAAAGTTTCTGGCTGTAACAGCTGCTCCTTTTTTGAAGTATTTTCAATGTTGGAGGTGATTTCCTCGAATTCCAGGAGCAGCAATTATTGTTTTATATGCTGTTGCATTGTTTTGGAACTTAAAAAAAAGTCAAAACAACAGCAGTTTTGAAAGGGAGAGGAACAGACAAAGGAAGCACATGGTGAGGTCAGTGCAGGAGAGAGAGTGACAGCAAGATTCCATTTGCCTTTCTTATTATATGCTGCATCTGCATACCCATTTTCTGCAATTCATGCACAAAGATGTCCAGATCCCTTTGCACTGATGCAATCTACTTCCCATTTGAATAATAATTTGCCCTTTTCTTTTTCCAGCCAAAATGGACAACCACAAACTTATCCACATTAAACTCCATCAGCCAGACTATGGCCCTTTCTCCTAGCTCAGCAATATCCTTCTGTTGTCTCCTCATCACAGCCTATTTTAGTATCATCTGTGAATTTTGCTATGTTACTCTCTGTCCCTGCTTTGGGAACATTTACATAGATTGTGAATAGAGGAGAAAGTGAGGTCTGCAGATGCTGGAGATCAGAGCTGAAAATGTGTTGCTGGAAAAGCGCAGCAGGTCAGGCAGCATTCAAGGAACAGGAGATTTGACGTTTCGGGTATAAGCCCTTATGCCTGAAGCGTCGAATTTCCTGTTCCTTGGATGCTGCCTGACCTGCTGCGCTTTTCCAGCAACACATTTTCAGCATAGATTGTGAATAGTTGAGGTCTAAGAACTGAACCCTGCGGCATCCCAGTAGTTACAGTTCACTGTTCAGAGTAGGCCCCATTTAACTCTGCCCACCAAGACTTCAACTTCTCCCGAAGAAATGAGAAGCAGGAGGAGTTGGCACACACTTTGCCAGGTTAACAGGCATTCCCCAGTGCTGGGTGCATTTACTGCATCACTTTATCTTTGCAGGCACCATATCTCAATGGTGCCAATGTGTTGAAATTGCAAAGAAGTGCACTCACTCCATGCCCAATTGGTGTTTGACTGCATCCAGTACATTGTGTCAGTAAATTCCCAGCAGTCATTGTACATTCACACTATGTCAGTCCACTGTTTCAGTGATTACCTAGCACCATGTCAAACCTAAAGGTGATTGCACAGTGACAAGGGCAAGGGCTCTACATGTGGCTGATGATTTTCACCTTTCACCCCTCCAGATGTGGTCAATAGCTCAGAAATAGAAGCAATGGTTCTCCTTCCTGGTCCACTGAGGAGCTGTTGCCTGGTCAGATTGGATGACCAAATTTGTGGTGTCCTCCACAACCTGGCTATCACGTGGCTACAATCTTTGCCACCCAGGATCTGGTCACTGCTATAGGAGGAGAAGGTAGCTAACACATCACTTGCCAGATGTGAGAATATCATCAAGCTCCAAGATTTCTGTCATTCAACACTTCCATACCTTACCATCTCCTATGATTGATAATCATAGGGATCCACTTGACCATAATCCTGAAATAAAAAAATAACATCGCAAAGCAAGCATTCTGCACCAATATTATCAACAACTGGGTATTGGTTAGCTTAGTTGTCTGGGTGGTTGATTTGTGATGCAGAGTATCACCAACAGTGTGGGTTCAGTTCCCCTACTGGCTGAGAGCACCATGAAGGACAGTCCCCTGAGGTGTGGTGACCCTTGGGTGAAGCTGTCACCAATCGTCTCTCTCTAGTCCGACAGTAGCTCTGTGGTCTTCTGGGATGATGGCAGCTGGAACCAGCTGGGTCTTGTTGACTACGAGATCCTTTTGATTAGGGTTTTTAACCTGGGCTAATCAGGAAAGCCCTGACTGACCAATATATCCAGGAGTTTAGAATCTCCTCAGTTCAGGTGACTGACTCCAAGCTGGCTGGCCACAGGAAATAAAGGGTGACTTGGTGATGGGACACCGGCATCTGGGCAGTTATTCCAGCAATTTTACCTTTTATTCAACAATGCATTTGGTACTCCATGCAATCGATGTAATATTCAACAAATCATCTTTTTGCATGGCCGTAGTCTCTGTTATACTGGTGCCTTTGCCTGTCTTCCTACTCCTAGATAGTGCCGCCCCCAAGGCTGGTGGAAGATTGCAGATCTTCAGTGAAGGAAGATGCAGGTGGCCTTGGTAGATTTCCTTGAGTAACTCTATGCCTTAAGAAGGGCAGGAGTGGTAACAGACTGGCTAACTGGCAACATCACAGGCAGAGACAGTGAGCAGTGGTGATGGGGACATAAATACTGGCATCATGAAAGAAGACACAGATTTGTGCTTCATGGAGCCTTTGCCACCCCTTCAGGTGGATTTTGCAGCAGTTTATTGGAGGACAAAATGCTGACACTCTGTAGTGTGACACTCCGCAGACCCCTTTACTGTTGGTGTGGTCTGGACCTTCCTGGTGCCATGCTGACTGAACATTCACAGACATTTCCAGGTTCTCAGTCTGAGCTTCCAGGGCACGTTTAGAGGGTAGCCTGGCTTCTGCCTATGCAGCACAATGGGGCTGAGATATCAGCCAGCAGACACTGAGTCACTGGTGGCTTTAACGTGGAGGTGGCCACTAGTCCCACTCTATTCCGAGCTCTGTGGCAGACCCTGTGTTAGTTTGGAGCCAGACACTTGCATGCTCCTTGACATTGGCAGCAGGCTTAAGGAAGACACAAAATAGGAGCAGGAATATGCCACTCGATTCCTGGAATCTGTTACATCATTCAGTAAGGTCAGATTGTCATCATGATTCCACATTCCTGCCTGCTGCCCATAACCCTGTATTTCTTGTTGATGAAAAATCTGCCTGAATTAATCTTTCAATACATTCAGTCAGCCAGCCTAGATCATTGAAAGTAGAGTCACAGGTAGACAAGATAGTGAAGAAGTTGTTTGGCATGTTTGCCTTTATTGGTCAGTGTACTGAGTACAGGAGTTGGGAGGCCATGTTACAACTGTACAGAACATTGGTTAGGCGACTTTTACAATATTGCATTCAGTTCTGGTCTCCCTGCTATAGCAAAAATATTGTGAAAATCGAAAGGCTTCAGAAAATATTTACAAGTACATTGCCAGGGTTGGAGGGTTTGTACAATAGGGAGAGGTTGAATAGTTTGGGTCTGTTTTCCTTGAAGCATTGGAGGCTGAGGAGTGACCTTGTAGAGGTTTATAAAATCATGAGGGGCATGGAAAGGATAAATAGCCAAGGTCCTTTCCCTGAGGTGGAGGAGTCCAAAACTGGAGGGTATAGGTTTAAAGTGAGAGGGGAAAGATTTAACCCCTTACCCGGCAAAGACGAGTTAATTTGTCTTCACCCAATTTGTCTTTTTCAGAGTGCGACGAGTAAACTCGTCCAAAACATAAAATTTCAAAAACAGCCACAGACGAGTTTATACGTCAATTCTCGGCATTTCTGGGCCCTTCTCAGCTAGAAACGAGTATACTCGATGACTTGTACGTCTAGTAGCTGTGTCTCTTCCGCCTCAGGCATTGCAAGAAGCGCTTTTGGGCACACACTGTCATTCGGTTTTTTCTGTTTTTTATTACAAATTACGCCCAGATGTTGAGCTCAGAAGATGACAATGAGTCTGAACCTTCTATTAGAAGCTTGGATACATCAGATGAGAATACAAGCTCATCTGATAATGGCTGTTCTCTCTCAAGTGAGGAGGAGGAGGAGGATGGACGAATTTGGTGTCGACATGTGGTGTCGGAAGAATGCATGCTTCCTCCACCACCATGCTTCCCATTCACTGGAAATCCTGGAATATCAATTGATCAAGACACAGCTGATATGACTCCTTTGGATTTTTTTTTAGTCTTTTATGTGACAACAGAATTATTGATCGAGTTGTGGACGAAACTAATCGCTTTGCTGAACAAACTGGAGAAAGAGATTGTATGTGGCGCCCTGTAACAAAGGCAGACATTTGTGTGTTTTTCGCCTTGAAAATGCTTGGGGGTATTGTGAAAATGCCAGATCAAGAAATGAACTGGTCGAAAGATGAACTACTTGAAAGACCAATTTATTTTTGCCGAAAATTGTATCTTCAAAATAAAATTTCAAGTAAAATATTGGAAATAGATAAAAACAAAAGTTATTTCCATAATCAGCATTAAAAATACTATTAAAAAAAGCAATAAAATAATTCGTCTGAAAATGAAACGTTTTCTTCAGAAAAAGTCACCGGGGAAGACCTGAAAGACAACTTTTTCATGCAGTGGGTGAATAAGCTGCCAGACAAAGTGATGAAGGCTAGGACAATTACAGGATTTAAAAGACATCTGATGAGTATATGTATAGAAAGGGTTTCAAAGGATATGGGCCAAATGCTGGCAAATGGGACAAGATTAATTTAGGATATCTGGTCGACATGAAAGAGTGGGACTGAAGGGTTTGTTTCCAGACTGTACATCTCTATGATTCTGTTAACAACTCTCTGAGAGAAAACTCCTCACTTCAGTCTTAAACGGAGATCCCATATTTTGAAACTTTGTCCCCTAGTTCTAGATTCTCCAATGAGAGGAAATGTTCTCTCGCCATTACTTTCCCAAGCCTCCTCAAAGTCTTAAGTGTTTCAATAAAATCACCTCTTATTCTTCTGAACGCCAATGAGTGTAGCCTTGGCCTTTACTCAGAAGACAATCCCTTCATCCTAGCAATCAGCTGAGTGAAAATTCTCTAAATTGCCTCTCATGCTTGTATACACCTTCTTTAAATAAAAGCGATTAAGGCTACGTATGGTACACTCGGTGTGGTCACAGGATGCTTACGTTTGCCCTCGAAGGTTTGCAATGTAGTTTCACTGGATTAACACCTCAATCGGTGTCCCAAAAAAATTACCTCATCATTATCACATTGCTGTCTCTCAAAGTCGTCATGCATAAACTGGTTTCCAAGTTTCCTACATTATATCAGTGTACTTCAAGGGGTATATCGTTGACTGTAAAATACATTGTAACATCGAGTGATCATGACAAGTCGCTCTTAATACTTTCAGGTTGATTCAACCAACAAGAGCAATATCCTGTGAGAATGTATCTATATTTACTGGAATACAGAAGAATGAGAGATGATTTCATTGAAATATAAAACTGTAACAGAACTTGTCAGGTAAAAGACTGAAAGAATATTTCCCCTGGTGAGAGAGTGAAGAACTAGGTGTTACTGTCTCAGGATAAGGAAACAGCCATTTGAGACAGAGATGAGGAGAATTTGCCTCCATTACAAATTATCAGTCTTTGGAACTCCCTAACCCAGAGGTTATGGATAATCAGTTGTTAGGTATATTCAGGCTGAGATAGATTTTGAACTCTCAGAAATTATAGAAATGAAAAGGGAAAGCCATTTTAAGGTTGACGATCGGTAATGGTCTTATTAATTGAAAGTCCAAGTACAAACAACCATATTGCCTATTGTTGCTGTTGTTTGTACCACAAGCAAATTCCATCTTTATATTGCCCTCAAAAGTCAAAGCAGTGCCAGTATTTGATTGTAGGGTTAGGATAAGAGGGTGAGGGACAGAGGAAACAGAAGTTAGGTGTGCCTAGTTCACAGAATCATGGAGGGGGTCACAGCACAGAAAAAGGCATTCGGTTCAAAAAGGCATTCAGCTCATCTATAAAATAACTATCATTGCCTAGAGCCAATGTCCTACTTCTTCCCTATACCCTTACACGTTACTTTTATCCAAATAATCGTCTAATACCCTCCTGAATGTGCTTTATGACTCTGTAACTGCATGAATGCCTTATTGAATCTACATCCAACACACTTCCAAGCAGTGCTAAATACTTGTTGAGTGAAAATGTTTTTTCCTCACTTCACTCTGGCTTCTTTTGCATATCATTTTGTTTCAATGCCTTCTTGTTGTTCACATTACGAGCAGGAACAGTTTCTCCCTATCTGCCATAGCCATCGCGCTCATGATTTTGAAAGCATCAATCAGATCTCCTCTGGTTACATCATGGACAGATTGTGCAGTGCAACAGATTGTGGGATGAGAGTGAATGGGATTTGAGAAGGCGCTTTAATGCCAGCCTTGATAAATTCAGTGATGCTGCTGAGTTTGGCCTCAGTGATAAACATACCAAATATTCCCAGCACAATCGCCTCCATGAGGATCAGGGCATACAGATCCATCACTAATGGCTTGTTGCTTTGTTGCCTATTATTTGACATCTTTTCCTGTAAAAGAGAGGTTAGCCTATCATCAAGTGTTGGAGAGATGTGCTTGCCACATGTAGTTGGAAAATGAAATATCTCCACAGAAGCCAGTGTCCTGTCAGCAAGTCACCCTTTATTAATACAAAGAGAGTCCTGAACATTGATTCAGCTCCCTCTGAGCCAGCTCTCAGAGTGAATGACTGCTCAAGTGAATAATGTCTGACATTCCTGTTTGTATCTGTCAGCCAGGGCTCTCTGATTGGACCAAATTAACAGCTCCAATTGAGATTTACCTGGCTGACCTCATTCCAATCACGACATAAAGGAAGCATTTACCCTTTGGAGTGTCGGTGTGGACTTGTTGAGCCAAAGGGCCTGTTTCCATGCTGTAGGGAATCTAATCTAATCTAATCTAATACACATACTGCAGAGGGACTGTAATGGAGGTTAATCAGATTAATCCCTAGGTTTATAAGAAGTGACTGGGGAGACTTTCCCTGTGTTTACTGGAGTTTTCAAAAGTGTGAGTTGACCTCATTGAAATTTATAACATTCCCACAGGGTAGTACAGGATGGAGTAGGCACAATGTTTTCCTGGTTGCTCACTGTCGGATTAGTGGACATAATCTAGGATAAAGGGTTGGCCATTTAAGACTGGGCTGACTTTGAGTTTCTTCATTCAAAATGTGGTGAATATTTGGAAATCTGTTCCGTAGAGGATGGTGGAAGATCAGTCATCGTGCAGACAACCCTGTAGGTTTCTGGAGATGAATGATATTAAGGGATATGAAGATAGTGCAAGGGAGTGGCAGATGTGCTGCTCCTAAGCTCTTCTTTATGCTTATCTCTATTCCTTTCCTTCCTTCTGTACTTTCACTTGGGTCAGTGATGTACTCTGGTATGGCAGATGACACCAATGGCTCCTGGCTGCATTTCAATGGGAATTGTTGGGGAAAGTATTGCCAGTCAACAGCTCTCTTTCCATTCCATGTCTAAAATCTCCCTCTTGATGGATGTCACTCCTTCCCATTCTTTCCTCTATTATCGTTCCTATTCCAGGAGCCAGGACAGGAGATTACATCAGGGGCCAATATTTGGAACCAGGGGCTCTGATGGTCTTCTGTGCTCAGACTGGGCACTGTGGGGCAGGATGGTGGGTCAAGAGCAGCATTGGGGCCCATGATTTCTATCTCTGTCTCTCACTCTCTTTGTGTAACCAGTTCAATGTGAATTCTTCTTTCTATCGTGCTTTGAATTTTGATTAGTTCTTGCATGGGTCCCAGTGTTCAGTCAGTAAATAACAATGGACATCAACTTGTGTTATTAAAGCTTTTGGGAAATTGCCCCCTTGTTTCTCAAGGTTAGTATATGATCAGAGGCAATTGTAGCCCACACTCTGGGCAAAAATATTAGGCTGGATTTTGGAACCCTGCCAGAGGCCTGAAGGGACATGTGTGGCCCGACATTTCCTCTGCTCACCACTTGCCAGCTTTCTGGCAGCTTCACAACTCTGGTCCATTTTTAAGGAAGCAGGTCACTCCCTCACAAAAAGTGGGTAGCTTTGTACATAGTTCGGGGGCCTATTCAGGCTGATGATCAGAGGCTAAGTGGGGATTTCTAGTCTGCCTATTGGCCACTCACTGTTTCTGGGACCTGAAGGGTGACTGAAGGCAACTGCAAGTGGAAGATTTGGGTCCACAGCTCTATGATCTTTCGACCTGGCTGTGGGGCTGGTCTGGGACTCGGGTCAGTATGTGATGGTGGGACAGAGAGATTTGGGTTGGATCTGGAGGGTGTGGTTATGAATGAATAGTGTGACGGTGTTCAGTTGTGTTGTTCATTTCGGTTACTGCAGCGAATCACCAAGTTAGACCAGCTACGAACTGGCGGAACATTTGCAAAGTTAGTTTCTGGGTAGGTCTCCTGTTTCTGACTCCAGTCCCTGACCCTGAGATTGATGTGAGAAACATCCTGGAGCACCCTGGGCAACACACACAGTCCATTGAAAGTTTAAAATTCCGAAGCAATCACAGTCCGTATGTACATGCAAGGACCTCCAGTGTTTTTGATTCACAACACAGACTCATGCCCAGATTTCAGTGTGTTGGACTTCCGAGGATTTAGGTCAGATTTTGTTCAAGGTTTGGCCCAGTATGTTAAGATAGACTATAGAGGTTAAATCCTTATACTGCCATTTGATAAATCAGCAGGCATCAAGTGGACTATTTTCTATTTTTGATTTTTTTATATCTGTGAGTTAAACTTCTGAAGCAATCTATAGCTAATAGATTGCTGTTTACCTTAAGGGGGTGTAGTTTAGCTGTTTGTTAAAGCAGGACTTGAACTTACCTAAAAAGAAACAACTAGAATTTCGTCTTCTTCAAAAAAACAAATTGCTGCGGATGCTGGAATCTGAAACCAAAAGAAAAAATGCTGGAAAATCTCAGCAGGGCTGGCAGCATCTGTAAGGAGAGAAAAGAGCTGATGTTTCGAGTCTAACTGACCCTTTGTCAAAGCTTTGACAAAGGGTCAGTTAGACTCAAAATGTCAGCTCTTTTCTCTCCTTACAGATGCTGACAGTCCTGCTGAGACTTTCCAGAATTTTCTCTTTTAGAATTTCTTCTTGCTGCTTTGCTGTGAGAGATAAATGAAAGGACAGGCATGGTATGTGGTTTACTTCATGCAAATTATGTTACGTTTACCAATATTAAAGTATTGGAATTTATAATATTAAAGTATTATAAATCTTGAAAAGTTATTTTCTTTCTTGCTGAAAGACTACCATCATTACCAATAGCTTGTCTTTAGCATACAATCATATGTAATTCACTAGTGAGGAAAAATTATCAAGCTCTGACAAGACATAAGTTATTCCGTGAACTAAACTTTGAGGAACTGAGATGTTCAGCTTGATCTTGTGCAATTGATGGGATGACAAAAAAGAGTCATGATCCCTTATTGTGTTTACAATGGGACTTTAAGTTATAGATAATTAGAAGGAGCTTTTACTGCATCTAAGCCCGAAGGTAACATTGAGTATTTGAAATAAAATACCATTTGATTTGTTAGCATTGAGGTTCCTTCAATAGAGTAACAGAAGTATCTCCTAATCAGTTGAGGGAGTCCTGTGCCTTGATCAATCCTTATCCCATCACAACACACACACAAAAATGTCAGTGCCTTTTGGATATTAAATTGTACTTAAGGAATGAGAATGAGAGGTGTGCCTGTGTCTTAGCATGTCGATAATTGACATTATAAAGCAAGTTCATCAACTAATGCGTTGGCTGACAATTGAAACCTGACCCATATTAAAGGGCCAACCTATTTCCTTGGATTCAGTCTTCTGTTAAACATTCCAAAACAAGAGAGAGGTGTAACCCTCAGCTATGATACTTCACAATGAGTCCTAGCTTAAGCAATGTTGTCTTACTTGTTAGTTGAGAATGTGAAACCAAACAATACCTCTTTTATAACAAAACTTGTAGTTACGTAACTCACGTTTAATTGTTCACTGACCGGTTTAAAGCTGTACAAACATCTAATTTAAAATGTAAGTGTAATAAATGAGATATTCACTCTCATTGCAAAAGTCCATGCGGGTGCTTAACTCAAAAAATCACCTGTGCGTGGAAACTACTGCTCAAAAAAATGTAAATTATTTTGTGCTCAGTCTGACAGGCTGAAGAATAGCTTCTCATTGCTGTTAACCACTGGATGAAAATTTTATTTGAAGAGCAGAATGTTTCATTTCAGGGTGTGTTTTTATTTAGAAATTACTTTCCTTCTGACTCAGACCATACAATGGTGCAGATTATAAAATGTTAATAAACTCCGAATTACTGTGTGAGCCACGAGAAAATTGGCACAGGCTCAACAA
Source organism: Hemiscyllium ocellatum (assembly GCF_020745735.1). NCBI lineage: Eukaryota > Metazoa > Chordata > Chondrichthyes > Orectolobiformes > Hemiscylliidae > Hemiscyllium > Hemiscyllium ocellatum. Next base: position 44,770,428 of record NC_083401.1, read on the forward strand.
GATTAAAGAGGTTAAACATCTGACCCAAAGCTTGGTATGGGAGAAATAGGTTCGAATTCATGGGACAGGGGAAGGAGGGAGCTGTTCTGATGGGATGGGCTCTACCTGAATCCAATTGGACTATGGTAACTAGAGTATAACTAGGGCTTTGGATAGTGCTTTAAACTAAATAGTTTGGGAAGTGGATTCAGTTCCATTGATTTTCTGGAAACATTTAAAAGTGTAAAGGGCTCAGCCGAGGTTATGAAAGATTTCAGAACAAGCAATAGGTCAGAAATATCCAGAATCTAGCTTCAGGCACAGCAGATAAGGGGACAACTATGAGAATGGGTGGGGGTGTCAGTCTAAGCAGCGCGGAGAGGTTGCACTTAAATTCACACAAAACACGAAACAAGGTAAATATAGCGTGGATTGAAATTGGCAGGTGCGATATTTTGGGCATCACAGATATGGCTGTAAGGAGATCAGCTGCAAATGTGTTGCTAGTCAAAGCACAGCAGGCCAGGCAGCATCTCAAGAACAGAGAATTCGACGTTTCGAGCATGAGCCCTTCATCAGGAATAAGAGAGAGAGAGAGCCAAGCAGGCTAAGATAAAGGGTAGGGAGGAGGGACCAGGGGGAGGGGCTGACTGAACTGGTCCTCACCCTGAATAACTTCTCTTTTCAATCCTCCCACTTCCTCCAAACTAAAGGAGTTGCCATGGGCACCCGCATGGGCCCCAGTTATGCCTGCCTCTTCGTAGGATATGTGGAACAGTCCATCTTCCGCAACTACACTGGCACCATCCCCCACCTTTTCCTCCGCTACATCGATGACTGTATCGGCGCTGCCTCGTGCTCCCACGAGGAGGTTGAACAGTTCATCAACTTTACTAACACCTTCCATCCCGACCTGAAATTCACCTGGACCATCTCAGACTCCTCCCTCCCCTTCCTAGACCTCTCCATTTCTATCTCGGGCGACCGACTCAACACAGACATCTATTATAAACCGACTGACTCCCACAGCTACCTGGACTACACCTCCTCCCACCCTGCCCCCTGTAAAAATGCCATCCCATATTCCCAATTCCTTCGTCTCCGCCACATCTGCTCCCAGGAGGACCAATTCCAACACCGCACAGCCCAGATGGCCTCCTTCTTCAAGGACCGCAGATTCCCCACAGACGTGATCGACGATGCCCTCCACCGCATCTCCTCCACTTCCCGCTCCTCCGCCCTTGAGCCCCGCTCCTCCAACCGCCACCAAGACAGAACCCCACTGGTTCTCACCTACCACCCCACCAACCTCCGCATACAACGTATCATCTGCCGCCATTTCCGCCACCTCCAAACGGACCCCACCACCAAGGATATATTTCCCTCCCCTCCTCTATCAGCGTTCCGCAAGGACCACTCCCTTCGTGACTCCCTCGTCAGATCCACACCCCCCACCAACCCAACCTCCACCCCCGGCACCTTCCCCTGCAACCGCAGGAAATGTAAAACTTGCGCCCACACCTCCACACTCACTTCCCTCCAAGGCCCCAAGGGATCCTTCCATATCCGCCACAAGTTCACCTGTACCTCCACACACATCATCTATTGCATCCGCTGCACCCGATGTGGCCTCCTCTATATTGGTGAAACAGGCCGCTTACTTGCGGAACGCTTCAGAGAACACCTCCGGGCCGCCCGAACCAACCAACCCAATCACCCCGTGGCTCAACACTTTAACTCTCCCTCCCACTCCACCGAGGACATGCAGGTCCTTGGACTCCTCCACCGGCAGAACACAACAACACGACGGCTGGAGGAGGAGCGCCTCATCTTCCGCCTGGGAACCCTCCAACCACAAGGTATGAATTCAGATTTCTCCAGTTTCCTCATTTCCCCTCCCCCCACCTTGTCTCAGTCGGTTCCCTCAACTCAGCACCGCCCTCCTAACCTGCAATCCTCTTCCTGACCTCTCCGCCCCCACCCCACTCCGGCCTATCACCCTCACCTTGACCTCCTTCCACCTATCCCACCTCCATCGCCCCTCCCCCTGGTCCCTCCTCCCTACCCTTTATCTTAGCCTGCTTGGCTCTCTCTCTCTCTTATTCCTGATGAAGGGCTCATGCTCGAAACGTCGAATTCTCTGTTCCTGAGATGCTGCCTGGCCTGCTGTGCTTTGACCAGCAACACATTTGCAGCTGTGATCTCCAGCATCTGCAGACCTCATTTTTTACGTAAGGAGATCAGGACTGGGAACTAAATATTCAAGGATACATGTATTATCGAAAGGACAGGCAGATGGGCAGAGGGGGCAGGGATGCTTTATTAGTAAGAAATGAAATTAAATTGGTAGCAAGAAGTGATGTAGAGTTGGAATGAGTAGAATCTGTGGGTGTGCATTGAAGAACTGCAAAAGAAAGAAGACCTTAATGGGAGTTATGTACAGGCCTACTGGCAGAAGTCAGGATATGGGGAAGAAAATAAATCAGAAGATAGAAAAAGCATGTAAGAAAGGCAAAAGTACAATAATCGTGGTGGACTCCAATATGCAGGTGGACTGGGAAAACCAGTTAATAGCGTATTTCAAGAAAAGGTATTCATGGAATGTCTACAAGATGGCTTTTTTTGAAGAAACTTGCGGTAGAGGCAAAGATATAGGAGCAAAATTAGACCATTCGGCTCATTGAGTCTGCTCCACCATTCGATCATGACTGATATGTTTCTCAGCCCCATTCTCCAACCATCTTCCCCTCACCCTTGTTCCCCTTACTCATCAAGAATCTATCTATCTCTGTCTTAAATACTCTCAAGAACTTGACCTCCACAACCCTCTGCGGCTGTGAGTTCCATAGACTCACTATCCTATGGATGAAGAAACTCCTACTCATCTCACTTCCTTAGGGGATCCCTCACCTTAAGGTCCCTAATCAAGTGTGCGTCATTACAGATCACCAAATCCAGAATTGCCTGTTCCAGGGTAGGTGGCTACGCACGTTGGTGGGAAGAATAGAGGAACGGACTATTTTGATATCAGAAATCTGAATGAAAAAGAGACTCATTCAGGATTTTCTTCAGGTTAACATGTAGATTCAGTTGATGGTTGGGAAAGCAAATGCAATGATGGCATTCATTTTGAGAGGGCTAGGATACAAAAGCAGGGGTTTATGGCTGAGGCTGTATGTAACTCTGGACAGCCCCCATTTGGAATATTGTGAGAAGTTCTAGGTCCAGTATATGAGGAAGGATGTGCTCGCATTGGAGGAGTCTATAGGGGGCTTACAAAAATTACCTTGGTGGAAGGACTTATCATATGAGGAGTGGTTGAGGACTCTGGATCTGTACTCAATGCAGTTTGGAAGGATGAGAAGGGAAATCTGATTAAAACTTACAGAAGAGAGGCCTGGTAGAATAGATTTAGAGAAGATGTTTCCACCTGGAGGAGTGAAGGGATATCCCTTTAGAACTGAAATGAGGAGGAATTTCTTCAGCCAGAGGGTGGTTTATCTGTGGAACTTGTTGCCGCAGAGGTCTGTGAATAAATAAATTTAAGACAGAGATAGATAGGGTCTTGATTAATAAGAGAATCAAGAGTTACAGGGTGAAGGCATTCAATTATGATCAAATGAGAGAATAGGCCCAATGGTCTAATTCTGCTCCTATGTCTTATGGTTCTAATAGCATTGTGCAGATAGACTGGCTCTATGCCTTCTAAGCCCAACCTCTTGGTTATGCACCCTCACTGCCCAATCAGTTTGATTAATCAGTATCTTATATTAAGCTTCTGATTAGTCACTAGTTAGTTTTCTCTTCCTGCTCCAATAAGTGATGCCAGCTGTTTCAACTGATTGACAGATAATTGCCATTACCAGATCATTCGCTGCTTAAAAACTTCGAGCAGATGAAGGGCTCTGGCCCGAAATGTCGAATTTCCTGTTCCTTGGATGCTGCCTAACCTGCTGTGCTTTAACCAGCAACACATTTTCAGCTCATTCGCTGCTTAACATCACAATCTAACCTACATGAAATTTGTTCATTCTATGTCAGAGACTGATTTTTAATTTATATCTGAATCTGAAAATGACTTAGCTGAAATTATCACATGAAGCTAATTCATTCTTTTCACATCTCACTTGGGTGTAGTCTCCTGAATGTCTTACTGACTGGTTTCAAATGAAAACATATTGCTGATAAACATGTGAGAGCAAGGGATACGTACTCATAGAAAGCCAGTCACTCATGGCTGGTTTTAGTGGATTGTTGTATGTAGTCATTGTTTTCATTTTCTCATCTTGATGGAAGTTATTCGTTTTATGCAAATACAGTGTTGTTTATTGACTGGATGATTTTTTTAAAAAAGCACTCCATCAATTAACATGTCAATGTGGAATCTCGAGTATTTTATGAGTATTAAAAACAAATCCAAAATATGCAGTGGTAAAAATGGTTTCAGGAAAAGATTTACAGAAGAACATTTATTTTTAGTGTTTGGGGGATTAAGAGTTACAATGGACCCAATTTCACCACAAATCCAACAGCTTTATCATGAAAGTTTTAAACTTGAAAACAATAATGTCACTTAAAACACACGGTTACTTACTAGTTAGTTAGACTGTGATAACTATAGACTGATTAGCTCAATTGTGACAAGGACTGATTTGTTTCCAGTGGGACGTCTGTTGTTGGTCTTACTCCTGATGGCACCATTTTAATGAGGCTTTTATCTGATGTTATGCTTTGGCTGTATGGCAAATACTGAGTGTTCAATCCCTCAGTGTCACTTAATTGTCAGTTTCTGGAGTCTGTGGTAACATGTTCTGAGAATTGTCAGCTGATTCCTGCAGCAAATTTAAACAAATTTGAAAACATATTTTTACAACACTTCAGATGAAAGTTGTCAGTGGATACCTAATGAATAATTGGGATACATGATATGAAATCACCCACCAGATGATAGTCAGTAGATTTTAATGCCATAAATAACAAAGATGCTGGGACAAATCCAGACTAGATATTTGCTATTTTGAGGGGTACAGGTCCCATAAAATGGTATCTGAGGCATTGTGTCCACTTCTGCACTGACAGTACGCATATGCCATCTTGACACAGTGCCCACAATCTCTCAGGCATTACAAATAAACATTATTTTACCCTTTCCCTATACTATTGTGAAGTTTACTGTTTCGTTTAGCAAGCACACATTTAATATGTGCTGGAAATATGCAATTCATACTTACAATGAAGTCAATCATTAGAGTCAGACACATTAGGGACATTTAAGTGATTCTTGAATAAGCAGATGGATGATAGTAAAGGCCGAAGGGCCTGAACTGTGTTGTACCGTTCTATGTTCTTGAGTGGACAACATTGAGTAGACAGCAGGGATATCATTGTGGGGTTTGAAATTGCAGCGATCTCATATAACAATGCACTGCCCAGGTGAGAAAGTGAGATCCCCTACCAGTGTTATTTCAGGGGATCATTAACTTCCTGCAGATTTGTTGCTGGTTTCCTTCTTCTATTATTGTTGCAATTAGGTGCCTTTCATTGTTTTATTGTTCATTGTTTCAGAAGCCTGCAGGGAGTCATGTGATGATGTTTAAATACAATTTTGGTGAGTTCATGATATTTGCACAAACCAGTTGCTTCCAAGCATAGATGTCCTAGCTGACCTTCCCTGGAAGAAAGAGCAGAAGCCATACAGAGCAGGCAAAGATGTGAGAAGAGGGGTAAAGAATCAGAGAGCAGGAAGTTTTATCGTTCTTGATATAAATTGTCTTTCTTGCAATCACAGGGACAACCAAACTTGAATTGATATAAGAACAAACTAAGAACAAAAAACTCAGCAAGCCAGGTAGCTTGTGGAGAGAAAAAGAGCTAATGTTTTAGCTTAAGGAAATCTGACCAAACACTGAGTATATTACACATGCTCATACTAACAGATAAATAGGTGATTACTTGTGTACTTAGAGTAGCACAGACACTCATAACATTATGTTTTATCATGCCTTCAATAAATACAACTGTCAGGACCGAAACAGAAAAGTGAGGACCTCCATTTACTTATGGTTTTATATAAAATCTACAAAGAAAATTCTATTGTCAGTAAGACATAACTTTGATGAAGGAAGGGTTGACTCAGTCTCATACATGATGCTAGAGGTATTAAAGGCTTTAAAATTATGAGATTGTTTCATAGGTAGACATACAGAACCTAAAATGAGGGGCCAATAAATATATGATAATAGCTATTTCATGACTGAACTTAGGTGAAAACCCTTGATCCAGGGATTATGAAACCCGCCTAATAGACGAAGAGTTAAAGTGAATAGATTAGATGCTCAGTGGCAGCAGTGTACAAATCACCAAGGTTCGTTTGACAGCATCTTCCAAATCTAGGGCCTCGACCATCTAGAAGGACAAGAGCAGCAGATATATGGAAATATCATCACCTGCAAGTTCCTCTCCAAGTCATTCAACATCCTGACCTGGAACTTTATCATTGTCCCTTTGGTATTTTAGTATTTTTATTACTTTAGTATTCATTATGATTGCACTCACACCACATGGGCTGCAATGCTTTAAGAAGGCAGCTCACCACCATCCTCTTAAGGGCAATTAGGGAAAGGCATCAAATACCATTTCACCCAGTAATGCTCACGCCCTCTGAATGAATATAACAAAATAACATGAAAGTTCAGTAAATGTTGATCTCATATTTTTCTAAACAGTGAGGGAAAGGGACGCATAAGAATTTGTTGATAAGGTTAGGTCAAGATATGAGGGAGGAAGTTCATGTAAGAGCATAAATTTTGACACTGATCATTTGGTTGTTTCAGTGTTATAAACTTAGTAGCGTTCCACTGACTCTGCTTCCTAATGAATTAGATTTTATGCTGGTCTATATTCTTTATGCTTTAAGCTTGATTTATCATTAAAATCAAGTTGTTATAAATAAGCTCCCCAAAATATTCAAAAAAGCTCTTTCCTATTCCTTGAACAGTGAGTCATGTGAACTGCCCTTTCCAGGATCAGGCTTTGCTTTGATGTTGTTGTGACAAATTTTCTCTTTGTGTAAAATCATATCTCCTTTTCAAGACTGGAAGAAGAGGTTCTTTTTGCCAGATGTCACAGACATTCTGATCCTAATCGTTTTCATGCTTGCAGATTGATTGTACATCATATTCATTATATAAAGATCCCAGTTAGATCCCAACTAGACAAAGCATTTGAAATAAAAAGAGAAGTTGCTGGAAAAGCTCAGCAGGTCTGGCAGTACCTGTGGAGAGAAATCAACGTTATCGTTTTGGGTCTGGTGACCCTTCCTCAGAAGTGTTCTTCCTCAGACGAGTTCTGAGAAAGGGTAACTGGACCCAAAATGTTAACCTTGATTTCTCTTCACAGATGCTGCCAGATCTGCTGAGCCTTTCCAGCAACTTCTCATTTTGCTTCCGAATCACAGTATCTGCTGTCCTTTCGGTTTTAGATTGGTTTCTTGGAACTACAACTCAGGAACCATGTGTTGGCTTTACAGAGGGAGCAGGGCAGACTGATCTGAATGGTGATGGGCTTCAATTATGAGGGTGATTTGAACAGGCTGTGTTTGTATTCCCTTCAGTATAAAGATTAAAAGATAATCTATCTGAATCCTTCAAGGTGAAGAGATCATTTTTAAGGGTAGAAGAAGGAAAACTGTTTTCATTGGTGGAGCATTAAAATTAAAGCTGTTCAGGCGTAAGGGCATGTCCAAACCCCTTCAGACATATTGAGGAAATAGCCTAGACCCTAACCTTTATCTTATTTAAAGGCAAAAATTAGGTGTTGTGTTCCAGATATAATTTAATGCATTACACTACTCAGCTTTAAGCAAAACACACTTTAGTCTTATCCTTCAGTTAAAATACAATAAAAATAAAGAAGAATTGAATAAACTTTAACTTTGTTGTAAAACTTAACAGAATAATATATTATTTAACTACTAAACAGCAACTGCTCCGATATAGTCACATCCCAGAAACGCACCCTTAGTGAAGGCAAATTCAATAAATAGATTGGTGTGATGTTTTATTCCTGATGAAGGGCTTTTGCCCGAAACGTCAATTTCGCGGCTCGTTGGATGCTGCCTGAACTGCTGTGCTCTTCCAGCACCACTGATCCAGAATCTGGTTTCCAGCATCTGCAGTCATTGCTTTTACCTGGTGTGATGTTTCTCCAGTCCAGAAGGAAAGAACCACAAGAGAAACTTTGGTAAAGAGACAGTTATGGCAGCTTCCACAACCAACTTCAAAACCCCAGCAACTACTGAAAGCTAAACTAAAACCGTGTTTCATTGGGAGCCTGCTTCTATTCCAACTTTTCAAAAAGAAAACCCAAGACCTCATAAGCTGTTTATTGATTCTGAAGAGAGAGTTTGGCATCTATGGCTCATAACCTCTCTTCAAAAAAAAATCGGACAAAATACACCTCCAAAGCTATAGTACCATCATACAAGGATAACATCAGGGAGTATTTCTTCACATGAAGGATAATAGAAATGTTGGATTCGCTTTCCAAAATCTGTGGATGCAGGACAAAATGAAAATATAAAGAATAGATAAACAGAATTGAACATTTGTGTTTGAAATTCCAGTTTCTTATCTAAGATATCAGAGACATTGTTTAGGATAACAATCATGCTGCATTATTGCTGAATATCTTTTATTGCTTCTTATAAAGCTGCCAGTCTTTTTTCTCAACCTCTCTTTGCTTCATTTATTTGCTGTTTCATGTCCTTTCTGAGCATTTTGTATTAGCTTGGATCTCAATTATAATTTCTCCCTGACATTTGTCATAAGCACACTTTATCTTAATTTCTATCCCCTTTCTCTATTTGTTGTCCCACCTTTTCTTTTTGAGGGGATATGCCTTGACTCTGCCTAGACCATTTGAAATCGCAAGCTTTCAGAGAACTGCCCTTTTATCAGGTGAAGCTGCCACTTTTGCCAGATGCCAGTTAAGCAGTGCCTCCTTCCTTGTTGGACTGGACATATACAGCTGCAGAAAAATCTCTTGAAAAGAATTTAAGGATACTTGCACTCTCTGCCCTAGACAGTACCTCTATCCAAACCTATATTCAAGTTATTAAAGATTCTCATTAGAATTTTTCTATAATGCTTGAATCTTTCTGTAATTTCTTTGCAATTTTTTTCCATTGCATCCTTCCCACTGGTTGGTGATCTGTAGACTATACTGAGCAATGTACTTGCATTATTCCATTCCTTGGGCCTAGTTAGAGCAATCTCCAGCATTGAAGTGTTCTCTTTAACCAATTCTACCACCTTCATCACTTTTAGCTTTTTATTTCTTTCTTGAAAACTCTGTTTAACGCAGTCCTGCTCTTGCTTCAGCCAGGCCTCTGTTATAATTCCACATGACAATCTGCATCTGCAACTTATCAATTTTATTTCTTGCCTTCACCAGATTCCATGATCCAATATTGTTCCACCTTACTCAATATTTATCTTACACCAACACAGATGACTAAGAACTTTCTTTAAAATTAACATTGGCAAGACTGAAGTTGTCATGACTGGCTCCTGTCAAAACACTACACACCAGCATCTAATTCCATCATCCTCTCTGGCAACCTTCTGAGGAGGGAACTGCTGCATCACAAATTCAATGTCCTTTTTGATCCTGAGTTGAGTTCAAAACCCTACCACAAATTTGCCACCATAATTGCTCAATTTTCTTTGAGTCACTTCACCTCTCTTCAACCCTACCTTACCTCACTGCTGCAGAAATCTTCACCTACAATTTCTCATCTTCATATTTGACTAATCCAGCACTCCTAACCGGTCTGATAATTCCATCAATTAACTGTAACTCGCTGAAAAGATCAGGGTTCTGTATCCGGTGTACTTTTCCTTTGGATGTATCACAATCATAGATAAGCTGCTTTATTCGGCCAACCTGACTCTGGTTAGTACCAACAAATCGGATAGAGCCTGCTGATATAGAAGGCATCATAATGACTTTCCACAACCCAGCATCTAACACAAAGGGTGATGTCCATGCTGTAAAACTCTAACATGGGGAAGACTACAGCTGATGGGGTTGACCAGAAGGGAAAGGAAGAAAGGAACATGAATTTTTGGAAGGGGTCAGTTAGATTGAGAAGCTAACCCTATGAGTTGTGCTATGATTCCTGTGTTGCCTTTCACCCTTGTCCAAATTGCAAATACACAATTGAAATAAAAATTGGCTACTACCACATCCATATGGGGCAGAGGTTATGGCTAGAGTCTTTCGACATCTTCAGTCCAACTTGTCCATGTCGACCAGATTTCCCAATCTAGTGCCATTTGCCTGTATTTGGGCCTTAACTTTCTAAACCTTTTCATGCACCGTCCAAATGTCTTTTAAATGCTGTAACTGTACCTGCATCTACCACTTCCTCTGGCAGTTCATTCCATATATGCACCACCCTCTGTGTAAGAAGTCTTAAGCCTATGCCCCCTAGTTTGGAACTCCCCCAACCTAGGGAAAAGACATTTGCTATTCACCTTATCTGTGCCCCCTCATGTCTTTATCAATTTGTGTGATTTGAGGTCCTTCAAAAGGCAACAGCAATGAAAAGGACTCACATAATGCAGGTTAAAGACATCTGTTATCATATGATTTGTATGTGGGCATCATGCGTTGACCAACTGTGTTGACTAAAATTCCTGGTCAGAAGCAATCTTGATCATCTCATTCATCATTATAGATTAATTTCAATAATAACTGTGAAACACAAATAATGTCAGGCAAGCTGTAAAGATTCACCTCATTTGCAAATCACCTTTCAAGATTTCATTGCCTGTACAAGTTGTAGGAACTGCTGACTTCACAGCTCAGACTACAAACTGTCCACACATTATCCAGAATGCAATGCTGTCTGTTTTTTAGTAATGCATAGGTTGGAGTTGCGGATGGGGTAAATGTTTCATTATTGCTACCACACGTACAATCTCCTGCTGTATGTGTGTGTCAAAAGACTTGAGTGGGATAATCTGAATCAGGTCCCAGTGATTTCACTGGGATTTCACACATTTTCAGCTCTGATCTCCAGCATCTGCAGTCCTCACTTTCTCCTCAGGTCCCAGTGAGTCAGGATTAGAGTCAGGTAGCAGCACAGTATCAATAATATTGATGAACCTTCCTTCAACCTTTGTTTCAGTTTCCTGAGAGTCTCCGATATATCTGCCTGCTGCCCATATGTCTGTTTGTGCATTGAAATGAATTAATTAACAGCCAACACCATGGAATGCTCTCCTGCCTGGGTCTGAGCAAGTACGTGGTCTCTGGCAATCCTCCAAGTGCCAATGGCCTGGGCTATGTCTTCCTCAGCCAGCTGCTGAGACATAGCAGCGATGTGTTTACCAGCTTGTGCTCCTCACCCTAATCTGGTGAAGATACCCATGGAGATGTCAGTCTCTGAGCTGCAGGAGGTGGGTGTAGGAGGTAGCCTTGCTGATGCTTCCTCATGGGGATCTGTGGATTCTTCTCAGAGTTAGCAGAGGAGCTGATGCCCTGAGAGGCTGCTCTCTTATTGAGTCATAGAGTCATGGAGTCCTACAGCCCACAGACAGGCCCTTCAGCTCAAACTGGCCCATGCTGACCAAAGTGTCCACCACTCAAACCCCATATTCATGGCCCATATTCTTCGAATTCTTTCCTATCCATGTATTTGTTCAAATGCCTTTTAAATGTTGTTAATGTACCCACTTCCATTGGCAGCTCATTCCAAATGCACATCACCCTCTGTGTAATAAAGCTGCCCCTCAGGTTCCCTTTTATACTTGCCCCTCTAACCCTAAACTGATGCCCTCTAGTCTCCAATTCCCCAACCCTGGGAAAAAGGCTGAGTGTATTCACCCTATCTATGCCCCTCATGATATTATGCACTTCCATAAGGTTCCCTCCTCAGTCTCCTACGACCTAAAGAAAAAAGTCCTAGCTTGTCCAACCTCTCCCTATAACTCAGATCCTTGAGTCCTGGCAACATCCTTATAAATTTTGTTTGCGCTCTTCCTAGTTTAATAACATCCTTCCTATAGTAGGGTGACCAAAATTGAACACAATACTCCAAGTGTGGCCTCACCAACATCCTGTGTAACTGCAACATAACTTCCCAACTTCTATACTCAATGCTCTGACTGATGAAGGTGCACAGTGACTTCAGCACAGAGACTGTACAGATGCCACTGGTGCCTGTGAGTAAGGTTACATTCACAATGGTCGTAATGCAAGGGGCAGCTCAACACTCACAATTAATCCCACTTGGTTGTCAGGATATGGAGATATCTGTATCATCTCATCAGCGGTCACGGTCATTTCCAGCTAAGGTAAAGGTCCTCTACTCATAGGGGGTTAGGAGACAAGTGTCGGGCACTGTCCCATCTATTCTGGCTCTCTCTACCCTATTGGGGCTGTTTGCTCCTGGAATGAGCCAAAGGGAGAGGTTGTGAAGGAAGTGGGTGGCACAACTGTTGGTGTTGGTGTAGGTTGGGGAAAGATAGTGAGGAGCCCTGAGTGAGTAAATAGGATGTGCAGAAGCCATGCAGGGGTGATAAGTCTGGGGGTGTTTGGGGTATGTGAGGGTGGTTGATAGAACATGCTGCCTGTAATAGTAAGGCTGGTGGGCCTTGAGCATTGTTGACAGGTGGGTACAGTAGCAGAGTTACAGAGAGCATGAGGTAGCAGAGAGAAGATGATGGCACTTACTCTAATGGGAGAAAAGAAGGTCATTAATTTTCTTGTTGCACTACTGGGTATTCCCCTGGACTGTTGACACCACAGTGACCCAGATGACAATGTCAGACCAGACTGGCAGGTTCTGGTATTGTGGCTCCCTGTAAGGAAAGAGGATGACACTTTTCTTCACTATGTCTTCCAACAGAACTTTCTGATCCCTGTAAGTGAAGTGGATTACCAACCCCCCCTCTCTGAGCCATGTCCTTTGGAATTGGGCAGCAGCACATAATGAATAGCAGCTCCTGGCTTGCAATGATTGATTGTGGCAGCAAGAGTCCCAGAATGTTCCAGCAGCACTGAGTACGTATGCTGCTGGTTAGTGAGAGGAAAGCACTGGAAGGGCTTGATGCATACATTATGAGATGAGCAGCAGAGAATTGTGTGAGTAAACTTGCTGGAGCCCAAGGACAGAGACCATATGTGTAAACTTAGGAACAGCAGGAAGCCATTCAGCCTCTTGAGACTGTTGTATGATTCAATGAGATCATGGCTGATAGAACATAGAACATAGAAAGATACAGCGCAGTACAGGCCCTTCGGCCCTCAATGTTGCGCCGACCGAATCCTACCTAATCTACACTAGCCCAATAACTTCCAAATGCCTATCCAATGCCCGCTTAAATGACCATAAAGAAGGAGAGTTCACCACTGCTACTGGCAGGGCATTCCATGAACTCACAACCCGCTGTGTAAAGAATCTACCCCTAACATCTGTCCTATACCTACCACCCCTTAATTTAAAGCTGTGTCCCCTAGTAACACCTGACTCCATTAGCGGTAAAAGGTTCTCAGTGTCGACCCTATCTAAACCCCTAATCATCTTATACACCTCTATCAAATCTCCCCTAAACCTTCTCTTCTCCAATGAGAACAGCCCCAAGTGCCTCAGCCTTTCCTCATAAGATTTTCCTACCATTCCAGGCAACATCCTGGTAAACCTCCTCTGCACTCGTTCCAATGCCTCCACATCCTTCCTATAGTATGGCAACCAAAACTGCACACAATACTCCAGATGAGGCCGCACCAGAGTCTTATACAACTGCAACATGACCTCAGGACTCCGGAACTCAATTCCTCTACCAATAAAGCCCAGTACACCATATGCCTTCCTCACAGCACTATTTACCTGGGTGGCAACTTTCAGAGATCTGTGTACATGGACACCAAGATCCCTCTGCTCATCCACACTACCAAGTAGCCTACCATTAGCCCAGTAATCCATCTTCTTGTTACTCCTACCAAAGTGAATGACTTCACACTTAGCTACCTTGAATTCCATTTGCCACATTTCTGCCCAGCTCTGCAACTTATCTATATCCCGCTGTAACCTACCGCTTCCTTCCTCACTATCCACAACTCCACCGACTTTTGTGTCATCCGCAAACTTGCTTACCCAGCTTTCAAGCCCTTCCTCTAGATCATTTATAAAGATAACAAAAAGCAATGGTCCCAAAACAGATCCTTGTGGTACACCGCTAGTAACTGCACTCCAAGATGAACATAGTCCATCAACTACTACCCTCTGTCTCCTTCCAGCCAGCCAATTCCTAATCCAAACCTCTAATGTATCCTCAATGCCATACCTCCGTAGTTTTAGCATTAGCCTACCATGGGGAACCTTATCGAACGCCTTACTAAAATCCATATACACAACATCTACTGCTTTACCCTCGTCCACTTCCTTAGTCACCTTCTCAAAGAACTCAATAAGGTTTGTGAGGCACAACCTGCCCTTCACAAAACCATGCTGGCTATCCTTGATCACGTTATTCCTATCCAGATGTTCATAAATCTTATCCCTTACCATTCTCTCTAAGACTTTGCCCACCACTGAAGTCAGACTCACTGGCCTATAGTTACTAGGGCTATCCCTACTCCCTTTCTTGAACAAGGGGACCACATTCGCTATCCTCCAGTCCTCTGGTACTATTCCCGTTGACAATGACGACATAAAAATCCAGGCCAATGGCTCTGCTATCTCCTCCCTAGCTTCCCATAGGATCCTAGGGTAAATGCCATCAGGCCCAGGAGACTTATCTATTTTCATCCTCTCCAATATTCCCAGAACCTCTTCCCTGCATATTTCCAGGCCATCCATTCTAATCATTTGTGACTCCATATTCACATCAGCAACAGTGTCCTGTTCCTGAGTGAATACTGATGAAAAGTATTGATTTAGTGTCTCTCCAATCTCCTCCGCCTCCACACACAACTTCCCACTACTATCCTTGACTGGACCGATACCTACCCTAGTCATCCTTTTATTCCTGACATACCTATAGAAAGCCTTTGGGTTTTCCCTAATCCTACCAGCTAAAGACTTTTCATGTCCCCTTCTCGCTTCTCTTAGCTCTCTCTTTAGATCCTTCCTGGCTACCTTATAACTCTCTATCGCCCCAACTGAACCTTCACGCCTCATCTTTACATATGCCGCCTTCTTCCCTTTCACAAGGGATTCCAATTCCTTACTAAACCACGGCTGCCTCACAAGGCCCTTTACACCATGCCTGACTGGTACATACTTATCGAGGACACGTAGTAGCTGCTCCTTGAACAATCCCCACATCTCATTAGTGTTCTTCTCTTGAAGCCTGTTTTTCCAATCCACACATCCTAAGTCATGCCTCACTGCATCATAATTTCCCTGCCCCCAGCTATAACTCTTGCCCTGCGGCGCACACTTATCCCTCTCCATCACTAAAGTAAAAGTCACCGAGTTGTGGTCACTGTCCCCGAAGTGCTCACCTACCTCCAAGTCTAACACCTGGCCTGGTTCATTACCTAGAACCAAATCCAGTATAGCCTCACCTCTTGTTGGCCTGTCTACATATTGTGTCAGGAAACCCTCCTGCACACATTGGACAAACACCGACCCATCTAATGAACTCGAGCTATAGCTCTCCCAGTCAATATCTGGGAAGTTAAAGTCCCCCATAACAACCACCCTGCTACCTTCACTCTTTCCCTGAATCATCCTCGCAATATTATCCTCTACTTCTCTAGGACTATTAGGAGGCCTGTAGAAAACACCTAACAGGGTGACCTCACCTTTCCTATTTCTAACCTCAGCCCAAACTACCTCAGATGGCAAGTCCTCTTCCATCGTCCATTCCACTGCTGTAATACTATCTTTGACAAGTAATGCCACACCTCCCCCTTTTTTACCCCCATGTCTGATCCTACTAAAACATTTAAACCCTGGAACCTGCAACAGCCATGCTTGTCCCTGTTCTACCCACGTCTCTGTAATGGCCACAACATCGAAGTCCCAGGTACCAACCCACGCTGCAAGTTCACCTACCTTATTTCTTATACTTCTGGCATTGAAGTATACACACTTCAATCCACCCTTCTGTTTACAGGCACCCTCCTTCGAGATCGCTGCATGATCTGTGACCTAACTCCATGCCTTTGGCCCATATCCCTTAATGCCTTTGCTTAACAAAAAAATATCTATTTCACATTTAAAATTAATAACTGATCCAACGTCTATTGCCTTTTGTGGAAGAGAGTTCCAAGTGTCTCCCACCCTTTGTATGTAGATGTACTTACTAACATCTCTCCTCAATGGCCTGGCCCTAATTTTTAGTTAGTGCCCCTTCTTTTAGAATCCCCAATTCTGGAGTTCAAATTCTTGTCGTCAAGTGAATGTATCTCTGCATTCTGTACAACACCCTCCAGCTTTATATATCTGTGTGTGTTTTGTTATTTTGAATCTCATTTCTTTGCTCCAACTTCAATCTTGATGTTTTCAACCATCCTGAACCCACACACTCCCACTTGTGATGTTTCAATTTCTTTACACAGCATTTCAAATGAGTCTGCTCTGAGCATCCCTATGGTCATCTCATTTATGCACACTTTCTCCACTCTCTGGTGTATTTTGTGAAACTATGTGGCAAAGTTTATTTGCATTTGAAATATCATACAAATACAGGTTTGCAATGAGGATGACAAAACCTGCCCACTAATTGCACAAACTGCTCAGATTTCCACAGCCAACTTCACTTCTTTGACGTGGAGTCAGTGGGGAAAGGTTGGTATGGTTACTCACTGTTCATCTCACAACATGATAACTTGACAAACAAGGACAAAAAAAAACATTCCCAGCAAGAAAATTTCTTCTGACATGTTTAATCTGAGTCATCACTGGTATTCAGAGTCCAAGCTGCTCCCCTCTGTTGCCTGTGTTTAAAATGATTCATAAAACTCGATAAAAAAAAGAGATTTGAACCTTCTGGGCATATAAAGCTACAGAGACCCTGAATTATGTTAGTCAAATGAGGAATTATCCAGTTATCAGTTACTTATCACTTCCAGAGTACAGGACCTGAAAGGTATCTGCAGGGCATGTAACTTGCAGATAATTTTATGAAGCACACAAGTGCAGTATAATTCAATGAACAGCAACTTTTGTCACTTTAATTGCCTCATTTAGTTCCATTATATTCACTTGCAGCAATTAAATATTCATCAATTAATAAGGGTCAAGTAACACAACCATAACGTAGATGTCAGGACTTAGGTTTGATCAAAGCTTTACCTAAAGGAAACTAGGTGATTACTAAGACCCAGAAAAAAACTCCCATTGAAATTAGGGTGCAAGGTTGACTCATTGATAATTGTGCAATATTCAGAACCATTTGCAATGCCACAGTTACTGATGCAGCAAGATTGTATCCAGGCTTGGTCTGATAAGTGGTTAGTAATATTTGTATCACACAAGTTCCAGACAATGAATGTTTCCAACGAGAGAGAATCTAACCATTGCATCTTTACATTCAATGGCATTACTACCCACTGAATCCCCACAATCAACATACGAGGGGTTATCATTGACCAAACCCATGCTGGATTACCCAAATAAATACAGTGGCTACCAAGAGCAGGTCGGAGGCTGGATCATCTATGGTGATTATTGTTCTTCCTGACTCTTCCCTAAAAGCCAGTTCACCATTTATAAGGTACAATCTCCACTGTCCTTGCTAATGAAGCTCAGATGCCAAGAATAAGTAACATACAAAGATCTCAAACATCTTCCAGTTCTGATGAAGGACATCATTGACTTCAAGCAATTGTCTCAATATTGGGCTGAGATTTCATGGATGGCAATGGAATTCTGGTTGTGTTGGATTTTCCAAAGCAACATAGTGTTTTGGCCATTTACCATGTGACAGGAAGGTTGTCTAATGTGGGATGTATGACCAATTATGGGGATCTCATCATGGGGAAGAAAGTAGTGTTTCAGGAACAGAAAAGCATTTGACAGGGATGCTAAAAATGCATGTATCTCTTCATCCCTCCTTTATCTGGCAGGAAAAAACAAAATGGAGATAAAATCTGAAAATAGTAAGCACTGTGGCTGAATCAGCAGTATTCAGTCTTCTCAGTTAGAAACATGTAGGCTCAAACATTGCTCCAATTCTTGAGGACATAAATCTTGGTTAACACTGCAGTGCAAGACTGAGGTGGTGCTGCATTGTTGAAGCTGTTGAACAGGACATTAATCGAGGGTCTATTTGCTGAATGGTGGCAGGTAAAAGACCCTGTGACAATGTGTCAAAGAATGGCAGGGGAGTTCTCCTTAATTTCCTGGCCAATATTTATTTTTGTGATGTTGATTGAGGTTCAGATTGTTTAGTCATACCACCTTAAAACCTGTCATGATATCAGGAGCAACTTAGTAAATGTTTTTAACTAACTTTTGGATATCGAGACAATATTCTCACTAGGCAGCAACTCATTGCCTACTGAGGGGGATTATTGATTGATAACCGTCATAGTAACTGCACATTGAGCCTCATGATGATGCAGCTTTCTATCCTGCCATTCACAATGAGCAAACAGATGTCAATCATTCTCTAGAAGTCAGAGCAAGTACCTGGTGACTTGCTCCAAAGAATCTCCACGTTGTACACCAGATGCCAACCTCTCAGCAAATGTTCAATGGGCACATGACCCCATTGGAGAAAGTGAGGACTGCAAATGCTGAAGATCAGAGTCACGAGTGTGGTGCTAGAAAAGCATTTCTGATGAAGAGTTTATGCCCGAAACATGGATTCTCCTGCGCCTTGGATGCTGCCTGACCTGCTGTGCTTTTCCAGCACCACATTCTTGACATGCACCCCATATCCTTGGACATCAGTAAATGAAATGTACAAGCCTCTAAAACTGCTCATCACACACTCCAATCCACATACAGTTCATTTCTGTACTTCAGTGCTACACCTCATTGCAATGCTGCACCAGGATACTTTGTGCTCAGGAACACACATCCAGCTCACAGACTGGACCACGCTGCATCCCAGGACTGCTTCCATGCTCTCTTATTAATTACTCCCTTTCAGCCTACTTAGATACTGACAGCCTTCCTATCTCACCTTTCTGCTGTTTGTTCCCTCAGCCAGATAAACCAGACTCACAGTACTGATGTATTGCTGTACTGTTCAGTACAGACTTATAATCAGGAAGCCTGTTTTGTTTGTCAGTGGAGAGATGGCAGATGGCCTTCAGTTTGGTGATCCTGGCATTGTATGTTAAGGGCAGCTTCCAACACCAGTGGGGCTTGGACACAGTCAGTCAGCTGCTCGGGCTCTCAGGATCAGGATTCACTCCTTATAAGGCACAAGGAGCCAAATGTCAAGCAGCCCATCAGCTACCTTAAGCCTTTGGCCCCATTGTGGGCTGTTTTCCTCCAGGACTAAGGGAGGTAGTTTTTAAGGGAGATAAACTGTGGTTGGGACAGTTGTTATTATAGGTGAAGTGGGGTTAAGATGGAAGGCCTCCCAATTGAGTGAGTAGGCAACACAGAGGGCATGCTGTGTTAGTAGTGTGGGGTGAGTAAAGGTAGATGATGCAGGAAATAATGAGAGTAATAGGGCATAGACCTTGTGGGAGGTGAGTGCGGTAGCAGAGATAGAGTCAGTGTAAGATATCAGAGAGAGAAGATGTTGCCACTTACATTGGCTGAGTTGAGAAAGTCATTGACCTTCACCATATACCACTGTCCAATTCTCTAGATAGCTGGGTCCATACTGAAGTGGGTGGCAATCTCAGAGTCGGCTGGTAAGGTGTGGTGTGATGGACTCCTCTGGCTTTACTGAAGGAAAGGGCCATCTCTGTTCCATGTCACTCACGTCCTCCAGGACCTAGAGCTCTCTTTTCATAAACTGAGGGGTCACATCAGAGGCAAATGTCAGAAACCAAGGGCAGTTCGGAACTGACAGTACTTGGCTGGGTGCACAACAGGATTTTAAAGATGGCTCCAGTCTCAGGGATTCCAGTCCATTCTGGGATACCCCAGCAGTGATGAGTTGTTGCTGCTGAGGCAAGTGACAGGATATGGCAAGAATTGGAGGTGATGAGTGCCAAAGGATAGGCTAGGTCATTAATAAGGTGACTTTGGGAAGATACAGCAAGAAAGCACACAAGGTTTCACAGAGAGAAACTCCTTATGAAACTTATCATAGCTGTCACTTGGACAAAGCATAGCAGAATTCAGCCCATTGGCTGGGAAGTGATTTGGGATATTCTGGAGTGATGAAAGGCTCCAGAGAGATGCAAAATATTTGAAAGACACACAATTTTATTAAAATATCTAAATGTTTAACCCCCCTTCGGGGAACACATTGATCACTCCACTCCCCGACTCATCTGTTGGTAAAACTGGCCACGGGCAGATTAATTCAGGTTGGAGATTTAATATTCGTGTTGATTCACTGATTTCTTGCCCCCTCAAAATTTGAATCTTTGAGTTTGATACAAATAGCTTTCAACATTCAGATCGGTCAATAGCTTGTGCCATGTTAAAATGTGGAGATAGTGAGGATTGCAGATGCTGGAAAGTCAGAGTCGATAAAATGGGGAGCTGGGAAAACACAGCAGGTCAAAGAGCATCAGAGGAGCAGGGGAGTCAACATTTCAGGTCGGGACCTTTCATCAGGACTGGGGAGGGGGAAGGGGACTGAGAAATAAGTAGGGGGAAGGATGTGGGGCTGGGAGAAAGGTGGGTGGGATGGTGATAGGTGGATGCAGGTAGGACATGATAATGTTTGGTTAGTGGGAAGGATGGTGCGGACAGATGGGAAGGAAGATAGACAAGTTAGGTCAGGTCAGAGGGGTGGGGCGGAGAGGGAGGACTGGACCTGGATGAGGCAGGTGTTGGAGAGATTTGGAAGCTGGTGAATTCTATGTTAACGCCATATGGTTGTAAGCTCACAAGGTGGAGGAGTTCTTCCTCCAGTTTGAATGTGGCCTTATTTTGACGGTTGAGGAGGCCTGGAATGGACATGTCATCAGGGGAATGGGAGGGAGTGGTAAAATAGCTGGCAATTGGCAGCTGGGGTTGATTGGAGCATAAGGACCATAGATATCCTGTGAACTGGTCCCTGGGTTTGTGCTTGCTCTCTCCAATGGAGAGGAGACCACATCAAGAGCAACAGATGCAATACATCAGGTGAGAGAAAATCCAGGTGAATCTCTGCCTGATTTGGAAAGATTCTTTAGGGCCTTGGACAGAGGTGAGGGGAAAGGTGTGGGGGCAAGACCTCCCCCTCACTGATGCTGAATGGTCAATCCTCAGCAAAAGACTCACCTTCATTCCACTACGCCCACATGTCAATGAATTTCACACAGGTCAAGACGCCAAACTTTTTTCTGTCACCTCTGTGCCCACTTCTTCAAACATGACGCCCACCCACCCTCCAAAGATCCATTCTCCCACCTCCAACAAACTCTATCCTCCTGGACACCCTGTCTGATCTCCTACCCAGCCTTGATCTCTTCATCTCCAACTGCCATTGCAACATCAACTACCTCAATCTTTCTACTCCTCTCACCGTTTTCAAACTCTCCCCCTCGCAATGGACAGCCCTCCGCTCGAACTCCAACCTCACCGTTAAACCAGGTGACAAGGAAGCCATGGCGGTGGTTTGGTGCACCAACCCCTACTTTGCTGAGGCCACAAGCCAACTCTCTGACACCTCCTCCTACCACCACTTGAACATGACCTCTCCTCTTATCATCAAACCATCATCTCCAAGACCGTCGACAACAATATCACCTCGGGAGATCTCCCATCCACAGCCTCCAACCTCACAGTTCTCCAACCCCGCACCACTCGTTTCTATCTCTTATTCAAAATTCATAAACCCGACTGCTCCATTTGACGGATAGTTTCTGCCTGCTCCTCCTCCACTGAACTCATCTTCTCTTATCTTGATTCTGGCCTATTCCCTTTGGTCCAGGAATTCCCCATCTACATTTGGGACACCACTCATGCCTTCCACCTTTTCCATGACTTTCAATTCCCTAGCCCCCAACACCTCATCCTCACTATGGATATTCAGTCCTTCTACACCTGTATTCCCTGCAAGCACAGCCTAAAGTCCCTCCATTTCTGCATCTCCCACCAACCCACCCAGTACCCCTCCAGTGACACTCTTATTCAATTGGTGGAACTGATCCTCACCCTAAACAATTTCTCCTTTCAATCCTCCCACTTCCTACAAACCAGAGGGGTGGCTATGGGTACCCACATGGTTCCCAGCTATGCCTGACTCTTCATAGGATACATGAAACAGTCTCTGTTCCACAGCGACATCAGCACCATCCCCCACTTTTTTCCTCTGCTACATCAATGACTGTATTGGTGCTGCCTCATACTCCCATGAGGAGCCTGAACAGTTCATCAACTTCATTTAGACCTTCCAACCTGCCCTCAAATTCACCCGGACCATCTCTGACACCTTCCTGCCCTTCCTGGACCTCCCTGTCTCAATCTCCGGCAACCGACTCAGCAATAACATCTATTTCAAACCCAGTGACTCCCACAGCTATCTCGACTACACCTCCTCCCACCCTCCTCCTGCAAAAATGTCCCTTACTCCCAATCCCTCTGGCTCCATTATATCTGCTCCCAGCTTGAGTAATTCCACTCCAGGAAATCCCAGATGTTCTCCTACTTCAAGGACCATAATTTCCCCAACCCTGTGATTAATAATGCCATTGCCTGCATCTCCTTCCCTTCCCACTCCTCTGTGCTCAGATCACCCCCCCAAACAAAAATAAGGACAGAGTCCCCCAGTTGTCACATTCCACCCCATTAATCTCCAAATCCAGTGCATTACCATCTGCCATTTCCGCCACCTGCACCTGACCCTACCATAAAAATGGTACTTCCATCCTACCCCCTATCTGCTTTCTATGGGGACCATTCCCTCCGCAACGCTCTTATGAAATCCACACTCCCCACCCAACCCCTCCTTCACACCCAGAACTTTCCTATGTGGCCACAGAAGGTTCAACACCTGCCCTCACATCTCCTCTCTCACTTTTGTCCAATTCTCCAAAGAATCATTCCAAGTCTGGCAGAGATTTGCCTGCATTTCCTCTAACCTGATTTATTGCATCCGTTATTTCTGATGTGGTCACATCTATAGTGGAGAGAATGAGCGCAGATTTGGGGGCTGGTTCAGGGAACATCTATGGTCCGTACAGTTCAAACAACCCCACCTCCCAGTTGCAAGCCATTTCAACTCCCCCTCTCACTCCCCCGATGACATGTCCATCTTGAGTCTCCTGTGCTATCAAAATAAGGCCACATGCAGACTGAAGGAAGAACACATCATCCATTATAGGGCCTTAACCTAGATTTCACTGGCTTTCAAAACCCCACTCCCACCTCATTCTAGGTCCAGCCCACCCTCTCCACCTCATCCCTTAACCTGACCCGACCTGTTCATCTTCCTTCCCAACTATCAGCTCCATCCTTCTCACTGACCAATCACAATCACCTGCATTCACCTATCACCACCCCACCTCCTTGCCCTCAGCCCCATCCCACTCCCTCTATTTATTTCTCAGCTCCCTTTCCACTCCCCAGTCCTGATGAATGGTCCTGATCTGAAATGTCGGCTCCGGTGCTCCTCTGATGTTACTTGACCTGCTGTGCTTTTTCTAGCTCCACAGTTTATTGACCCCATCCCCTCAATATTAAGTGTGCCATTTCAAAAACCTTCTCTGAGAGAATACATGTAAAACTAAGTTAAGGTGACTGTTAGGGATCATGCAGCAGTTGGTGATCTGAATATAAGTGTGAAGATAGCTGAAAAAAAATTACATCATAATGCCTACAATTAGAGTCATAGAGCCATAGAGATGTACAGCATGGAAACAGACCCTCCGGTCCAACCCATCCATACCAACAAGTTATTTCAACCCAATCTAGTCCCACCTGCCAGCACCCGGCCCATATCCCTCCAAACCTTTCATATCCATATACCCATCCAAATGCCTCTTAAAGATGCAATTTTACCAGCCTCCACCACTTCCTCTGGCAGCTCATTCCATACATGTACCACCCTCTGCGTGAAAATGTTGCCCCTTAGCATCTTTTATATCTTTCTCCTCTCATCCTAAACCTATGCCCTCTAGTTCTGGAGACCCCCACCCCAGGGAAAAGACTTTGTCTATTTATCTTATCCATGCCCCTCATAATTTTGTAAACTTCTGTACAGTCATCCCTCAGCCTCCAATGCTCCAGGGAAAACAGCCCCAGCCTGTTCAGCCTCTCCCTGTAGCTCAAATCCTCCAACCCTGGCAACATCCTTGTAAATCTTTTCTGAACCCTTTCAAGTTTCACAATATCCTTCCGATAGGAAGGAAGCCAGAATTGCATGCAATATTCCAACAGTGGCCTAACGAATGTCCTGTACAGCTGCAACATGACCTCCCAACTCCTGTACTCAATACTCTGACCTATAAAGGAAAGCAGACCAAATGCCTTCTTCAGTATTCTATCTACCTGTGACTCCACTTTCAAGGAGCTATGAACCTGCACTCCAAGGTCTCTTTGTTCAGCAACAGTCCCTAGAACCTTACCATTAAGTGTATAAGTCCTGCTAAGATTTACTTTCCCAAAATGCAGCACCTCATATTTATCTGAATTAAACTCCATCTGCCATTTCTCAGCCCATTGGCCCACCTGGTCAAGATTCTGTTGTAATCTGAGGTATGGAATTGTGCACATGCATGATTTTAGTACACGTGTGAGCAAACACTGCTGAAAATGAAACAGGAAACAATAAGACAAAACAAAATGGGGACAGAGGTTATGATCATCATTGATAGGATGGAGCTTTCTTAATTATGTTTCAGTGAGGAACATGCAGCAGAAAAGCCATGTGAATTAGGAAATGATGAAATCATGTATGCGGTGTCTTCCTGGGAATCAAGTCCCTTGACACATTACAATGGTTTAGGTCTGCAGGAAAACCTAGGTAAATGTTTGAAGTGTGTGAACTCCATGTCAGAGATACAAGTTATTACAAATGAAATGTTAGAGGAACAGTAGATTTGGCAGGGGAGAAGCCCTCATATAGGCAAATAAATAGAATAATAGAGGTGGTGGAAGCAGATACAATAGCAACATTTAAAAAGGCATCTTGACACATAAAAAGGGAGGGAATAGAGGAATACAGACTGCATGGAAGAAGCATGTTTTTAGTTTAGAAAAGGCGTCATATGGACCGAAGGGCCTGTTCCTGTAACGTACTGTTTATTTGTTCTCTGTAAGTTTTTAAGTGGAAAACAGGAGATGGTTTAATGGCAAAATGAAAGGCAACAGGAGCTATGATATCAAATATTAAAGCATTAAAGGCATCAATGTAATACAGTGTGAAATGACGAGGGACACGCAGTAAAATGAAAGGAGGTAAAGAGTGCAACAGCTGCCTTGAATCCCTCAGGTTTCTTAAAGGAGAATGAGAACTTTCAGTTTGACAGCATTGATTTTGCAACCATTTCCTGCTTTGCCTACAAATTTTACTTTCTGAGCTATGCTGATCTGCTGTTGAGATTTTAATACTATGCCCAAAGCTGGAGTGCATAATCCTTAATTTGAATAATCTAATTTGTTTACCCCTTAAGTGTTCAGTCAGTGAAATGCTGGCAGTAGATTGCCATCCAAGGAAACATTTCTACTGACAGATGCCTTTGGAGAATTTAGGAGCAGATTAGGAAAATAGTGTTTGAAAATATATATTTTTAAAAGTGCACTGTGTATTATAATAGGATGAATTATGTTGAGCAATTAAAGAATAAACAATATTTGGCAGGTAAATAGATTTGAAATGAATTCATGTAATTTTGTGCAAGAATTGCAGTGTTTTAGGTCTATTGCTATTGATCTTGTTAACTATATCATTATTGCTCTATGTGAAAACATTCCATTGGCAATTTTCGAAGAGCTTCTTCTGGTATTCCTCAGGTGGCTATTTTAATATTTATCATAAATAACAGGAAAATTCATCAAGCATTTGTCCACAAACAAAGCCAAAACTAACATTTCAGCTACAATTGCAGAAGGAAAATAGCACTGATTTAAGGCCCCACTTTTCTGCTGGAGCTTAATATCTCAGTTTGCTTTTAGCCTTGGGAAAAAAAAGTACACTTAAGTTTTGCTTTCTTTCATTTCATATGTTGCTTTTCACCATTATGGACTACAGAATTACCGTCAGTTTCAGTTCACAGACAATTTATGAAGCTGTGGAAATACTGAGAAACACTAACCTAAGATTGGTATATAAGACAAAGACCACAGGAGAAATCTTGTGGAGGTGTGAATGACATAGGTTATGGCAGGACCCGTGGCAGAATTGTGTAAGAAATGCAGTGAAACCTAACTTGATGTTGGGAGAAACTCACTACATCTTTTATACAATTGTGAGTGATGCAGTGAGTTGCCAATTAAGGGTGTTTGTAGATTGTTAAAAGCCTGATTAATGATGTTTCACTAACATTCAACTTCCCATCTTATGGGAATAAGAAATGTGCTGAACAAGCAAAATGTTGAGAATTTTCAACATGGAAGTCAGAGCCTGTTACCACCCTGGCCCCAAAAGACCAGGCACCAACATTTGAAGGCACGGTCCATGGGTACTGGTGCATAAACTTCATGGCCATTGACATTAGGAACTGACACGTGCCATCCTCGAAGAGTCCTCGCTAATCCACTTACGGCACGCTTCTATAACAAAAGGCTACCTCCTTTGATGAATGTGATCACCAGTCAGCCATGACAATCTTCCTGGCTGTATACCTGTACTAAATGACACAACAATACAGTAGCTCCGTGAGCCTGGTATCTCTGGCTGAGGGGACAAAATGTGAAAGTGGCAAGGCAAGGCAGGAGCTTCTAGTACCATGACAGTAGTGTCATTGCTGCAGCATCACAATGACAGTTGCTGGCGCAGCCTATCATTGAAGTATAAAAGCGTGCTGTAAGTGGATTAGCGATATACATTGAGGACTCTTCGAGGATGGCCATGTCAGTTCCTAATGTCAATGGCCATGAAGTCTGTGCACCAGTGCCCATGGAGCATGCCCTCAAATGTTGGTGCCTGGTCTTAACCTGATCCTTATATAGCCTCAGCAGCACATCCCTGATTTTGTATTCTAGCTCTCTTAAAATGACTGATAACATTACGTTTGCCTTCCTAACTACCAACTGAATCTGCACATTAACCTTAAGAGAATCCTGAACGAGGATTCCCAAGTTCCTTTGTGCTTCAGAATTCTGAAGCCTTTCCCCATTTAGATAATATTCTACACCTATTCTTCCTACCAAAGTACATAACCTCACACCTTCCCACATTGTACTCCATACGCCACTTTTTTATCGACTCTCCTAGCTTGTCCTAGTTCTTCTGCAGCCTCCCCACTTCCTCAACACTACCTGTCTCTCCACCTAATTTTGTGTCATCTGCAAACTGAGCAACAATGCTTTCAGTTCCTTCGTCCAGATCGTCAACGTTGTGGCTTGGACACAGGGGTCAGTTAGCCCCTCCGGCTTGTCAGAATCAGGATGCTACCCACTTTAGGAATGAGGAGCTCAATGTTAGGCAACACATCTTGACTCTCTCTGCCCTACTGGGGCTGTTTACCTCTTGGACAGAGAGAGATAGGTATTAAGGGAGATGACAGTGGGTGCCATAACTGTAGTTGCAGGTCAGGAGCTGGTAAGATGGGGATAGAAGAAGTTGAGAGAGATAATTTCGGGGAATATCAGTATATCAACTGTGGTCGAATGGTAGAGAAGACTTAATGGCTGAATGGCCTAACTCTATTCCTATATCTTATAGTCTAATGGCCCTCTCACTGCCCCCATGAAGTATATCCTATTGTTATAATCTAACCGTTAGTAGTCCAGTAAATAATTCCAAACAAATAAAGTAACATATAAATAAGTCATTCCTTCTCCCAAGCAATGCCATGTGCAATCTCCAGGTTTGTATCAAAAGCCTTATTTTTGTTTTTTCATGGTTCAAATGGTAAAACCTGTAAATGTATAATCCAACTGATTTCACAATATAATTTTGAATCGGGGGAGGGGTGTGTGTGTGCGTAGGACAGGCCATATTTCTAAATACCTCCTCGAATTGATAATGTGAGACCTGGCTCTCTTCAAACAGGTAATGTGTGCCCATGTATAAATACACGCACACAAAAAAAAAATTGGCCCGAGGTGAGTTTCTCAAATTGCTGCTGGAAACCACACCTCCCCTCTGTGCAAAGGCAGATACTATTCTCTGCACAGTCGGCGGTGGAGCTCTCACTGACATTTCTCTTACCTCCAGAGCTACAGGAGAAAAGCTAGCATTTCCTGGGCACAATCAGTAAGTCCTTGTCTTAACTATCCTTCAATACGTTGATGCCACTGGTCAGATATCTGGTATGTTTTTGTACTGGTGCTTAGTTGGGTGGTTAAAATTGAACTTGTCTGGTTAAATGTTGTTTCCATAAATCCAACATTTACCCTTCAGTGGTTCAGTGAATGGTTGATCAGGATCTGCGAAATCAGAAATGCTTTCACTCCTTTAAACAGGATTCACTTTCGGCTGTGTGATTTTTTTTTGTTGTCTCTGCCATCAATTTCACACCCAAAGCAGCCTGAAGTGATGATCCATCTGAAGTAAGAGAAAACTGTACAATTTATTTTCAAAACATTTTTTCAGGGTTTGAATACCAGTCAAGGAACTCTAGTCTTGACGAGTCTTAACTTGCATTTAGCTTTCTCGATGCAAACGTACAGCATTCAGCAGAGTCAGGCTATCCTGTAACTGCATCATGTCCAGATTCAACTCAGTGAAAGTAAGTAACATTCCTGGAAAATGAACTTGTGTGGCAGTTTTGGGTTTGCCTTTTTTTTGTTTTCAGTGCACTTATAGCTTTCCTATTTTGTAGATTTTTATTCTTCACAATTCTATTTACTTTACCAGGCTTTTGCCTGGTTTTCCAACACTGTCTATATCAGTACTTCCTGCCTGAAGTTAACTCGTTGAAATTCAGGGAGCTTGTCCTCTGCAGGAGAAACAATTTTAGATTCCAGTAAGCGTGTTGATGTATTTGCAAGACATGCAAATTAGTCTATTTAAATCTCAAATTTTATACTGCCATGCAAAATGTAAAGGACAAAAAGCTGCATGTGCTAGAACTCCAAAGTGAAATCAAAAAATAGAGATATAGAAAATTGGGGCATGGATAGGTCATTCAGCCTGCTCTGCTATTCATTATGATCATGGCTAAATATTCAACTCCATAACCTGTTCCTGCTTTACCCCTAAATCCTTTGATTCCCATTAACCCTGAGTCCTTCTTGAAATCATGCAGTTCTTCAACTGTTTTGGCCTTGACTACTTTCTATGATAGCTAATTCCACAGTCTCACTACTCTCTGAGTGAAGACACTTCTCCACATTATAGTCCTAAATAGTTTATCCCATATCCTCAGACTGAGATCCCTGGTTCTGAACTCTCCAGCCATTGAAGACACCCTGCAACTACCTTGCCTAGTCCTGTTAACCTTTCAGAGATTGCTATGAGAATTTGAGTTTCATGAGTTTGAAACTTCTATGAGTTTCTTCTGAATTCTAAAAAATATATATTCCTAACTGATTCAACTGCTCTTCATTTGTCAGTCCCAACATCCCAGGAATCAGTCTGGTAATCTTTTACTGCACTCCCTCTCCAGCAAGACCATCTTTCCTCAGAGGCTAAAACTGCAACAATATTCCAAATATAAATGCAGCAAGACATTCTTGTTCTGGTACTCAAATCCTGTTTCTATGAAGGCCAATATAACATTTACCTTCTTTACAGCTTGCTGCACTGTAATACCTGCCTTAAGCAACTGGTGTACAATAATAAAATACATAACAGGCCATAGCACTGTAGATTATTGGTCTGTCAGTGGTATATTTTCAAGCCTTGAAATGGGGTCACAGTTGGAAAAGGTTTGTGAAACATTGCTCTACAACTCTGAAGTACACAGTAGATGTGTTTGCAATGTGGCCAAATAGATTATCAATTTAATTAATTTTTGAAATTTTGGCAAAAGTTATTGCCCATCCCCAGTTTGAGAAGGTGGTTGTGGACTTGCTTCAATTATTTCTATACAGTGTTAATTATTGTTAATGAATTAAATGGCAAATGGAATGCTTCAGGGAACACTCAGGAGATAGTGAAGATTGTTTCGGGCATGAGCCCTTCTTCAGGAATGGAATGATTCCTGATGAAGGGCTTATGCTCGAAACGTCGAATTCTCTATTCCTGAGATGCTGCTTAACCTGCTGTGCTTTGACCAGCAACACATTTGCAGCTGTGATCTCCAGCATCTGCAGACCTCATTTTTTACTCGAAGATAGTGAAGATTGCAGATGTTGGAGATCAGAACTGAAAATGTGTTGCTGGAAAAGCGCAGCAGGTCAGGCAGCATCCAAGGAGCCGGAGAATCGACATTTCGGGCATGAGCCCTTCTTCAGGAATCATTCCATTCCTGAAGAAGGGCTCATGCCCGAAACATCGATTCTCCTGCTCCTTGGGTGCTGCCTGACCTGCTGCGCTTTTCCAGCAACACATTTTCAACACTTAGGAGATGACAACATTGACAAGGATCTGGATGTATACATCAACCAGATCAAGTAAGGATGACAAGTTTCTTTCATGGAACAGATCTCAGTCACTCAGGTGTCAAATGATAACCTTGACAATTTCGTGATCAATTTTACTGATACTAATTCTTTATTTTGAAACCAAATTCAAATTTTTAAAGTATATTGTAAAATTAGTACTAGCTTTCTCTGATTATGTGTTCAGTAGTATAATCACAACACTACCATACCCCTGCCTCCTTTAAAATTTGACGTGATAATACTTGCTGATGCTGGTTGACCTCCTGTGACCTTTTCATGTTTCATACTTTTCTGGACATAAGCACACATTTTAAAAGTTGAAGTGACTTTTAAGATATTTGTTTATGTGCCCAAACAAATCTAAAATTTGATTTCGTACTAGGCTAAAACTTTACTTTGCATTTCAGGGCTTGCAGAATGGAATAGTTTGTACTAAGAAGTTTCTGTAACTGTGCTGTAAGGGAGACGTCTAGTTTTGCCAATGGTGTATAATTGCCTCAGTAACAGATATATCTCACTGGTTCCAATGACAATTGGTGGGTCCATTTGAAGATTAGTTGAAGAATCGATCTGGCATTCGAGACTTTCCCACACCTAGTGACATTTGTTATAAAATAAAACAAAATACTGCAGATGCTAGAGATCTGAAATATAAACAGGAAGTGCTGGCAAAACTCAGCAGGTCTGGCAGCATCAGTGAAGAAAGAATGAGAATTAACGCAACAAGTTCAATGTGACTTCTTCAGAAATGACTTCCAAAGGACAATCTTGTCTCTGTTTCCATTGCTGTTTTGTTTCCTAAACCAGCTGATATAACTTGAGGAGTGTCACACTGTATCAAATGTGGCTCAGCCTCTCCCACTTTTGTATCATTCTGGCAAATACTGTGAACATCAAGGGCCATTAGAGCAGGGCTTCCCAGACCTTTTTCCTTTTTTGAGGCTTGAAAGTTCTCACAACTTATTAATGAGACCTGTGACAGCAGATTTGAGGTGGATGGCCAGTCTGTTAGAATGGACAGGCGGCTATAAGAGTTCAGTCAGACCTTCACAGATCAGCCTTGGAGGTCACAGACTTGACATTTCAGCTTGTGATCCACCTTAGAGTCTGAGCCCCACTTTGAGAAGCCTTCCTGTCGTGGGACTTGACATACTGCGCCACATAACATCCTCTGTTCTGGGAACATGAGTTATAATGTGTTGCCAACCTAGCATTGTATTATCATAGCTAATTATTCAATCTGGTATATGTGTGTACTCTTCGAGCAGACTGTTTGGGGATAGCAAGTTCTCAGGTTCTGAGATTTAATTTCATAACTCTCTATGCTGGGCAATATGGGAGTGTATGTGTTGAAAGGAATGGAATATTTTCTTGAGTTATGTTGTGCCAAACTGAGTTTAACACAATTCGACGAACCCTTTATCTATGCAAACAATGCACTTGCACTCTTCAGAGGGGCCCCCGAAACTTTAGTCTCCCTCCACCTTTTAACCAAAATGTTTGACACAATGTTTGATAGACTTGCAGTTTTTGTTACAACAGGCCTCTTTGATAACAAAATTGACAAACACGTTTGATTGTTTTAATATCTTTTACCTTTGATACTATATGGACCACTGAATGTTCAGCATATCTCCAAGCTTTCATCATTATGACACATTGTTTATGAAGTTCACACTTTTTGAAACAACTATAAAAACAACGTACTACAATCTAGTATTTGCTGCCTCCACAGTAAGACAACTTGGCACTGATCCAGATTTACAAATTGACCATACACTGGGAGAGGCCATAGATGTTTGAAAACATTAGACAGAGATTAGCAGGCAAGGGTGAAAGCTGCCAGCACTCCATATGTAGTTCACCAGCAGAGGCCTAGCTTTCACTTGGAGGAGTATATTTCTGCTTGCTACTTTGTGTCTGGATGCATAAATAAAGTTGAAAGCATTTTAGACGGGCTCGATTCTCAAACGGAAGAGATTGAAACTTCAGATATTCAGACAAAACAGTTCTTTGTGGGTGATAATTACATTTCTAATTAGTCATGTTGTAGTATTGCATTATGGATACTTAATAATGTCATTATAATAATCGATGCCCTACTGTAATGCTGAATAGCCATGAATTTGTCAATTACATTTTATCAAGAAAAGTGGTTATGATCTCTCTGAAAAAGCTTTTGTTTTTAAATAATAAAACTCTGATGCAATCTGTGTCAATAATGTTATCTTCTGGTCATGATGCATGAAATATAATTTACTTGAAAGCAAGGCTGTGAAGCTTTAGCATATTTCTACCATTTCAAATCATAATAATTCATAGATTATTATATGTACTTTTGCACCAAAAAGCCTTTTGACCTATGCTCACTCCAATGAGAACACTGATGCATAAATATTTACATAGACACTGCATTTTTGAATTTATGCAAGTTTTTGAGACTTGCTTTATAAAACTTTCTTATGGCACATTGGTTTGCAGAGATTAGAATGGCACTTGAAAATCACAGCAGGTCATGCAGCATCTGAGGGAAGCTGTGCTTTTCCAGCACCACTCAAATCTTGACTCTAATCTCCAGCATCTGTCATACCCACTTCTGCCCACATGGGTTTTCCAGGTTAGACCAACACTTATTGCCCATCCACAAGATGTCTGAGAAAGCACTGCATTCTTGAATTGGTACAGCCCAGTAGTACAGAGACATTTTCAATGATTTTAGAGGAGTTCCAGAATTTTGACCCAGTAGACCGTGAACATCTGGCAATATAGTTCCAAGTCAATGTATGGCTTAAAGAACTTACAGCAAAGTCAAAAGTAACATCTCTCTTAGTAGATTGTACCACGGATTTTGGAGTATGAAAAGAGATGTGTATCGGCCTTAGTTGTTACCTCTTTATAACTCTGAGAGTGAAACCTAGTAGTAGATGGAGTCAAATGAGATTTTGTATTCGGTGTGAAAGAAAATGTTTGAGACCCACTAGGGCTAATTGGCCAATATTGCATATATATTAAAACAAAGATGTGAAGGGATAAGGTTTTTTTTAACATTACACCTGTAAAATGGCTGAAGACATGAACATCTAGCATTCTTATCGTTTGTTTTAATTCATGGGGTATGGGCATCATTGGGAAGTCATCATTTATTGCCCTTCCCAAATTAGCCAGGAAAGTTTGTTGGTGAGCTGCTTTCTTGAATAGCTCAAGACTTTGGGATGTAGGGGAACCCACAGTGCTGTCTGATTTAATTTATTATCATATGTACTGAGGTACAGTGAAAAGTTTTGTTTTGCATGCAGTACATCATACCATTCAAAGTGCATAAGGGTAATAGAACAGAGCAAGGAATACAAAGTTACAGCTGCAGAGTAGGTGGACAAAGAGCAAAGACTAAATTTGAAATTTGAAAGGTCTGTTCAGAAAAGGTCCATTCTTAACAGCAGGGAAGAAGCTGTTCTTGAATCTTTTGGTGCATATGTTTAAGCTTTTGTAACTTCTGCCTGTCTGAAGAGGTTGGAAGAGATTAACTGGGGTGGGAGGAGATCCCAGGTTTTTGAGCCAGCTACACTGAAGGAATGGCAACATAATTCTAGATCTAGATGGTGTGAGGTTTGGAGGAGAGCTTGAAGACAGTGGTATTCCAATGCATCTTTGGCTTTTGCACTCTGAGGTGGTAGAGGTTGTGAGTTTGGAAAGTACTGTCGAAGGAGGTTTGGTGAACTACTGAAACCTGTCTTGAAAATGGTACACACAACTGTCAGTGATGAAACATATGAATATTGATTATGATGATTGGGTGTTGATCAAGTGATATAATCAAAGGTTTTGAAGTTTCATTAAGCAATTGAATGAATCACAGTTGGAAATGAAAGCTTCGAAGGTTGAAACTAATGTAAAGAAATTCTTGAATAAAATAATGATAACAGTCATGCAGGAATGTACGAATGCAGTGGAACAGTCTTGTGGTGTTTATGGTGATGCAGGTTACAATGACAGAAAACCACATAATCATAGCATTTGAGCAGAGAAAATCATTCCCTTATATACAACACCATGGACTAGGATAAGATCTGCTTAGTTTATATCATGAACAATGTGGGTCAGCAACATCTGAAGAAAAATAACTCATGGATCATTATTTCAAGTAGTTTGAGAGGGTTTCAACTGGTATGGCAGGGGGGTGGGAACCTGAGCTGTATACCAGAGGTAAGAGTTGATGCAGTTGAGGCAATAGCAAGAGGTAGACCAGCTAGTGGGAAGGATTTCCTGGGAAGGAACCAAGGGATCAGTTAAAGTGTGTTTGCTTTAACGCAAGGAGTATCAGGAATAAAAGCATGGATCAGTACCTGGTGCTATGATGTTGTGGCCATAACAGAGGCATGGGTTTCTCAGGGGCAGGAATGGTTGCTGGATGTTCCAGGGTTTAGAGCATTTAAAAAAATAGGGAGGGGGGATAAAGAGGAGGGGGTATAGCACTACTAATCAGAGAGGGTATCACAGCTACAGAAGCTTCCATTGTCGAGGAAGATCTGCCTACCGAGTCAGTATGGGTGGAAATTAGGAACAGCAAGGGAGCAGTCACCTCATTAGGGGTTTACTGCAGGCCCTGCAATAGCAGCAGGGAGATGGAAGAAAGCATAGGTCGGCAGGTTTTGGAAAAGTATGGACGTAGTGGGGTTGTAGTAATGGGTGACTTTAACTTTCCTAATATTGATCGGAACCTCCTTCGAGCAGAAGATTTGAATGGAGCTGCTTTTGTAAGGTGTGTTCAGGAGGGTTTCCTAACTCAGTACATTGACAGGCCGACGAGGGGAGAGGCCGTTCTAGACTTGGTGCTCAGAAACGAGCCGGGGTAGGTATCAGATCTTGTGGTGGAAAAGCCTTTTGGTGATAGTTACCACAACTGCCTCACATTCTACATAGCTATGGAGAAGGAGAGTATTAGGCAAAATGGGAGGATATTTAATTGGGGAAGAGGAAACTATGATGCGATTAGACATGAGTTAGGAAGCATGGACTGGGAGCAATTGTTCCATGGTAAAGGCACTATAGATATGTGGAGACTGTTTAAGGAACAGTTGTTGCGAGTGATGAATTAATATGTCCCTCTGAGACAGGCAAGAAGGGGTGAGATAAAGGAACCTTGGATGACGAGAGCGGTGGAGCTTCTCGTCAAAGGGAAGAAGGTAGCTTACATAAGTTAGAGGAAGCTAGGGTCAAGATCAGCTCTAGAGGTTTACAGCTGAAAATGTGTTGCTGGTTAAAGCACAGCAGGTCAGGCAGCATCCAAGGAACAGGAAATTCAACATTTCGGGCCAGAGCCCTTCATCAGGACTGAGGAGAGGGTGCCAGGCAGGCTCAGCTAAAAGATAGGGGGGAAGGACTTGGGGGAGGGGTGATGGAGATGTGATAGGTGGAAGGAGGTCAAGGTGAGGGTGATAGGCCGGAGAGGGGGGTGGGGGCGGAGAGGTCAGGAAGAGGATTGCAGGTTAGGAGGGCGGTGCTGAGTCCAAGGGAATCGACTGAGACAAGGTGGGGGGAGGGGAAATGAGGAAACTGGAGAAATCCGAGTTCATCCCTTGTGGCTGGAGGGTTCCCAGGCGGAAGATGAGGCGCTCTTCCTCCAACCGTCGTGTTGTTATGTTTTGGCGATGGAGGAGTCCAAGGACCTGCATGTCTTCGGTGGAGTGGGAGGGAGAGTTAAAGTGTTGAGCCACGGGGTGGTTGGGTTGGTTGGTTCGGGCGTCCCAGAGGTGTTCCCTGAAGCGTTCTGCAAGTAGGCGGCCTGTCTCCCCAATATAGAGGAGGCCACATCGGGTGCAACGGATGCAATAGATGATGTGTGTGGAGGTGCAGGTGAATTTGTGGCGGATACGGAAGGATCCCTTGGGACCTTGGAGAGAAGTAAGGGAGGAGGTGTGTGCGCAAGTTTTGCATTTCCTGCGGTTGCAGGGGAAGGTGCCGGGAGTGGAGGTTGGGTTGGTGGGGGGTGTGGACCTGACGAGGGAGTCACAGAGGGAGTGGTCTTTGCGGAACGCTGATAGGGGAGGGGAGGGAAATATATCCCTGGTGGTGGGGTCTGTTTGGAGTTGGCGGAAATGACGGCGGATGATACGCTGTATACGGAGGTTGGTGGGGTGGTAGGTGAGAACCAGTGGGGTTCTGTCTTGGTGGCGGTTGGAAGGGCGGAGCTCAAGGGCGGAGGAGCGGGAAGTGGAGGAGATGCGGTGGAGGGCATCGTCGATCATGTCTGGGGGGAATCTGCGGTCCTTGAAGAAGGAGGCCATCTGGGCTGTACGATATTGGAACTGGGAATATGGGATGGCGTTTTTACAGGGGGCAGGGTGGGAGGAGGTGAAGTCCAGGTAGCTGTGGGAGTCAGTCGGTTTATAGAAGATGTCTGTGTTGAGTCGGTCGCCCGAGATAGAAATGGAAAGGTCTAGGAAGGGGAGGGAGGAGTCTGAGACAGTCCAGGTGAATTCGAGGTCGGGATGGAAGGTGTTGGTAAAGTTGATGAACTGTTCAACCTCCTCGTGGGAGCACGAGGCAGCGCCGATACAGTCATCGATGTAGCAGAGGAAAAGGTGGGGGGTGGTGCCAGTGTAGTTGCGGACGATGGACTTGGCAGAACGGATTAGGGAGAACACAAAGGCATTTTGCACTCATGTGAGGAATAAGAGAATGGTCAAAGAAAGAGTAGTGTCTATCAGGAAAAGCATAGGGAACATTTGTGTGGAGTCTGAGGAGGTAGGGGAAGCCCTATGTGAGTTTTTTGCTTCTTTCTTTACAAAACAAACAAATTTTGTAATGAATGAAACCTTTGAAGAGCAGGTGTTCATGCTGGAATGGATAGAGCTGATGTGCTGAAAGTTTTGTCAAATATTAAGATTGACAAGTCGCCAGGCCCGGACCAGATTTGTCCTCGGCTGCTTTGGGAAATGAGAAATGCGATTGCTTTGCCACTTGCGAAGATCTTTGCATCCTCGCTCTCCACTGGAGTCGTACCTGAGAACTGGAGGGAGGCAAATGTAGTTCGTCTCTTCAAGAAAGGAAATAGGGAAATCCCGGGCAATTACAGACCAGTAAGTCTCACGTCTGTCGTTTGCAAGGTGTTAGAAAGGTTTCTGAGGGATAGGATTAATGACCATCTGGAAGAGCATGGCTTGATTAAATGCAGTCAACACAGCTTTGTGAGGGGCAGGTCAT
The DNA here is from genome assembly GCF_020745735.1 of Hemiscyllium ocellatum. Classification (NCBI taxonomy): domain Eukaryota; kingdom Metazoa; phylum Chordata; class Chondrichthyes; order Orectolobiformes; family Hemiscylliidae; genus Hemiscyllium; species Hemiscyllium ocellatum. The sequence goes on from NC_083401.1 coordinate 44,808,349, forward strand.
GCCTCACAAACCTTATCAAGTTCTTTGAGGATGTGACTAAAAACGTTGATGAGGGTCAAGCTGTGGATGTGGTGTATATAGACTTCAGCAAGGCATTTGATAAGGTTCCCCATGGTAGGCTCATTCAGAAGGTCAGGAGGAATGGGATACAGGGGAACTTTAGCTGTCTGGATACAGAATTGGCTGGCCAACAGAAGACAGCCAGTGGTAGTAGAAGGAAAATATTCTGCCTGGAAGTCAGTGGTGAGTGGTGTTCCACAGGGATCTATCCTTGGGCCTCTACTGTTTGTAATTTTTATTAATGACTTGGATGAGGGGATTGAAGGATGAGTCAGCAAGTTTGCAGATGACACAAAGGTTGGAGGTGTCGTTGACAGTATAGAGGGCTGTTGTAGGCTGCAGCGGGACATTGACAGGATGCAGAGATGGGCTGAGAGGTGGCAGATGGAGTTCAACCTGAATAAATGTGAAGTGATACATTTTGGAAGGTCGAATTTGAAAGCTGAGTACAGGATTAAGGATAGGATCTTGGCAGTGTGGAGGAGCAGAGGAATCTTGGTGTGCAGGTACATAGATCCCTTAAAATGGCCACTCAAGTGGACAGGGTTGTTAAGAAAGCATATGATGTTTTGGCTTTCAATAAACAGGGGGATTGAGTTTAAGAGTCGTGGGATCTTGTTGCACTCTATAAAACTTTGGTTAGACCGCATTTGGAATACTGCATCCAGTTCTGGTCGCCCTATTATAGGAAAGATGTGGATGCTGTGGCGAGGGTTCAGAGGAGATTTACCAGGACGCTGCCTGGACTGGAGGGCTTATCTTATGAAGAGAGGTTGACTGAACTCGGACTTTTTTCATTGGAGCAAAGGAGGAGGAGAGGGGACCTAATTGAGGTATACAAGATAATGAGAGGCATAGATAGAGTCGATAGCCAGAGACTATTTCCCAGGGCAGAAATGGCTAACACGAGGGGTCATAGTTTTAAGTTGGTTGGAGGAAAGTATAGAGCGGATGTCAGAGGCAGGTTCTTTACACAGAGAGTTGTGAGAGCATGGAATGCATTGCCAGCAGCAGTTGTGGAAGCAAGGTCATTGGGGACATTTAAGAGACTACTGGATATGCATATGGTCACAGAAATTTGAGGATGCATACATGAGGATCAATGGTTGGCACAACATCGTGGGCTGAAGGGCCTGTTCTGTGCTGTACTGTTCTATGTTCCATGTTATTTGTAATTTTGCATCATAAAGCATTTGACGTATGCTCCACTCCAATGAGACCACTAATGCTTAATTATTTACATAGTCACTGCATTTTTGAGTTTGCAAGTTTTTAGACTTGCTTTAATAAAACTTTTTCTTGGCACATGGGTTTGCAAGTGTGTGTTTGTGTGTGTGAGAGAGAGTGTGTGAGTATGTGTGTGTGTGTGTAGATACTCACACACTCACACGCACACACTCACATGCACCCACTCACACCCTCTCCCATACACACGCACACATATACACACTCCCTGTTTCCCTCACATGCAGGCACACACACGCACACACACACATAAGTCTATAGGATAAATTTGCATTTGCAGAATTGTATTTGCTGTATTTTGTTCAAAACAGTGCATAATCTGCAGGCAGCCAATCCATGTGACATTTTATAAATTCCTTCTTTGGAAATAGAACCAGTCTGACTCATGTTTGAATACAGACCGACTCTAACCTCATACCTTTAATGCATTGTCTGAACTGAGATGTCACCTTTTCTCATAAAACCTTAAGTTATCTCGGGAATGTGACTTGAAAGAAAGTTCTGGGATTTACATATTACTGAATAATACCTGCAAACCATTCTAAAAGATGAAAGACTTAGTAGCAATTTAGCTTTGTTCAATATATCATATCGGTTGCATGACACTATGATCTTTTATATAAATTCTGTGCCTTATGTTCCTACTCCACTAGTTAGCTGATGTAGGAGCAGTGCTCTGAAAGCTAGTGCTTCCAAATAAACCTGCTGGACCATAGCCTGGTGTTGTGTGATTTTTAACATTGTAAATTTAACAGTTTCTGCATTGATTTCTCAGATTTGGGAAGTCAAGCAGTAAAAGTGAGGCAAGAGCATTCCACTCCAAAAGACATTATGTGGCACACCTGATGGACTGGGAGGAGCAGGAAGACTCGCCCCAGTCGATCAACCAAACTTTCAGGTCACTATGTCACTGGACATGAGCTCTTTCTAACCCCTGTCCAAACTAGCCGTTGCTGTTTCAATGTGAAAGCTACAAATTGAGGATTGTAAAATTGAGTTGGATTGAATTTGTTTGCATTCCATCCCTTTCATGAAGTACAATTTCAAAAAGATATCAGAAAGCAGAAAAGCTAGATAAGGGTAAGGGAGGTTGAAGGAGCGTAATGCAGATCGTGGCTGAGAGAGTTGAAACCATGAACACCAATGATTGAGAGTTTAAAACTGGGAATGTTGATGAGATCAGACATATAGCACACAAATACCCTGAACAAGCAGTCGGAGATTACAGAAATAGAGATGGTGAAACCATGAAGGGAATTAAAAGGATGTAAGTCTTAAAATCAAGATGTTGCTTGAATGAAAATCAAAGTAGGTCGCAGGGATTTTGGATGAATGGGTCTTGGTGCGTTAGTGTTGCAGAGTTTTAACTGGGTTCAGATTTACAGAAGGTAGAATATGGGAGAGCAGACAGAACTGCAGTGGCATAGTTATATTGAAAGGTAATGAGGAGTATCAGCAGCAGGGGTAAAGTCCAAAGTAGAAATAGATGACCTTAGAGATAGCACAAATCTGTGCTCCAGGCAATCCCTGACCTTAAACTCCATATCTGTTCAGTTGTGTGAACTCAGATGCTTAAATAATATGATTCACAACTTGTGTTGTATTTTAGGATTTTCTAACTTGTATTTAACATACTGCTCAGCTATTTAATCTATAACTTAATAGTATTTGTTATGACCTCCACAAAAACTAACACATTTTAATCAAAAATTCAAGCTGCCAATTAACAATTAGAAGAAAAAAACATCATTTTTGAAACTTCTACTATGACAAATGATTAAAATATGCTTTGACTAAACATTATATTTTTGGAGACAACTTGTACATTAAATGATGTAAATGACATTCTCCATTTAAAATTTTAACATGATGGAAAACCTATTGGTATATGTTATGTTGTCACTGGAGAAGGCAGTTCACGGTTTAGGAAACAGTAAAAAAAGGATTCTCAACTCCTGATGGCACTGCTTCTCATTACAATAACTACTTTTTGCTGTGAGTGTAACACTAGAGATTCCTTCTGCAAAAGCTCAGTTTTAAATCTGAGGGTGAGCATTCATCTGCATTCTGTGTGGCGAATGATAGAATCAACCCTTTCTTAGCTCAGTTCTGACAGCTTCTATCTTTTGTTGTACAATGCTGAGGTGGCTGCAAGCTACACAAGACAGAACTGCCAACTACTTTCTAAATGCATTTCTCATAGTTTATAGGAAACCTGTAACCTAATCGCAAAAGTGGTTTCCTATACATCCATTCCCATGTCAACAGGAAATACATTGGCTTTGTATCGAAGTAAAATGCCAATTAGTTTCTTTTGATCTGGGTTCCCTTTCATCTGAGAAGTAAATTGATAGTTTATAGGAACACAGTTTAACACTTGATCCCTATAACATCTTTGAGGAACTTTGGAGGCATTGGAGTCTGCTTATGTCATATTCAGATGTTGTGATAATTGGCATAAGGTGGAAATACCTCATACCTTCCTCAGAGTCTTCCTTGATCTCTTAACAACCAAACTGCCCAGTTAACCAGCAGGTAAACTGCAGAACAAGTCACCTGACCTTCATTTACCCTAACTTACAAACTGCAGTCCTAAAATATAAGAACATAAGAATGAGGAGCAGAAGTAGGCAATTTTTTTAGTAAGCCTCTTCGGATCCTCCTCACAGCACATCTTGAGCACTGTCTGTAGTTTTGGTCTCCTAGTCTGAGAAAGGATATTCTTGCTATTGAGGGAATCCAGCGAAGGTTCACCAGACTGATTCCCGGGATGGCAGGACTGACATATGAGGAAAGACTGGATCAACTGGGCTTGTACTCACTGGGATTTAGAAGAATGAGGGGCTTTGGATCTCATGGAAACATATATAGTCCTGATAGGACTGGACAGGCTAGATGCGGGAAGCATATTCCTGATGTCTGGGGAGGTCAGATTTAGGATCACAGTCTAAGAATCAGGACTGAGAAGAGGAAGAATTTCTTTATTCAGAGTTGTGAATCTGTGGAATTCTCTTCCACAGGAAGCTGGTTGGGGCCAGTTTATTAGATTTATTCAGGAAGAAGCTGGACATGGCCCTTGCAGCTAAAGGGATCAAGAGGTATGGAGAGAAAGTGGAAAAGGGGTACGGTGATTGCATTATCAGCCATGATCGCATTGAATGGTGATGCAGGCTCGAAGGGCTGAATAGCCAACTCCTGCATCTATCCTCTAGTTTCTATGTTTCTAATTCAGTCCCTCAATCTCTTACATTCCCAGAAAACATATTGTTCTTATAAAACTCCCAATGGTACTTTATAATGTGACACAATTGAAACCATGTCAAGTTGTTCAGGTTTCATATGCCCTGTCTGTTTTGTTGATAATGATCAGCATGATCGTAGCGCAGTTTGGAATTCCTAGTTTCAGTTACATAGAGATCAGATTGTATCTTTGATTTAAAAGCAGAGTGTTTCAGAGATCTAATTAAGAGCACAGTTCCTTTGACTATTCAGGAATAGTTTGCCTCATTGTGAATATTTATTTGTTTTAGGCTTGGCAAAGTTTCTAGGCAATGTAGTTAGCCATCAGTTTAAAGTGTCTGCTGTCCTGCCAAGAAATGGATGTATGTGTCACACCAGAGTTCACATACAATTTGGTATTGACACCAAAATGATTGAAAGAAGTGGGTGTATGAATCGACCTGGTGATATTTTTAATAAGACTATAAGAAGATCATAAGAAATAGGAACAGGAATAGGCCATTCAGACCCTTGAGCCTGCTCCGCCATTCGAAAGATTCATGGCTGATTCCACTAAGATAGGGCAGTCACAGAGAATACTGCCTGCCATTTTGAAAATACAGGTAGCCATACTTGCATCATATCAAGATTGGTATACTTCAGTGTTTAGCCTTTATTTTAACCTCCTCTCACCTGCTGTGCAGTGGTTTAATATTGAATCACGGTGGCATTCTTCATGTCCAATTTCCTGTCTTTTCCTCTAACCCTCGATTACCCTAATTATACACTATCACTACAGCTCTCTCTGTGGCAAGGAGTTCCAAAAACTCTCAACCTTCTGAGAGAAGAAATTTCTCCTCATCTCAGCCTTAAATTGGGGCCCCTTTACTCTGAGACTATGTCCTCTGGACACTCCCATGAGGGGAAATATCCTCTCAGCATTTACTCTGTCAAATCCCTTAAGAGTCCCAAATGTCTCAATGACATCATCTCTCGTTCTTCTAAATCGCAGTGAGTACAGTTCCAGTCTATTTAGCCTTTTCTCAGAAGACAATCCCTGCATTTCCAGATATCATATTAGTGAAACTTCTCTGAACAGCTTCTATGAACAAAATATCTTTACTTAAATAAGGGGACCAAAATTGGTCAAATTACTCCTGGTATGGGCTCACCAGCATTTTGTATAGTTGTGTTAAGATTTCCCTACTCTTATACTCCAACTTATGGGCGGCACGGTGGCACAGTGGTTAGCTCGGCTGCCTCACAATGCCAGAGACCTGGGTTCAATTCCCGCCTCAGGCGACTGTGTGGAGTTTGCACATTCTCTGCGTGGGTTTTCTCCGGGTGCTCTGGTTTCCTCCCATAACCCAAAAACGTGCAGGTTAGGTGTATTGGCCATGATAAATTGCACCTAGTGTTAGATGTAGGGGAATGGGTTGCGGGTCGGTGTGGACTTGTTGGGCCGAAGGGTCTGTTTCCACACTGTAAGTAATCTAATCTAACTCTCTTGAAATGAGGGCCAACATTCCATTAGCCTTCCTGATTACCTGTGTGCTAGCTTTCTGTGTTTTGTGCACAAACACCCATAAGTCCCTTTGTGTTGCAACTTTCTGCAGTTTCTCTCCCTTTAAGTAATATTGTGCTTTTTTTTGTTCTCCCTTCCAAAATGAAAAAACTTTCCATTTTCCCAAATTATACTCCATTTACCAACATCATCGACCTATCAATATTTCTCTATACACTGTTTGTATCCCTCTCAAAACCTGCCTTTCCACCTATTTTTGTGTCATCTGCAAATTTGGCTACAATGCATTCACTTCCTTCCTCCAAGTCATTAATATATATTGTAAATAGTTGCAGTCCCAGCACTGAGCCCCGTGGAACCCACTAGTCACAGGTCACTAACCTGAAAAAGAACCCACTATGCTGAAAATGTGTTGCTGAAAAAGCGCAGCAGGTCAGGCAGCATCCAAGGAGCAGGAGAATCGACATTTCGGGCATGAGCCCTTCTTCAGGAATGAGGAAAGTGTGTCCAGCAGGCTAAGATAAAAGGTAGGGAGGAGGGACTTGAGGGAGTGGCGTTGGAAATGCAATAGGTGGAAGGAGATCAAGGCGAGGGTGATAGGCCGGAGTGGGGGTGGGGGCGGAGAGGTCAGGAAGAAGATTGCAGGTTAGGAAACTGGTGCTGAGTTTGAGGGATTTGACTGAGACAAGGTGGGGGGAGGGGAAATGAGGAAACTGGAGAAATCTGAGTTCATCCCTTGTGGTTGGAGGGTTCCTAGGCGGAAGATGAGGTGCTCTTCCTCCAGCCGTCGTGTTGATGTGGTCTGGCGATGGAGGAGTCCAAGGACCTACATGTCCTTGGTGGAGTGGGACGGGGAGTTGAAGTATTGAGCCAGGGGGTGGTTGGGTTGGTTGGTCCGGGTGTCCCAGAGGTGTTCTCTGAAACGTTCCGCAAGTAGGCGGCCTGTCTCCCCAATATAGAGGAGGCCACATCGGGTGCATCGGATGCAGTAAATGATGTGTGTGGAGGTGCAGGTGAATTTGTGGCGGATATGGAAGGATCCCTTGGGGCCTTGGAGGGAAGTAAGGGGGGAGGTGTGGGCACAAGTTTTGCATTTCTTGCGGTTGCAGGGGAAGGTGCCGGGAGTGGAGATTGGGTTAGTGGGGGATGTGGACCTGACGAGGGAGTAACGGAGGGAGTGGTCTTTTCAGAACGCTGATAGGGGAGGGGAGGGAAATATATCTCTGGTGGTGGGGTCCGTTCCCTCTACAAAGAACCCACTATCCCCACTTGCTGTTTCCTGCCCATGAGCCAATTCTCTGTACATGCCGACACGGTGGGTACTTATGACTTAACCTTTTCTGTGGTGACCTGTCAAATGCCTCTGGAATTCCAAATACAACACATTTACTGGTTCCCCCATATCCACTCTGGTTGAGACTCTCTGTAGCTACCTTTGTTAGGATCCTCGCCTGCAAACCAGGATCAAGGGGACTTATCTGTGTTTAGTCCTGTTAATTTGTCTCTAGTGATAGTGACGGCACTTAGTTTCTCCTCCATATTCTTTATGTTAATGAGTGGTTCGAACTATTTTCACTTTAACGACAAATGCAAAATATTAGCATAACTTTTCTTGTCCCTCAAACCCATCTCCCCAGATTCATTTTCTAAGGGGCCTGTGTTCAAAATCAGTTTTGAAAGGTGACGCTTGACTAGAAACAAGGTTCCAATCTTTAGTGGAACTTTTTGTAGATCCATGGGAAAACAGAAGCGTCCTGCATTTAATTAGCGTGGCATGACTGCAGGATGCCTGAAAATGTTTCCAAAAAAACCATGTAAAAGGTCATTGACCGGAAGTGTTAGCTCTGCTTCAGTCCCCTATTTGCTGGGTATTTCTGGCATTTCCTATTTTTACCTCAGATTTCGAGTATCCTCAGTATTTTGCTGTTGAAAAGAAACATAATCAGTCGTGCTCCTTATTTGTTCGGTTGTGTTTTTATAATTGACCCCTACAGACTTTCCCATTATGCATATGTTTTTATTTCAGTACATTTCATAATTTGTGGCAAGGATTTTTCAGCTTGGAACAAACATGTGCAGGGACTTCTAATGGATTTTTCTACCTATTATTCAATAGCTATTTAGTACAGCTCCCTCTTCAGGGGACCTCGGACCTGGGTGAATAACTGTATATCCTCCATGTAAAACCAAACAGTGAGGAATCAATACTAAGCACAGTAGAGTCTGAACCAGACAGAGTTGGATATTTAATTCAATGGCAAATCATGTGCAGAAAGCAACATCATGAGAGAGAAAGAGAGATTAGATAAAAAGAAAGGAGAGAATGTAGGTGGTGCAGTAGCTCAGTGATTAGCACTGCTGCCACACACTGGTTTGATTTCACCCTTGGGATCTGTCTGTGTGGAGCTTTCAAACCCATCATGTCTGCATGGGTTTCCTCTGGGTGCTCCAGTTTCGTCCCATAGTCCAAAAATGGACAGATTATATGGATTAGCCATGGAAATTGCCCCACCGTGTCCAGGGATTTGCAGGCCAAATGGATTAGTCATAGGAAATGCAGAGTTATAGGATGGGGGTGGGGGGTGGGGGCTGAGTCGAGGCGGGCTGCTCTTCAGAGGTCAGTGTGGACTTGATGGGCTGAATGACCTTCCATACTATAGGTATTCTATGAGAAAAAACAAATGAAACATATTTAAACATTTAAATGTCCATCAATATTTAAAAGCTTAATGAAAAATATTCCATACTTGTAAATGTTAATTTCTAGTGGTTAGTGGTTGCTTATCAGTAATTGAGGAGTATCATGTTGTTTTAAGATAGAACAGACAGACAAGCTCTGACTTTTCATTTTTTTAGTGTCCATCTATGACAAGTTCATGCCCTCCTATACATTTCAGTTATGAGGGTGATGATAAGATATTGGTATGAGCAGCTCAGATAACAACATCCTGATTTTTATGTTTGTAACTTAACGATTGTGAGCATGATCAGTTTGCTCTTATTTTTGTACTAGGCTCTGGGCCCTTATTCAGTAAGTAATACTTTTGGGTTTAGTTCCAATAGCCACTGTTTTGAAGAAAATTTGGAAATATGGTGCAAGACTGAGTTAAATCCAACAATTCTGTTGAAGCAGTTACAATTTATGATAATTTAGATGCTCTGAGTATTTTCTTGTTACTGACAGGATGGTGATAGTTCACCAGTCTAGATTTTAAAGAAGGTGGATCAGAGGACTTTACCATGGGACTGCTACTGAGTTTGACCAAGAAGCCAATAAGAAGTCCAGGTAGCAGGTGGTGAAAGGGGTGTTTGCCTGTCTCTCTTCCTCAACTATGTTCTCATTTGGTATCTCTGAAGAGGGAGCAGGGTGATTTCTGGTATGCTTGAGTCCTTACATGAGCAGTGGCTACCAGAGGGACTGGAGGGTATCATTACCCTCTGAACCATCACCTTCAGTTTAACTGCTGTGCAAAAACATTAAGGCTGTTTATTTTTACAGTCTCTAGTTCTTTGAAAAAGGGGGCTTAGTTACTCATGATTGACTAACACATTGTTGATTCTAAAAGAAGCAAGAGGAAGATTGGTCAGCTGTACATTTTAATAAAGATGTCTGCTGTCATTTTAACAATTACTGAATTTTCACCACAGTTAGCTGGTCTTCTTTAACCTCAGGAAACAATGCAGCAGGAAGAAAGTAAATATCATTGAACCATTCCCCAGGACCTTTACAGGACTGTTGTCGTAGCGCTTACTGTAGGCCCAACAAATTGATGGTAAACTCTTCCCCCACCATAACCTGCTTCTCACTTCAGCTACAATCAGAATCTTTGGATCGTGATCCTTCATTATCACTAGCACTCTCAGCCCCACACCAGAAGATCCTCCTGTTTAGGAATTCCTGTATGGCAATTGACCTGATCCTGATGGGAAGCAATTGAAAAAATTAAGGTGTCTACCATCATAGTCCAATTCCCTTCAGTCTTTCCACATGGATCAGAGAAATAAGATCATCTTTGTTTTGAAAGGGTGAGGTTTCTAAAGCACTCTGATATTGAGACCTCCTTTGGTTAAAATGCATTCTTTAGTAATAGATTACTCACTTACTGATTTCACGTGCCATTTTTTGGAAGGATTACTTTAGAACACAGGTTAGCATGTGTTACAAACCTATATGTGTTTCATGTTCATTTTCATCAGTTTCTGATGACATGAATTATTCAGTGGCCATGCTTCATTTTTCAGTTCTCTGTGTAACTTTCATAATAATGATGATCTGTTTTACATTACATGAGTAGAAAAGCATGGGTAATAACTTATACTCTTTCTAATTCAATAATTAACTCTTAGCTTGGGAGCAATTTTAATTTGTTTTAATTTAAGTAAGCTAGTTTGAACGAGTGGGGTTTTGCTAGCAGACTAGGTTTGTTTGAGTGTCATTGCTCATTGTCTGTGCCACATCATCTCAATGGAATTGCATCAAAAACAATTTCCATCTATGCAGCATCTTCATAAGAACGTAAGGAAAGGGAGCAGGAATAAGACAGTCACCCCTCAAATTCACTCCACCATTCTACAAGATCATGGCCAACTATCCCATGCCTCAACTCCTCGTTCATGTCAACTTCTCATAGCTCTCAAATGTGCAGTTTTTTAAAAGTCTATCTGCATTTTCTTAAATTAATTTCAGTGATCCAGCCTCCACAACTCACTGGAGTGGAGAATTCCAGAGATTCACGAATATCTGGGAGAAGAAATTCCTTTGCATCTCAGTTTTAAATGAGTGTCCCCCTATACTGAAACTATGTCTCCTAGCTTAAAAATATCTCCTGAGGGGAAACATCTCAACAGTTACCCTATCAAGTCCCCACAGAACCTTGCATGTTTCAATAAGATCACCTCTCATTCCTCTCAACACTAATGAATAAAGTCCTAACCAGATTCAGTCAACCCCTTCATTCCAGGCATCAGCTCAGTGAATTTATTTCAAGTTGCTTCCATTGTCAGTAGACCTTGCTTAAATATATGTCAGGAATCTGGTTAGCAGACGTACGCTGCAGAAATTGCCATATCCCTCACCAGTACAACAATAAAACTGGCGAATACCCGAAAATGTAGAATTTTTCCAGGAACGTCCTGTACACAGAAAGCAGGGCAAATCCAACCTAGTCAATTACTGCTCCATCATCATAAGTAAAGTGATGTTAGGAATCAAACAGGACTCGCTCAACAATAATCTGAACACTGGCCTTAATTTAATCTTGGAGAAGAAAAGAACTCCATGAGGGGAAGTGACAGTGTTGGCCCTTAATGACAAGGTCACATTTGATCATGTAGGGCATCAAGCAGCTGTGGTAATGGGAGTCAATAGGAATTAGTGGGAAAAGAAAGGAAAACAGTAATGGCTGTTAGAGGTCAGTCCTCTCAGCTCCAGAAGATCTCAGTACAAGTAGTTCGGAGTAGTGTCCTAGGCCCAAACATCTTCAGCTGCTTCATCAATGACTTATCTTCCAACCTAAGGTCAGAAGTGGGGATGGCTGCACAATGTTCAGCACCAGTTGTGATTCCACAGATTCTGAAGCAGTTTGTATTCAATTACAGGAGAAAGTGAGGATTGCAGATGCTGGAGATCAGAGCTGAAAATGTGTTGCTGGAAAAGCACAGCAGGTCAGGCAGCATCCAAGGAGCAGGAGAATTGATGTTTTGGGCATGAGCCCTTCTTCAGGAAAGGCTCCTGAAGAAGGGCTCATGCCCGAAACGTCGATTCTCCTGCTCCTTGGATGCTGCCTGACCTGCTGCGCTTTTCCAGCAACACATTTTCAGCTATATTCAATTACATCAAGACTTCGGCAATATCCAGGCTTGGGCTGGAAGTGGCAAATAGCTTTCAGTTCACAGATGCCCAGAAATGATCATCTCCAACAATGGCTGCAATAGCAAGCAAACAATGGCTGCAATACTCTGTCTTGGATGATGGTGAAATAAATCATAGTTGAATCAATTCAAGGAAATAAAGGGTTTTCCATCTCTCTGTTGACTAGATCCTTGTGGATGGTAGCGAGGCATTGAAATGTGAGAAGGAGAGACATCATCACAGAACATGTAGCCTCTTCTTTTATAGCGGCTGTTTTGATATGGGGTATCCATTCATTTTCTGACCTGAGGAGGGATTTAATGATGGGAAGGTGACCAAAGGTCAGGAAGAACTGGCTGAGTTGTGCAAGTTAGTGACCACATTGGCACTTAAGTGAAGTTAATTTGATTAGATTAGACTTACAGTGTGGAAACAGGCCCTTCGGCCCAACAAGTCCACACCGACCCGCCGAAGCGCAACCCACCCATACCCCTACATTTACCCCTTACCTAACACTACGGGCAATTTTGCTTGGCCAATTCACCTGACCTGCACATCTTTGTGACTGTGGGAGGAAACCGGAGCACCCGGAGGAAACCCACGCAGACACGGGGAGAACGTGCAAACTCCACACAGTCAGTCGCCTGAGTCGGGAATTGAACCCGGGTCTACAGGTGCTGTGAGGCAGCAGTGCTAACCACTGTGCCACCGTGCCGCCCACAGTGTTAATGTTAATGTTACTTGTTACTGGGTGAGTCCTTACACTGAACATTGGGGACACTGGAACTATTAGTAACGCTTATTATTACTTGTGTGAAAAGGATATAGAGACACAAGAGAAAAATATTTTGCCAGAATGATTCCAAAAATGAGAAGTTGGACCTACATGGAAAGATTAAACAGGCTGTTTTGTCCAGGAAACAGAAGATAGAGGATGGCTTGACAGCTATCTTTAAGATTTTCAAAGGGATTGTTCATGGAAAAAAAAAATGAAGTTTTGGATGCAAGCAAGACCAGGATTATGGACAATAAATGTAAGATAGGCAGCTAATAATCCATTTCAGAGAAGCCTGTTTATGCAGTGAGTGGTTAGAATGTGGAACTTATTCAAGCAAGATGTAGCTAAAGCAGAAAACATAGATACCTCACAACTATATCCACGAACATTCACTCCCTCCACCATTAATGCTCAGTAGCAGCAACATGTACTATCTAAAGAAACACTGCAAAAAATTGCCAGAGATCCTCAGTAAGCACCTTCCAAACCCATGATCACTACCATCTCGAAGACAAAAAACAGCTGATAGATGAGGTTGCCACCACCTGCAAGTTCTCCTCCAAACCACATTGCTTCAGTGTCATTGGGAGGAAATCCTGGAATTCCTTCCCTAAAAACATTTTGGGTCTATGTACCACACATGGAATGCAGTGGTTCAAAAAGATAATTCACCACAACCTTTTCAGGGGTAACTAGGGATGGACAATAGATGCTGGCCAGCCAGTAACATCCCATGTTGTATGAGTGAATTAAAAAAACATATCAGCCAATGATCATCTCCGACAAGACGGAATCCAACCATTTCCCTTAACGTTCAATGATGTCACCATTAATGAATCACTGTCAATATCATAGGGCGGACCACTGACTAGAAGCTGAACTGGACCTAGCCCATATAACTACTCTGGTGACAAGAAGGATAAGAATTCTGTGATCAGTAACTCACTTCCTGCTTCTGCAATGCTTATACCCCATCTAACAATGCACAAACCAGGAGGGTGATAAAATGCTATCCACCTTCCTAGAACTGTGTAGTTCTAAAAATATGCAAGGGGCCCTACACCATCAAGAGCAACGATGCTGCATAATTGGCACCCATCCATCACCTCCAGGATTCCCTTCCTTTGCCACTGGTACCACTTTCAAAATTCACTCCACAACCAGGCTGCTTGGGAGCACCCAAGAACTCTATAACCTAGAGAATAAGGGCGGTAGATACATTGAGATATCATGACTTGCAAATTCCCCTTAAAGCACAACACTGTCCTGACCTGGAATTATGTCATTGTTCCTTCACTGTCACTGGTTTAATTTATTTGAACTCACTGCCGAACAGCATTGTGGCATACGTACACCCTAAAGATTTCAGCAATTCAAGAAAGCAGTTTACCATTCTCTCTCAAAGTCAATTAAGAAGGGCAATTAATGCTGGCCAAGGTAGTAATACCAGTGAATGAATTTTAACCAATAACATAGATGCATTTAAAGTGATAAGCACAGTTAAGGACGATTAGTAACAGATTATGTTGGTAGGGTAAATCAAGTAACAACAGAAGATGTTTGTCTGGAACATTAGCACTGGCCTGAACATGTTAGGTCAAATGGTCAGTTTATGTTGTAATTACATCCTTCCTATTGCTCATGAATTATTCTTTCATTCACAGTTTGTATATATTGTGTAATTGACATTGTATTTCTCTGCTTCTGTTGGGTAGAGAGATTGCAAAACTTGTCTTTACAAAAGAATTCATCATTCCTGAGTTTTATTAATTTAACACTTGCTGTGTTGTATATGTAGTCCTTATTATCTGGTTGTCTTATAAGAGTCGAAAAGTGTGGTGCTGCAAAAGCAGAGCAGGTCAGGCAGCATCCAAGGAGCAGGAGAGTCAGTGTTTCAGGCATAAGCCCTTCATCAGGAATGCAAAGCTTGAAAGTCCAAGTCCCTGCTCCTGTGACTAATTCATATGATCCAATGTTATTATAGTGAGTGAATTAAGGTCTGTTCATTTTGTTGGATTTCGTGAAATGAAATATATCTTTTCATTGTGTGGTACAAAACCTACTGGGAAAGGAGAAAGGCTTTAATTTACCTTTCTGCTTTATGGAATATAACATTCTGTTTACTCTTGGAGACCATTAGTCGTGACTGACTTCTAGATACATTTTCAGAAACCTCTGTAAACTCAATACATTCTCTGTTTCTCACAGAAAGATGGAAGTAACTCAACAATTTGAAAACAAATAACACATTAGTTAAAGTGTCTTTTTGAAAAATAACTGTACATGCAGCAGTAAAAAATGAATGTAGTAATCTGCTTTTTGTCAGTGCACTCAATCTATTGCATTTGTAGAAATATCCTTACTGTTTAGCAGAGAAATGTTCATTAGACATGTGTAAACACGTAACTTACTTTAGTCAAAGTAAATCTTAATGGAAGTTTATGTTCATGATCCACATACCCATTAATTGAAGCTGTGAAAGGCTTTGAACTTATCACTTGCACAAAAACTCAGTTTGAGATATAGGAAATAAACTTTATGAGACACAGTTATTGGGAGTATCAACATTGTGACACACCTCACAGAAAAGGAACTGTACTTGTACAACCAACGTCAACTCTCAAGAATTCTATGTCAAGGCTGCATGTATAATTTTAAACAGTTGAAATTGAATGCTTTTCATATATAGTTTTCCAAATCAACATGGTTGACAACCCTTCATCTGTGAGATGGTGGGCATATTGCCTCAGGACTTTGACAAGGTCAGATGATATCATCTACTATACTTGGATGGCTACACAATCCAATTTTAGCAAGGTACAGGTTTCCAGGGATGCCATGCATGAAGTTGTCCCTTGCTAATGGTGTGACATGGTCTTTAATGATTTCTTAATTAATGCTTCACAGACAATTGCATTTTAAAAAGCTTCTACAATGAGTGTAAGTGAAGAGAGACAAGACATGAATTTCTATGAAAAAGATTTAAGAGATATAGAAAATTGGGAATCAGCAGCCTTTATGTCAGGTGAGGATGGCAAGTCGGATTGTTCCCAGTGGAAACTCACCCCAGAATTTATGCCATGCGCTAACAGAAGCTGTGATACAGGCACAATGCTTCAAATCTGCAGGCAGGCACTGCTAAACCATAAAACTAGTGGTTGTCTGGGGTCACGTATATTTGCTGTTAAAGGGATGTGCATGTCATGGGCGGAGGAGGTTGGCCCAGGCTCCATAAGATTAATAAGGGGAAAGAATGACGAAGAGATGGTGGGGACAGGTTGGATGGAAAGGTGTGATTAAGGATTGCAATGTGAAATGGAACCAAGTACCAATGGGATGTAGTTGCACTGTTAAGTTGCAGCCATGATTTTATCTGTTCGTCTCTGCTTTGTTACTTTGTCACCTGACAACTGGTACCACCAATAAATGCTCGCTCCTTCATATAAGTCACATATTTGACCATCACTGCCCCTTTAAGTTTTATTGTGAATTGCTTGACACGAAAACTGACACAATTTAAGTTCAATTGAATTCTGAGGAAGGGTCACTTGACCTGAAACATTAATTCTGATTTCTCTCCACAGACGCTGCTAGATCGGTTGAGCTTTTTTTTCACAATTTCTGTTTTGGTTTATGAGTTACAGCATCCGCAGTTCTTTGAGTTTTTAATATTTAACCTCTGGGCACATTAGGACTCTAATATAATGCTCTGATTTGAGCTTCACATTTCTGGTAGGATGTGTTTAGGTCAGAAGTTTGGTTTGTAGATATTTCAGAATCAACTGCCTTAGAAATGTTATCACATATCTTTGCAGCAAGTGAAACTTGAACCCAGAACTCCTGGATAAGTTACAGGGACACTACCACTGAAACACATTAGCATCCAATTCCCAGATTAAACCCAGCTCAGTATTCCACAACACTGAAATATCGCATTGGATGGAAATTGAATCAAGCATTTGACTTGAATGCAGGAATGCATTCTTTAACCAAGTAGGGCCAGTGGGCCAGGGCTAACTGAACCAGGGCAGACAGATGGAATTGTAGTTCACCCATAAATCCTACTTGGGATGGAAAAGCACAGAACTTAGCAAATTAATTGCAAAAAAAGGAGTGCCAGAAGATGACTGAAGCAATACACTGCAGCACCTTCAGCAGTGAGAAGCTCTAATAGTATGTGAGATTTATGAGATAGTTTCCATGAGAAATGTAGACATAGGAAGTCATCATGGAAAGCTTTGGAAGTGTTTCAAACTTGGCATCTCTAAGAAGTTATAGTTACAAACCAGATTCGGTTCTTAAAGTGAAACACATTTCTACTTTACAGGGATAAAAATATAATGAGACTGCAGGACTCTTGAGATTTACATGCACATTAATAAATACTTTGATTAAAACTCAGTAGCTGCTTAGAGTACCCAGGTGTTCTGTATGTTTGGAACCATTTGAAATGTAAATATTTCTTTGTCACCAACAATAAAGATTGCAGTTAAAGAGTGAAGATGGTCTCTCATAGGATTTTGATTCTCATATTCTGCTCTTTTTCAACTTTTTTACAGCATCAGCGTGAATAGCACTATGACTGATGGGGACTATGATTATCTGATCAAGCTCCTGGCTCTTGGAGACTCAGGAGTTGGTAAGACCACGTTTCTGTACAGATACACAGAGAATAAATTCAACCCCAAGTTTGTCACTACAGTGGGAATTGATTTTCGAGAAAAGAGACTGGTGAGTACTTTCCTATTGTTTTAACCATTCTAGCTGAAACCTAATTCCCAGAGATAAGCTAGGAGCAGCAAGGTAGCTCAGTGGTTAGCACTGCTGCCTCACAGTGCCAGGGTCCCTGGTTTGCTTCCAGCCTTGGGTGACTGTCTGTGTGGAGTTTTCACATTCTCCCCATGTCTGTGTGGGGATACTTTGGTTTCCTCCCACATTCCAAAGATGTGCAGGCCAGGTGAATTGGCTATGTAAATTGTCCATAGTGTTAGGTGCATTTGTCAGAGGGGAGGGTGGGTTACTCTTCGGAGGGTCGGGTTGGGCTGAAGGGCCTGTTTCCACACTGTAGGGAATTTAATCTAAAGAGGAAAAGACTTACACAAAATTAAATTTGCTTCAAAAGAGTACTTGTAGAAGTAATTTTCTGTCCATTATTTGAATGTTTTGTGGGGAAATGTCACAGTTTTCAAATGGCAGATATCATTGTTAAGATATTGTCGGTTTCCACTTATTGCAAAGTACTTTCTGGCCAAGTGGGATCTCTGAGGTGATTTGTATAATGAAAGATTAAATTAATCAGAGAATTAAGCTAATATATCAATGCTCTTATGATTGAAGCTATAGAAACTAGGTTTGGGCTGATAAGTGGCAAGTAACATTTGCAACACACAGTTGCTAGTCAATGACTATCTCCATCAAGGAAAAACCATTCACTTTGAATCCCTCAGTGTCAACAGCCTTAAGCTCAGCATTGACCAAAAACTGAACTGCATCAAACATATAAGTAGTATGGCTGCAAGAGCATGTGAGAGACTGAGAAATGTGAGATAAATGACACAACTCCCCACTCCCCAAAACCTCTACATCAACTAGAAGGCACAAATCAGAGTGTGATCAGAAACCCTCCACTTGTCTGGATGAATGCAGCTCAAACAAAATTCTAGGATGACTGGAAAGACTGAGGGGGGTGAACTGATAGAAGTCTACAAGGTTATAAGAAGCATAAAGTGGATACTCAGAGGCTTTTCCCCAGGGTGGAAAGGTCAACTACAAGAGCATACAGGTTTAAGGTGAGAGGGGGAAAATTTAGGGAAGAAGGGCAGGGAAAGGTTTTTTTTCAGAGGGTGGGTGCATGGAATGTTTTGCCAGTGGAGGTGGTGGAAGCAGACAAGTTAAGGCATATCTTGATATATAGATGAATGGGAGGCGAACAGAGGGATAGAAACCACATATGGGCAATATGTAGCAGGTTTAAATAGAATTAGGATTTGGTGCAGGTTTGATGGGCTGCATTGTATTGTGTTATTGTATATTATTGTAAGAAGTCTACTTGATTTGTAACATATCACCAGCATCAATATTCACTCCTTTCAACATCAACACACTGTAGTAACAGAGTGTAACGTCAACTAAGTGCATAGTAGTAAGTCACCAAACATCCTCTGGTAGATTCCTCCTTCTAAATGTCTTCCACTTAGAAGGTGAAAGTCAGCAGAAGTGTGGAAGACCATCACTTGTTAATTTCCCTCCAAATTACATGCTGTCTTGATTTGGAATGATATCCCAATTCTTCCTTATTGCTCAATCAAAATCCTGGAGCTTCCTTCCAAGTAGCACTGTGGATATACCTATCAGATAAAGTACAAGGATTCAAGAAGGTTGCTCACCACTATCTCCTTAAAGATAATTAGTTTTAGGCAAGGAATGCTGGCCAACCAACAATGCCCACATCCATGAAAGGATAAGTATAATAAATTGATACTAAGTGAGATGCCTTTCCATCTCAAACACTCCTCCCCATTGAGATGATGTCTTGTTGCATTTGACTGTATCCTAAGCCTGATGTGGGATGTGCATAATTTTGATCCCACATGTGAAGAATCTAATCACAACGCATCCCATTCAAATCAGGCAATGCCTTTGATGGTAAGCAACAAATATTGGAGATCACAGCAACTCAGGTAGCATCCATGGAGAGAGAGCTTGCTAACGGTTCGAGTCTGGATGACCCTTAATTGGGTCTGTGCAACAAAGATGTACACGGTAAAAGAGATGACATGGATTCCTGCTGGAGGGAAGAGCAAAACCTCTTCAGGGTAGACATTCCTCGAAGAGACATGGCAGTCGATTAAACACAATGTAGGAGCAAATTACTGAAGATGCTGGAATCTGTGCTGTAAAAAAAAACAAATGCTGGAGATCACAGCAGGTCAGACAGTTTCCATGAGTTTAGGTGACTCTTCATCAGTGTCCTTGACTGTGCCAGGTTTAGACCCACAGTGAACTTTAATTAAGTATTTAACTACAACTTTGTTTTCCACAGGAAACGTGAAGGAAGGATAATATTCTAATGGAAGGTGCTTCTTTACTCTTTGCCCATTCTGTTTTTTGAGCTTAAACTTCCTCCATGACCTGGTAGAACATGTTTTTATTTTGACATGTTTGAACCAGTGAACATCCTTCGACGCTGACTTTCCTTTGTGTTCAAAAGCTAGAAGGCAGTGGCTCCCTGAGGGATTCCGTGTATCAACAGTAATTTAGTGAATGTTGGGAATTTCTAAACTGGCATCAAACCAGCCGGCATTGAATCCATCTGGCTTGTGTGACTTTTGACCAACATTCTTACCAGTGCAAACTGTCTATAACTTCCCATAGGAGACAGTCTATCATGGAGAACCAAAATAACAGATCACAATGATACTGTAAAGAAACCTGAGGATAGCCATCATCAAACATAACACCTCAAAATGTACTGGTTAACATTAAATAAAGGGGAGAGTGAAGGATATTTTCTATTGAAACTATGTCCCATCTTGTCTCTCAATATTGAAAATCCAACCCAAGCTGGTCATTATCTTCTCAATGAAAAATTTTATGAATTGAAATTTCTTTTTTGTAGGATGGTGTATGGCTTGGAGAAGAAATTGCAGGTGCTGGTATTCTTATACATTTGCCACCGTTGTTCTTGTAGATGTAGAGTTTTATGGTGGTTTGGATGGTGCAGTTGAAGGAGATTTACCAAGTTGCTACACCTTGTAGATACTGCACACTGGTGGTGGGAGAGTGAGTGTTTAACTGGTGGATGAAGTGCTATAGAAATAGATGGTGTTGAGCCACTTGAAACATGATAGAAATATAAAATCCTGTGATCTCATTCCAGGGTTTCCAATTTATTTTAAAAAGTAATATCTTTTAAGGCAGAGAAAGTTCTTCAAATTACTGTATCATAAAAGAATGGGAATTGATTTGATTTGTTTCTGTAATCTGCTGGGAATTTTTATCAAGATGTCATGAATTTAATCATATAGCTAGAAGACTGAACCATCTTGGTCATGTCTTATTAGCCCATGTCTGACAAGCTGTAGGCTCAAAAGGGGCATCCCAAGACAATTTGCCAGTGGGGATGGGACTGGAAATGAACCACGCTGGACAACCATATGAACGAGGTGTTTGTGAGTGTAAGGGGGGGTGTGTGTGTGTGTGTGTGTGTTTTGGGTGGGGGGAGTATCTAATGTGTGGGGTCTGGGTGCAATCAAGAACCCAGAATGTTTTTCTGGGTCTACAGTGTATACCCTGTTTATCAATGTAAATGTAAAAGTAGACAAAAGGAACTCTCTGCGACAGTAACATTGCCTCTTTACTGCGAAATCTGTAAGGAATGGAACTAATAAATCTGATAATATTAATCCTTTGTGACAATCCACCACTTGCAGGCAGCATCACTAATAAAATTGCATTCTTTTGTTTAGGAGCACCGTGTTGGAGGAGTGAATGGTAAAACAGACAAACCTTTTAGAATCCATCTCCAACTATGGGATACAGCGGGGCAGGAAAGGTAATTCTGTATATGCTGTTAATCAACATGCAACCACATCTCAACCCCAGCACCAATATATTTGCAGTTTGTGGTGGGAGGGAGGAATATGATGTAAAATAGAGCGGGAGAGGGTAGGCCACTGCAACCCCCATCCAATACCAAATCATCTCCCCAGTTATATGGTGTTTGACTAAGACATTGACTAGTTCTCTTGCCCTTGGAACGTTTGAGGCCTTTGGGAGCAGGGTTTCACTGCCCTCATAACAATACCGTTTTCTTTATTTCAAAAATATACTTTGTGGATAAAAATACCTTTATATAGATACATAGACACTGAATCATGTAAAGAAAGAAACAAACAAGCACTGGAGTTTGACTCTATATGGCCAGGGAAGGCATACTGAAGGAACTCATCCCTCTGCCTTACCATCTCAGCTGAGAGAAGCAAAACATGAAGCTTACCTGCTTTTGGAGGTTGTGCCTGGTGCCAATTGGACCTGCCTGCCCCAAAGATGTTCGCCCCATTTTATACTTCCTTAGAACTGCTTGGCACCCAGTGAATGCTGGCACTGCTAGTAATATTCAACTGCCAGCCAATCAGATTAGGCCGAAGTTGTTGGGGTCAGGATTTCTTTCTCCATGGGATGATGGTCTCATAATTCCCTCATTTAGGCAGAGCCCAGTGGGTTATCACTGAAAGGCTAGCAGCAGCCTTTATAACAGTTTGTAACACCAAGCCGAGGTTGTGGAGTAAAGAATACATCCCCTCCCCAGTAATATTCCGCTCTGTAAATTTCTTCAGTTTTTTTCATACTCTAATCAACAACTGACTTACTTTCCTCCTGCTGGTATAATTATATTCTATTTAAAGAGGCTGTGCCTTGATGAAAAAAAGTTTGGTAAATACATTTTTTATTCAAAGAGAGGAAAAACATACCACTTCAGTACTAATAGTACTGAAGACTTGTGCTCCAGAACTTGCCGTGCCCCTAGCCAAGTTCCTGCAGTACAGTTACAACACTGACAATTACCCGACAATATGGAAAATTACCCAGGTATGTCCTACAAAAAAAGCAGGACAAATCCAACCCGAACAATTATTGCCCCATCAGTCTACTCTTGCTCATCAGTAAAGTGATGGAAGGCATCATCAACAGTGCTATCAAGCAATGCTTGCTTGGCAATAACACCCTGCTCAGTGACACCCTGGGTTCTGCCAGGGCCACTCAGCTCCTGACCTCATTATAGCCTTGGTTCAAACATGGACAAAAGAGCTGAATTTCAGAGGTGAGGTGAGAACACTTTTTGTATTCATCACTGGTCAGTATTAATACCCATCCCTATTTGCCCTGAGGGCAGAAGAGATGCAACCACATTGTTGGTCTATAGCCACATGTAAGCCAGACCAGGTACGAATGGCAGATTTCCCTCCTAAAAAATACTAGTGAACCAGTTGGGTTTTTCCAATATTCAGCAGTGTTTTCATGGATGTGACTAGAATCTTAATCCCAGGTTTTTTATTTAATTTAAATTCTAACAACTTTTGACTGCAGCCACATTGACCAAATGTGGCCTCAGGAGTCCTAGCAAAACCGGAATAAATGGGTATCAGGGGCAAACTTTCCACTGCTTGGAATCATACCTGGCACACAGGAAGGTGGCTCTGGTTGGAGGAAGTCAGTCCAGGTCATCTCTGCAGGAATTCCTCAGGATAATTTCCAAGGTCCAACCATCTTCAGTTGCTCCATCAATGGCCTTCCCTCCATCATAAGGTCATAAGTGGGGATGTTCACCAATGGTTGCACAATGTTCAGCACCATTTGGGACATCTCTGATACTGAAACAGTCCATATTCAAATGGAACAAGATTTGGACAATATCCAAGGTTGGGCTGACTAGTGGCAAGTAACATTTGCATTGCAAAAATGCCAGACTATTACCATTTCCAATAAGAAACAATCTAACCTCTGTTCCTTGAAATTCAATGGTATTACCATCACTGAATTCCCCCTGGCTACCAACATCTTTGGGGTTACCATTGACCAGAAATTTGAGCACAGAAGCACAATAGCCACAACAAAAGATCAAAGGCTAGGAATACTGTGGTATTCCTTGATTCCCCAAAGCCTGTCCATCATTAACAAGAAATGAGTCAGGAGTGTGATGGTATACTTCCCACTTACCTGGATGAGTACAGCTCCAACAACACCCAAGAAGCTTGACATCATTCAAGGCAAAGCAACCCACTTGATCGGCACTACATCCACAAACATCCATTCCCTCCACCACTAACACTCGGTAGCAGCAGGGTATACTATCCATAAGATGAACTGCAGAAATTCACTAAGGATCCTCAGACAGAATCTCCAGATGGTTGACTACTTCCATGTAGAGGGACTAGGGTTGTAGATACCTGGGAACACCACTACCTCCAAGTTCCTCTCCAAGCCACTCACCATCGTGACTTGGAAATATATCACCTTTCCTTCACTGTTGCTGGGTCAAAATCTTGGCCATAGTAGCTTGACTGCAGCAGTTCAAGAAGGCAGCTCATCACCACTTTCTCAAGGCAAATAGCGATGGACAATAAATGCTGGCCAGCCAGTGACACTCACATCCTATGAATGAATTCTTTTAAAAGTTATGAGGGAGAGTTTAAAGCCATTGGGCTTTCAAAATGATTCTGCCTTCAATTTGATTCTGGCCTGTCTAAGGGAGTGTAACGTAAGAGGGATTTAAACCCTTACATTTAGTTAACCAGAAGATCTTTCAGTTGTTCCTTTGATTACAAGTTGGTAACATTGCTTGATAATAGTGTCTGGAAATATTCAGCATGTCAGATGAAAGGTCATTGACCTGAAACATTAATTCTGGTTCCCTTTGTGATTTCTGCCTGATCTGCTGAGTTTCCCCATGTTATCTCTTTCTGTGTCAGATAATCAGCCTCCACTGTGGTTTGTTTTTTTGTACATATTTAATCTGCTCATTAATTAACTGTGGATAGATATCAGATGTTTTATTGGGTTTGTAAGAAATATTTAGCATGTTGCTTCTGCTGTTCTATGTTAAATTAACTATGTGAAAGAGGGTTATTTAATGCTGAATGGCATTATAAATACATTCGCCAATGTTTTCACTGCTGCCAAACAGTTAATGTAACATTTCTGCTCTGAGCATAAAAATGTTTATATGTTTTAAGTAAGATCATAAGAACATTGAACATAAGAGCAACATTAGGCCATTTGGACCATTGAGTCTGCTACACCATTCAACTATGGCTGATATGTTTCTCAACTCAATTCTCCTGCCTTCTGCCTGTAACTGTTGATCACTCTACCTATCAAGACCATAACTATCTCTGTCTTACACACTCACAATGACTTGACCTTCACAACCTTCTGTGGCAATGAGTTCCAAAGATTCACCAACCTCTGGCTGACGAAATTCCTCCTTGTTTCAGTATTAAAGGGTTGTCCCTTCACTCTGAGGCTGTCTTCTTGGGTCCTAGTCTTTCCTACCAGTAAAACCATCTTCTTCACTCTATCTAGGCATCTCAATTTTTTACGTTTCAATCAGATCCCCCTCATCTTCAAAACTCCAATGAGTACAGACCCTGAGTCCTCAACGGCTCTGTAAATAATTCATTTACTTTAAGCAATGCCTAAACATTGGTAATATAAATATATATTGTCAAGATATTCTATAATTCCAAATTTCAAATTCAAATTCTATTGTGTACAATTCTTGCTTCTGTTGCTCACATCTTTTATTTGTGTGTGAAAAATATTCTTTGCCAAACTATTAACATCCTCCTGGAGGACCCCAAGTGCTGACTTTTGGAAGGCAGTCATTACCCAATGGAAAATAGTGCTACAAGTGAGAAACATTGTTTAGTTTGTAGACAGAAATAGGAATAACATGTCAATGGTTCAATGAACACAGAGAGAAAAATATTCTTTACACACAGTCCATGCATTGTGTGAGCTGACTGACATGTTTGGAAACCTGAGAGACCGCTGACAATTAGTGTGCCTGAGTTGTCAAAGCTAAAAGAGGAGCTCTAATTTAAAGTGCTTCAATCAAACATGCCTGAATCTTATCAGCCTCAACAACACCAATAAGCTTGACACCATCCAAGACTGGTACCACATCCACAAACATTCACTCCCTCCAACACTGACACTCAGTCGCAGCAATATATACTATCTACAAGATGCCCTGCAAAATCCATCATGGGTCCTTAGCAGCACCTTCTGAACCCATGACCCTTACCATCTAGAAATACAAGGGCAGCAGACATATGGGAGCATCACCACTTGCAAGTTCCCCGCCAAGCCACTCAGCATCCTGATTTGGCATTCTGGATCTACCTCCAGCATGTGGTCTGCAATGGTCCAAGAAGGCAGTTCATCACCATGTTCTTAAGGGCAACTAGGGATGAGCAATAAATGCTGGCCAGCCAGCAATGCCCATGTCTCATAAGCGGATTTAAAAAAAACGTGCATATAAAATGTTTTCAAAAGGTATAACTGGTAAATAATTAGTACTTGTAATAGTACTAGTACTGGTACATGTGACAACAAATGGTGGCTCAGTGGTTAGCACTGCTGCCTCACAGTGCCAGGGACCCAGGTTTGATTCCAGTCTTGGGCGGCTGTCTGTGTGGAGTTTGCACGTTCTCCCCATGTCTGCATGGGTTTTCTCAGGGTGCTCCGGTTTCGTCCCACAGTCCAAAGATGTGCAGGTTAGGTGAACTGGCCATAGTGTTAGATGCATTAGTCAGAGGGAAATGGGTCTGAACTAAGGTCCATTGTTTTTGTGAGGAAATCAAATTAAAGGTACATTGCGGAAACACAAGTCCTTTAAGAAATGCAAACTTTGTAGCAATGGTTCTCATTGTCAAATGACCAACAACGTTAAAGATTTAGGCATTTGGGCCTCATAGCTGGGGGTGTAGATTTGCTCTCGCTACCATTCTGCTGTTGTGCAGTACAAGAACTGAAACTCTGACCAGCAATGCCTGGTGAATAATTCTTATACTGAGCAACATGAGAGTTTGCTATGCCTTTAAAAGAGCAAAGTTGAGTAAGTCTACCCATATGTGATCCTTAATGGATGGTGTGTGTGTGTGTGTGTGTGTGTGTGTGTGTGTGTGTGTGTGTGTGTGTGTGTGTGTGTGTGTGTGTGTGTGTGTGTGTGTGTGTGTGTGTTACACTGTCATACAATCATTGAATCCTTACAGTAGAGAGAAAGGCCATTCAACCCATCGGGTCTGCACTGACCCCCTAAAAAGGATCACACCCGGACTCAGCCCCCTCTCGCCCTATCCCTGTAGCCCTACATTTACCATGTCTAACCCACAGAGCCTGCATATCCCTGAATACTGTGGAGTAATTTATCATGGCCAAAACACCTAACTTGCAAACCTTTGGACTTTTTCTTTTCCTTTCCTGTTCTTTTCTTCTACCCTTTTAAGTTCTAATCTTGTAAAGCCAGACAGTTGCCCAGAGGAAAAGTCACTTCGCTAAGGGTACTCATCCCCCCCTACTGCAGAGTAGGCTTGAAATGTTTTGCTAGTCCTCTTGACCACAGAAGATTATTGAACTGGCAAGGCTCAAAAAATATCAGTGAAATAATAGCCTTCAATGTCACAATTAATAGGGAAAAATATACTTAAAATAAATTACTTCTCAAGCAACAAGAATTTCATTGCAAGAGAAAATAATGTTATGTTCTGATTTGCAAGCCAGAAATTCCTAAAGCAATATTCCACTATGGCAGAGTGTAATGATAAGGGATTGACAACTTTTTTTTTCAAATGATTTATTGCATTATTTTTCTTCTTTCCTAGGTTTCGAAGCCTCACCACAGCCTTTTTCAGAGATGCCATGGGATTTTTATTAATCTTTGATCTAACGAGTCAACAGAGTTTTCTGAATGTGCGAAACTGGATAAGTAAGTTGCAGTAGTTATTCAGTTCTAATTAATGCATTCCTTTGCAAGGTGGAGCTTGAGAACCTTTCATGATCATGAGTAAACCTGTTTCTCTACATTGTAACGTTTCTCAAAATGGATGCATACGCAGCAATTCTAGTACAAAAGCAGATAGTGAAGATGCTAGAAATCTGAAAAAGAAGCAGGAAGTACTGGCGAAAATCAGTACATCTGACAGCATTTGTGGAGAGAGAAACAGAGTGAATGTTTCCAGTCCAATATGACTATGAAGAGAACTTGCTGAGTTTCTCAGGTGGTTCCTGATTTTAGTTCAGCAACAGTCAGTGTTCTGTTTACTTCAGACTTTCAAGTAATCTGAAAATAGTGTCACCTTATCTGCTAGAAACCCTGCAAGTTCACTGAACTGAACTTTGGATAAATTAATGTATGGTCACAGTCTGATTGCTGTTAGAAAGTAGACCTGAGACACAAATCTATATATAGGCAGAGCTGAGTTTGCCTTATAACCTTATAATAATTTTACAGCTGGAAATTAAACATGTGCACTGGATATATATTTTTTAAGTTCATTGATGGGATGAGGATATCCCTGATTGCCCTCGAAAGGAATGTCATTTCAGAGAGCAATTCAGAGTCAAATATAGGTCTGGAGTCTGACGTAGGGCAGATCAGGTAAAGATGGCAAACATCTGTGAACTTGATGAGTGTTTCCAACAATTCCAGCAATTTCCAACAATATTCCCAATTCCTTCGTCTCTGCCGCATCTGCTCCCAATACCGAACAACCCAGATGGCCTCCTTCTTCAAAGACCGGATTTACGCCCCAGACATGATCGACGATGCCCTCCACTGCATCTCCTCCACTTCCTGCTCCTCCGCCCTTGAGCCCCGCCCCTCAAACCGCCACCAGGACAGAACCCCACTGGTCCTCACCTACCACCCCACCAACCTCCATATACATCATATCATCCGTCGCCATTTCCGCCACCTCCAAACGGACCCCACCACCAGGGATATATTTCCCTTCCCTCCCCTATCAGCATTCCGAAAAGACTACTCCCTCCGTGACTCCCTCGTCAGGTCCACACCCCCCCGCAACCAAACGTCCACTCCCGGCACCTTCCCTTGCAACCGCAAGAAATGCAAAACCTGCGCCCACACCTCCCCCCTTACTTCCCTCCAAGGCCCCAAGCGATTCTTTCATATCCACCACAAATTCACCTGCACCTCCACACACATCATTTACTGCATCTGCTGCACCCGATGTGGCCTCCTCTATATTGGGGAGACAGGCCGCCGACTTGCGGAACGTTTCAGAGAACACCTCTGGGACACCCGGACCAACCAACCCAACCACCCCGTGGCTCAACACTTTAACTCCCCCTCCCACTCCACCAAGGACACGCAGGTCCTTGGACTCCTCCATTGCCAGACCATAGCAACACGACAGCTGGAGGAAGAGCGCCTCATCTTCCGCCTAGGAACCCTCCAACCACAAGGGATGAACTCAGATTTCTCCAGTTTCCTCATTTCCCCTCCCCCCACCTTGTCTCAGTCAAATCCCTCGAACTCAGCACCGCCTTCCTAAACTGCAATCTTCTTCCTGACCTCTCCGCCCCCACCCCACTCCGGCTTATCACCCTCACCTTGACCTCCTTCCACCTATCGCATTTCCAACGCCCCTCCCCCAAGTCCCTCCTCCCTACCTTTTATCTTAGCCTGCTGGACACACTTTCCTCATTCCTGAAGAAGGGCTCATGCCCGAAACGTCGATTCTCCTGCTCCTTGGATGCTGCCTGACCTGCTGCGCTTTTCCAGCAACACATTTTCAGCGTTTCCAACAAGTAAAGCCAGTTTCATGATTATTATTACTGATGACTATTGTTCAATTGAATTCAAATTCTTCCAGCTGCCATGTGGGAATTTGAACCAATGTACCCACAGGAATCATCTGGGCGTTTGGATTAATAGTCCACTGTCATTAACATAATCATTTTCCTGAATGATAATGCATGAAAGTTACAAAAACAGAAGTGTGAGATACGTGACTTTAAATTAAACTGTATATGTGTGTGTGTGTATATATATATATATATATATATATATATAATTGCATAAAATTTATAATAGTTTTTAATTGGCAGCCATACAAATAAAAGATCACTTTGAAGTTGCTGCATTATTTTCATAAAGCCATCTAAACAAATAAAATAGCTGTAAAATAATGACTAAAACATCCATTTACCATCCAGGTCCTTGGAGATTTATTTTCAATTTAACTCTGTAAAACATCAACATATTACTTACGCTGGAAATTTAAATAGGGACTAGTGTGCTAAATTCAACCTCAACAGTATTTTGCAAAATGGTGCTTAGAATTTGACTGGCTTGCAGTGGTTTATAAAATCAGAGTCAGAGAGTCAGTGAAAACTGTCAGGAAGGTGAGGTTTGTACCTTTTCAGTGAATCTTCAACAGGATTAGGTGAACAGCTTATTTCACCCCCTTATAAAAGAAGAATACTGCAGATGGAGTCATAGAGATGTACAGCATGGAAACAGACCCTTCAGTCCAACCCGTCCTTGCCAACCAGATATCCCAACCCAATCTAATTCCACCTGCCAGCACCCGGCCCATATCCCTCCAAACCTTTCCTATTCATATACCCTTCCAGATGCCTTTTCGGTGTTACAATTGTACTAGCCTCCACCACTTCCTCTGGCAGATCATTCCATATATGTACCACCCTCTGCATGAAAAAGCTACCCCCAGGTCTCAATTATATCTTTCCTCTCTCACCCGAAACCTATGCCCTCTAGTCTGAACTCACCCACCCCAAGGGAAAAGACTTTGTCTCTTTATCCTATCCATGCCCCTCATGATTATATAAACCTCCATAAGGTCACCCCTCAGCCTCCGACATTCCAGGGAAAACAGCCCCTGCCTGTTCAGCTTCTCCCCATAGCTCCAATCGTCCAACCGTAATAACATCCTTGTGAATCTTTTCTGAACCCTTTCAAGTTTCACAACATCTTTCCAATAGGAAGGAGGCCAGAATTGCATGCAATATTCCAACGGTGGCCTAACCAATGTCCTGTACAGCCGCAACATGACCTCCCAACTCCTGTACTCAATACTCTGACCAATAAAGGAAAGCATACCAAATGCCTTCTTCACTATCCTGCGACTCCACTTTCAAGGAGCTATGAACCTGAACTCCAAGATCTCTTTGTTCAGCAATAATCCCTAGGACCTTACCATGAAGTGTATAAGTCCTGCTAAGATTTGCTTTCCCAAAATGCAGACCCTCACATTTATCCAAATTGAACTCCATCTGCCACTTCTCAACCCATTGGCCCATCTGGTCAAGATCCTATTGTAATCTGGGCTAAACTTCTTCGCTGTCCACTACACCTCCAATTTTGGTGTTATCTGCAAACTTACTAACTATACCTCTTATGCTCGCATCCAAATCATTTATATAAATGATGAAAAGTAGTGGATCCAGCATCAATCCTTGTGGCACTTCACTGGTCACAGGCCTCCAGTCTGAAAAACAACCATCCACCACCACCCTCTGTCTTCTGCCTTTGAGCCAGTTCTGTATCCAAATGGCTAGTTCTCCCTGTATTCTATGAGATCTAACCTTGCTAACCAATCTCCCATGGGGAGCCTTGTCGAACGCCTTACTGAATTCCATGTAGATCACATCTACTGCTCTTCCCTCATCAATCCTCTTTGTTACTCCTTCAAAAAACTCAATCAAGTTTGTGAGACATGATTTCCCACGCACAAAGCCATGTTGACTATCCCTAATCAATCCTTGCCTTTCCAAATATGTATACATCTTGTCTACCAACAACCTGCTCACCACTGACGTCAGGCTCACTGGTCTATTGTTCCCTGGCTTGTCTTTACCGCTCTTCTTAAACAGTGGTACTACGTTAGCCAGTTTTCCGACACCTCACCTGTGACTATCGATGATGCAAATATCACAGTAACACGCACAGCAAGCACTTCTCTAGCTTCCCACAGAGTTCTAGGGTACACCTGATCAGGTCCTGGGGATTTATCCAATTTAGTGTGTTTCAAAACATCCAGCACTTGCTCCTCTGTAATATGGACATTTTGCAAGGTGTCACCATCTATTTCCCTACAGTCTGTATCTTCCATGTCCTTCTCCACAGTAAATATTGATG
The DNA here is from genome assembly GCF_020745735.1 of Hemiscyllium ocellatum. Lineage (NCBI taxonomy): Eukaryota > Metazoa > Chordata > Chondrichthyes > Orectolobiformes > Hemiscylliidae > Hemiscyllium > Hemiscyllium ocellatum. Next base: position 44,839,715 of record NC_083401.1, read on the forward strand.
CAAAATACTCGTTTAATATCTCCCCCATTTCCTACTTCCACACTGTAAGTAATCTAATCTAATCTGATCCTGTGGCTCCACACAAAGGCAGCCTTGCTGAATTTTAAGCGGTCCTATTCTCTCCTTAGTTACCCTTTTGTCCTTAATGTATTTGTAAAAACCCTTTAGATTCTCCTTAATTATGTTTGCCAAAGCTATCTCATGTCCCCCTTTTGCCCCCTGATTTCTCTCTTAAGTATAGTCCTACTGCCTTTGTACTCTTCTAAGGATTCCCTTGGTATATCCTGTCTATACCTGACATATGCTTCCATCTGTTTCTTAACCAAACCCTCAATTTCTTTAGTCATCAAGCATTCCCCATACCTATCAGCTTTTCCTTTCACCCTAACAGGAATAACTTTCTCTGGATTCTTGTTATCTCAATTCTGAAGGCTTCCTATTTTCCAGCTGTCCCTTTACCCGTGAACATCTGCCCCCAGTCAGCTTTTGAAAGTCCTTGACTAATACTGTCAAAATTGGCCTTTCTCCAATTTAGAACTTGAACTTTTCGATCTGGTCTATCCTTTTCCATCATTATTTTAAATCAATAGAATTATGGTCAATGGCCCCAAAGTGCTCCCCCACTGACATCTCAGTCACCTGCCCTGCCTTATTTCCCAAGAGTAGGTCAAGTTTTGCACCTTCTCTAGTAGGTACATCCACATACTGACTCAGAAAAGTTTTGCACGGTGGCTCAATAGTTAGCACTGCTGCCTCACAGCACCAGGATTCCAGGTTTGATTCCAGCCTCAGGTGACTGTCTATGTGGAGTTGCACATTCTCCCTGTGTCTGCGTGGGTTTCCTCCAGGTGCTCTGGTTTCCTCCCACAGTCCAAAAATGTGCGGGGCCGGTGAATTGGCCATGCTAAAATGCCCATAGGGATAGGTGCATTAGTCTGAGGGAAATGGGTCTGGTGGGTTACTCTTCGGAGGGTCGGTGTGGACTGGTTGGGCCAAAGGGCCTGTTTCCACACTGTTAGGAATCTAATCTTAACAAATTTCTCTCTGTCTAAACCATTAACACTATGGCAGTCCCAGTCTATGTTTGGAAAGTTAAAGTCCCCTGCCATAACCATCCTATTATTCTTACAGATAACTGAGGTCTCCTTACAAAATTGCTTCTCAATTTCCCTCTGACTATTAGGGGGTTTATAATACAATCCCAATAAGTGATAATCCCTTTCTTATTTCCCAGTTCCGCCCAAATAACTTCCCTGGATGTATTTCTGGGAATATCCTCCCTCAATACAGCTATAATGCTATCCCTTATCAAAAACGCCACTCCCCCTCCTCTCTTGCCTCCCTTTCTATCCTTCCTGTAGCATTGGTATTCTGGAACATAACGCTGCCAGTCCTGTTCATCCCTGATCCATGTTTCTGTAGTTACTATGATATCCCAGTCCCATGTTCCGTATCATACTCTGAGTTCATTCACCTTTCCTGTTAGGCCTCATGCATTGAAATAAATGCAGTATAATTTATCAGTCCTACCTTGTTCTCTGCTTTGTCCCTGCCTGCCCTGACAGTTTAACATACCTTTGTCCTCAACTGTACCAGTCTCAGATTGATCTCTTTCCTCACTATCTCCCTGAGTCCCACCGCCCCACCCACCCAACTATCTCCCGGGGTCCCCTCCACCCTTCACCATACTTGTTTAAATCCGCCCGAGCAGCTATCGTAAATCTCCCTGCCAGTATATCAGTCCCCTTCCAATTTAGGTGTAATCTGTCCTTCTTGCACAGGTCACTTCTACCCCAAAAGGGCTTCCAATGATCCAAGACTGTGAATCCTTCTCCCATACACCAGCTCCTCAGCCACCCATTCGTCTGCTCAATCCTCCTTTTCCTGCCTCACTAGCTCGTAGCACTATGAGTAATCCAGATATTACTCCTTTCAAGGACCTCCTTTTTAAATTCTTGCCTACGTCTCTGTAATCTTCCTTCAGAATCTCAACCTTTTCCCTTCCTATGTCGTTGGTTCCAATGTGTACAATGATCTCCAGCTGGCTCATCTCCCCCTTGAGAACATTCTGCACCCTCTCTGAGACATTTTTGATCCTGGCGCCAGGGAAGCAACACCCCATTCTGATTTTTCACTGCTGGCCATAGAAATGTCTGTTTGTACCTTGGACTAGAGAGTCCCCTCTTGGAACCCGACGTACTCCTCATTGCGTTAGAGCCAGTCTCAATGCCAGAAACTTGGCTGTTCGTGCTACATTCCCTTGAGAATCCATCACCCCCTACATTTTCCAAAACAGCGTACCTGTTTGAAATGGGGATAGCCATAGAAGACCCCTGCAATACCTGCCTACCTCTCTTACCTTTCCTGGAGTTAATCCATCTATGTGATTTTATCTGAGACATTCTTCCCTTCCTATGACTACAATCCATTACATCCCCTTGGTCTTGTAAATTCCTCATTGCCTCTAACTGTCTCTCCAACTGATCCATTTGATCTGATAGGATTCGCAACCAACAGCATTTATTGCAGAAATAATCCTCAGCACCACGTAAACTCTTCCAAAACTCCCACATCCAACAAGAAGAGCATATCACTTTACTACAGGCCACTTTTGCTTCTTTCAATCTACAGACCTAGAAAATAGCACGGTCTTATTCCTTTACAAAACAATGCTCCCGGCTAATGTAATACCTATGGTTTATATTTTAAGTTTAATCAAGAGACATATCTCAATAAAACGTATAATCAAGAAATAACCCACTCTACTCACTACTACAGACTGATTGTAAGGCCACGAGTAAAATATCCACTTGCCTGTTCCTGTGCTGTGACCTCTCCCAAACAGGTTCCTCCAAGATCAGTTGTGAATTTCACTGTTTGTTAATTCTCCCAGATGCACTCTGATGTCCAGTGATACATGAATTCAAACAGCAAAAACAGTAATTGTGCAGGTTCACTGCTGTGGCAGTTAGCACTGCAGGATTCTTTGTTTCTCTCTCTCTCTCTCTCTCCCTCCTGCACTGACCTCACAAAGTGCTTCCTTTGTCTGTTCCTCTCCCTTTTAAAAATGCCGTTGTTTTGACTTTTTTATTTCTCCAAAGTTTCAAACAATGCAACAGCGTATAAAACAGTAATTGCTGCTCAATGCTGAAACCCTGAAACAAAGACACTAAATACTGGAGAAACTCAGAAGGTATGGCAGCACTTGTGGAGAGAAACAGTTATAGAGTCATAGAGTCAGACAACATGGAAACAGACCTTTCGGTCTAACTCATCTATGCTGACCAAGTTTCCCAAACTAAACTAGTCGCATTTGCCTGCATTTGGCCCATATCCCTCTAACCCTCTCCTATTGATATACCTATCCAAATATCTTTTAGAAGTGTAAGTGTACCAGCATCTATCACTCCCTCTGACAGTTCATTTAATATGTAAATTATCATCTGGATTAACAAACTGCTTTTCTGGTCCCTTTTAAATCTTTCTCCCCTTACTGTAAAATTACGCCTTCCAGTTCAGAACTCCACTACCCTAAGGAAAAGACCTTTGCTATTCACCATATCTATGTCCCTCTTCATCTGATAAACCTCTATAAGATGACCCCTCAATCTCCGACACTCCACTGAAAAAATTCCCAGCCTAGCCAGCTTCTCCTTATAACTCAAACTGTCTGGTCTCAGTAACATCCTTGCAAATCTTCTCTGCATCCTCTCCAATTTAGTAACTTTCTTCCTTTAGCAGGGTGAACAGAACTGTACACAGTACTCCAAAAGTGTGCTCACCAAGATCCTGTACAACCTCAACATGGCCTCCCAACTCCGATAATCCATGCCATGGCAAGTGAAGGCAAACTCGCCAAACACCTTCTTTCCTACTCTGTCTACCTGTGACGCAACTTTCAAGGAACCATGTGCGTGATGCTCTAGGTCTCTCTGTTTGACAACACTCCCCAGGGCTTTACCATTAACTGTGTAAGACTCATCTTACCAAAATGCAACACCTCATATTTATGAAATTAAATTCCATCTGCTATTCCTGGCCCATTGTCCGATTGATCAAGATCCCTTTGTAATCACTGCCTACAATACCACCGATTTTGGTACTGTCTACAAACTTGCTATCCACGCTTCCTAAATTCTCATTTTAACTTCACCAACACTTCTTCAGAACCCAGTAGTAAACGAATAAATCAGTTGGTCGCTTGTATGACCCTGTTCTAAAGAAGAGTCGTATTGGACTCAAAATCTTAGGTCTGTTTGTCTCCATCTTAACAGATGCTGAGTTTCTCTGGAATTCTACAGGTTTATTTCATCCCCTGCCAGCTGTTGGTATTGACACATTTACAATGCCAAATTGCTTAGGGGGCACCAGACGGAAATTGATTTTGAAATATGTGTTCTATAACTTTAAAAGAGTTCATGAGAAAAATAACCCTGCCACTTCAAAACACACAGATCAATAATGCTCTTGTAAACTGTTTTGCCCAGTCTCCAAAAAGATATAGATATGTGAAAAAGTATTCAAATATACTTCCATACCTTAGAGGACTACATCGAAATGACAATCTCAACCAATTAAACTTATTTTCACTGGAGGAAAGGCTGAGGGGAATCACTTTGGCTGTTTTCAAAGCGAAGGATAAGAACATGAGCTATTTATTATGAATAGCACGCACAGGAGTAGAGGGCAAAAGTTCAAAATTCAGAAGACTTGAGCAAGGTTAAAAATGAGAATAAAAGCTTTTTCAGTCACAGAAGAGTAGATATTTGAAATTAATTTGCAGAGAAGGTAATTGTTCCAGGGTCAAATTGTATACTTAAAAAGAGATTGGCCTGTCAGAATGATAGAAGGTTAAAGAGATTTTGAAAAGGTTACAGAAGAAAGGTTAATGACCCTAAAACGAGGATTAATTTTGCCCATTGAAAAGAGATCCATTAGAGAATTATCATAAATGGATGTCACTGGAGTGGACTTGACGAGCTTAATTATTTTTTTGTCTCTAGATTTCTCTAAATATCCTTATTATGTAACAGCCCAACCTATCTATGCTTCAGAATGTGTAATAGACTCTTCTTCAAATTACAGAACAATTAATTATTTTAGTCTTGCAAAATAGAATGGAATAGAATAGCCTTTATTGTCACATACAGTCAAACGAGTGAAGTTGGTGAAGTCACCTCTTTGGTGCCATTTTAGGTACAGGATACCTAGGTACAGATACTTTAAGTGTTTGTTACCAAATTGAAAGACTTAAAAAAAATCTAATATAATTATACGAAGTTCCAAAAAATACTCATTTTACTCAAAGTCCAGAATAAGAGTAAAACGTATCTTTAAAATATCAACCAAACTTTCATTGATTCAAATGAGAATATTTCTACACATCTTGGTTAATTGTTCCTGAAATTTGACAGTGAACAGTTGAACAGTGATTTTTATTACAAAATGGACTTGACTTTAATCTGACATTGAAATCAACCTGCCAGTGCTCTAGGTAACAAAATGACATTCATGAGAAATGGTTAGTTTCGAGGTTAGGTTCTTCCAGAGGCCCTGCCCTCAGACTGAAACACACCACATATTTATCACTAATTGCCAACATTTTCTTGATTCCTTACTAAGAAAAAAATAAAGGGAGTATTCATGACAGAAATCATGCCAAGTAAGAAACAATCCTCCAATAATACAACTGAGCAAGTTAATATCTTGACTTTACCAATAATAGCAATCACTGTAGGGAAATAAAAGTATCCAGTCTAATGAACAAGTTGAAGCAAGAAGTCAACACACCTTAACACAGATTTGGCAATAGATTGAGGATAGAAATCTACCATCTGAGATTGTGGATGTGAAATGGCCAAGGAATTACCATCATAGACACAAGTGCATAAGGTTAGTCAAAATCTGGCAGCATCTATGGGGAGAAAGCAGAATTAATGTTTGGGGTCCAGTGTCACTTCATTAGAACATTAATATAAGAAGTTTAGTGTATAAAGTTAATAATGGAAATAAAGCTTGGGAGAAGATTCTGTATGAAAATGTAAAGGTCTGAAAGGGTTAATGCTGAAGACTGCATAACACTGCCCAATTAGATGATGCTATACAGTCTTATGAGGCGAAACATACTTGGACCTCAGAGGTGTTAAACTTGATATCCAAATTTACCTCAAAGTTTCAGTAACAATGTAATTTATATATAGTAACCATGATGCAATAAACTGTATTTTATTTAAGACAAGAGCCTTTTCTTGTTTGACTACTAGGTAGCTTTCCTCTCCCACACTAGATCAAGGAGGCCCTGTAGATCCCTCACAGGGAAGCAGATGGTGGTAGCAAATCTTCCGGGTGGATCCCACACCAAGGTGAGCAGTGTTGAGGATTCATTGTCACTAGTACACATTGCTGCTTTTGTGTACTGCTCACAGAAAGATTGATCTCTAAATGGATGGCTAAGTGGCTGATCGAGTGAACTGTTTGCTCAAGATGCTGCAGAGCTTGGTGAGTTTTGTTACAGCTGCACCCAGCCCAGCAAGAAGGAGTATTTCTTTATAATCCAGTTAAGATTAAGGTCACATGTGACCCAAGGTTATTCAGTGATGGCAATACCATTGAGCTTTAAAGGTATATGCTGAGGGCCTTTATTGTTGGAGGTGGTGTCTGGCATTTTTGAAATGTTCCTTTCCACTTATTAGCCCAGGCCAGGATGTATGAGGGTCTTGTGTGCAGGGGTTATTTTAACCCAACTCACCTGACAGGAAATCAATGAGATTGGATTGGCTATCTGTCTTAGACGCAGATGGTTTTCTGGCGAGAGTGAGGACTGCAGATGCTGGCGGTCAGAGTCCAGATTAGAGTGGTGCTAGAAAAAAAACAGCAGGTCAGGCAGCATCTGAGGAGCAGGAAAATCGATGTTTCAGTCAAAAGCCCTTCATCAGGTATTTTGATATTCCTGATGAAGGGCTTTTGCCTGAAATGTCGATTTTTCTGCTCATCAGATGCTGCCTGACCTGCTGTGCTTTTCCAGCACCACTTTAATCTGGCAATTGGTTTTCTATTGAAATCAGTGGGATGTAAATCATTTGAAATTTTGTCTCAACTGGTTACTGCAGTAGGGGTACATTTAAATGATTCTCCTGTCTCTCTCTGTTAGGATTACTTTTTGTCTTTGATTCAGTGGGCTGCAGTTTCAAAGGAATTTTAGCAGCTGGAATGTGCATTGTTAAGGTACCAAGCTTTGACTGGTGTTTTGAACTGAGGACCCTACCAGTTCTCATCTCAGTTAATGGAATTATTCAAAGAAGAATAGAATGCTCCAGTGATAACCTGGCTTGTAATTACCTCTAAATCAACACTGCAAGATCCCACCTAGTTATTCCTTTCATATAATTTGTGGAATGCTCAAGCACACTGTAATATTTATGCAAGTAGCAATCGAACTGCATGTGATAATTCAATATAAATTCCTGAGAGATATATAGTAAAGCAGAACTTAAATTCCAAAAGAGCTCTTAGTTGACTCTTCACAAGAACAAAAAATACTGGGATTGCCAGTTGGGACCATCTTTGTGATTTGAGAATTTCCACTAAAGGATGTTAGAAGAACATAATATTTTCATGGCATTCTTACCTAAGACCATAAAACCATGAGAAATAGGAATAGGTTGGCAATTCAGTTCCTTGAGCCTGCTGTGCCATTCAGTTGGATCATGGCTGATTCAATATTCCTCATGGCCTCTTTTCTGCATTTTCTCCATAGCCTTTGATTCTCCTATTATTCAGGAATCTATCTATCTCAGCCTTAAATATCTCAAAGGACTCTGCCTTTGCAGTTGACGATGGCAACGAGTTGCAAAGACTCACAATCCTCTGAGAGAAGAAATTCCTTCTTATTTCAGTCATAATTTGGTGCCCCTTTGTTGGGAGACAATGCCCCCAGTCACATGAGGGGAAGCATCATCTCAGCCTTTACCATGCCAAACCCCTTAAGAATCTGTATGTTTTGATGAAATCACCTCTCTTTCTTCTAAACATCAGTAAGTAGAGTTTAGCTTTTGCTCAGAAGACAATCCTTCCATATTAGGGATCATTGTCATGAAGCTTTTCTGAACTTCCCCCAATGAAGCAATAACCTTCCCTAAATAAGAGGATCAAAACTGTTCAGTGTACTCTCGACCTTCACTGTGTTCTGTTCTCCTATGTCCCAAGCAACTGCAGAAAACTTCTATTACCCGAGGAAAATGCTAATTAATTGGTGCTAAAATAGGTTTCCCAGTAGCAAGCGGCTTGCCATCTGGACACAGAGTGGGAAGAGTGTTCAGATACAGGAAAACATCAGCGAACTAGCCTGACGTGCTCTGGACAGAAAAATACCTTGTCCCCCACCCACTGCTATCTTCAGAGGGCTGTGAAAAACTCCCCTCCCCCACCCACCCCCCAGTTTCAGTGATAGAGCGCCTGATCTGTTAGTGATATTTTAGAAGAAAATTACTCTTTGTTCAATCAATTCTACAGAAATACCTGGATTCCCTAAGAAAAGTTGTCTGTCTGGATGTGATTGTTCTGCTTGCTAAATGTAATCTGTCACAGAACATTATTGTGCCATTTATGTGCAATGAGCAGTTTGGCACTACTATTCTTAGAAAGTGTGTTAGAAAATTTTTAGACTGGAACAATGTATTATTTCACCAAAATAACTTCAATCATTGTGTAATGTAATGGTGTAGTTCAATAATTATGTGACTGTCTGAGTGTGAGCTAATGCTCATCAATTGCTTTCATCAGTTGATGAAAATCGTGCAGGGTTAAGTATTGGAAAAGCTCTTTAGTGTGTTACTTTGATACAGTGACTACATTTTCTAAACTAAATCTGAGAACATACAGAACAGTTCCAGAGCAATCATTAAGAAAGAAAATATGAGTTGTGCTGTGCAGTGAGGCAAAATAAATATTTAATACCATATATTTTAATAATGCACACATACATGACAAATGCAAAACAAGTGTTTGTACAATTACTATGGATGTGACATTAAATTCCATTCAAACAAGAATGCCGTAGCACCAGGAGTGTCAGTGATTTCTACATGCGTCGATATGATTTATTAATGTAGGCTGATTCAGCTTTGTAAAACAAATTGTAATAAAATTCGAACTAGGATGTTGTGTAAGAACAGCTTTGTAGCTTTATTTTTAAAGATACCTTTGTAATCTCTTGCAGAGTCTTCTACTCAAAATAAATATGGATCAGCATTTTAGACATTTTTCAGTTCATTCACAGGATGTGGGCTTGGCTGGCTTAGAGATATTTATTACTCATCGTTCATTATTACTTGTAAAAATAACGATGCACTGCCTTCTTGAACTGAAACAGTCCAAGACTTTCTAGTCATTGACATGCATCCAATGCACTTACAACTTTACTTAAATGGGATGACCAATAGACAATAGGTGCAGGAGTAGCCCTTCGAGCCTGCACCGCCATTCAATATGATCATGGCTGATCATTCCTAATCAGTATCCGCCTCCTGCCTTATCTCCATAACCCTTGATTCCACTATCTCTGAGTTGGATAGAGCTCTCAAGAATAAAATGAACCACATTAAATGAATCCAGAGACTGGGCCTCCAGAGCATTCGACACAGCCACCACTCTCTGGGTGAAGAAGTTGCAGATGTGGTCTCAGCAATACTTGAAGCATAACCTTCCTTCTTTTGTATTTAATTCACTTTGTGATAAATGGTACATTCTATTAGCCTTCCTAATTCCTTGCTATACCTGCATACTAACCTTTTGTGATTCATGCATATGATGCTCTGCATCGCAGAGCTCTCCAATGTCTCACCATTTAGATAATGTGGTTCATTTTATTCTTCCTGCCAAATGTTATGCATGTTATGATCTGTCTGTACTGCGTGCAAAACAAAACCTTTCACTGTACCTAGGTGCATGTGAAAATAATAAATCAAATCATATAAAAAATCGAAATGGACAATTTCACATTTTTGTATATTAAACTCCATTGACCCCATGTTTGTTCATTCACTTAATCTCCGGATATCTTTTTGAAGCTTTCTAACTCTTCTTCACCAATTGCTTTCTGATCTACCTTTGTGTCTTGAGCAATATGAATGATTTGCTAGGCTGTTTGGAGGACAGTTAAGAGAAAACCACATTGCTCTGTGTCTGCAGTCGTATGTAGGCTAGCCTGGGTGAACCAGTTGGACTTTTTAAACAGTAATCAACACTGTCTTCATGGTAATGATTAGGCTTTAATTCCAGATATTTATTGAATTCAAATTCCACCAATGATGTGTTGGAATTTGAACTGAGGTCCTTGGACTATCTCCAGATTGCTCGTCCAGAACACTTACCAGTATGCCATCATCTCCTTCCAAGTATAATGCTAATGTCTCTTCTCCAGTTGGTCATAAATTTGGAAAATCCTTATAAGCTAGCCTTTAAAGCAGTGATTATATTCTTTAGACAATTCCACTCTCACCAACTCTCAATTCTTGTTCTGCATTATGTGTCATTCAGTCAGTGTTGTAGCTGAGGCAGTCACAAGGGTGCTGTAGAGTCTACATCCTAGTTAACAATAATGTCAATGATAGACCTCTCTAACAAAGTTACTAATATTTATACATTTCATGGATGATCATCCATGGAAATTCACACTATCTACTCTCTTCGGTATCACCCTCTATATGAGACATATTGCAACACGTGAAATTAAAACTTAGGGCATCCGAAGACCAGTTTTGTGAACTTGGATTGGGGCTTTTCTGCAGTCTTGTTTTCCCAGGGGTTGAAGGATGTACCTGATACACTTAGTTCATCCAGGCATAAATAATGAGGATGACTGTTTTACTATTGACATTTTGGTGCAGTCTTCGTCAGTCTGTGAAGTTATCTCAATCCCCACGGACAAAGTTCCTTTACTCTTTGACACTTGGCTGCATGTCCAGATTTGATACTTTGATTAGATTTCCTCATGCATTTGAAATTCCTGGCTTGCAGTAACTTGGACTGTTTACTACTACCCTTAGTCTGTTTGAGTTACTAATTGTCTTACTTCTTTTCTTCATTCAGGCCAACTTCAAGCAAATGCATATTGTGAAAATCCTGATGTGGTTTTAATTGGAAATAAGGTGGATTTGTCCGATCAGAGAGAGGTACAGGAGTATCAAGCCAAAGAACTAGCAGAAAAATACGGGTGAATGCTTGCACACCTAACTTTTATTATCTCCTTCAACAAAATAGAATTGCATTTGTGTCTATTCATGAAGAAATATGCTTTAAGAAGGAAAAACCTAGTGAATGAGACACACTGGTCAGACTAACTTTTTATATTACCAAGTGGAACCCCAGTCCAAGCAGTATTTTCATTTCTAAGTATTACTGGATTCTCCCTCTGACTTGTCAATATATCTGTAACTGACCATCAAACTAATTGTTGAAAATTGGAAAGTTATGGTAAGCCCTGACTTGAACTCGGCAGGATTTTGACATTTGGTACAGTAATGTGAGTTCAGAACTAATTCAAAAAGAACACCCATGCTACTTCAACTCCCAGGACAAATTCAATCCTGCTTGCTCACTTCCCACTCATTTTGGGGAGATGGCCCTAGAGTGGAATGGGAACATATGAACAGACAAGTTAAGAGGAGATGGAGGCTAAACCAATAAGACCGGGGCTGATCTTATCCTAACCTCAAATCTGCATTCCCACCTATCCCTGTTATCCTTTCACTCCCCTGTTGAATAAAATCTCTCTAACTCCAAAGACTCAGGACACTGTGAGAGGGGAAAAAAAACCTAATCTCTACTTTAAATGCTTGATTCCTGATTTTTAAAGAGTAACCCCCCCCCCCCCCCCCCGCCCCGGTTCTTGGCTCTCTTATAAAAGGGAAACTCCTCTCCACATTCATCCTGTCAAGAACCTTCAGGATCTTATGTTTCAATTAAGCGACGTCTTCCTTTTTTTTTCAATCCAGTGGATACAAGCACAGCCTTCCCAACCCTACCTTTTATGGCAATCCTCTCATTCCAGGTCTTTGTCCAATAAACTGTCTCTGCTTCCAATGCATTTACAAATTTACTTAAATAAGATGACCAGTAATGTACTTTGTACTCCAGATGTGGTCTCAGAAGTACCTGAAGCATATTTAGTTAAATTTTTGATAAATAATACATTCTGCTATCTTTTCCAATTACTTACTGTACCTGTAAATTTCCCTTTTATGATTCATACATGAGTCCCCCAGATTCCACAGCATCACAGAGCTCTGCAGTCCCTTACCATTTAGATAATAGGTTTCATTTTTATTCTTCCTGCCAAATGGACAATTTCACATTTTCCTACATTATACTCCATTTGCCACATTTTTGTCCACTCACTTAATCTATTATCTATATTTTTGTAGCCTTCTATCTCCTCCAGATAACTTACTTTCCTACCTATTTTTACGTCATTAGCAACTGTTGCTACTATACCTTCCATCCTTTCATCTGAGTCATTTTTATAAATGTAAATATAAAATGTAAGCATTTGAGGTCCCAGCATTGATCCTTTGGCACACCACTCATTATGTCTTGCCAACCAAAAAAATTAACCATTTGTGCCTGTGTTCTACTTCCTGTTAACCAATCTTCTACCCATGCCAAAATCCTCCCCCCTAAACATTAGCTTTAATTTACTGCAATAATGCTTGTAATGCCACCTTATTAAATCAAATGCCTTCTGCAGAAAATTGCATGGCATACCTGAATGAAGTGGCTGGATAGTGGCAAGAACTGTTTCTTGGGAGCATAGTGGAGGGTACAACACAGAATCAGTGGTAGAGACAGTCTAAACCAGGGTGGCCAACTGTCTCAAAGGTGGACTTCACTTTCTTGGGTAGTGAGTGAAGATGCCTGGAGAGTCTCCTCTCTCTGTTGTCAAAGTACATTTGGTGCCTCCACATGTTGATGCAGTAACAAGGATGTCTACAGCAGGGACCAGTTGGTATTCTGCCTCTGCATCACTAAACAGATGAAATTGATGCTAAAGCCACAGAGTTTGCCAGGCCTTTGATTAGGAGATTTTGACATACGGGGCATAGATGCGATTTGACAGAGTCTGAATTGGATGCAGTCATCCCTTTAAAACTTCATTGAGCTGTAAGATCAATTTTTATTGACTGCACATGATATATTTTGTGAGCTGTGCCTGATTTTTAATGATACGATCTATCACGTGTTGGGTTCCTATTCAATCTTTAGATCATAAATATCATGGGTGGGAAATGAAATGTTCACATTGGTGTGCACTTTACTTCTTTTCACATGGTAGAAACAATGTCTCATGTTCTTTCCTTCCCTAGAATTCCCTACTTTGAAACGAGTGCTGCCACTGGAGCTGGCATTGATCAAGCTATAATTGCATTGCTGGACTTAATAATGAAACGCATGGATCAGTGTGTCGACAAGAGTCAAATACCTGATTCAGTCAATGGAGGATCTGCCCAAAAACTAGAACCTGCTGACCCAAATGAGAAAAAGTGTGCCTGCTAGAAACAACTTCATCAAAGCTAGAAAGATTTTTTGCATGTGCGAATGTTTTCTCCCGAAGGTTTATTTTCCAATATCATTGTTTTTGCTTTTTTCTAACTTTCTTCCGGTCATCTTCAGCAGTAACTTATTGTTGTAGATGGAACTGTTGGGTGTTGCCATCTGGGAGTTGACAAATGTCAGTTAGAAAATTTGACTTGTGGATATGTACCTCAATAAAGTGTATAATTGCCCAGCCAAATTAACAACACTTATGCTATTTCTGGTGAACAATTGATGCTGCCTACTGGTTACATAAAAAGTAAACAGAACAGTGTTCTCTCTTATTGAAAATTAACTTATCCATCGCAAATAAGGTCAACATATTGCAAAAAGTAACAGCTAACTGACCCCATGGAGTAACTAATGTTGGGCAGTCTACAGCCCGGAGGACTCAACATTGAGTTCTCCAATTTCAAATAACCTCCCTTCCCAGCCCCGCCCCCTCCCCTTCACCCCTCTCTGCCACCAACCGGATTTATTCCTCCCATTGGCCAACCAGGTCGTACCCACTACCTGCCTTCACCTATCCCCACCTCACTGTCCTGCCCTACAACCCCCTTTATCTGCGGGTCCTCCCACACCAACCCCAGCCCTAAAGAAGGGTTACACCTGAAATGCCAACTCCTCCACCTCCTGATGCTGCCTGGCTTGCTGTGTTCTTCCAGCCTCCTGCCTACTTTGGATTCCAGCATCTGCGGTTTTCTTTTGGTCTCATAAAAGAACATTGGCAATCTTAATTAAATATTTGGACTTCCTTTGAAGAAACTCATCCCTCTTTTGGTATAATGTTTTTGAAGAACGATCTTAGTATGTTTTCATCTATCCCCAAACTTCTGTTGACAAAAACTTCAGTATTCATTCATTCATTCCCCCATGTTGAGAAGATGATAAAGTTTGCAGCTTGATTTATAGTCTTGCACCTTGGTGTTTATGTACTGAAAGCAACAATATAAAACATTTCTAAGTCTTTCCATTCAATGTAGTGTTAATTTGCTGTATTTATGAGACATTGTGTCCAAGGAACTAGGCATGAAAATGATTGTTGATATATTTTTTTAAAATGTATCCAGTTTAGAGATGTTTATACATTCTGGAGAAGGTAAGACTTGATCCCAGACCTCTGAGGTAGGGACACTACCACTATGCCATAAGAGCCCCAACATTTGTGGATAAAATGTGGTTAGTACTGAATTTCACCTGCATCAGGCCTTGGACCCTCAAGATAACGTGATGGCTGCTTGTCTGCTAGAGTATTTGCAACAATTTAAGAGTCAAAAACAGCCGTGTTTGTACATGTATTAGGCACTTTGTGTTGTCTGAATGCAAACCATGCAGCTTATTGACACCCAAAACTAGTAGAACTTGTGAGACATAATGAGAGGTTCTGAAGCCAGCAGTGCATGGATGGTGGAAATGAGGCCAGAGTTGTTGAATGGATGGGACAGCCTTTATTCTCCATCCCTAATTGCCCAGAGGGCAGTTAATTGTCAACTACATTAGTGTAGATCTGGAGACACATATAGTCCAGACCAAGTAAGGATGGAAGTTTCCTCCCCTAAAGGACATTAGTGAATCTGATGGGCTTTTCCTGATAATTGACAATGGTTTCACAGTCACCATTAGACTCTTAATTCCAGATTTTTATTGAATTCAAATTCTCCCATCTGCCGTGGTGGGATTCAAACCCAGGTCTCCAGAACATTACCTGGGTCTCTGGATTAACAATCCACTGATAATACCACTAGGCTGTTGCTTCCCCATTGACATTGTAGAAAATGACATTTGGGAGGGTTATGAGCACATTGGAGAACCCTGTGGCTGAAGTGGGAAGCCAACTGAATAACTTAAGATGGCAGTTAAGAGCAATTTGGCACATGGATTCTCTCATTCTATACTGTGTCTCCAACCTGACAATTTGGAGAGGCAAAAAGCACTATGGTAAAGACTTCCTCGGTGAAACAAGCTGGGAATGCTTTGACTGGTTACATTCAGGAGCTGGGCAAGAGGCAGTTGTTCGAAACACTCCGTCTCTCAGAGGGTGTTATCATTGCTCATCAGGTGACTGCTAAATTCATGGAAGGCACTTCACCTGCTACCTTGCTGCTCACATTCAATACAGCATGGGAGACATTTATGCTGCTGAGGGACATGTGCAGAAACTACACCAACAGCAATGGTACCTGCAGCAACAGGACCAACAGGCAGCTGCCTGCTCCTCAGCCACACTCCCCTCCACGAAGCAGTCAGGATGCGCACCTATATGCAGCTGAAAGGAGGTAAGACCCCCTCAGTACAGGGTCTACAGGGAAAGGATCTGTTGTCAGGCATGTGTGAGCATTGGCACCTCAGGACATTCAGGCATTCACAGCAGGTCACTGATGACGCTGGCATCTTCATAGATCAAGACCTCCTTATCCAATGGGCCAGATATCATTACCAATGGTTGGCAAGGTGTCAGTCACTGGACATTGTTCTCTCCCTTCACCCCACTCCATCTAATTCCTCATCCCTACGATTCTGATTCTCACCAAGTTGTGCTGTCCATGAAAAGAGAGAGAGCAGAGTAGAGTGTGTTCATAATATTGTGTGTGCACAAGAGCAGGATAAAGGTAAAGTCATCTTTATCTTACCAGACCATAGGGCTGCTCCCTCAATAGAAAGATGTGACTGGTGGCGGTTTAATGTAAGACTCACCACACCGCCAGTGAGAGCAGAGATTAAGAAGGATGTGGTGATGTCAGCTGTTTTATCAATTGAACTCATGCTGCTGGCATCACTTTGCATCCGAAACTCACCATCCAGCCACATGAACTGAAATGCACCAATTGCAAAAGGTTACAGTGAGGCATGGGTCTGAGAGGGAAATGGGCTGAATGAAATTGTGAGTTACCTGGTGGGGATATGTGGAAGTGCAGATAGGAAGAGGAAAGTGTGATGCCACTCATCTGTCATTCCCTCCTGGAATACTGGATCCTCAGTGCACTCTGTCTCTAGGTTGGAGGGACCACACTCCTACTTCCCCAGTCATTTGGATCCATGTCTACTTGGTTGGAGAATGGACCAAGTTTTCTGCCATTAGGAGAGCTCACCACCATTGATTTCACAGCAGAATCTGCAGGAAGGAGTGAACCCTGGTTCCTGGCCTGGGGGTTGGAAAGGGAGGAGGCTTCGAGGCTTTCATTCCTCTGGCTGCTGCAACCTGAAAACACAGATGGTGCACTAAGATTGTCTGGGACACGGTATTTTCCTGCCAAGCAAGAAAAACTGGATGTTTTCTTTGATAGCAGCATTCCTTGCATAATTTTGACAATGTCGAAAAGTTTGCTGCTAGAAAAGTGCAGCCGGTCAGGCAGCATCCGAGGAGCAGGAGAATCAACATTTCAAGCATAGGCTCTTCATCAGGAATGGGGGGGTGGGGGATGCCAAGGGGGCTAAGAGATAAATGGTGTGTGGGGGGGGGGGGGGAATGGGGATGAGGTAGCTGGGAATGCGATAGGTAGATGAAGGTGGGAGGTGAAGGTTAAAGGTCGGAGTGGGGGTTGAGCAGATAGATGAGAAGGAAGATGGACAGGTAGGACAGTACAAGAGGGCAGTGCCGAGTTGGAGAGTTGGATCTGAGATAAGGTGGGGGAGGGGAAATGTGGAAACTGGTGAAATCAAAACTGATCCCGTGTGTTTGGAGGGTCCCAAGGTGGAAGATGAGGCATCCCTCCTCCAGGCATTGGGTGGCTAGGGTCTGACAATGTCTAAGACTCCTATCTACATCTGTGCATGGTTCAATGAATAGCCAGGATAGAGAATGAATCATCTCAATAGCCTGAAAGAAAGATGACATGGAAATGATTTGGAAAACATGTTTTTTTTAAGTTCTGTTCCCAGTTAGTTATAAGGAGAGGCTGAATAGGCTGAGGTTCTTTTCCCTGGAGTGTCAGATTGGAGGGGTGACCTTATATAGGTTTATAAAATCATGAGGAGTATAGATAAGGTGAATAGCCAAGGTCTTTTCCCCAGCATAGCAGAATCCAAAACTAGAGGATACGGGTTTACAGTGAGAAGGGAAAGATTTCCAAGGGACCTGAGGGGACAATTTTTGCATGCAGAGGCTGGTGTGTATATGGAATGAGCTGCAAGAGGGTGGTAGAGCCTGGTACAACTAAAACATACAAAAGACACCTGGTACATGAATAGGAAAAGCTTAGAGAGACATGGGTCCAACACGGGAAAATGGGACTTGTTCAATTTGGGAAGTCTAGTTGACAGAGGCGAGTTGTGCCGTATGACTCCATGAAGGTGATCTTTTGAAACATAAAACTTAAATTTAAGTTAACTTTAAATTTTGATGCCAGTTTTGTTTCCATGTTCCCTTTGATATTTGTGAGTTTGGGTAACTAACTTGTGGGAATTACTTTGAGTAACAATGTGAGGAAAATGAATGATTGAATGAGGAAAGGCCTAATCTTGGTCCAGTGAATATTTTTGCACATAGTCAGGGTTTAAACACTCCTCCAACTCAGTTTTATTTCTAATAATATTTTTGTATTCAATATTAAATCCAGTATTCAGAAGCACAAGTATAACTTAACTGTTTGCAACAGTTTGTATCACTGCTTGAGTTTTCAAAAGTCCTTATGAATCACCCTTTGTAATATAGCAGACTACTGGTCACTTATGGCTCTCTTTGAATTGAATTTGCTGATATTTTTATAGCATTTTGATTTGGATGAAAATGATTAGAATCTTTTTGTGGTGCAGTACAAGAATATTAAGCAAATGGATAAATGCTTTTGAAAAAATTTCATTTTGTTTTGAATTTACATCTGATGCTAAATTTCAGTACTCCCAATGGAAATCTGAACTCAAGCCTGGGTCAGAGATGAGTTTCATTCTCTGTAGCACCAAGTCTCCTTCGATGCCTCAGTAGCCTGATTGTTGAATTTACCTGATAATTTAACCTTGTATTATTCTAGCACTGTGATACAGAGATTAGTTCAATAAGTGCGATGTATATGAAATTATTATGAATCATGTCTTGAACGAATGATGTATGGTACTTGAATAGTTGGTTAGCTTATATTTTGTGATATGCACAAACTATTGATAACCTCTCACTTTGAAAAGATAATTGCATTTAATGGTTTTGTTTTATTGACTACTGTTCAAGAATCTTAAGAAAAGGATGCGACTTAGCCTGTGAGGTATTGATTTTTCACTTTCATTTATGCACATGGCTTCACATTCAAAGGTGCTTACGGTTTGTGTCGACTAAGTTATTCTTGTACACATACTGTACTAACCCAGAGATGTATCATTGCCCAAAACTGATGTTGCTGGTGTAATGTGGGTACACTGTATTAAAGGGCTCTTTACAAGTGTTTATTTTCAGCATGACTCTCATCTCAGCCACAGTATTAAGACCAAGCACAATTTTGTTGGTGTGTATTCCACCACCAAGCACTTGGGGCAGTCCCCATAGTGCACCTTACCTAAGAAGGATATCCTATGGTGAACAAAGTTAAAAATCACACAACACCAGGTTATAGTCTAACAGGTTTATTTGGACGCACTATTCCTTCATCAGGTGGTTGTGAAGCAGAACCATAAGACATAGAATTTATAGCAAAATATTAGTGTCAAGCAACTGAAATGATATATTGAACAAACCTAGATTGTTGTTAAGTCTTTCACCTTTTAGAATGAGTTGCAGGTTTCAGTTCATTAATATGTAAACCCCAGAATTTTTTAAAGTCACATTATCAAGACAACTTAAAAAGCTTGTTAATTTTTTTAAAAAAAAGGTGCCATCTCAGCTCAAGACAATGCGTTAAGGTGAAATGTTAAAGTTAGTCTGTATCCCAATCTTGAGTCAGACTGGTTCTATTTCCAAAGTGGAATTTAGAAAATATTACATGTATTGATTGTCTGCATTAACTGCCTGCAGGTTGTGCATTTTTTGAGCAAAATGGAATGTATCTGCAAATATGATTCTGCAAATAACCGAGGCATGATATATTGGCAAGACCAAGCAGACACTACGACAAAGGATGGATGTGGCTCAGCAGTCACCAGACAGGGGTGTTCCCTCCCAGTCAAGAAAACTTTCAGCAGTGCAGGACATTCGGCCTCAGATCTTCGGATGATGATCCTCCAAGGCGGACTTCGGGACAGGCAACAGCACAGAGTGGCTGAGCAGAGGCTGATAGCCAAGTTTGGTACCCATGGGGATGGCGTCAAACAGGACCTTGGGTTCATGTCACACTACAGGTTACCCTACTGCACTGCACACACTCTCTCTCTCTAACATACACACACACTTACATACTCACACAGACTCTTTCATGCACACGCACTCACTCATACACGCACACATACACTCCCCACACTCACACCCATGCACACACCCTCTCACATACCCACGCTCACACCCTCTCACGCACCCACGCTCACACCCACGCTCACACCCTCTCACGGGTTATACATCATCACACTCATACACATTTTACCAATCTTGCACACATGCAAAGACAGAATTTCTCATGTGCACTCACACTCACACATGCACACTCACACATATAAGTCTATGAGGTGAATTTGTATTTGTAGAATTATATTTGCAGATACATTCTATTTTGTTCAAAAAATGCACAACTTGCAGATAGTCAATTGGACTATAATCTGGTGTGGGGTGATTTTTAACTTTGTCCACCCCAGTTCAACACTGGCTTCTCCACATCATCCAGTGGTGAATCCTAGAGTGCAGTGGGTTAATATGAAGGGAGTAGTGTCACACAAGCCAACTGGTGATTACACCCCTAAGATCTCCAATTTGTACCATATGGCTCCGGGCTACTAACTCAGATCTCCCTCTGCAAACAAAAAGCGAGGTGGCGAGGACAGGTTACAGTTACAGTTTTAGTGGTTGGATTGTACTGTTTTAGAGTAATATACATGCCCTAGTTAACAACAAGCTTGTGGAGGGACGGAGAGGTTGGTGTGAGGCAGGCTGCACTGGTAGAGGGAGATAGGGTTTCTAAATGTTTAGCATGAGTTCAAGTGCCAGAGGCTGTTGTGTGAACAATGAGTTGTGGTGCATTGAGCACCCCAAGAGGTTGGCAAAGTGTTGGATAAGTGATATCATGGGAGGATTTATTATTGGCCTTGACCACCTGTGAAGGCTAAAAGTTAATTGGTTTCTGGGGAACATTTTTATATCGCTCTTTTTCAAAACTGTACATTTCCAATTAGAAGTGCAAGATAGTGATATATCCAAACCACTGGATTGCCTCCAACTAAGGTTAATAGGCACAATACTATGAACTCTTCTGGTGTTAATACTGCACCACCTGCTGGCCTGGAAATTTTCTTGCTAGTCTTCAGGCTATTTCCTCAGTTCCATATTCACCAGCTTCTACTTTGAATGAAGTATTGTGACCTTGTAACTTTCTTACCATCTGTTGTATCTTCACCATGAGCTTTACCAACTCACCAATGTATGGCTGGCTCATTCATTGCCATCGTTCAAAAAGCTCTTTCAGTTAACTTCTAAGGAGAGTTAGTGAAATTACTGCATTGGTATTGTTCTGCTAAGCTGCATGTGTTAGTAACACAGTTGATCAATGCAGGTAATGAATAATTCAGCTGTGTACTTTTATTGATACAAACCATGCTGATTCCGTTCTGAAGAAGGGTCACTTGCTTTCTTTCCACAGATGCTGCCAGGTATGTTGAGCATCTCCAGCAACTTCTTTTTTTGTTTCTGATTTGAATTGGCAACTTTGACTCATAGAATCATAGAGTCATAGAGATGTACAGCATGGAAACCGACCCTTCGGACCAACCCGTCCATGCTGACCAGATATCCCAACCCAACCTCATCCCATCTGCCAGCACCCGGCCCATATCCCTCCAAACCCTTCCTATTCATATACCCATCCAAATGCCTCTTAAATGTTGCAATTGTACCAGCCTCCACCATATCCTCTGGAGCTCATTCCATACACGTACCACCCTCTGCGTGAAAAGGTTGCCCCTTAATTCTCTTTTATATCTTTCCCCTCTCACCTGAAACCTATGCCCTCTAGTTCTGGACTCCCCGACCCCAGGGAAAAGACTTTGTCTATTTATCCTATCTATGCCCCTCATAATTTTGTAAACCTCTATAAGGTCACCCCTCAGCCTCCAATGGTCCAGAAAAAACAGCTCCACCCTGTTCAGCCTCTCCCTGTAGTTCAGATCTTCCAACCCTGGCAACATTCTTGTAAATCTTTTCTGAACCCTTTCAAGTTTCGCAACATCTTTCCCATAGGAAGGAGACCAGAATTGCATGCAATATTCCAACAGTGGCCTAACCAATGTCCTGTACAGCCGCAACATGACCTCCCAACTCATGTACTCAATACTCTGACCAATAAAGGAAAGCATACCAAACGCCTTCTTCACTATCCGATCTACCTGCGACTCCACTTTCAAGGTGCTATGAACCTGCACTCCAAGATCTCTTTGTTCAGCAACACTCCCTAGAACCTTACCATTAAGTGTATAAGTCCTGCTAAGATTTGCTTTCCCAAAATGCAGCACCTCGCATTTATCTGAATTAAACTCCATCTGCCACTTCTCAGCCCATTGGCCCATCTGGTCCAGATCCTGTTGTAATCTGAGGTAACCCTCTTTGCTGTCCACTACATCTCCAATTTTGATGTCATCTGCAAACTTACTAAGTGTACCTCTTATGCTCGCAGCCAAATCATTTATGTAAATGACAAAAAGTAGAGGGCCAGCACTGATCCTTGTGAAACTCCACTGGTCACAGGCCTCCAGTCTGAAAAACAACCCTCCACCACCACCCTCTGTCTTCTACCTTTGAGCCAGTTCTCTATCCAAATGGCTAGTTTTCCTGTATTCCATGAGATCTAACCTTGCTAATCAATCTCCCATGGGGAATCTTGTCGAACGCCTTACTGAAGTCCATATAGATCACATTTACCACTCTGCCCTCATCAATCGTCTTTGTTACTTCTTCAAAAAACTCAATCAAGTTTGTGAGACATGATTTCCCATGCACAAAGCCATGTTGACTATCCCTAATCAGTCCTTGCCTTTCCAAATACATGCACATCCTGTTCCTCAGGATTCCCTCCAACAACTTGCCCACCACCGATGTCGGGCTCACTGGTTTATAGTTCCCTGGCTTGTCTTTACCGCTCTTCTTAAACAGTGGCACCACGTATGCCAACTTTCAGTCTTCCGGCACCTCACCTGTGACTATCGTTGATACAAATATCTCAGCAAGAGGCCCAGTAATCAATTCTCTAGCTTCCCACAGAGTTCTCGGGTACTGGGATCAGATCCTGGGAATGTATCCACCTTTAACCATTTCAAGACATCCAGCACTTCCTCTTCTGTAATCTGGACATTTTGCAAGATGTCATCATCTATTTCCCTCCAGTTTATCCACAGTAAATACTGGTGCAAAATATTCATTTAGTATCTCCCCCATTTTCTGTGGATCCACACAAAGGCCGCCTTGCTGTTCTTTGAGGGGCCCTATTCTCTCCCTAGTTACCCTTTTGTCCTTAATATATTTGTAAAACCCCTTTGGATTCTCCTTAATTCTATTTGCCAATGCTATCTCATGTCCCTGTTTTGCCCTCCTGATTTCCCTCTTAAGTATACTCCTACTTTTTTTGTACTCTTCTAAGGATTCATGCATTCTATCCTGTCTATACCTGACATATGCTTCCTTTTTTTTCTTAACCACACCCTCAATTTCTTTAGTTATCCAGCATTCCCTATACCTACCAGCCTTCCCTTTCACCCTGATAGGAATATACTTTCTCTGGATTCTTGTTATCTCATTTCTGAAGGCTTCCCATTTTCCAGCCGTCCCTTTACCTGCGAACATCTGCCTCCAATCAGCTTTCGAAAGTTCTTGCCTAATACCGTCAAAATAGGCCTTTCTCTAATTTAGAACTTCAACTTTTAGATTTGGTCTATCCTTTTACACCACTATTTTAAAACTAATAGAATTATGGTCACTGGCTCCCCCACTGACACCTCAGTCACCTGCCCTGCCTTATTTCTCAAGAGTAGGTCAAGTTTTGCACCTTCTCTAGTAGGTACATCCACATACTGAATCAGTAAATTGAACAATGAAATTGGTGATGAAATTTCAGCTGGAATTGATTCTAAAAGAAAGTAAAATTGGACAGAGTGTGGAAAATGTGACTGGCTCACACTACCTGTTTTGCATTTCATCACATAATACTTTAAACAGTTCTCAGTAAATAATCCCTGTTTAAAACCACTTTAACCCATAAATCACACATCTGTAATTTGACATTTGACAGACACTTTGTTTGCTATAGTTGGGAATATGGAGGATGACAGCTAGTTAACATACAAATGGATAATTTTAATATAAAGTAAATCAAGATTAATCATGTGGAGTCTTTCAGGCACATTCTGACTGTCCAAGTGGGAATAAAATTCTCACAAAAGTAAGAAGGCACTGAGAATGCTGTAATGTGGTAGAATTCACAGGACCACTAGAAAAATCTCTCAGTTCATATGGATATGCCCAGTCAGCTTTTGGTGGATTAAGATTATTTTGTAATGCAGTGAGATTTTGTTATGGGACCTTTTTTGTTATTTTAGTTTCTTGATTTATTATTTTTAAAAATAAAATTTGATCATTTGTCTTGTTACAGTTTTGTGATGCATTATTAACTGGGTACTACATTTTCTGACATTACAAAACCAATTAAATAATTTGAAATCATTCCTTTTGGCAGATTTAATCAGATTTTGGTGCACCTGAAATGATGATAGGTGTAATAAAAATTCAAATTATTTCTCCCTTAATTTGATCTCCGTGTGGACTGTACCATCCAATGTTGAAAGTTTGGGTGATTTGTCAGCCCTCTGCTATATTAGCACCGAAGCAGTTAATCGTATTGTGCCAGGTTAACCTTTTGTTATAAAGAACCCAATGGTTTGGATATCGCACTATTCAACTGTCAATACCATGTAGAACACAAGTCAGATCAGAAAGTACATGGTCTAGGAAATTGTGGAGATGAACCCAAGTCTAACCAATCTGTCATGCCATAATATACCATTATATTACTAGTTGTTGATTGAAAGTTAAATGGAGGCAAGGGAACTCGGGGAAATAAATCTTGATGTCTTGGAAACAGTCCACATTATAGGAGAGGAGGTACTGGAGGTCTTGAAAAACATAAAGGTGGATAAATCTCCAGGACCTGACCAAGTGTATCCCAGGACATCGTGTGAAGTTAGGGAAGAAATTGCAGGGCCCCTGCCAGAGATATATGTATCATCTACAGCCAAAGATGTGCCAGAGAACTGGAAGGTGGCTAATGTTGTGCCTTTATTTAAGAAATGCTGCATGGAGAAGCTTAGAAACTATAGTGACTTTTACTTTAGTGATGGAGAGGGATAATCGTGCGCCGCAGGGCAAGAGCTATAGCTGGGGGCAGGGAAATTATGATGCAGTGAGGCATGACTTAGGTTGTGTGGATTGGAAAAACAGGCTTCAAGAGAAGAACACTAATGAGATGTGGGGATTGTTCAAGGAGCAGCTACTGCGTGTCCTCGATAGGTATGTACCAGTCAGGCATGGTGTAAAGGGCCTTGTGAGGCAGCCGTGGTTTAGTAAGGAATTGGAGTCCCTTGTGAAAGGGAAGAAGGCGGCATATGTAAAGATGAGGCGTGAAGGTTCAGTAGGGGCGATTGAGAGTTATAAGGTAGCCAGGAAGGATCTAAAGAGGGAGCTAAGAGAAGCGAGAAGGGGACATGAAAAGTCTTTAGCTGGTAGGATTAGGGAAAACCCAAAGGCTTTCTATAGGTATGTCAAGAATAAAAGGATGACTAGGGTAGGTATCGGTCCAGTCAAGGATAGTAGTGGGAAGTTGTGTGTGGAGGCGGAGGAGATTGGAGAGACATTAAATCAGTACTTTTCATCAGTATTCACTCAGGAACAGGACACTGTTGCTGATGTGAATATGGAATCACAAATAATTAGAATGGATGCCCTGGAAATATGCAGGGAAGAGGTTTTGGGAATATTGGAAAGGATGAATATAGATAAGTCTCCTGGGCCTGATGGCATTTACCCCAGGATCCTATGGGAAGCTAGGGAGGAGATAGCAGAGCCATTGGCCTGGATTTTTATGTCGTCATTGTCAACGGGAATAGTACCAGAGGACTGGAGGATAGCGAATGTGGTCCCATTGTTCAAGAAAGGGAGTAGGGATAGCCCTAGTAACTATAGGCCAGTGAGTCTGACTTCAGTGGTGGGCAAAGTCTTAGAGAGAATGGTAAGGGATAAGATTTATGAACATCTGGGTAGGAATAACGTGATCAGGGATAGCCAGCATGGTTTTGTGAAGGGCAGGTCGTGCCTCACAAACCTTATTGAGTTCTTTGAGAAGGTGACTAAGGAAGTGGATGAGGGTAAAGCAGTAGATGTTGTGTATATGGATTTAAGTAAGGCGTTCGATAAGGTTCCCCATGGTAGGCTAATGCTAAAACTACGGAGGTATGGCATTGAGGATACATTAGAGGTTTGGATTAGGAATTGGCTGGCTGGAAGGAGACAGAGGGTAGTAGTTGATGGATTATGTTCATCTTGGAGCGCAGTTACTAGCGGTGTACCACAAGGATCTGTTTTGGGACCATTGCTTTTTGTTATCTTTATAAATGATCTAGAGGAAGGACTTGAAAGCTGGGTAAGCAAGTTTGCGGATGACACGAAAGTCGGTGGAGTTGTGGATAGTGAGGAAGGAAGTGGTAGGTTACAGCGGGATATAGATAATTTGATGAGCTGGGCGGAAATGTGGCAAATGGAATTCAATGTAGCTAAGTGTGAAGTCGTTCACTTTGGTAGGAATAACAAGATGATGGATTACTGGGCTAATGGTAGGCTACTTGGTAGTGTGGATGAGCAGAGGGATCTTGGTGTCTATGTACACAGATCTCTGAAAGTTGCCACCCAGGTAAATAGTGCTGTGAGGAAGGCATATGGTGTACTGGGCTTTATTGGCAGAGGAATTGAGTTCCGGAGTCCTGAGGTCATGTTGCAGTTGTATAAGACTCTGGTGAGGCCTCATCTGGAGTATTGTGTGCAGTTTTGGTCGCCATACTATAGGAAGGATGTGGAAGCTTTAGAACGAGTGCAGAGGAGGTTTACCAGGATGTTGCCTGGAATGGTAGGAAGATCGTATGAGGAAAGGCTGAGGCACTTGGGGCTGTTCTCATTGGAGAAGAGAAGGTTTAGGGGAGATCTGATAGAAGTGTATAAGATGATTAGGGGTTTAGATAGGGTAGATACTAAGAACCTTTTACCGCTAATGGAGTCAGGTGTTACTAGGGGACATAGCTTTAAATTAAGGGGTGGTAGGTATAGGACAGATGTTAGGGGTAGATTCTTCACACAGCGGGTTGTGAGTTCATGGAATGCCCTGCCCGTATCAGTGGTGAACTCTCCTTCTTTATGTTCATTTAAGCGGGCATTGGATAGGCATTTGGAAGTTATTGGGCTAGTATAGGTTAGGTAGGACTCGGTCGGCGCAACATCGAGGGCCGAAGGGCCTGTACTGCGCTGTATCCTTCTATGTTCTATGTTCTATGTTCTATAGACCGGTGAGGCTGACATCAGTGGCGAGTATGTTGCTGGAGGGGACTCTGAGGGGTAGGATGTATGTACATTTGGAGAGGCAATGATTTATCACGGATCATCAGCATGGCTTTGAGCGAAGGAAATCATGTCTCATAAACTTAATTGAATTATCTGAGGACATAACAAAAAAGGGCAGAGCAGTAGACGTTGTCTACATGGACTTTAGTAAACCCTCAACAAGAT
The DNA here is from genome assembly GCF_020745735.1 of Hemiscyllium ocellatum. Taxonomy (NCBI): domain Eukaryota; kingdom Metazoa; phylum Chordata; class Chondrichthyes; order Orectolobiformes; family Hemiscylliidae; genus Hemiscyllium; species Hemiscyllium ocellatum. Next base: position 44,867,184 of record NC_083401.1, read on the forward strand.
TCCACATGATAGTCTGATTAGTAAAGTTAGATCACATGGGATTTGGGGAGAACTGATCAATTGGATGATGGTAAGAGACAGAGGATAATGGTGAGGATTGTTTTCAGACAGGAGGCATGTGACTCGCAATGTTCTGCAAGTGGGTCCACTGTTGTTTGTCATTTATGCAAACGATTTGGGTAAGAACTTAGGAGACATGGTTAGTACGTTTGTGGGTGACACCAGAATTGGTTGTATGGTGGACAGTGAAGAAGGTTACAAAGTGAACTTAAATAATTGGGCCAATGGGCTGAGGAATAGCAGACCTAGTTTCATTTGGATAAAAGCGAGGTATTGCATTTTGGTTAAACAAACAAGTGCAGCATTCATACACTTAATGGTAGGGCCCTTGATAGTGTTGTCAAACAGAGAGACCCAGGGGTTAGGTAAATAGTTCCTTGAAAGTTGCATCACAGGTAGATATAGCGGTTAAGAAGACATTTAGTATGCCTGCCTTCATTGCTCAGACCATTAAATATAGGAGTTGGGACATCATATTGAGATTGTACAGGATGTTCGTGAGGCAACTTTTGGAGTACTGAGTAGAGTTCTGGTTACCCTAGTATAAGAAGGATATTGTTAAATTGGAGAGTGTTCAGAAAAGAGTTACCAGGATGTTGACAGGAATAGAAGGTTTGAGTTATTAGTAGAGGCAGGATAGGGTGAGACGTTTTTCACTGAAGCATAAGACTTTGAAGAGTGATCTTACATAGGTTTAGAAAATCACGAAGAGCATAGATAAGGTGAATAGCAAGGGTTTTTTCCCTAGGGTAGAGGCATTCAAAACAAGGGACAAATATTTGAGGTGAGAGGTGAAAAATTTCAGACCACTCAAAACATTCTTAAGCAGGCAGCCCCAAACCATAACTTTGCAATTTGTTTTGGTAAGTGTACAGTGAAAATTACTCAGATTAAGTTAGCTAGGTTGACTACTAGATAGAGTCATAGAGATGTACAGCATGGAAACAGACCCTCTGGTCCAACAAGTCCATGCTGACCAGATATCCCAACCCAATCTAGTCCCACCTGCCAGCACCTGGCCCATATCCCTCCAAACCCTTCCTATTCATATACTCATCCAAATTCCTCTTAAATGTTACAATTGTATCAGTCTCCACCACATCCTCTGGCAGCTCATTCCAAACACATACCACCCTCTGCGTGAAAAGGTTGCCCCTTAATTCTCTTTTATATCTTTCCCCTCTCACCCTAAACATATGCCCTCTAGTTCTGGACTCCCCGACCCCAGGGAAAAGACTTTGCCTATTTATCCTATCCATGCCCCTCAAAATTTTGTAAACCTCTATAAGGTCTCCCCTCAGCCTCCGACGCTCCCGGGAAAACAGCTCCAGCCTGTTCAGCCTCTCGCTGTAGCTCAGATCCTGGCAACATTCTTGTAGATCTTTTCTGAACCCTTTCAGGTTTCACAACATCTTTCCAATAGGAAGGAGACCAGAATTGCACGCAATATTCCAACAGTGGCCAAACCAATGTCCTGTACAGCCACAACATGACCTCCCAACTCCTGTACTCAATACTCTGACCAATCAAGGAAAGCATACCAAATGCTATCCTATCTACCTGCGACTCCACTTTCAAGGAACTATGAACCTGCACTCCAAGGTCTCTTTGTTCAGCAACACTCCCTAGGATCTTACCATTAAGTGTATAATTCCTGCTCTGATTTGCTTCCCCAAAATGCAGCACCTCGCATTTATCTGAATTAAACTCCATCTGCCACTTCTCAACCCTTTGGCCCATCTGGTCCAGATCCTGTTGTAATCTGAGGTAACCCTCTTTGCTGTCCACTACATCTCCAATTTTGATGTCATCTACAAACTTACTAAATGTACCTCATATGCTCGCATCCAAATCATTTATGTAAATGACAAAACGTAGAGGGCCCAGCACTGATCCTTGTGGAACTCCACTGGTCACAGGCCTCCAGTCTGAAAAACAACCCTCCACCACCACCCTCTGTCTTCTACCTTTGAGCCAGTTCTCTATCCAAATGGCTAGTTTTCCCTGTATTCCATGAGATCTAACCTTGTTAATCAGTCTCCCATGGGGAACCTTGTTGAACGCCTTACTGAAGTCCATATAGATCACATCTACTGCTCTGCCCTCATCAATCGTCTTTGTTACTTCTTCAAAAAACTCAATCAAGTTTGTGAGACATGATTTCCCATGCACAAAGCCATGTTGACTAACCCTAATCAGTCCTTGCCTTTCCAAATACATGTACATCCTGTCCCTCAGGATTCCCTCCAACAACTTTGTGGGTGGCACGGTGGCACAGTGGTTAGCACTGCTGCCTCACAGCGCCTGAGACCCGGGTTCAATTCCCGACTCAGGCGACTGACTGTGTGGAGTTTGCACGTTCTCCCCGTGTCTGCGTGGGTTTCCTCCGGGTGCTCCGGTTTCCTCCCACAGTCCAAAGATGTGCGGGTCAGGTGAATTGGCCATGCTAAATTGCCCGTAGTGTTTGGTAAGGGGTAAATGTAGGGGTATGGGTGGGTTGCGCTTCGGCGGGTCGGTGTGGACTTGTTGGGCCGAAGGGCCTGTTTCCACACTGTAAGTAATCTAAAAGTAATCTAAATCTAAACTTGCCCACCACCAATGTCAGGCTCACTGGTCTATAGTTCCCTGGCTTGTCTTTACCACTCTTCTTAAACAGTGGCACCACGTATGCCAACTTCCAGTCTTCCGGCACCTCACCTGTGACTATCGATGGTACAAATATCTAAAACCCCTTTGGATTCTCATTAATTCTATTTGTCAAAGCTATCACATGTCCCCATTTTGCCCTCCTGATTTCCCTCTTAAGTATACTCCTACTTTCTTTATACTCTTTTAAGGATTCTCTCATTCTATCCTGTCTATACTGACATATATTTCCTTCTTGTTCTTAACCAAACCCTCAATTTCTTTAGTCATCCAGATTTTAAAATAGACAAAATTTTATTCACAAAATTATACAATGAAACACAAAGAACAGAATAAAAAACCCCTACAGAACTCAACCTATCCAACTAGACTTAATGATGCTGTTCCGAATATACACAACAGTCCCAATAAGCAAACTCCTCCTAAAGCCCAGTATAAATGGAACACATGCTTACAGGTTGAAGTTGAAGGGCAGAAAAGAGAGACAGAGAGAGCTTCCACTCAGTTCCCTGTTGTACTTCTCACCAGCTCAGGTCTGAACTTAAACTGCTCAGCTCAGCTCAGCTAAAGAGCTGACCACACCCCTTTCATTATACAGGTCACTTATAAAACATGACCACTCTGGTCTGTAGTCCCGTCTGTTTATATGTAAACAAAAGACCCCTCAAAATCCTTTTCATCCCTGTTCCAAGTCCGGTTTCTTGCCCCTCTGAAAAAAATCAAGGACAGAGTCTCTTTGAGCCAAGGAACAGCTTTTAGAAATAAAAGGGACTGGTTTTGTGACAGTGGGGAGTGAGTAGGGAATTTTATACCTGGGCTCTTGATTTTGGGAAGGCCCAGTGCTGTCCATTTTATTGCCAGAGAGGCAGGGAAACCTCAAAGCCTCTGTAAGATTCCACCCAAAATTTCTTAACTTGCTCACAATTTGCAATTGTCAGACATACTTAAAATATGAGTAAATTGTTGGAATATAGATGTGTATGCATTGCTATTTTAGAAGTATGTTCATTTGTGAAATATAGGGAAGGGCTGAAACTTATATATTTTATCAATCAGATAACAGCTGTGTAGTAGAACAATTTTTTTCAATTACTAACAAGAATTTCTGTATTCATTCAGTCTGCCTTTCCCTCCTAAAGAATACTGATTTCTTTCTCTAAGGTCAGTATATTCGGTTCAATCCTCGTCATAGTTTAGGATGACATTTCATGCCCACTGCTGGATGCTATTCCTAGTGCATTTCAAAAGGCAATTGAATTTCCCAACAAATAATTTTAATACTTCATTCTGCAATTCGGAACGTGTATTATGAACCAGAAAGGCCTCCAGCATTCACGCAAGTCAATTGTTGAGGGCAATGGGAGTTAGGTATAGGGTAGGGGAGCACAAGCCTTTGCTTGCAAAGCCCAGGGAAGGCCGCTTCCTGATCAAGAGGAGAACCAAAATTTAAATGGGCCTGACATGTAGGATATTTACCACAAAAATCAATGGAACTTCAGAAAATGTTACAGAGAGCAATTAGAACATGGAACTTGTTACCACAGGAGGTAGCTGAGCTAAAAATGTAGATACATTTAAATGAGAGCTGGGTAATCTCACAAGCCAAAAGGAATAGAACATAGAGCATAGAACATAGAACAGTACAGCACAGAACAGGCCCTTCAGCCCACGATGTTGTGCCGATCGTTGATCCTCATGTATGCACCCTCAAATTTCTGTGACCATATGCATATCCAGCAGCCTCTTAAATGTCCCCAATGACCTTGCTTCCACAACTGCTGCTGGCAATGCATTCCATGCTCTCACAACTCTCTGTGTAAAGAACCCGCCTCTGAAATCCCCTCTATACTTTCCTCCAACCAACTTAAAACTATGACCCCTCGTGTTAGTCATTTCTGCCCTGGGAAATAGTCTCTGGCTATCGGCTCTATCTATGCCTCTCATTATCTTGTATACGTCAATTAGGTCCCCTCTCCTCCTGCTTTTCTCCAATGAAAAAAGTCCAAGCTCAGTCAACCTCTCTTCATAAGCTAAGCCCTCCAGTCCAGACAGCATCCTGGTAAACCTCATCTGAACCCTTTCCAAAGCATCCACATCTTTCCTATAATAGGGCGACCAGAACTAGATGCAGTATTCCAAGTGCGGTCTAACCAAAGTTTTATAGAGCTGCAACAAGATCTCACGACTCTTAAACTCAATCCCCCTGTTAATGAAAGCCAAAACACTATATGCTTTCTTAACAACCCTGTCCACTTGGGTGGCCATTTTAAGGGATCTATGTACCTGCACACCAAGATCCCTCTGTTCCTCCATACTGCCAAGAATCCTATCCTTAATCCTGTACTCAGCTTTCAAATTCAACCTTCCAAAGTGCATCACCTCGCATTTATCCAGGTTGAACTCCATCTGCCACCTCTCAGCCTATCTCTGCATCCTGTCAATGTTGTGCTGCAGCCTACAACAGCCCTCTATACTGTCAATGACACCTCCAACCTTAGTGTCGTCTGCAAACTTGCTTACCCATCCTTCAATCCCCTCATCCAAGTCATTAATAAAAATTACAAACAGTCGAGGCCCAAGGATTGATCCCTGTGGAACACCACTCATCACAGACTTCCAGGCAGAATATTTCCCTTCTACTACCACTGGCTGTCTTCTGTTGGCCAGCCAATTCTGTATCCAGACAGCTAAAGTTCCCCTGTATCGCATTCCTCCTGACCTTCTGAATGAGCCTTTCATGGGGAACCTTACCAAATGTCTTTCTGAAGTCCACATACACCACATCCACAGCTCGACCCTAATCAACTTTTCTAGTCACATCCTCAAAGAATGCGATAAGGTTTGTGAGGCATGACCTGCCCCTCACAAAGCCGTGTTGGCTGCATTTAATTAAGCCATGCTCTTCCAGATGGTCATAAATCCTATCCCTCAGAAACCTTTCTAACACCTTGCAGACGACAGACGTGAGACTTACTGGTCTGTAATTGCTATAGATTTCCCTATTTCTTTTCTTGAAGAGAGGAATTACATTTGTCTCTCTCCAGTCCTCAGGTACGACTCCAGTGGAGAGTGAGGATGCAAAGATCTTCGCAAGTGGCGAAGCAATCGCATTTCTCGTTTCCCAAAGCAGCCGAGGACAAATCTGGTCCAGGCCTGGCGACTTGTCAATCTTAATGTTTGACAAAATTTTCAGCACATCAGCTTCCTCTATCTCTATCCATTCCAGCATGAACACCTGCTCTTCAAAGGTTTCATTCACTACAAAGTTCATTTCTTTCGTAAAGACAGAAGCAAAAAACTCATTTAGGCCTTCTCCTACCTCCTCAGACTCCACACACAAATTCCCTATGCTATCCCTGATCGGCCCTACCCTTTCTTTGACCATTCTCTTATTCCTCACATAAGTGTAAAATGCCTTTATGTTCTCCCTAATCTGTTCTGCCAAGCCTTTCTCATGCCCCCTCCTGGCTCTCCTCAGACCATTTTTGAGCTCCTTCCTCACCTTCCTGTAATCCTCTAGAGCTGAACTTGACCCTAGCTTCCTCCACCTTATGTAAGCTACCTTCTTCCTTTTGACGAGGAGCTCCATCGCTCTTGTCATCCAAGTTTCCTTTATCTTACCACTTCTTGCTTGTCTCAGAGGGACATATTTATTCATCACTTGCAACAACTGTTCCTTAATCAGTCTCCACATGTCTATAGTGCCTTTACCATGGAACAATCGCTCCCAGTCCATGCTTCCTAACTAATGTCTAATCGCATCATAGTTTCCTCTTCCCCAATTAAATATCCTCCCATTTTGCCTAATCCCTTCCTTCTCCATAGCTATGTAGAATGTGAGGCAGTTATGGTCACTATCACCAAAATGCTCTCCCACCACAAGACTTGATACCTACCCCGGCTCGTTTCTGAGCACCAAGTCTAGAATGGCCTCTCCCCTCGTCGGCCTGTCAACGTACTGAGTTAGGAAACCCTCCTGAACACACCTTACAAAAACAGCTCAATTCAAATCTTCTGCTCAAAGGAGGTTCCAATCAATATTGGGAAAGTTAAAGTCACCCATTGCTACAACCCTGCTACGTCCACACTTTTCCAAAATCTGCCGACCTATGCTTTTTTGCATCTCCCTGCTGCTATTGGGGGGCCAGTAGTAAACCCCTAACAAGGTGGCTGCTCCCTTGCTGTTCCTAATTTCCACTCATACTGACTCGGTAGGCAGATCTTCCTCGACAATGGAAGCTTCTGTAGCTGTGATACCCTCTCTGATTAGTAGTGCTACCCCACCCCCCTTCTCTTTTCCCCCCTCCCTATTCTTTTTAAATGCTCTAAACTCTGGAACATCCAGCAACCATTCCTGCCCCTGAGAAACCCATGTCTCTGTTATGGCCACAACATCATAGCACCAGGTAGTGATCCATGCTCTAAGTTCATCACTTTTATTCCTGATACACCTTGCGTTAAAGCAAACACACTTTAACTGATCCCTTGGTTCCTTCCCAGGAAAATCCTTCCCACTAGCTGGTCTACCTCTTGCTATTGCCTCATCTGCATCAACTCTCACCTCCAGTATACAGCTCAGGTTCCCACCCCTCTGCCATACTAGTTTAAACCCTCTCGAACTACTCGAGCAAACCTTCCACCCAGGACGTTGGTCCCCTTCCAGTTCAGATGCAACCCGTCCTTCTTGTACAGGTCCCACCTTCCAAGAGGGCATCCCAATTATCTACATATCTGAAGCCCCCCCCCCCTCCTACACCAGCTGTGCAGCCACGTGTTAAGCTGCGCCTGCTCCCTGTTCCTTGCCTCGCTATGTCGTGGCACCGGAAGTAAACTAGAGAACACCACTCTGTTCGTCCTGCTTTGCAGCTTCCATTCTAACTCCCTGAAATCACATTTTATATCCTCAATCCTTTTTCTGGCTATATCATTTGTGCCAATCCCTTTTTAGAACCTTATACACCCGATCAGAGACGTCCCAGACCTTGGCACCAGGGAGGCAACATACCTTCCGGGAATCCCAATCCTGCTCACAAAATCTCCTGCCGATTCCCCTATCGAGTCCCCTACCACCAGTACTTTTTTATTCTGCCCCCTTCCCTTCTTTGCCACAGTGTCAGGCTCAGTGCCAGAGAACTGACTGCTATGGCTTTCCTCTGGTAGGTCAGCCTCCCCCAGCAGTATCCAAAATGGGATACTTATTGCTGAGGGGAATGTCCACAGTTGCTCATTGCACTGTCTGTCTGTCCCCTTTCCTCCCCCTAACTATAACCCATCTATCCTTGTCCTGAGCCTTAGGAGTGACCAACTCCCGGTAACTCATCTCAATTACCCCCTCAGCCTCCTGAATGATCCGTAGTTCATCTAGCTCCAGCTCCAATTCCCTAACATGGTTTTGAAGGAGCTGGAGTTGGGTACATTTGTTGCGGCTAGATGAATCATAATGGAACGGGGCTTGCTTGGAACATAAACGGGCTGCCAATGGCTTTAAATGCTGTGAATACTTGATAATACATTGCAGTTCTTTAAGAAATGTCCCTTTCTGAAGGCCTCATCAGGCCCGACCCCTCGTCCCACAAGTTGACTTTGAAGCAACTCCACAAGGCTATGGTTAAAATATAATTTGGAGGTGTTTTTGCAACATAATGCACATATATAAAGAGGAACCCACCAGGTTTCTCGTAGGTGTCCATCCCATTGTTTCAGATAAGTGGGAGACAGAGGTAATAAGTCACTGAGCAACTTTAACTATGTCCCCACTGGATTAACATCACCCCTAATGATCTTTCATTGCCACTTGATGCTGTATTATCATCAGGTTAAAGATTTTGTGGAGAAGTATAGATTTTCAAATAAATTTGTTGGAATGTGCAGGCTCTTCAGTAATATGGTCACAAGCCGTGAAGGAAGGCCTTTGGAGTGGAATGTTTCAGATTAAATTCAACATAAATGTCAAGCAAATAATTTATAAATGCCTGAATGAGTCTTTAGAGAGTTAGTTTATATTAGAAATCTCAGTTTGGTGCCGAATAGAGTTTCAGACGATTGAAATTGTACCTGAAGCTGATTTTAGGGTGCTCGTCTGGCATAGTGAAAATACTTAACTGTTGTTTTTACACAGTCTTTTGGTTTTGTCTTTGAGAATCATCTGATTTGCATATGTTGATGCACACTAGAAAATATCAATTATTTTGATTGATCTCTCGGGAGAACACATTGCCCTTTGAAAGTTATTGAGTATATCGGGTCTATCTTTTCTGACATTTAAAAGTCTGACAAGAAAGACAACCTCATAAAATGTGTAGTTTCCAGAGAAATTGATGTAGTGGATATTTTTATGTTATTATTTGGTCATGAGATATGGACATTGTTTTTTGGGGGCACCGTTTATTGACCATCCCTATTTGCTCTGGGGAGGTGGTAGTGAGTTGCCTTTTGCAGTCCATGTGGTGTAGGTATACACCTGGACTTTAATGCAGATATTAAGAAGCAATGGTAATATATTTGCAAGCCAGATGATTGGGAGCTTGGATCCTGACGTGCTGTGATTCAGGATTGAAATTCATACATGGAGAAATGTCACTTGGTGAGATAGTAAATGGTATATGAGGAACCAGATCTAATGCCAAAAGAATCAACACCTTGTGGAGAAAATTCAGAGAAAAAGAAATCAGCATATCTCCAAGAATTGCTTAGAATATCAAACAGATAAGATTTTTCAAAATTACTTCTGTTATCCAAAGGGAATGCAGAGACATTGCAGCTAACACTACATCATAAAATCCCTACTGTGCAGATGAAGGCCATCCCATCACATCTGCACAGACCCCTGGAAGAACATCCCACCCGATACCTATTTTTACCATAACTAACCCACCCATCCTTGAATACTAACAGATCAATTTAGCATGGCTAATCGACCTAACCTGCTCATTCATTGGACTGTGTGAGGAAACCGCAGCACCCAGAAGATACTCACACAGACACAGGGAGAATGTGCAAACTCCACACAGTTGACCAAGGCTGGAATCAAACCTGGGTCCCTAGTACTGTGAATCAGTAATGCTAACTACTATGCCATTGTGCCACCCTATTTCTTTGCGTGTACTTACAAAGTTATTTAACTGATGTGTACAAAAGATAACAGAGCCTGGATTATTGAAGTACAGCAAGAGCTTAGATTTCACACAATTCCCAGGATCGTAAACGCGACCCAGGAAAAAGTGTCACCCCTCGAAGGAGTTCAGAGGTAAGGACATTGGTCGGTTGGCTGTTTAAGAGACTGGTCTTAGTGATGCAGCACATTGTTGAAGCTATAAAAAAGATGATGAACTAAAAAGTCAACTTCCAATCTACGTCCCTCATGTCGACCAGTGCCACTTCATGCTTCACCTGCCCCATAGCTCGTACTATCCTCTATGTCAATCTATGTGTCCCAACCATCCCATAGTCTCTCATATCCCCCATGCCATATCTATACCCCCATTTCCACCCGATGGCTCTAATAGCCCCTTTGACAATCTTGTGCTACACCCACATATACCTTTCCCCTGTCTACTCACCCAGCATCCACAGACATCAAAACCATACTGAGGTTAAATTAAGTTTTTTAGAATCAATTAATGAGTTCTCCATTACGGATCATAGAATTTCCTACAGTGTGGTAGCCCATCAAGTCCACACTGACCCTTTGAAGACCATCCCACTCAGACGCACCACCCTCACTATCCCTGTAACCCTGCATTTCCCATAGCTAATTCATCCTAACCTGCACATCTTGAATTGTGGGAGGAAACCAAAGCAATCCCATGCAGACATGGGGAGAATGTGCAAACTCCGCACAGACTGGAAGCAAACCCGGGTCCCTGGCAGTGTGAGGCAGCAGGGCTAACCATTGAGCCACTGTGTCACCCTATGTCTGATGGGTAAATATACAATTACTACATTAAAAAACATTTCATCCTTTATTATAACAAATATTTGTTTTCATGTCCCTACCTTAAAGACTTCATATGTTCATATGGAGTTGTCAAACAGTGAACAAGAATCCTACTGTGGTAAAGACAGTTTGTGAAATCAGTGAGACAGCACTAATCCTGTAATGATGATTCTCAGCCTTAGTTTAGCAGAGTGAAATAGCAAATGCTGATATTTTTTAAACCTGCAGTTTTTTTTGCAAATATTTAAAGGAAGCGAAGTTTAAATGCCTTGCCAGCTTCACCACTCACAAAAGCCTCCGTTGATAGCTCTCAACAACTCCAATGAACCTGACATTTACGATGAGTTTATTGACTGTTTACACACTTGCACCTTATAACTTTGACAATCCCAAAGGGCACTTCACCTTTCCAAAATGGCACCTGAACTCTCCCAGAACTGACTCAGGATTATACTCAAAAGAAGTCCTTTACATCTCCAAAGATGTGATGTCTGGATTTTAACTTACCAGAGTCGAGAGTGTGGGAAAGCACAGCAAATCAGGTAGCATCCAACGAGCAGGAGAATCAATGTTTCGGGCATAAGCCCTTCGTCAGGGATGACACCCGAAACGTCAGTGCTGTTACTCCTCGGATGCTGCCTGAACTGCATCACACTCTCGACTCTGACCTCCAGCATCTGCAGTCCTCACTTCCTCCTATTTAACGTACTAGGTCAAGTACCTCTGGGACACCCGGACCGACCAACCCAACCGCCCCATGGCTCAACACTTTAACTCCCCCTCCCACTCCACCAAGGACATGCAGGTCCTTGGACTCCTCCATCGCCAGACCATAACAACACGACGGTTGGAGGAAGAGCGCCTCATCTTCCGCCTGGGAACCCTCCAACCACAAGGGATGAACTCAGATTTCTCCAGTTTCCTCATTTCCCCTCCCCCCACCTTGTCTCAGTCGAATCCCTCGAACTCAGCACAGCCCTCCTAACCTGCAATCTTCTTCTTGACCTCTCCGCCCCCACCACACTCCCGCCTATCACCCTCACCTTGACCTCCTTCCACCTATCACGTCTCCATCGCCCCTCCCCCAAGTCCCTCCTCCCTACCTTTTATCTTAGCCTGCTGGACACACTTTCCTCATTCCTGATGAAGGGCTTATGCCCGAAACATCGAATTTCCTGTTCCTTGGATGCTGCCTGACCTGCTGCGCTTTTCCAGCAACACATTTTTGGCTCTGGTACTCCAGCATCTGCAGACCTCACTTTCTCCTCCAAGAACGCACAAGCCATGTTTTGGAAATCCATTAACAAAAAATCAGATGTGATTTAATGTCACTGAACTTTAACATGTGCAGTTGCCTCCCTGAATCACAGATCGCAAAATTATAATCTGACCCCATTGTTCCCCCCAACACCATCAAATGAGGGGGCATATATTTGTTGCCATTTTCACGAAGATCTAGAACCTCTCTATCTGCACAAAAATGCAGGCTTTGATGTAATTTAATTCTTTCTCCCATTCCTTCCTACAACTGACAATCATATTCATACTCAGAAACAATTGCATTCCTGTTATAGAATTTTCTCACTGATATACTTATCCAAAAAGCCCATAACACAAGACATTCTTGCTCTGTTTTCCTTAATTCGTCCATTGCCTTTAGATGAACTGTTTTCACCTTTTATTAACATGTATTCTTCAAAGTGTTTATTTTAATTGTTGCATGTTGAGGAATCAAGACTTAACTGACCCCCAGAAAAAAACTCAGAAATAGAACCCAATGCTAATATTTATTAGAAATGCATCTTTTAAAAGGATAGATATTAGGTTTGTCCTTCTTTCATGACAATATCTCTGGTTCTACCATCATCAAGGTTGTTTTTGCAGTTCAGATCCAGCGAGTTTTCTTGTTGGTAGATACACAGCCTGGTAACTCAGTTTTGTTTCTTGATTTCTGTGACTATCAAGTAACTCCTGAAGGAATGTGATCATAACTGAAAGCTTGTTGAGTGAGAATGGGAATGAGCTCAGTTTCCAACGCTCTCCTCCTCACTCTCTTGATGCCTTTGCCATTGACTCACACAGAACGGTTGGTGGCTTGAATGAGGTACCCAACTGATGTCAATTCTCAGTACAAAACCAGCACCCTGTAAGAGGAGCCAAGAACATTGGGGAAAATGGGCTGAACCTTACATAATTTGGCAAAGATTGAGTTGCATTTTGGAGAGATTTCCATTGCGTGGACTAACATATTTTCTCACTGTATTTTACCAAATCTCTTTTTGAAATACTTAACCCGCCCATATGGATCTGTCATGTCTGATTCTCATCCCATCCTACCACATGCTGTTTACAGAATAACTCATTGCTCAGTGGATATCCACTCAAAGACCAGCATCCTGTGGGCCTATGCCATCTTTATAAGGTTGCTCATCACATTGTTCAGTTGAAGATGTTTCCAAAAGATGTCAGAAAAGAGGAAGGTGGCACCTAGTTCTCCAACAGCGGCCTCAAAACCCTGATTGTGAGGAGGATGCAAAAGAGAGGAGTCCTTTTTCTGTACACCCACAAGTAGGCTAGACTCGAGACAACCAGGCTTAGAGTCCACAATGGGGTCAGTGCATCATCCAGAGGAACAGCCAGTGCTGCAAGAATGTCAATGACTATTTCTATTGTGCAGGACTAGGTGCCAAACTCCACTCTCTGCCACCTCACACTCAATGCTCCCTGCTATTGCATCCAGCTTCCACAAAAGCTCATGTGCTACTGCTCTAATTATTGCCTTCAAAATCTAATCTCACTTGGCCTCATCACAACCTCCCATCTCCCACAGCACAAAGCTACATCACCTTTCAGCTATCTATTCACTTCCTTCGAAAAACTCGCCACAATTTATCAACCATCAAAACTAGCATCTATATCCCCCTCTTTCCTCCTTTTCTCTCATACAGGAAAAAACAGCCCATACCAGGCAGAATGAACCTGTACAGGTAGAGGGATGCCTGACACTAGGTTCCATGTCCCATACAAGGAGGGAAAACCTGGTCCTCACAGGAGAAGACACGGAGCACTCATGCGGGATGCTGAGGCATCCATGTCTCAGTAACTGAGTGAGTGCCACTCTCCATTCCACAGCAATTCTCATATATAGTCTAGATTAGAGTGGTGCTGGAAAAGCACAGCCAGTAAGGCAGCATTTGAGGAGCAGGAAAATTGACGTTTCGGACAAAAGCCCTTCCGGCTGTGCTTTTCCAGCACCATTCTAATCTAGACTCTGATTTCCAGCATCTGCAGTCCTCACTTTTGCCTAATTCTCATATATACCTCACTGTCAGAGTCAATCATTACACACACATCTTCCAACCATTGGCCACCAATGTCTTCTCTCCATCTCTCCTGTGTCTTGCAGAAACTGAAAACGTCCAATACCTCTTGTCAGCATGTATTCCAGGAGCTGACTCTTTGATTTCTGAGGGGAGGGAGTGACAGGGAGGGGATTGCTGGGGAGGGCTTTCAGCAAGTATACAGTGAGAGTCTCAGTGGGTTTCCTTATCCCGACAGCAGATCCCTCAATGAAAGACTCCACCCTGCAATGAAAAAATCTTGCTTTCTGGGCTTCTTATGTGGCAAGTCCCCTACTAGAGCACAGGGTGAATACCAGCGAAAGCAGGATGAGTCCCCTATTTATGGTCAGTTCAGAACCTCAGTTTATGATGGGGCAGTAAGGTTGCCCACAAGCTTTCTTGCCCAAGGCCGAACAAAGGTAGAGACAGTAAGACACCAGGTCATTCTTCCATCCAATTAAGTGTCTTATCACCACTGAACCTGCACCAAGGAGGGAATTAAATTGCACCTACTGATTATAATGGCCAGTCAGCAAAATGTAGCTCAAAAAAAGTCTTCATGCCTAAATGTCACTTGTTAGTGAAATGCCTTGAAGTGTGAGGACAAAGGATGACAGACACAAAGGTTATATCAAAATGCATATTTATCAACATTTAGGAACATTTGCTGTGGTAAAGGGGAACCAATGGATGTGTTGTATTATAATTTCAGAAGGTATTGTTAATATGCTATATCAAAATTTATTATGGAAAATAAAGACTCATGGTGTAGGAGATAAGATACTAGTTTGGATAAAAGATCAGCCAACTAACAAGAAACATAGCATAGCCATAAATGGAACATTTTATGCTTGGCAAGATGTAATGATTGATGTGCTACAGCAATCAGTATTACGTCCTCAACACTTTACAATTTATATCAATTGGCACTGAAGGTCTGATTGCTAAATTTGCTGATGATATAAAAATGTTTGGAAGGTAAGTTGTGAACAAGACATAATGACGATTCAAAATGAAAAAGACAGGTTTAATGGTTGGGCAGAGATCTGGTAAGTGGCATACATGGGAAAATGGTGGGAGATTTTGAGGAGAGAACTAAAAAAGTTACATATTATCTCAATGATGAGATTAGAGAGCTCTGAAATGCTAAGTGATCTGTGTGTACCAGTACATGAATTACAAAAGATTAGTTTGCAGGCACAAATAATAATTAGGAAAGCTAAGTGAATGTTGTCATTTATGGCAGCTTAATGTTCCAGGATACAAATGCTACAGGAAGGATAGTAAGGGGGACAAGAGAGGAGGGGGAGTGGTATTTTGATAAGGGATAACATTATAGCTGTACTTAGACAGGATATTCCTGGGAATACATTGAGGGGAGTTATTTGGGTAGAACTGAGGAATAAGGGCTTGTAATCTGCGGGGAAGTGAGAAACAAATTTGTAAGGCGATTTCAGCTATCTGTAAGAATAATATGTTGGTTATGCTAAAGGATTTTAACTTTCCAAACATAGATTGGGACAGTCATAATGCTAAGAGTTTAGATGGAGAGGAATTTGTTAAGTGTGTACAACAAAGTTTTCTGAGTCAGTATGTGGATGTACCTACTGAAGAAGGTATAAAACTTGACCTACTCTTGGGAAATAAGGCAGGGCAGGTGACTGAGGCGTCAGTGGGGGAGCACTTTGGGGCCAGCGACCATAATTCTATTAGTTTTAAAATAGTGATGGGAAAGGATAGCCTGGATCAAAAGTTAAAGCTCTAAATTGTGGGCAGCACGGTGGCACAGTGGCACAGTGGTTAGCACTGTTGCCTCACAGCGCCAGAGACCCGGGTTCAATTCCCACCTCAGGCGACTGACTGTGTGGAGTTTGCACATTCTCCCTGTGTCTGCATGGGTTTCCTCCGGGTGCTCCGGTTTCCTCCCACAGTCCAAAGATGTGTGGGTCAGGTGAATTGGCCATGCTAAATTTCCCGTAGTGTTAGGTAAGGGGTAAATGTAGGAATATGGGTGGGTTGTGGGTCAGTGTGGACTTGTTGGGCTGAAGGGCCTGTTTCCACACTGTAAGTAATCTAATTTAAATTGGAGGAAAGTTAATTTGGAAGGTATTCGGCAAGAACTTTCAAAAGCTGTTTGGGGGCAGATGCTCGCAGGTAAAGGGACAGCTAGAAAATGGGAAGCCTTCAGAAATGAGATAACGAGAGTCCAGAGACAGTATATTCCTGTTGGTGTGAAAAGAAGGACTTGTAGCTGGAGAGAATGCTGATGATTAGAGAAATTGAGGTTTTGGTTAAGAAAAAGAAGGAAGTGTATGTTAGGTATAGACAGGAGAGATCGAGTGAATCCTTAGAAGAGTATAAAAGCAGTAGGAGTATTCTCAAGACGGAAATCAGGAGGGCAAAAAGGGGACTTGAGATATCTTTGGCAAAGGGCTTTTGCCCGAAACGCCAATTTTACTGCTCCTCGGATGCTGCCTGACCTGCTGTGCTTTTCCAGCACCACTCTATCTGCAGGGTTAAGGAGATGCCAAAGAAATTTTATAAATACATTAAGGACAAGTAGATAACTAGGGAGAGAATAGGGCTCCTCAAAGATCAGCAAGGCAGCCTATGTTTGGAGCCGCAGGAGATGGGGGAGATACTAAACATGTATTTTGCATCAGTGTTTACTGAGGAAAAGGATATGGAAGACATAGAACGTAGGGAAATAGATGATGACATCTTGAAAAATGTCCATATTACAGAGGAGGAAGTGCTGGAGGTCTTAAAATGCATAAAAGTGGATAAATCCCCAAGACCTGATCAGGTGTACCCTAGAACTCTGTGGGAAGCTAGAGAAGTGATTGCTGGGCCCCTTACTGAGATATTTGTATCATCGATAGTCACAGATGAGATGCCAAAAGACTTGATGTTGGCTAATGCGGTGCGACTATTTAAGGAAGAGGGTGAGGAAAAGCCAGGGAACTATAGACTGGTGAGCCTGACGTCGGTGGTAGGCAAGTTGTTGGAGGGAATCCTGAGGGACAGGATTTACATGTATTTGGAAAGGCAAGGACTGATTAGGAGTAGTCAGCATTGCTTTGTGCGTGGGGAATCATGTTTCACGAACTTGATTGAGTTTTTTTTTAAGAAGTAACAAAGATGATTGATGAGGACAGGGCAGTGGACGTGATCTATATGGACTTCAGTAAGGTGTTCGACAAGGTTCCTCATGGGAGACTGGTTATCAAGGTTAGATCTCGCAGAATACAGGAGAACTATCCATTTGCATACAGAACTGGCTCAAAGTTAACAGCTGGTGATGGAGGGTTGCTTTTCAGACTGGAGGCCTGTGACCAGTGATGTGCCACAATGATCGATGATGGATCCACTGCTTTTCATCATTTATCCAAATGATTTGGATGTGAACATAGGAGGTGTAGTTAGTAAGTTTGCAAATGACACCAAAATTGGAGGTGGAGTGGAAAGCAAAGAAGGTTCACTCAGAGTACAATAGGATCTTGATCAGATGGACCAATGGGCTGAGGAGTGACAGGTGGAATTTAATTTAGATAAATGCGAGGTGCTGCATTTTGTGAAAGCAAATTTAGCAGGACTTATACACTTAAAGGTAAGGTTCTGGGAAGTATTGCTGAACAAAGAGACTATGCAGTGCAGGTTCATAGTTCTTTGAAATAGGGTCACAAAGAGATAGGACAGTGAAGAAGGTTTTGGTATGCTTTCCTTTATTGGTCATAGTATTGAGTAAAGGAGTTGGGAGGTCATGCTGCAGCTGTGCAGGACATTGGTTAGGCCACTGTTGGAATATTGCTTGCAATTCTGGTCTCCTTCCTATTGGAAAGATGCTGTGAAACTTGAAAAGGTTCAGAAAAGATTTACGAGGATGTTGCCAGGATTTGAGCTATAGGGAGAGGTTGAATAGGCTAGGGCTGTTTTCCCTGGAGCGTCGGAAGCTGAGGGATGAGCTTATAGGGGTTTATAAAATCATGAGGGGCATGGATAGGATAAATAGACAAGGTATTTTCCCTGGGGTGGGGGAGTCCACAACTAGAGGGCATAGGTTTAGGGTGAGAGGGGCAAGTTTTAAAAGGGACCTTAGAGGCAACTTTTTCACACAGAGGGTGGTGTGTGTATGGAACGAGCTGCCAGAGGAAGTGATGAAGGCTGGTACATTTACAGCATTTAAAAGGCATCTGGATGGGTATATGCACAGGAAGCCTTTCGAGGGATATGGGCTAAATGCTGGCACACAAAGTAGATTAGGTTGGGATATCTGGTCGGCATGGACGAGTTGGATCGAATGATCTGTTTCCGTGCTGCACATCTCTATGATTCTCTTACTCTATTTATTACGAAACTCATTGAATACCAAAGTAGAGAAGCAATGCTTTTGTTGTACAGGGCATTGGTGAGACAATTTGGACTACTGTGTGCAATGCAATATTTATCTCCCGATGTATGTAAGGATATAAACATATTAAAGGCAGTTCAGAGAATGTTTGCTCGACTAATGCCCAGAATGGACAAATTGCAACATGAGGATGTGCTGTTCCTTCAGGTTTGTAGCCATTGGCATTTCAAAGGACTGTTCTAAGAAAAGCAATTGTTTTCTCTAGAGTTTCAAAGGTGATCTCATTGAAACTTACAAAATACTTAAAGCGAAAGACAGGGTAAATGCAGGTAAGATATTTCCCCTGTTTGGGGAGCATATAACTGGGGACATAAATTAAAAATGTGGGGTATCCAATGTAGGTCTGAGATGAGGAGAATTTTTTATTTACTCAGAATGTTGTAAGCCTTTGGAATTCTCTGCTACAGAGATCTGTGCAGGCTCAGTCTTTGAGTATGTTTAAGGTAAATTTGATAAATTTCTGATTACCACTGATGCTCAGGGTGAGTAAATGGCATTGAAGTCTTTGAGCAGCCATGATCGCTTTGAATGGTAAGGGCAGGCTGAATGGGCTGAATGGCCTACTTCTGTTCCTGTCTTCCTGGTTAATGGTGGCTTAATGAAAAATTTAAGACCCTGAGAAAAAAACTGCTAGTGTAGATCTGGAAAGAATTATTCCTTTGGGGGTCAATTTAGAACGAGGGCTCATTATTTAAAAGTGAGGGGTCACCCTTTGCGTCTTTGGAATCCTCTTCCTGAAAAGATGGTGGAGGCAGTATCTTTGAATACTTTTAAGACAGAATATAGATTGTTGAGAAGCAAAGGAGTGAAAGGTTAATGGAAGCAAGCAAAATGTGGAGTCAAGGTTAAATTTAGATCAAACATGATGTTATTGAATGGCAGAGCAGGCTGGAAGGGGTGAATGGACTACTCCTTATCCTGAGTCGAAGCGTGTGGCACTAGAAAAGCACTGCAGGTCAGGCAGCATCTGAGGAGCAGGAAAATCGATTTTTCACGGATAAGCTCTTCATCAGTAATGATTTACCTGCTCCTTGGATGCTGCCTGACCTGCTGTGCTTTTCCAGCACCACACTTTCCGATTCTGATCTCCTGCATTGGTAGTCCTCACTTTCTCCTATTTCTTATCGTAACTCAGATATTTGGATTCAAACTTTGGGAGAAGGATAATTTTCTTCACAGGGCTCTCATCACCGAGAAACTTGAGTCTTGGATAATTAAAGGGAGCCACCTTTACACCACATGACACCTGGTAGTCTACAGCTCTGCCTATGTTAAATAGTTAAGACCTTGAGCTGCACAAATCTCCAGGTCCATTGTTGCCTGTCAACATTGTCCAATCTATTGTCAACTGAAATGGAGTAGGAATCATATTAAAATGTCTCCAAAAATTCAATAACTTGTGTTTAGTGAACTTGTTCAGTCTCCCTCAATTACCTACTTTATGTTGTTCATAGAACGTAATGAATAATGTTTGCACAAAATGATAGTTCCTCATTTTACGAAGAATAATTTGTTTTAATTGTTTGGCGTTTATAATTTATGAAGAATGCCATAAGAAAAGTTTAATCTTGTGCTTTTCATTGCGCATATTTTCAAATTGTAGTTTCGTTCAATAAAGATTGGAGTTGAATTCTTATTTTGATATTTCCTTGTCATTAAAAAGCTCCTGACTGCAAACATTGTGGTTTGACAAAGGGAAGCATTTAGAAAGATAGCAGTAACCTTTCCAATATTGTAGATAATGTCTGCAGCACTTTGGTACACTTTCACCACAGGGTCTGCAGGAGTTCACAAGGCAGCTTTCCACCATCTTCTCAAATTGATAATAAATATTGCCCAAGCCAACCACCCCACATCCAATGAAAGGTAAATATTTTAAAAATTCCCTTGTTCCCATTTTTATTCAGTCTTGCTCCTATCAAATGAAAGAATCCTGCCATCTCACTCTTGTGAGTCTAGTTTTCCACTGGTTTTATTTTGCTTTTGATTCCATTTTTTATTTTGAAATAAGTTGCCTGTCTTCTCAAATGTGACAGCATCTTTCCTATAGTAGGGCAATCAAAAACTGTACACTGTACTCCAAAACTGGCCTCACCAACGTCCTGTACAACCTCCTGTACGTCATGTCAATATGACGTCCAAACTCCTGTACTCAATGCTATGACCAATGAAGGCAAGCATGCCAAACATCCTCGTAATCACCCTGTCTACCTGTGACACAACTTTCAAAGTGTCTCTGTTTGAGAATGCTACCCAGGGCCCAACCATTAACTGTATAAGTCCTGCCCTTGTTTGTTTTACCAAAATGAAACTCTGGTCCCCACTCTTCGGCCCATTGGCCCAATTGATCAAGACCTCTTTGTAACCTTAAAAAACCTCCTTAACTGTCAAGTATACCACAAATTTTGGTGTCATCCACAAACTTGTGCTTGTCAATGCCAAATATCCTGGCAACAAACAACATGAATGTAATCTGCACCAGTCTGTATTGTTGAGGTAGGATAAAAGACCAGAAACATTGCTGTGGGTCTGGAGTCACATGTAGGCCAGGCCTGGTAAGGATGACATTAGTGAATCAGATGGTTGAATCAACATTGATTTCGTAGTCATCATTAGAATCTTAATGTAAGAGCTTTTAATTGACTTCAAATTCCACCATCAACTTCAGCAGAATTTGAACACAGGTGACCAGAACCCATTATCTGGTCCTGGGTTAATATTCTAACAATAATACCACTAGGCCATCACCTCCCTCATTACACATTCTAAAACAGTCCCCAACTTAATCAGCCCACTGTTAAAGGCGGTCACTGCAACTCCTGGCCACAATCCTGCAATAATAGACAATCCAAAACAAATATTCCAAATAAGCTCAACGTTTGAACCATCCCATTTATGGGTAAAGAAGTCATCTAACCACCTTTGATGTCCTGCTGTGGAAGTCTGGAACCCACTTTGCACCTCATGGCAAGGGCTATGGTGGCAGCAATCTGAACATGAACAGGAGCATACTGTGTTTGCATGGCATCAAACTGATGTTTCAAGGCACAGCTCAAAATGTCACCTGCACTGCAGCAGATGCCGAGACACCAACCAACATGCAACCCTTCATAGTTCTTAGACTCATGGACTTCCCACAACTTTGACACTAGGAAGAATCAGTTCCATATTTACATTAAGTCCTATGCTCCTTGGCAGTAATTATTTCATATAATGCCCCATTAGAATTTTATTTGACTCCTCTGCAACTGTGCGTGTTTGCTACAATGCTCTCCAGTGATCTGACAACTTTTCTACTCTTTTGCCCTGCCTGGTTTCGCACTCCCATGCTGATGCTTTGAGGGCAATTATGCCAGACAAGCTAGTGAAACTCATACCTTCTTGATCTTGGTCATGGTCTTATTAATTGGTGGAGCAGTCCCAAAGAACCGAATGGTCTCCTCCTGATCTTGTTTGTAATGTATGTTCTGGTAATGCAGTAACTTAGGGATTCTATTCTAGTAACCTCTCAACACCCAATGTAATTCCCTGAGGTAAAACTTGAGTCCCTTGTGTTGAATCATAGAGAGGGTCATGAAGACATACGGCATGGAAACCTTTGGTCCAACTTGTCCATGCTGAGTAGATATCCAAAATTAATCTAGTCCCATTTGTCAGTATTTGACCCATATCCTTCTAAACCTTTCCTATTCCTATATCCATCCTTTAAAATGTAATTGTACCACTCTCTAGCACTTCCTCTGGCAGCTCATTTCATACATATACCACCCACTATATCATCAAGTTGGCCCATAGGTCCTTTTTAAGTCCCCCCACAACCCCCACCCCCTCACTTTAAACGTATGCCCTCCTGTTTTTGACTCCTCTACCCTGGAGAAAAGACCTTGACTATTCACCCTATACATGCCCCATAGGATTTTATAAATATCTATAAGGTCATCCCTCAGCCTCCAATGCTCCAGAGAAAATAGCTCCAGCCTATTCAACCTCTCCCTGTAGGTCAAACCCTCCAACTCATTAAATCATCACAGTCTACAGTGTCTGCTGTGTCACAGTCACTATAAACATTTTGACCCTGTGTTCATTAAAAAGCTTTGCTACCCTGAGTATCCTCTCCAATATCTCTACACCAAATGAAAAAAATCAACAATCATCTGCCAAAAATAAATTCTGCATTTGGTAGGATCACTGAAGACTTTGGCAAAGGCATGTAACTTGTCTCAAAATAAAGATAAAAGCTTACCAGATGGTGGTTCTTACATCGTTTCAAGAATGTGGGGACACACCGCTGCCGGGAGCAGTGAGTCACTGATTTGTGCTTTTAAATTTGAAGTCAGAGAGCAGAGGTTTCTGGGAAAGGAGGGGCTTCTTATTTTTATTTCTGTCCTGCTATATAAGTCAGTGTCTTCTCAACCCGAGACCCTACCTTTGTAGGGCCTCCCACCCAACCACTTCCTCTAACCTTAAAGACCAGGGACATATCAGGTAAGTGTTCCTTTTTTTACTTTGTGACTAGGAGACCAGCGGGGATGGCAGTGCAGGGAGAGCAATGTTCCTCCTGCATGATGTTTGAGGTCAGGGACACCATTAGTGTCCCATCCAAGAACATCTGCAGGAAGTGCAACCAATTCTCACTCCTCCAAGACCATGTTATGGAACTGGAGCGGGAGCTGGATGAACTTCGGATCATTCGGGAGGCAGAAGGTGTGATAGATAGGAGTTACAGGGAAGTAGTTACTCCCAGGCAAGAAGAAAGCTGGGTGACTGTTCAAAAGAGGAAAAAACAGTTAATGGAGGGATCCCCTGTGGTCATTCCCCTGAAAAACATGTATACCGTTTTGGATACTGTTGAGGGGGACGACTTACCAGGAGTATGCAGTGGGGCCGAGATCTCTAGCGCAGAGCCTGTCATTGTTGCACAGAAGGGAAGGAGGGAAAGGAGGGAAGTGCTAGTCATTGTGGACTCAATAGTTAGAGGCTCTGATAGAACGTTTGTTGGGAATCAATGAGACTTGCAGTTGGTGTGTTGCCTCCCAGGTGCCAGGGTCTGTGATGACTCAGATCGTATCTTTGGGGTCCTGAAGGAGAGGGTGACCAGCCTCAAGTCGTTGTCCATGTAGGTACCAACGACATAGGTAGAAAGAGGGATAGGGATGTAAGGCAGGATTTCAGGGAATTAGGTGGAAGCTGAGAGCTCGAACAAATAGAGTTGTTATCTCTGGATTGGTACCCGTGCAATGTGATAGCAAGGCAAGGAATAGGGAGAGATATCAGCAGAACATGTGGCTGCAAGGATGGTGCAGGAGGGATGGTTTCATGTACCTGGATAATTGGGGCCCATTCTGGGGAAGGTGGGACTTGTAAAAACAGGACAGTCTTCACTTGAACCAAAGGCACACCAATATCCTGGGTGGAAAATTTGCTGGTGTTACTCGGGTGGATTTAAACTAGCTCAGCAGGGAGATGGGAACCAGAGGTGTAGCTGCAGTGCACAAGAGGTTGAGAGTAGGAAGGACAGGGACAGGATTTCAGGGTCACAAGAATGTGCTGGCAGACAGCAAACTGGTTTGAAGCATGTCTACTTCAACGCCAGAAGTATCCGAATTAAGGTAGGTGAGTTGCAGCATGGATAGGTACCTGGGACTTCAATGTTGTGGCCATTTCGGAGACATGGATAGAGCAGGGTGAGGAATAGATGTTGCAGGTTCCAGGGTTTAGATCTTGCATTAAAAACAGGCAAGGCGGTAAAAGAAGGGAAGGTGTGGCCTTGTTAGTCAAAGATAGTATAACGGTGGCTGAGAGAACTTTTGACGAGGACTCGTCAACTGAGGTAGTGTGAGCTGAGGTTAGAAACAGGAGAGGAGAGGTCACCCTGCTTGGAGGTTTTTATAGGCTTCTGCAGAGTTCCAGGGGGGTGGAAGAGAGGGTTAGCAACATTATCCTAGGTAGGAGTGAAAGGAACAGGATGGTCATTATGGGGGACTTTAACTTCCCCAACATTGATTAGAAATGTTATAGCTCTAGTATGTCGGATGGATCAGTTTTTGTCCAATGTGTACAGGAGGGTTTCCTGACTCAGTATGTCGAAGGGCCGACAAGAGGGGAGGCCACACTGGATCTGGTGCTTGGGAATGAACCAGGCCAGGTGTTTGATTTAGTTGTAGGTGAGCACCTTGGAGAGAGTGACCATAATTCAGTTACGTTTAGTTTAGCGATGGAAAGAGATAGGTACATGTCACAGGTCAAGAGTTATCGATGGGGCAAGGGCAATTATAATGCGATTAGGCAGGAATTCAGATGCATAGAATGGAGTAGCAAAATACAGGAGATACACACAATGGAAATGTGGAGCTGGTTTAAGGAACAGTTAGTGTTTCCTTGATATGTATGTCCCTGTCAGGAAGGGAGGAAGTGATAAGGTAAGAGAACCGTGGTTTAATACAGAAATTGCATCTCTTGTTAAGCAGAAGAAAGAGGCTTATGTGTTGATGAGGCAAGATGGTTCAGATGAGGCAAATTAGAGTTACAGATTAGCTCGGAAGGATTTAAAGAGAGAGTTAAGAAGAGCAAAGAGAGGACACGAGCAGTCTTTAACAAATAGAATAAAGGAGAACCCTGAAGCTTTCTATAGGTATGTGAGAAATAAAAGGATGATTTGGGTAGGAATAGGGCCAGTCAAAGACAGAAGTGGGAAGTTGAGTGTGGACCCTGTAGAGATCGGAGAGGTGCTAAATGAACATTTCTCATCGGCGTTCACTCAGGAAAAGGAGAATATTGTAGAGGAGAAGAATGAGGTAAGAGATATTAGACAAAAAAGGATCGAGGTTAGTTACGCACAGGTGTCATCAATTCGAGAAGGAGTGAAAGTAGGCAAGTCCCCTGGGCCAGATGGGACTTATCCAAGGAATTTCTGGGAAGCCAGGGAGGAGATAGTAGGGCCTTTGGCATTGATATTTGAGTCATCAATATCTACAGGTTTAGTACCTGAGGACTAGAGGATTGCAAATGTTGTGCAAGGGCAGCAGAGACGACCCAGGTAATTATAGACCAATGAGCCTTACTTCTGTTGTAGGAAAGGTTTTGGAAAGGATTATATGAGATGAGATTTATAATCATCTAGCAAGCAACAATTTGATTTCAGGTGGTCAACATGGTTTTGTCAAAGGCAGGTTGTGTCTCACAAACCTCATTGAGTTTTTTGAGAAGCTGACAAAGCATGTAGATAAGGGTAGGGCAGTTGATGTGGTATAGATGGACTTCAGTAAAGCCTTTGATAATGTTCCACATGGTAGACTGATGGAGAAAATGCAGAGGCATTGAATTGAGGGTGATTTAGCAGTTTGGATTACCAATTGGCTTTCTGGAAGAAGGTGGTGGTTGATGGAAAATATTCAGTCTGGAGTCCAATTACAAGTGGTGTGCCACAAGGATCTGTTTTGGGACCACTGCTGTTTGTTATTTTTATAAATTACTTAGACGCAGGCATATGTGGATGGATTAGTAAATTTGCAGACGACACTAAAGTCAGTGGAGTAGTGGACAGTATGGAAAAATGTTACAGGTTGCGGGGGACTTGGATAAATTGCAGAATTGGACTGAGAGGTGGCAAATGGAGTTCAACGCAGCTAAATGTGAGGTGATTCACTTTGAGAAGAATAACAGGAAGGCAGAATACTGGGTCAATGGAAAATTCTTGGTAGTGTGGATGTGCAGAGGGATCTTGGAGTCCATGTACATAGATCCCTGAAAGTTACAACCCAGTGCTGTTAAGAAGGCATACGGTGTTTTAGGTTTCATTGGTGGAGGTATTGAGTTCCGGAACTGCAATATCATGCTGCAACTATACAAAATGCTAGTGCGGCTGCACTTGGAATATTGTGTACAGTTCTAGTCACCCCATTACAGGAAAGATGTGGAAGCATTGGAAAAGGTGCAGAGAAGATTTACCAGGATGTTGCCTGGTCTGGAGGGAAGGTCTTATGAGGAAAAGCTGAGAGACTTGGGTCTGTTCTTATTGGAAAGAAGAAGGCTAAGGGGTGGATTTGATAGAGACATACAAGATGATCAGAGGATTAGATAGGGTAGACAGTGAAAGACCTTTTCTGAGGATGGTGATGTCAGCTTGTAAGAGAGGGCATAATTACAAATTGAGGGGTGATATATTTAAGACAGATGTCAGAGGCAAGTTCTTTACGCAGAGATTGGTAAGGGCGTGGAATGCCCTACCTGTTAAGGTGGTCAACTCAGCCACATTAGGGAGATTTAAACAATCCTTAGATAAGCACATGGATGATTTTGGGATAGTGTAGGGGGACGAGCTGAGAATAGTTCACAGGTCAGCGCAACCTCGAAGACTCAAGGGCCTGTTCTGCGCTGTATTGTTCTATGTTCTTTGTGTGACTTGGACAACCTACCAGCTTCACAAGAAGTATTTCATCTTTATCATCTGCCAACATTTGAGTCCAAAGATGTGCAGGTTAGGTGAATTAGCTATGCTAATTTGTCCATAGTGTTCAGGGAAGTATAAGTTAGGTACATGTGTCGGGGTAAATGTAGGGGAATGGGTCTGGGTGGGATATTCTTCAGAGGGTCAGTTTGGACTTGTTGGACCGAAGGGCCTGTTTCCACACGGTAGAGACTCTAATTCTAATATTTAGCGACATGAGTCAGCAGGACCAAACTCCCGGCATTGAGGTGCTTGCAGAGCATTGCATACGCGGTTTCAAGAGAATATGCTCATTCGAGCTCAACTTCGCTGGGCCACAGGATTTTACCATTGGCAGTGCTCTACATCTGTGGGCAGAAAGCAGAGGTGGGTGAGTCTTTATCAAATGAAGGCCACCAGCTCTAGCACTACTAGTTGAAGGTTAGCAAACAGACTGAATCCGCCTTTGGAAAGAATGCATGGAAACACTTGTTTTCCCTTGTGGGAGAGTCTAGGAGCAGTGGGCATAATGTCAGAATAAGGAATTCCACAATCAAGATGGAAGTGTGAAGGAATTTCTTCTCTCAGAAGGTTGTGAACCTGTGGACAATCATATTTAAAGCTACTATAGACAGATTTTTATTCAGTAAGGGAAACAGGGGTTATGAGGAGAAGGCAAGAAGAGTGGAATTGAGGATTATCAGTTCTGCCACGATCTCAATGAATGACAGAGCAGACACAGTAAATAGCCTAATTCTATGTCTTACGAAAGCATGTTGCAATATCAGCCTGCCCAAGGGTAAAACCTGGAAATTATACTAATATATTTGACAAATAATTCTATACCATAGTGCACATTCTGTTTGGTAACCTGACATGAATTGTAGTTTCTGTAAAACATTCTTCTGCTGGGTTTGGATGCAGAATTGAAAAACTGCCAATCTAACACCTTTATTTAAAAAGGGAAGCAGACAAAAACTGGTAATGATAGACCGGTTAGCTTAACAGCTGTCATTGAGAAAATGTTAGAATCTATTGTAAAGATTTAATAGCAGTGCATTCACTTAGAAATACATGATATGTTAATAACTCAGTCAGCATGGTGTCACAAGAGGAAATCATACCTGACAAATTATTAGCATTCTTTGAGATGGTAACAAGCAGGATAGATAAAGGGAAGTAACGGGTATAATATATTTGTGTTTTCAAAAACTATTTGATAAGATACCACACATTAAGCTACTTAGTAAGAAAACTGCTCAATGTGTTGGGTGTAGCATATTAACCTGGACAGAAAATTTCCTAACTAATAGAACACAGAATGTTTAGAATGGCAACCTTTAATAAGTGGATTGCCATGTGGATCAGAGCTGCAATCATAGTTACTTACAATATATAATACAGACTTGGATAAAGCAAGTGAATGTACTATAGCCGAATTTGCAGGTGCCAAAAAAAGGGAGGGCAAGGATGACAATCTGTACAGGGATATAGACAGGTTGTACAAGTGGGCAAAAATTTGGCAGATGGAATGTAAGTGGAAAAACATGAGGTTATACACGTTGATAGGAAGAATAAAGGAGCTAAATATTATTCAGGCAGAGACTGCAGAGAGCTACAGCAGAGGGAGATTTGGAATCTTTGCGCATAAAAAATCTAGCATACAAGTGAAGCATATAAAAGGGAAGACAATGGAATGTTGGTCTTTATTTCAAAGATAACAAGGAATAAAAATGGACAACTCTTGCTAAAATTATATAGGATACTGTTTAGACAATACCAAGAATACAGTGAACGGTTTTGGTCAGTTGTTATGGAAAGATATACTGGCATTGAATACAGTCCAAAGAATGATCACTAGGTTGAGGGAGAAGTTGAATAGGTTGAAGCAGTACTCATTAAAGTCTAGAAGTGACCTCAAAATGGTCAAGATGCTTATGTGGCTTGACAGCGTTGATGAGGATAGGTTATTTCCCTTTATTGAGAGTCTAGAGCGTAATTTGAGTAAGGCGTATCCAATTTAAGACAAAGGTAAGGAACTTCTTCTCGAGGTAGTCAGTCACAGGTTGGGATGCCTGTCAGTGCCGATGAGTTGGATCGAAGAGTTTGTTTCCATTCTGTATGACTCGACTTGTCTGGGCATTAATATTTGTAGGACAAAAGATGCAAAAGTTATTAAATAGTGCCTGTTGGTTTGAAATATTTCAAACTTTCATTGCCAAATATTGAATGATCAGGAGAAGTAAGATTAGATTCAGCTATGCTACTTATTTTGACACTTGCAGGGAAACCAAAAAAAAATGCACTTACTATTCAGTCGTACTCATCAACTTATACATGAAATACAATCAGCATGAGTTAGCAACTGTCTCTTGACAATTAATGGTGTCACCATCACTAAATGCCCCACTATCAACATCCTGAGGATTACCATTGACCAGGAACTCATTGTACTCCCCAGATAAATACAATGTCTACAAATGTATGTCAGAGGCTAGGAATACTGCAGCGAGTTATTCACTCCTGATACTTCACTGTCTGTCCATCATCGGCAAGGCACAAGTCAGGTGTGCAATGGGATATTCCACACTTGCCTGCAGATCCAACACATTCAAGAAGCTTGACAGTATCCAAGACAAAGCAGCCCATCCACAAGCATCCACTCCCTCTATTCTCTTGACACCAGCAATGCAATGCTCCGTAAGCATCTCAATGCTGGGGGTTTGGCCCTGCTGCCTCATGTGTACTATCTACAAGATACATTGCATAAATTCATCAAAAAGATCCTCAGACAGCACCTTCAAAACCCACAACCACTTCCACCTAGAAGGATAAGGGCAGCAGATACATGGGAACATCAACCACCAGCAAGTGCTCCTCTAAGCCATTGACCATCCAGAATTGGAAATATATCACTGTTCCTTCAGTGTTGCTGTGCATTGTGGGTCTACCTATACCAAATGGACTGCAGCAGTTCAAGAAGGCAGCTCACCATCACCTTCTCAAGGGCAGCTCAGGTTGGGCAATAAATGTGGCCAGGCAGCAATGTCCACATCTCATGAGTAAACAAAAATAAGGAGCTGGTGCTGGATTTTCACTGTGTGGAGGGAGCAAATTCAAAAGAAGGAACTGCACTCTGACCTGCCATTCTCCTTTCATATCTGTCCTCATCATCTTCAAGGCAAATAATCTTCAGTGCAAGCTTGTCTATCAGCTGATCTTGTATGTGTTAGCTCTCTTGCATAATATCCAGTGTTACACTGAAAGATCATCAAACTAAAATAATTATATCAGGTCTTGATGAAATCACACCTGGTGATCATAGACTCATACAAAACAGAAACAGACCCTTCGGTCCAACCAGTCCCTGCCAACCATAATCCCAAACTAAACTAGTCCCCCTCCAAACATTTCATATTCATGAACTTATCCAAATGTCTTTTAAATATCGTAACTGTACCCACATCCACCACTTCTTCTGGAAGATCATTCCACACATGAACCACTGTCTGTACAAAAAAATTACTCCTCGTGTCTTTTTTAAATCTTGCTCCACTCAACTTAAAAATATGTCCCTGGTCTTAAAATCCCCTACCCTTGGGAAACGATTTACCTTATCTATGCCTAGTTTTGGTCTCTTTAATAAGGAAGAATAGAAGTTTTCAACCTGTAGAGACATATCTGCAAGCAGGTGGAACTCAGACCTTCTACCCCAAGGGAGGGGCACTACCACAGGAGTCCTCTCTTTCAGTGTTACACTACAAATCATCTTGTCCTAGGGGTTTGATGATTAGATTAGATTAGATTCCCTACAGTGTGAAAACAGGCCCTTCAGCCCAATTAATCCACACCGACCCTCCGAAGAGTAACCCACCCAGATCCATTTCCCTCTGACTAATGCACCTAACACTTTAGGCAATTTAGCATGGCCAATTCACCTGACCTGCACATCTTTAGACTGTGGGAGGAAATCGGAGTACCTGGAGGAAACCCATGCACATACAGGGAGAATGTGCAAACTCCACACAGACAGCCCAAGGCTGGAATCAAACCTAGTATCCTGGTGCTGTGAGGCAGCAGTGCTAACCACTGGGCCACCATGCTGCCCTATTTAGCTCAGTTGGCTGGACAGCTGGTTTGTAATGCAGATTGATGCTAACGGTGGCTCAGTGGTTAGCATTGCTGTCTCACAGCCCCAGGGTCCCCGTGTTGATTATACTATCGGACAGCTGTCTGTATGGAGTTCACACATTCTCCCTGTATCTTCATGGGTTTCCTCCTACAGTCCAAAGATGTGCAGGTTAGGTGGATTGGCTATGCTAAATTTCCAATAGTGTTGAGGAAAGTGCAAGCTAGGTGGATTAGCCATAGGAAATGCAGGGTCACAGAGATAGGGTGGAGTGGTGGATCTGGATAGGATGCTCTTCAGAGGGTCGTTACGGACTCAATGAGCTGATTGGCCTACCTTCACACTGCAGAGATTCTATAAAAAGTGTGGGTTCAATTCCAGCTGAAATTACCACAAATAACTATCTGACTCAAGTTCACCCCTTGCCTGAGGTTTAGTGATCCTCAGGTTAAACTTGCCACCAGTTATCTCCCTCTCTAATGAGAGACTAGTTTGGTTGGAAGATGGTGATTTTACCTTTACATATCTGTATTAACTCCACCATTTACCAGTATAATCATTCAGAATAAAAACAATTAAATAAAAGATTTATTTCAGACAAGCAAATTACCCTGTACATGTTTAATTCTGCCCATGCTACCTCAATTAAAAATTAAAATGGGCATGTAGCATTGTTTAAAACTATCTGCTGCTGGCTCGGCACAATAATGTGATCTGCAAAGCAGTAAATCATATGATAATGCGCTAAGAGACTTTAAATGACGCAGTACAGAAAAGACTTGTTTTCATAACAATGCTTGAATAAAAGTTGTATCATCATCAATCTTCTAAGCTGCACCTCATAGAACATTTTTATTTCATCGCCTCAACATTCCTCTTTTTTTCATTTACAGCATTTTATTTCTTAACATGAAATGTATCTGAAAGACCACAGACTCAGGCATGAAACCTTTTCTTCGTCGAGTCCAGTTTCAGACAAATTTGATTTTTGCTCTTCATCCTGTGATGCTTGTTTGGTCCCAGGGCAGCTGGAAGGCAGGTTCCGTATGCAGAGACATCAAGCTCTCTTCTGAACAGCCCTGCTGTGGTAAACACTCTGCTGTACAGAAGCAGCTGATCCATGTTCAGTCACTTTTCTTTTTCCACTTCATTAACATTTGGTATGGGGTTTTGTTTCGAGCAGATTCATGACTATGGAGTGTGGGGCAAAGAAAGGGCAAGGAGCAAAGTAGACAAACAGAAAAGACCAAAATGACCATCATTTTTCAATAACCAAGACTTATCTTGTGACATATTACATTTACTGATATGATTATCTGCATTTTTTAATCAGTAGAATAAGACACAGTGAGCCTTTCAATAAAAGCCCCTTTTCATTACCCTAATGACAATATGTGATTAATTCATGCCCTTGGTTACCTTTGCTTTAGTTAAACTTACTTGGGATTTTTCCTGATTTTTAAAAAATCTAATATGAATTATACATTCTTGTAATCCAGTTTGCATTCAACTTTTTTTGGTTTATTTTCTTGTGTTTGTGATGGGGCCAAAATTAATTTTCAATTCTTTGGGGAATATGCCTACTTTTTCTTATTCATTTGTGGGATCTGGATGTCACTGGCTTGCCTGCATTTATTGCCCGTCCCTAGTTGTCCCTTGAAAATGGGGTGGTGAGCTGCATTCTTGAATTGCTGCAGTCCACCTGCTGTGAGTAAACCCACAATGCCATTAAGGAGGGAATTCCATTTGACCCAGTGATGGGGAAGGAAAAGCAATACATTTCCAAGTCAGAATGGTGAGTGGCTTGGAGGAAATTGTAGGTGGTGGTGTTCCCTTTTATATGCTGCCCTTGTCCTTCTGGATGGAAGTGGTCATGGGTTTGGAAGATGCTGTCTGAGGATCCTTGGTGAATTTCTGCAGTACATCTCATAGATGATACTGCTGCGAGTGAGTGTTGGTGGTGGAGGGAGTGGATGCTTATGGATATGGTATCAATTAAGCGGGTTGTTTGATCTTGGATGGTGTCAAGCTTCTTGACCATTGTTGGAGCTGCACCCTTCCAGGCAATAACTTCTCCATCATTGTACAGTAGTAATTTATTTTTAGTAAGATAGGCACAATGCTAAGAAATAACAATTATTTTCACATATTGTGCTTTAATTATCCACTTTCCAAACTCTTTAATGTACATTATTATGAAAAAAACTCAAGACTTACCTGACAGAGGATACTGGTGAGGCATTCTTGTTTTGCTTTTCAGAGTAAACGTCTGTTTTATATTTCAGTTCTTTGTTCTGTTTAACAATAAAGTAAGTCATTTGCTTGTATTTCCATATTCTAGTACTAGATTAAAATTGTGGCAATGCTAATGAAGTTTTTAATTTTTAAAAGTTTCATCAGTATGAACATGTTGCATTCAGTTAAAGGAAGGTTGTGACTTCATTTTGCAGAGTACAAAGCCAAATAGAACATGCTGTGCAGCACTTAAAAATGTCATTCAACCCATCATGCCTACGCCAAACCTTTAGCTGTGAGAAAAGTTTAGCCAAGTTGAGCTTGCATTCTTGTCATTTGAAAAGGTGAGACTTCAAAATAACTTCAAAGAAGGTTTCAGGATTTTAAAGGGAAGCGACATTAGTGTTAAAAATTGTTCATGATGAAAGGTTGAAATGTTAAAAATTAGAAGCCATCAAATAAGAAGGTAACGTGAAACAAGTTTTAAGCCAAAATGTTATAGAAAGTGAAATAAATTACCAGGGCAGGGGCCTGCTGGGTCTTTCTATCTAATATACTACCTCTAATACCATGACCGCTTATCAAATACCCTAACATGTGGCATGTTAATAATGCCTTCTGAAAACCCATTGTTTCCTCTTTATCTGCCCGGCTTGTTACTTCCTCAAAGCATTCTTGTATGATACACGTTTGGCATGCTTGCCTTCATTGGGCAGAGCATTGAGAACAGAAGTGACAATGTCATGTTGCAGCTGTCCACAACACTGGTGAGGCCACAACTGGAGAACAGTGTATAATTCTGGTTGCCCTGCCATAGGAAGGATGTTATTAAACTTGAAAGGTGCAAAAAAAATGTAAAAGGATGTTACTGAGATCGGAAGGTTTGAGTTATAAGGAAAGGTTGGGGATGGGCTGGGATTTCTTTTCTCGGGAGCATAGGAGGCTAAGGGGTACCTTATAGAGGTTCATAGAATCACAAGAGGCATAGGAGAAAATGAGGACTGCAGATGCTGGAGAGTCAAGAGTCAAAAAGTGTGGTGCTGGAAATGTTCAGCAGGTCAGGCAGCATCCGAGGAGCAGGAAAATTGACATTTCAGGCATAAGTCCTTCATCAGGAACGTTGCACAGTTAGGCAAAGGGCATAGTTGAGGTGAATAGCAAAGGTTTTTCCCCATGATAGAGAAGTCCAAAACCAGACGGGCATTGACTTAAGGTGAGAGGGGAAAAATTTAAAAGGGACAACATTTTCACACTGAGGGTGGTATGTATATGGAACGAGATGCCAGGAAAGTGGCAGGGGCGGGTACAATTACAACACTTAAAAGACCTGAGGGTTACCTCAGATTATAACAGGATCTTGACCAGATGGGCCAATGGGCTGAGAAGTAGCAGATGGAGTTTAATTCAGATAAATGCAAGGTGCTGATTTTGGGAAAGCAAATCATAGCAGAACTTATACACTTAATGATAAGGTTCAAGGGAGTGTTGCTGAACAAAGAGACCTTGGAGTGCTCCTTGAAAGTGGAGTCGCAGGTAGATAGGATAGTGAAGAAGGCATTTGGGATGCCTTTGTTTATTGGTCAGAGTATTGAATACAGGAGTTGGGAGGTCATTTTGCGGCTGTACAGGACATTGGTTAGGCAACTGCTGGAATATTGCGTGCAATTCTGGTCTCCTTCCTATCGGAAAGATGTTGTGAAACTTGAAAGGGTTCAGAAAAGATTTACAAGAATGTTGCCAGAGTTGGAGGATTTGAGCTATATGGAGATGCTGAACAGACTGGGGCAGTTTTCCCTGGAGCATCGGAGGCTGAGGGGTGATATTATTGAAGTTTATAAAATTATGAGGGGCATGGATAGGGTAAATAGGCAAAGTCTTTTCCCTGGGGTCGGGGAGTCCAGAACTAGAGGGCATAAGTTTAGGGTGAGAGGGCAAAGATATAAAAGAGACCTAAGGGACAACGTTTTCACACAGAGGGTCGTACGTGTATGGAATTAGGCTGCCAGAGGAAGTGGTGGAGGCTGGTACAATTGCAACATTTAAGAGGCATTTGGATGGGTATATGAATAGGAAGGGTTTGGAGGGTTTGGGCTGGGTGCTGGCAGATGGGATTTGATTGTGTTGGGTAATCTGGTCGGCAGGGACGGGTCGGACTGAAGGGTCTGTTTACATGCTGTTCCTCTCTATGACTTTATGACCTTTGGACAGGTCCGTGAGAAGGAAAGGTTCAGAGGGCCTGTTTCCTTGCTGTATACCTCTATGACTCTATGACAGCTACCAGCATGGGCAGCAGAAGTTGGCACAAGAGGTTATTGACTTAAACAGCTGTGCTTTCATAATATCAAACAAGTTGAAAATGCTACCCATTTCACAGAATCACAGAATTATTATTTTGGTACAGAAGGAAGCCATTCAGCCCATCATACCTGCACCAGCAGGAGGGAGGTGGGGCTGAGGGAAGTAGCTGAGAGTGCAATAGGTGGGTAGAGCTTGGGCTCATGAAAAGTTTTAGGGTGCCACAGTGGTTAGCACTGTCGCCTCACAACGCCAGGGACCCAGGTTCAATTCCAGCCTTGGGTGACTGTCTGCATGGAGTTCACACATTCTCCCCGTGTCTGCGTGGATTTCCTCCTGGTGTTCTGGTTTCCTCCCACAGTCCAAAGATGTGCAATTCAGGTGAATCAGCCATGCTAAATTGCCCATAGTGTTAGGTGCATTAGTAGGGAGTAGGGGAATATGTCTGGGTGGGTTACTCTTTGGAGGGTCGTTGTGGACTTGTTGGGCTGAAGGGCCTGTTTCCGCACCGTAGGGAATCTAATCTAATCAGCTCTGTTATCAGTAAATGGCAGGAGAGTGGCACTAGATATGTTTGAAAGAGCAAGAGATTTGAATATGTTGTCAACTTGACAGTTCCTTTCATGGCTTTCTTGAATATGCCAATGAAATTGACAGTTCCAATGATATTTTTCATATTTTAAGATTCCTATCTACTTTAATAATGCTAAATGATGCCTGACATCTCTTAAATGACATTTAATGTTTTCCAAAGATGTCCTGAAGCTATATTCAAAAGTACAAGGTGGCACGGTTGCTCAGTGGTTAGCACTGCTGCCTCACAGTACTGGGGTCCCAGGTTCAAGTCCAGCCTTGGGTGACTGCCTGTGTGGAGTTTGCAAATTCTTCCTGTGTCTGCATGGGTTTCCTCTGGGTGCTCCGGTTTCCTCCCACAATCCAAAGATGTGCAGGTCAGGTGGATTGGTCATGCTAAATTGCCCATAGTCAGAGGGAAATGGGTCTGGGTGGGTTACTCTTCAGAGGGTTGGTGTGGACTTGTTGGGCCGAAGGGCCTGTTTCCACACTGTAAGGAATCTAAGGTACTCTATCCTGTTGAAGAACTAAAATAATTTTAAACCTTCTCCTATCAGGTCTAAAGTGCCCAAGTCATTCTTTGCAAATCCTACCAGCAAAAGTCAGAGCTGACTGAAGGTTAGAATTTTGTCTTTTGAATAGTCACTGGGTGAGAGATTAACAATAGCCGGTGAAGGCACAACACAGGACGACTTGCATGCCAGACAGCAGAAGCTGTCTCTAAAATAGACAAGACTAAACAATCCCATAGCCAATGGATGAGATCTAAGCTCTTCAATCCAGTCACACCCAGGTGTGGTGACAGATAATTCGACATCGGGCTGAAGGAGGAGGTTCCACAAATGTCACCATCTTCAATGATGGCTGACTAGCACATCATCCTCATTCAGACAGAAGTTCTGAGAGGATGATCCATCTTGGCTTCCTCCAGAAGTGTCTCGTCACAAGCCTCAGTCCGAATCCAGTTTGAATCAATCTATGCGATATCAAGTAATAGTTGAAAAGGCTATGTGCTTTAACAATGTTCTGGACATAGTATTGAAAACTGTTACTGCAAAACTAGCCAATACATCTAAAACAATGACATTGGCCCAACTATGTGTAAAATTGTCCAGGCATGCCCTGTCCACAAATCAGGACAAATTAAACCTGGAAAATTACTGCCACTGCAGGAATTCCTCAGGATGGTTTTTGAAATACAAGGGAGTCAAGGGTAATGGACTGCTGGCAGAAAGTTAAGTTATGGCCATATCCAGATTTATCTGATCTTAATAAATGGTGGAGCAGGCTCAAAAGGCAAAATGGCCTGCACCTGTTCCTAATTCATAAGTTTCTACTGCTCTAGACCCAACCATCTTTTGCTCATTCACAAATAACCTTCCATCCATCATAACACCAGAAGTGGGGATGTACTATGATGATTTCACAATGTTCAGTACAATTCATAAGTCCTCAGATACTTAAGTAGTCCATATTATATGCAGCAAGACCTGGGCAATATCCTGGGATGTAAGTGGGTAGGAATATTCATGCCTGGGGGTTAACATTGACCAGTAACTGTGAGACTAGATATTTGATTTGAGGTTTAGGCGTGGATGTTTAATGCACTCTACTGCTTATGTACTTAATGTAACCTCCATTGTTCTTTTATATATTTAATTATCCCTAGGGGTAAGGGTTTAGCTTTTTTTCTTTCTTTTCAAGATGGAAGATATACTTGCTGAACTCTGTTAAGCACCTTTTGAAATGTTTCACATTGTTGTTCCACAGTGTTAATTGCCATATTTTCTGTTCATTTGAGTCCTATCTCACACAATAATAAATTAACAGTGCTGGTTTTAATTAGGAACAAAAAGATTGTGAGATGAAAGTTAACTCAGTCAATTCATATTCTACTGTCCTAATAGGTGCATAATGCAATTAATGATCTTGCAATCAATATGTTAGCTTCATGTACTTATAATTTACAAATAAACACCTCTGCTTCAAGTATGCCAACTTGTTCCCTCAGAGAGAGTATAATTTGATCCTGTTTTGACAACTTCATTTTCAAATTTTCAATCTGTGAAGAGAATTTTAAAAAATTATTACATAAAATACAGCAGAAGATGTTTCAGATTTCTCCTTTGTGGGTGAGGAGGTCCCTTCAAGTTCACAGTTTTTACACACACATGAAATAAATACAACTAACACATTATATCTTGTGGGATAACTAAGAGCCACTTTTATCACAGTAACATTGGGAGATGAGTGTAAGCCACTCAATTCACCATTCAATTAGGACATTGTTGGTTTTAACCTCAACTGTATTCATCTCCTTATATACATATATGCATATATATTCCTTTTTAGTCTTGCCAAGTAAATATGTATGTGTGCATTTTTCTGATTATTCATTCATCCATCAATATCCAAAACATTATAAATGGAGATAAAGAATGCTAATATCGGGAGCCAAAACAGAAAAACGTTGCAAGAATGAGCATCAGTGTTGAGTTAATGTTTAGTTGTAGACTTCAGACTGAGATTAATGTAGTTTCCAAACTTGATATTTCAGAAATGAACTACAGTGTCTAGACTGCAGATAATTTAATCGGAATTTCTGGCATTGTCATCCAGTTGGATAAGTAGCTCACAAACTTCCTCCTGAGGAGTACAATCATGCTATTTCTGATTACTCTAGTACTTGAGGAGTCTTAGAATATCACTACCATCAGGAATAGGATTGTGCAAAAATAATGATCTGTTATGAACAATGATGAGACATTTTACCCTAGTTTATCATCTTTTCTTAGCCTCCTTCCTCCAAGTTGTTGCTAACTCGTTTTGGATTCTTGCACGATTGCCAGCAACTTTGTTTCCTTTCGTCTTGTTCCAATTTCTTCAGTACTATGCTTAGATACTGAGTGTTGTCGGACTGCATGGTCATCTCTCAACTCTCATCCAAACTGAGGCCAGAGAACTCAACATAGATTGTGGAATGAGCCTGGCACTTAACTCTGTATGACACAATACTCCATTAGCTGGCATATTTGGCCATTGAGGCACCCAGACAACTAGATAGCAGAAGTAGTTTGATTGTTATTGAAGTGCTGAATAGTTTCCTACATCGTGGAATAAATATTAATGTCTTATATAAATATCATGCTCTGCACCTCACCGTATTTATTACACTGTAGAGGTTTCGATGTTGTTGGGTGACAACACTGTCCAGATGAAATATCTTTTCTTGTAGCGTAGAAACTTCTAGCTGAAGGTCCTGAAACCTGTCAACAAATACTTCTTGGTTGATTTGGTTAATGACAACATTGTAAAAGCTTTCTCTCATTGCAAGCCCTATCACCACTAGAATTAACGAGAAAAATACGGGAAAGACAGTGTGACAGTGATAAATGATTTTTTAGCAAATAAGTAACATGTGTATGGATTCTGCACATGTTCCTTAACATCAATTACTCAATCGTCAGCAGGATGGGAAACCTATCCCTGGCCTTTCCACCCAGGACATTAGAGTCAGAATGTAAAGGTAGTGGTGTCCAACCCCAGAGCCACTCATCTGATTGAATGCTCCCTCACCACTAAATTCAACAAAGTGGGGAGAAGGAGGGTCACAAGATTCCATCCAGACATTTTAACAGGAAGTGAGAGAGAGCAAGAGTGGGACAGAACAGTCTGGGAGTTCTCAGAAGATTGAGGCACAAGGCCTTCAACAGTCACTGGGTGTCATGACTCAACAAATGAGGCAAGTGAACCAGTGGAAGATGGAAGTGACTTCAGATTCTTTGCTGAAAAGACTGCATATTTTGTTGAAAGAACACTGTAAAGTATGTATATATATATATATATGGTGGGTTTATTATACATATATGGATTTTTTTTCTGACTAAGTAATGATTAGGCAATATTGCTTTTAGTTTTATAGTTATAGGAACAGTCTTAGAACTTGAAATCTTGTTGTGCAATTTCTTTAAGTCATTCACTGCAAATACATAGAAGTTTTGTGTATTATTTATTGGGATTACTGCAAACACACGGATTATTTTCTGAATTAAAAACTGATATGTCCAGGGAGAGACCATAGAGACAATCTGTGTATAGGCCTGGAAGGCATGAGCACAGTCCTCAATGAATATTTTGCAACAATATTCACAATGGAAAAGGAGGATGCAGATATAGACATCAGGATGGAGGACCTCAGAATATTACAAGAAATTAACATGGAGAGGGAGAGAGAGAGAGAGAGAGAGAGAGAAGGTACCAGCAGATTCCGCAGCCTTAAAAGAGATAGTTCCACATAGCTAGATGAAAGGCATTCCAGGTTTCTAAAGGAAGCAAACAAGGAGTTAGCAGGATCCCTCATAGTAATGTTCAAGTCCTGCCTGGCTACAGGTGAGTGCCAGAGGACTAAAGAACTGCTAATGCTATCTATTTTTTTAAAAAACTGAGAAGCTGGCAAGTTACAAGCCACTCACTCTAACCTCACTGGTGGGCAGTTATTAGAAAAAACACTGAGGAACAGAATATATTTGACCTTGCAATGACACAGAAAAATCAGGGATAACCAGTACTTTTTTTATATATATAAAAGTTATGTTTGACAAATTTAACTTAACATTTTGTGGATTTAACTCGAAATTTAACAAGGCAAATTTTAACATGAGATCCATGGCAACGTGACATACAAGATCCAAAACTGGCTGAGTCAGGAAGTAGAAGGTGTTGATTGAGGGATGTATTTGTGACTAGAAGTCTGATTCCAATTGGGTTTCCTCAGATTCCTCAGAGCTCATTGTTAGGGCTCTTGCTGTTCGTAGTGTACATTAGTGACATGGACTGAAATGTTGGGGGTATGTTCAAGAATTTCACAAATAACATAAAAAGTGATATTGTGGCAAGTAGAAAGAATAGCCATAAACTGTAGGAGGATATTATTGGACTCCTGAGCTGGGCAAAACAGTGGCAATTGGAATTCAACCTGAGAAAGTGTGAGATAATGCACTCAGGGAGGATTAACAAGACAAGGGATGAATGGTAGGACCCTGGAAATTCCTGAGGATCAGAAGAAATATGGGGTGCATATGCGTACATACTTACAGATCCCTGAATAAAGATAAAGTGGTTAAGAATGCATTTGGGATACTTGCCTTTATTAGTTGAGGCATAGAATGTAAACACAAAGAGGTTAAGCTGTACCTGTATAAAGCACTAGATAGGCCACAACTAGTATGTGGTTCTTGTCACCATGTTATAGGAGGGTTGTGAGTGTACTACAGATAGCTCACAGGAAATTTATCAGGATGTTGCATAAGCTGTAAGGAAAGATTGCATTGGATGTTGGCTGACAATGATGTGTAAGATAATGAGGAATATTAATAGAATGGATAGGAAAGCATTTTTCCATTCAAAGAAGAGTCAGTAAGCAAGGGAAGATAAGAGCTGGAAGGCTAAGAGGACAGTTGAGAATTGCTTCACCCCCAAAGGGTGGTGGAAGTTTGGAATTCACTGCCTGGAAGGGTGGTTGAGTCAGAAACTCTCATAAGCATTTAACAGTATTTTTACATTGATTTGTTGTAACATAGCTTCCAGGGTTGTGGGCCATGAACTGGAACATGGGATGAATATAGGAATTCATTGTTAATTGGTGGATTTGATGAGCTGAAAGGCTTCCTTCTGTGCTGTGAACATCTATGCGCTGCATTGTAGTCCCATAAGATGGCATAGAATGAGAAGCAATTTTATTGAAAGGAATAAAATTCTTAATGAGCTTTACAGGTAGTTGCAAATGTGTTGCTGGTCAAAGCACAGCAGGCCAGGCAGCATCTCAGGAATAGAGAATTCGGCGTTTCGAGCATAAGCCCTTCATCAGGCTTATGCTCAAAACGTCGAATTCTCTATTCCTGAGATGCTGCCTGGCCTGCTGTGCTTTGACCAGCAACACATTTGCAGCTGTGATCTCCAGCATCTGCAGACCTCATTTTTTACAGGTAGTTGCTGACTGAACATCTTACTTGCTGGAGAGGCTAGTACCTTGGCTCATGGCTTCAGCATAAAGGGTTCAATTGTATTTAGGAGCTGAATAAGGAGATATTTCTTCAATAAAAGGTTTGAGTACCTTTAAAACTCTCTATCAGAGATGGCTGTAGGTCCTTATTTTCAAAATTGACATGAATAGATTTCTGGGTGCTTAATGTAATCAAGGGATATGGAGATCATGTAATCTTATTGAATGATGAAACAGATTGAATGAGCTGAATAGTGTACACCTGCTGCTATTTCTTATGCTCTTACGGGTAGATATCTTGGGGATGTGAACGAATACATTGCCTTCCTGATATCAAGATAAGAAACATGTTTTAGACCATCTGAAGAGGATTGGGAGAACAGTTAAATTGTTATGATTGTTTTATGTCATTTAAGGAAGGGATTTTGCAGAACATTTTAAAGGAGACCTATTAAAAAGGCTTCGTGACTGGCATTCATGCAATGTTTATATGTAAATATGCAAAGTATTAATAGCTGGCAATTGAGAAACATTAATTAGCGTGTGGTGTGATGGTGGTGGGGCGTAGTCATCAGTAACTTAATTGTATTAAAAATACATTTCTTTCATCCCAGAACAAAGAAAAAGAGCAACAGAAAAGATAAAGGAGACCCAAATTGTCATTTGCTAATGTTCTTTAAACTAGGAATTATGCCAAAGAAATAATGGCTGGCAAATGTTACACTCTATTTAAAGAAAAGCAGGGTGAGGAAAACACATTACAGCCCAGTTAGTCTCATCCCAACTGGAGGTAAAGCGCTAAGGGATATTTTATACTTCACAACTGTGGGTGACTGTTTTAGTCACCGTAAACAGATTTCAGAAATTTGGATTGCTATTATGCATGATTAACAGGACAGTATCTCCAGTCGCATGCGACATCTGAAAGCTGAATCTCCGGATTCCACATTTTGAGATGAAAACAGAAAGACATGGGCTGCAAAAGTACAATTTACAATCTTGCAGTATCTTTAGCCTAGTTAAACATATTCAGCATTAAATAATGAAAATTTAAACCTTGGATCAGTGGTGCTGGAAGAGCACAGCAGTTCAGGCAGCATCCAACGAGCAGCGAAATCGATGTTTCGGGCAAAAGCCCTTCATCAGGAATAAAGGCAGTGAGCTGGAAGCATGGAGAGATAAGCTAGAGGGGGGTGGGGTGGGGAGAGAGTAACATAGAGTACAATGGGTGAGTGGGGGAGGAGAGGAAGGTGATAGGTCAGGGAGGAGAGGGTGGAGTGGAAAAGAAGATAGGCAGGTTGGACCAGTCCGGACAAGTCATGGTGACAATGCTGAGCTGGAAGTTTGAAACTAGGATGAGGTGGGGGAAGGGGAAATGAGGAAGCTGTTGAAGTCCACATTGATGCCCTGGGGTTGAAGTGTTCCGAGGCGGAAGATGAGGCGTTCTTCCTCCAGGCGTCTGGTGGCGAGGGAGCGGCGGTGAAGGAGACCCAGGACATCCATGTCCTCGGCAGAGTGGGAGGGGGAGTTGAAATGTTAGGCCACAGGGCGGTGTGGTTGATTGGTGCGGGTATCTCGGAGATGTTCCCTAAAGCGCTCTGC
The DNA here is from genome assembly GCF_020745735.1 of Hemiscyllium ocellatum. NCBI lineage: Eukaryota > Metazoa > Chordata > Chondrichthyes > Orectolobiformes > Hemiscylliidae > Hemiscyllium > Hemiscyllium ocellatum. The sequence goes on from NC_083401.1 coordinate 44,910,838, forward strand.
TAGGAGGCGCCCAGTCTCCCCAATGTAGAGGAGACCGCATCGGGAGCAATGGATACAATAAATGATATTAGTGGATGTGCAGGTAAAACTTTGATGGATGTGGAAGGCTCCTTTAGGGCTTGAATAGAGGTGAGGGAGGAGGTATGGGCACAGGTTTTACAGTTCCTGCGGTGGCAGGGGAAAGTGCCAGGATGGGAAGGTGGGTCGTAGGGGGGCATGGACCTGACCAGGTAGTCACGGAGGGAACGGTCTTTGCGGAAGGTGGAAAGGGGTGGGGAGGAAAATATATCCCTGGTGGTGGGGTCTTTTTGGAGGTGGCGGATATGTCGGCGGATGATTTGGTTTATGCGAACGTTGGTAGGGTGGAAGGTGAGCACCAGGGGCGTTCTGTTCTTGTTACGGTTGGAGGGATGTGGTCTGAGGGCGGAGGTGCGGGATGTGGACGAGATGCGTTGGAGGGCATCTTTAACCACGTGGGAAGGGAAATTGCAGTCTCGAAAGAAGGAGGCCATCTGGTTGTGTTCTAAGGTGGAACTGGTCCTCCTGGGAGCAAATACGGCGGAGGCGGAGGAATTGGGAATACGGGATGGCATTTTTGCAAGAGATAGGGTGGGAAGAGGTGTAATCCAGGTATTACAATAGGTGAGTGGGTGTTTGGTATGCTTTCCTTTATTGGTCAGACTATTGAGTACAGGAGTTGAGAGGTCATGTTGCGGCTGTACAGGATATTAGTTTTGGAATATTGCATGCAATTCTGGTCTCCTTCCTATCAGAAAGATGTTGTGAAACTTGAAAGGGTTCATGAAAGATTTACAAGGATGTTGCCAGGGTTGGAGGATCTGAGCAATATGTAGAGGTTGAACAGGCTAGGGCTGTTTTCCCTGGAGCATTGGAGGCTGAGGGGTGACCTTATAGAGGTTTACAAAATTATGAGGGGCATGGATAGGGTAAATAGACAATTTTCTTTTCCCTGGGGTGGAGGAGTGCAGAATTAGAGGGCATAGGTTTAGGGTGAGAGGGGAAAGATATAAAAGCATCTAAGGGGCAACATTTTCATGCAGAGGGTGGCACGTGTACGGAATGAGCTGCCATAAGAAGTGGTGTTGGCTGTTACAATTACACCATTTAAAAGGCATCTGGATGGATATATGAATAGGAAGGGCTTAGAGAGATATGGACTGGATACTGGCAGGTGGGACTAGATTGGGTTGGGATATCTGGTTGGCATGGATGAGTGGATTGAAGTGTTTCCGTGCTGTACATCTCTATGACTCTATGACTCTAAGTGGAAGCAATGTGCATTTTTGTGCTTCATCACTTCCTGAACCACTTGAACTGTGCCAGCATGCTCCACTGAATCAATAGGTTACATGTATTTTGATGGACACCACTCTGCAAGTAGGGGGAAAGCCAAGGAGGCAATTCCTACCATTGCCATAGGCTTCATTCTCTGCATTATACTCAATCTTCTAGCCAACTGAGCTGTCTGACCCCCAAAGTAAGAAGCGAATCATAAGAAAAAGATATACAGAAGGTGGGACCGGTCAAGACAGCTGTGAGACAGACATTAAAACATTTCACAGGTGTTCTGATAAATGTTCATGTTGAGAAAATCAAAAAGACCAAATGGATAATTTTCACTTCCACAGCTTGCATAGAAACCTATTGGAGCAGTTCACACAGTTAATATAGAATCAACTTGATTTCAATGGAAATGAAAATTGGGCAGGAACTGCAGAGGACAATAAGATCATTAGACCATAAGACTTGGAAGCAGAATGAGGCGATTCAGTCCATCGATTCTGCACAGCCATTCAATGAGATCTGATAAGCCTTATCTCTACATGCAGAGATGCTCTACAGCGATCTCGAAGGAGGGTGCCTGTAAACAGAAGGGTGGATTGAAGTGTGTATACTTCAATGCCAGAAGTATAAGAAATAAGGTAGGTGAACTTGCAGCGTGGGTTGGTACCTGGGACTTCGATGTTGTGGCCATTACAGAGACGTGGGTAGAACAGGGACAAGAATGGCTGTTGCAGGTTCCAGGGTTTAAATGTTTTAGTAGGATCAGACATGGGGGTAAAAAAGGGGGAGGTGTGGCATTACTTGTCAAAGATAGTATTACAGCAGTGGAATGGACGATGGAAGAGGACTTGCCATCTGAGGTAGTTTGGGCTGAGGTTAGAAATAGGAAAGGTGAGGTCACCCTGTTAGGTGTTTTCTACAGGCCTCCTAATAGTCCTAGAGAAGTAGAGGATAATATTGCGAGGATGATTCAGGAAAAGAGTGAAGGTAGCAGGGTGGTTGTTATGGGGGACTTTAACTTCCCAGATATTGACTGGGAGAGCTATAGCTCGAGTTCATTAGATGGGTCGCTGTTTGTCCAATGTGTGCAGGAGGGCTTCCTGACACAATATGTAGACAGGCCAACAAGAGGTGAGGCTATACTGGATTTGGTTCTAGGTAATGAACCAGGCCAGGTGTTAGACTTGGAGGTAGGTGAGCACTTCGGGGACAGTGACCACAACTCGGTGACTTTTACTTTAGTGATGGAGAGGGATAAGTGTGCGCCGCAGGGCAAGAGTTATAGCTGGGGGCACGGAAATTATGATGCAGTGAGGCATGACTTAGGATGTGTGGATTGGAAAAACAGGCTTCAGGAGAAGAACGCTAATGAGATGTGGGGATTGTTCAAGGAGCAGCTACTACGTGTCCTCGATAAGTATGTACCAGTCAGGCATGGTGTAAAGGGCCTTGTGAGGCAGCCGTGGTTTAGTAAGGAATTGGAATCCCTTGTGAAAGGGAAGAAGGCGGCATATGTAAAGATGAGGCGTGAAGGTTCAGTTGGGGCGATTGAGAGTTATAAGGTAGCCAGGAAGGATCTAAAGAGAGAGCTAAGAGAAGCGAGAAGGGGACATGAAAAGTCTTTAGCTGGTAGGATTAGGGAAAACCCAAAGGCTTTCTATAGGTATGTCAGGAATAAAAGGATGACTAGGGTAGGTATCGGTCCAGTCAAGGATAGTAGTGGGAAGTTGTGTGTGGAGGCGCAGGAGATTGGAGAGACACTAAATCAATACTTTTCATCAGTATTCACTCAGGAACAGGACACTGTTGCTGATGTGAATATGGAGTCACAAATGATTAGAATGGATGGCCTGGAAATATGCAGGGAAGAGGTTCTGGGAATATTGGAAAGGATGAAAATAGATAAGTCTCCTGGGCCTGATGGCATTTACCCCAGGATCCTATGGGAAGCTAGGGAGGAGATAGCAGAGCCATTGGCCTGGATTTTTATGTCGTCATTGTCAACGGGAATAGTACCAGAGGACTGGAGGATAGCGAATGTGGTCCCCTTGTTCAAGAAAGGGAGTAGGGATAGCCCTAGTAACTATAGGCCAGTGAGTCTGACTTCAGTGGTGGGCAAAGTCTTAGAGAGAATGGTAAGGGATAAGATTTATGAACATCTGGATAGGAATAACGTGATCAAGGATAGCCAGCATGGTTTTGTGAAGGGCAGGTCGTGCCTCACAAACCTTATTGAGTTCTTTGAGAAGGTGACTAAGGAAGTGGACGAGGGTAAAGCAGTAGATGTGGTGCATATGGATTTTAGTAAGGCGTTCGATAAGGTTCCCCATGGTAGGCTAATGCTAAAACTACGGAGGTATGGCATTGAGGATACATTAGAGGTTTGGATTAGGAATTGGCTGGCTGGAAGGAGACGGAGGGTAGTAGTTGATGGACTATGTTCATCTTGGAGTGCAGTTACTAGCGGTGTACCACAAGGATCTGTTTTGGGACCATTGCTTTTTGTTATCTTTATAAATGATCTAGAGGAAGGGCTTGAAAGCTGGGTAAGCAAGTTTGCGGATGACACAAAAGTCGGTGGAGTTGTGGATAGTGAGGAAGGAAGTGGAAGGTTACAGCGGGATATAGATAAGTTGCAGAGCTGGGCAGAAATGTGGCAAATGGAATTCAATGTAGCTAAGTGTGAAGTCATTCACTTTGGTAGGAGTAACAAGAAGATGGATTACTGGGCTAATGGTAGGCTACTTGGTAGTGTGGATGAGCAGAGGGATCTTGGTGTCCATGTACACAGATCTCTGAAAGTTGCCACCCAGGTAAATAGTGCTGTGAGGAAAGCATATGGTGTACTGGGCTTTATTGGTAGAGGAATTGAGTTCCGGAGTCCTGAGGTCATGTTGCAGTTGTATAAGACTCTGGTGCGGCCTCATCTGGAGTATTGTGTGCAGTTTTGGTCACCATACTATAGGAAGGATGTGGAGGCATTGGAACGAGTGCAGAGGAGGTTTACCAGGATGTTGCCTGGAATGGTAGGAAAATCTTATGAGGAAAGGCTGAGGCACTTGGGGCTGTTCTCATTGGAGAAGAGAAGGTTTAGGGGAGATTTGATAGAGGTGTATAAGATGATTAGGGGTTTAGATAGGGTCGACACTGAGAACCTTTTACTGCTAATGGAGTCAGGTGTTACTAGGGGACACAGCTTTAAATTAAGGGGTGGTAGGTATAGGACAGATGTTAGGGGTAGATTCTTTACACAGCGGGTTGTGAGTTCATGGAATGCCCTGCCAGTAGCAGTGGTGAACTCTCCTACTTTATGGTCATTTAAGCGGGCATTGGATAGGCATTTGGAAGTTATTGGGCTAGTGTAGGTTAGGTAGGATTCGGTCGGCGCAACATCGAGGGCCGAAGGGCCTGTACTGCGCTGTATCTTTCTATGTTCTATGTTCTATGTCTGGATTTTCACTATAGCCTTTGATTCCCTTACTGATTAAAAATCTCAGCCTTGAATACACTCAACTACCTAGATTCAACAACTCTCTGTGGTAAAAGAGACCATTCACAGGTAAAGGGACATCTGGTAAGTGGGAGGTTTCCAAAAGCAAGATAATTAGAGTTCAGGGAAAGTACGTTCCAGTTAGTGTGAAGAGCAAGGCTGGCAGGAGTAGGGAATAGTAGAGATATTGAGGCTCCAGTCAAAAAAAAGGAGGCATATGTCAGGTACAGACAGCTGGGATCAAGTGAATCTATTAAGGATTATAGGGGGTGTAGGAGCATGCTTGAGAGGGAAATCAGGAGGACAAAAAGGGAACATGAGATAACTTTAGCAGATAAGGTTAAGGAAAATCCAAAGAGATTCTATGAGTATATTAAGTGCAAAAGAGCAACTAGGAAGAGGATAGGGCCCCTTAAAGATCAATAAGGCCATCTACATGTGGAACAAGAGATGGGTGAGATCCTAAACAAAGATTTTACTTCAGTACTTACTATTGAAATAGACATGGAAGCTAGGGAATTCAAGGAAATGAATAGTGATGTCCTGAAAAGTGTACACGTTACAGAAGAGGAGGTGCTTAACACAAATAAAAGTAGGACATGATTGTGTGTACCCCAGGGCATTGTGGAAAGCAAAGGAAGAAATTGCAGTGCCCCTACTGGAAATATTTGTGTCTTCTACAGCCATGAGTGAGGTGCCAGAAGACTGAAGGGTGGCTAATTTTATGTCACTGTTGAAAGGAAAAGCCAATGAACTATAGACTAGTGAGCCTGACATCAGTTGGAGGGATTCTGAGTGATAGGATTTATATGCATTTAGAAAGGCCAGTCAGTATGACTTTGTGCATTGGAAATCGTGTTTCTCAAACTTGATTGAGTTTTTTGAAGAGGTGATTAAGCAGATAGATGAATGCAGAACAGTAGATGTTGTTTGCCTAGACTTTAACAAGGTCTTGAAAAAGGTCCCCTGTATTATAGAATGGTTAGTAAGGTTAGATCACATGGGATCCAGAGAGAGCTGACTAATTGGATACAAAATTGACTTGACAATAGGAGTCAGAGCATCATGGTAGAGGGTTGATGTTCACAATGAAAACCTATGATCAGCAATGTACCATAAAGATCAGTGTTGGGTTCACTGTTAACGGTAAAGAAGGTTAGCTAAGACTACAATGGGATTTGATCAACTGGACCAGTGGGCCAAGGAATGGCAGATGGAGTTTAATTTAGATAAATACAAGGTGTTGCATTTTGGTAAGACAAACCAGGACAAGACTTACTCAGTTAATGTTAGAGCCCTGGGCATGTTGTTGAACAGAAGGATCTGGGTGTACATGTACACAGTTCCCTTAAAGTGGCATCACAGGTACACAGGATGTTGAAGAAAATTATTTGCCTTCATCGATCAGAGCATTCATTATAGAATTTAGAATCATATTACAGCTATATAAGACAATGGTAAGGTCACATTTTGAGTACTATTCTAGTTGCCCTGTTATTGGAAGGAAGTTATTAAACTGGAAAGAGTGCAAAAAAGGTTTTACAAGGATATTACTGAGACTGGAAGGTTTGAGTTATAAGGAGAAGAGAAAAGGCTGGGACCTTTTCTCTGGAGTGTTGGAGTCTGAGGGGTAACCTTTTAGAAGTTTATAAAATCATGAGTGACAGTGAAAAGGTGAATAGCCAAGATCTTTTCACCCTGGTAGGGGAGTCCAAAACGAGAGGACGCATGTTTAAGGTGACGAGGGAAGATTTAAAAGGGACCTGAGGGGCAATGTTTTCACACAGAAGGTAGTGTGTATATGGAATGAGCTGCCAGCGGAAGTGGTAGTTAGCTAGTACAATTCCAACATTTAAAAGACATTTGGACAGATAGATGGATAGGAGAGGTTTAGAGTGACACAGGATAATGCAGGGAAATGGGACAAATTCAGTTTAGAAAACCTGGTTGTCATGGACAAGTTGGTCCAAAGGATCGCTTTCTATGCTGTATGACTCTGATTCTATCAATTCATTACCAGCTGAGTGAAGAAATTCCTCCCCAACCCTGTCTGAAATATTGAATCCCTTATTCTGAGATTATGGTCCTCAGAATCTAGAATTAACCAGGAGAGGAAATAACCTTTCTCTACCTACCCTGTCAAGTCTGCCAAGAATCATACATTTTTCAATAAGGTTGCCTATCATTTTTTTACATTCCAATGAGTACTAGCCCAATTTACTTAACATTTTTGCAAGGTTTGTGAAGCTTTGTAGCTCAGTTTGAGGATTAGGGTGTAGGTTTGCTCGCTGAGCTGTAGGTTTGATATTCAGACGTTTCATTACCTGGCTTGGTAGCATCAGCAGTGGCGACCCCTTTCACTTGGAGGTTGCCACTGATGATGTTACCTAGCCAGGTAATGAAACGTCTGGATATCAAACCTACAGCTCAGTGAGCAAACCTACACCCTGTTTAACATTTCCTTACAAAAGAGTCCCTCCATACCTGGTTTGAGCTGAATAAACTATCTCTGGGCTACCTCCAGTGCCAGTATATATTTCCATAGATAAGGGATCCAAAACTGCTCACAGTATTCCAGCTTCTAATTAACGCAGAGTACAATTTTAGCAAAACCTTCCTACTTTTATACTCCATTTCCTTTGAAATAAAGACTAAAATTTGCCATTTGCCTTCACTATTACCTTCTGAATTTGAGTGCTGGCTTTTTCAGATACATGGTTGAGGACTCTCAAATCTCTCTGTTCTGTAGCATTCTGCAGTCTTTCTCCATTTAAATAATATTCAGCTCCTCTATGCTTCTCAAATATTTCCTTATTATAGTCTATCTGCCAAGATTTTGCCCATTCACTTAACCTGCCTGTTGGTTCTCTTTGGATTCTTTGTGTCACCACTTGCCTTCCCACCTATTTTTGCATCATTCATAATTATGGCAAGAGTACATTTAGTCTATTAATATATATTGTAAATAATTTTCTGCTTGACTGATTTAAAGGTAAAGTCAAGAGTCCTATCAGACCATAGGGCTGCTTCATTATTAGAGAGATGAGTATCTTCATAAAGGGAGAGGTTGAGAAGGACAGTCATTGATAGTAACCTCAGGGGGTACGGGAATTAAACCCACTCTGCTGGCATTGCTTTGCATCACAAACCAGATTTCTATTTAATGAGCTTGCCAACTCCCATTGCTGAAGGTTAAAAAAACTTAGCTCCAATAGACAAGAAATGGAAAGTATTAGACTATGGAAGACAAGCTGAAACATTTGTCATTGTAGTAAAACCTCCTACCTCGATGAGCCATCGGGAACATCCATAGAAGTAGAACTCTTCCATTCCATGTTATTTTCCATAGACTGCTTCCTTCCTATCAACTCTTTCTTCTCCTAAATAAATATTTGAATCACAATTTCAGGAATTCTCTCAGAATACAAAAAGTTTAAAACTTAGAGAGCTAACATTAATTTTCATATAGATTTAAGGAATTAGGAGTGACAAAACACTGTTCATCCAACTTGCTCTTTTGTTTAGGCCTTTATTTAGGATTCGTAGGAGACTTTATTTTCCTCTCATACAATTTTAATTAATGTATTCTTTTAAGGTTCCTTTGTGTGCTATTTTGAGACTGGTGTTAATTCATGAAACAAGTTGTGTTAAAATAGAACAGAAGGGAATTTTGTGTGAATATACTAACTAGTGCATTGCCAGAGGAAACAAAACTTTAGAAATGTTATAATCTTGCCTCTTTCTCAGTCTTTACTGCATCTTTAATAACACAAAATAACATATTTTCATTATTGCCATTAGGAATTTTGTAAAGACTGAGACTTTTGGACTGTATCCAAATAAGTAGTGAAATATAAGCAAGGGTAAAAAATGAGGTCTGCGGATGCTGGAGATCACAGCTGAAGATGTGTTGCTGGTTAAAGCACAGCAGGTTAGGCAGCATCCAAGGAATAGGAACTGATTCCTGATGAAGGACTTGTGCCCGAAATGTCGAATTTCCTATTCCTTGGATGCTGCCTAACCTGCTGTGCTTTAACCAGCAAAACATCTTCAAATATAAGCAAGGGTACAATTATAGATCCTGAGAAAGATGCTGCTGATGAAACTTAACTGGTGTGGTAGCATCTGTGGAGAGAAAACACAGTTAATGTTTTAAGTCCAATGACTCTTAATCAGAATGTTTCTGATGCACAGGTGCTGCCAGACCTGCTGAGTTTCACCAGGAATCTCTTTTTTGTTTTGTTTCAGACCTCCAGAATTCACAGTTCATTGTTTGATTTATCTGAGAAAGGTGTTTTGATCCCTGAGTGAATTGGATAACCTAAGCATCATTAGTCTGGATGGATAATGGAGCATGTTCTGCTACTAAGGTCTCTTTTTTTTACATCTGGACAATTTAACTGTTTAGACTTTCCACTTACGGTGAAGCAGCAAGTATCTTTCATGAGTTGAATGCCTGATACAGATTAAAACCCATCACCACGTGTCTCAGCTTCAAATAACTCCACACAAGGAAAGTCTCTCTTTTGCACAATTTCTCTAAATAGGCTGCACTTTACAGACAGAAGGTGAATTAGTAATTGTTCCATTACATGTCCAGCAGGGATCACCCTATCCAGGAATTTTCCAGCCATCTGGAGTCAAACTGCAAAGATCCCAAGTCTGCTGACAGGTCACCATCAGCTTGGGAATGTTGCAAAGCTGTCTGCATCAGAACTTAATTGAGACAAAATCAAAATACTGCAATTATGAAATAAGAATAATAAAAAAAAGTGGAAATACTCAGTTGTGTCAGGCAGTATCGATGGAGAGAGACAAGAGTTAACTTTTCAGGTCAATGACCTCTCATCTGGATTCTGGATTCTGATCATCCTAGTTTGGAAGATAAGTTGTCAACCTGAAACATTAACTCTATCTGGCATGTGGCTGGTCCTGCAGGCAGCAGGAAGACAACTTAATGTGGTGGGTTGGCAGTATCCCAGAATGCTGCTGCATTCCCTCCTGCACCAGACTTAAGTTCTGAGTGGGAACATCCAAGCTCATCTTTCATGCCCAACCACCAAGTGAGGCTCTTAATTGGTCAGACAACATAAGGACCTGATCCTTCCTGGGCTGAGATTATCTTCACACCAGATGAGATGAAAAGGAAGTCAGCCAACCCAACGAGCAGGCTAGTCACTGGCAGATTATCAATTATTGAGAGGTTCACTCAAACAGCACAAGTTTGTGCTTAATTGAGGGATTGGAAATAGGGCAGAATCATGGCTACTGAGAGCCACCCCTGATCCTTGCTTCTGACATCTTTCTCCTGTGACCTCAATCCCATCCAAAAAACAAAGACCCTTACCTGACGTCTTGCTCCTCGTGATCTCGGTTATACTCTAGCAGCAGTTGCAGTCTGCTGAAGACGAGAGCTGCATATCTCTAATTGGCCAGCTGCTCTCTCTGGGCAGGCATTGTGTCAACCCACCCTTACGTCTTTATTTTGGAAGAAGGCCCATTGCTTCCTTTCAAACTGCTTGACTGGAGGGAGACACAGAGAGTTCTGCTCAGTCAAAATCCGTATGGGTTTCTTGCCATCTTTTTCAGCATGAAAACCTGACCTTTCATGAGGAAATAGACCAACTTCACCCCTTAGAATGGTTGAAAAGTAGTGTGTATGGATTTTATCGAGCAGAACCTCTCTAGGGTCATTACAGGCAGTGATTTTGTCTTGTCTGGAGCTGTGATTGGAAGGGAAAGCATAATTTCCCCCATGCAGGGAGCCAACATGTTAACTTGCCAGCACCATTCCTCACTGGAACAGTTCCCCAGAGGCTGGATCAAGATCAGGAATGCTGTCTGCCTTCAAAGTGACAGACAGTCAGTTGAGGTAAGTTAAAGAGCAATTAAAGCTAATTATCAGAGGATGACTGGAATTTCCCAATCAGCCTGTGAGATCTACCCGCAGCATTAACAGCATGGATACCAAAATACTGCCTCTAAGCAGACTCTGCCTTCTCCTGTTGCTGGATGCCTTAAAGGAGCAATTTCTTTTAATTTCAGATTTTATTTTTAAGTTGCTGAGAGGCTGCCTCATAATGACATACTATGGTTTCTTCTGTGCTGGAGGGCCACCTTTCTGACCCCACCCATTGGACAGCAAGTACATTCTCTCACCAATCAATGGAAAATTCCTTCTAACATGTTGCTGCCTTGGGCTCTGCATTGGATACCCCAGCATCAGAGTCCTGACCTAGCAGGAAATTGTGATCTATGAAACAATATTGAAGTTGAAGGACACTTAAAATGGACCCCGATCTCAAACACATTGAAAATCTTTCTTCTCTTGGTCAGGCTGCTTAGAGTCATAGTTCCATAGAGATGTACAGCACGGAAACAGACCCTTCAGTCCAACGCGTCCATGCCGACCAGATATCCTAACAGAATCTAGTCCCATCTGCCTGCTCCCAGCCCATATCCCTCCAAACCCTTCCTATTCATATCCCATCCAAATGCTTCTTAAATGTTGCAATTGTACCAGCCTCCACCACATCCTCTGGCAGCTCATTCCATACATGTACCACCCTCTGCATGAAAAAGTTGCCCCTTAGGTTTCTTTTATATCTTTCTCCTCTCACCCTAAACCTATGCCTTCTAGTTCTGGACTCCCCGACCCCAGGGAAAAGACTTTGTCTATTTATCCTATCCATGCCCCTCATAATTTTGAAAACCTCTATAAGGTTATCCCTCAGCCTCTGACGCTTCAGGGAAAACAGCCCCAGCCTGTTCAGCCTCTCCCTGTAGCTCAGATCCTCCAACATCCTTGTAAATCTTTTCTCAACCCTTTCAAGTTTCACAACATCTTTTCGATAGATAGGAGACCAGAAATACATGCAATATTTCAACAGCGGCCTAACCAATGTCCTGTACAGCCGGAACATGACCTCCCAACTCCTGTACTCAATACTCTGACCAATAAAGGAAAACATACCAAATGCCTTCTTCACTATCCTATCTATCTGCGACTCCACTTTCAAGGAGCTATGAACCTGCACTCCAAGGTCTCTTTGTTCAGCAACACTCCCTAGGACCTTACCATTAAGTGTATAAGTTCTGCTAAGATTTGCTTTCCCAAAATGCAGCACCTCACATTTATCTGAATTAAACTCCATCTGCCACTTCTCAGCCCATTGGCCCATCTGGTCCAGATCCTGTTGTAATCTGAGGTAACCCTCTTCGCTGTCCACTACACCTCCAATTTTGGTATCAGCTGCAAACTTACTAACTTTACCTCTTATGCTCGCATCCGAATCATTTATGTAAATGACAAAAAGTAGTGGGCCCAGCACCGATCCTTGTGGCAGCCCACTGGTCACAGGCCTGGAATTTCAAACAAGGTTAGCAATATTGGAGTGGTCGGATTTTATGCTCCAACTTATCGTGCACCTTAAGGTCTCCCAATAGAATTTTCTCCAGGCTCATTCCATTTACCTTCTCCATCCTCTCTATTAGTTTTTCCAGTTCCGTGGCTCTATTCTGTTTCTGCTGAAGTTGTAAGACCAGGTTATTGTAATTTTCCACATTTCTCTTCAAACTTTGTTCCTGCTCCTCAGCAAAAGTCTGAAAAGGAAGTGAAACATTTCAGAATAGGTCATAGATTTGATTATTGCAATTCTTATAAGCTGTAAATGAAAAAAGAGAAATAAAACAAAGAACCGTGGATCTGGAGATCTGAAACAGAAGTTGAAATTGCTGGAGAAACACAGTAGGTCTGGCAGCATCTGTGGGAAGAAAGCAGGGCTTTGGGTCCAGTGATTCTTCATCAGCAGAAGAAGGGTCACCAGACCTGAAACGTTAACTCTGCTTTCTTCCCACAGATAATGTCAGATCAGCTGAGTTTCTCCAGCAATTTCTGTGCTTGTTTAAAAAAAACTGCTTTTTAGCGACTGTGGTTCCAACATCATTCTCATGGCTTTAGTTCATCATATAACATAGACAATGAGTTAGAACATAGAACATAGAACAATACAGCACAGAACAGGCCCTTCAGCCCACGATGTTATGCCGAACATTTATCCTAGATTAAGCACCTATCCATGTACCTATCCAATTGCCGCTTAAAGATCACCAATGATTCTGACTCTGCCACTCCCACAGGCAGCGCATTCCATGCCCTCACCACTCTCTGTGTAAAGAACCTACCCCTGACATCCCCCCATACCTTCCACCCTTCACCTTAAATTTATGTCCCCTTGTAACACTCTGTTGTACCCAGGGAAAAAGTCTCTGACTGTCCACTCTATCTATTCCCCGATCATCTTATAAACCTCTATCAAGTCACCCCTCATCCTTCGCCATTCCAAAAGAGAAAAGGCCTAGCACTCTCAACCTATCCTCGTATGACCTATTCTCCATTCCAGGCAGCAGCCTGATAAATCTCCTCTGCACCCTCTCCAAAGCTTCCAAATCTTTCCTAAAGTGAGGCGACCAGATCTGCACACAGTACTCCAAATGTGGCCTTACCAACGTCCTGTACAGCTGCAACATCACCTCACGACTCTTGAATTCAATCCCTCTGCTAATGAAAGCTAGTACACCATAGGCCTTCTTACAAGCTCTATCCACCTGAGTGGCAACTTTCAAAGTGCTATGAACATAGATCCCAAGATCCCTCTGCTCCTCCACCTTACTAAGAACCCTACCGTTAACCCTGTATTCCGCATTCTTATTTGTCCTTCCAAAATGGACAACCTCACACTTGACAGGGTTGAATTCCATCTGCCACTCCTCAGCCCAGCTCTGCATCAAATCTAAGTCCCTTTGCAGCTGACAACAGCCCTTCTCACTATCCACAACTCCACCTATCTTCGTATTGTCTGCAAATTTACTGACCCACCCTTCGACTCCCTCTTCCAAGTCATTAATAAAAATTACAAACAGCAGAGGACCCAGAACTGATCCCTGCGGAACTCCACTTGTAACTGGGCTCCAGGCTGAATATTTACCATCTACCACAACTCTCTGACTTCGAACGGTTAGCCAGTTCTCTATCCAACTGGCCAAATTTCCCACTATCCCATGCCTCCTGACTTTCCACATAAGCTTACCATGGGGAACCTTATCAAATGTCTTACTAAAATCCATGTACACTACATCCACTGCTCTACCCTCATCCACATGCTTGGTCACTTCCTCAAAGAATTCAATAAGACTTGTAAGGCAAGACCTACCCCTCATAAATCCTCACAGACAGACAACTTGCTCTCAGAGCTGCTGTTGAAATGTTCATTTTTCCAAGGTTGGGGGAGACCAAAACTAGAAGGCATAGGTTCAAGGTGAGAGGCGAAAGGTTTAAAAAGCATCTCAAGGGCAACAGTTTTATGTAGAGGGTGGTACGTGTATGGAATGAGCTGACAGAGGAAGTGATGGAGGCTGGTACACTTGCAACATTTTAAAGGCATGTGGTTGAGTACATGAATTGGAAGGGTTTAGAGGGATATAGGCCAAATGCTGGCAAATGGGACTAGATTAATTTAGGATATCTGGATGGTATGGACCAGTTGGACTGAAAGGTCTGTTTCCATGCTGTACATCTTTATGACTCTTTGTGGACAAAGCCTGATCTCCAGCATACATCCTGGATATTTTGGTGAAGTATAGACACTGATCAAATTCAACTACTACTAATGTGTTAACTTCTATAGATATGAAACTCTGTTAAATGTTTGCCATCCTTGTTCTGTCTTTACGTTTTAATTTTTAAGTTTCAGTAAGATGCTTAATGACACTGACCTGTAACTTGTGCTTCTCTTCATCATGTCGTTGTCTTAGTTCATCCATCTGCTTTTGGTAATTTTCGAAAAGTTTTTGTGAGGCTTTCCGAAGTGCTGCAGCTCCTGCTTCTTGACTGGCCTCCAGCTAAACACATGAAGTATTTAAACATGAGAACCACGGTCAAAACATGACACCCAACAATAGACATTCCCACCATTTTCCTCATCCTAAATGGGAGCTCAGAGTATTTTGGGGAATGCATTAGCATCAATTGAGGATTGGTTAAGATGGAATGTTGGGATCAGTATGTCTTTTTCAGGTTGGAAAGATGTAATCACAAGAATCAGTCCTGGGGCCTCAAATATTTATTACCAATATCAATGACATGTGGCAGTGCATCCATATTTGATGGTAACACAAAAAAAAAGTGGGAGGTCATGTTGTAAAGAGTACATAAGGAATCTGCAAGGTGATACAGATAGGTTGAGTGACTGGGCAAACAATTCGAATTTAATGTAGGAAAGTGTGAGGCTATATACTTTGGAAGGAAGAATAAAAAGGCCAACTTTAATTTAAAAACAAACGTCAGACTTCAAAAAAAGTACAACACAGATGGGTCTGGGTGTTCTTGTGCATGAAACATAAAATGTGGGTTTAGCAAGAAATTAAAAACATAAATCAAATTTTGCCTTTTATCATTGGAGACTGAAGTTTAAAAATCAGAGAAGTCTTGATACAACTGTATAGTGTGTTGGTGGGGCTGAACCTGAAATAATGTCAACAGTTTTGATCCAAAGAGGATACACTGGCACTGGAGGCTATTCAATGAAATTCACTGGGCTGATTCCTGGGGTGAAGAGTTTACAAATAGGGAGCTCTGAAGATGGGTCACTGGACTCAAAATATTAACTCTGCTTTCTCTCTCTAGATGTTGCCAGATCGACTGAATTTTTCAAGCAATTTTTACTTTTGTTAGTGTTGTACAAATACGGAGGGCTTGTTACAACTGTACACAGGTAAAAACAATGACTGCAGATGCTGGAAACCAGATTCTGGATTAGTGGTGCTGGAAAAGCACAGCAGTTCAGGCAGCATCTAAGGAGCAGGAAAATTGATGTTTCTGGCAAAAGCCCTTCATCGGGAATGCTGAAGGGCTTTTGCCCAGAACATCAATTTTACTGCTCCTCGGATGCTGCCTGAACTACTGTGCTTTTCCAGAACTACTAATCCAGAATACAACTGTACACAGCATTAGCGAGGCCTGACCTGGAGTATGGGTACAGTTTTGGTCCCCATATTTAATAAAGGATATACTGACAGATTAAAAGAGATTCATGAGGTTGATTCACGTGTGGTGACCTATCAAGAATGGCTAAGCAGCTTAGGCCTTTATTCATTAGAGTTTAGAAGAATGAATCTTATTGAAACACACAAGATTGTGAGGAGGCTTGACAGGGAAGATGTTGAGAAGATGTTTCTACCAGTGGGGCATCTTGAACCATTTTGACATGGTTACAGAACAACAGGACATAACAAGAAAAAGATTTTCTTTTACCAGATGGCAATGATTGTCTTAAATTCTCCACTTCAAAAAATTGTAGAGGCTAGATCACGGAAAGTATTTAAAGAGGGGTAGGGTGGACTTTTTAAATATCAGGGTGTTGATGCTTATGCTGAGCTTGCATGAAAGAGTAGTTGAAGCCTATGGCAGATCAGCCATGATCTTGCTAAATTGTGGACCAAGCTTGAGGGGCAAATGTCCTACTCTTGCTGCTATTTCTTATTTTGTCACATACTCGCTGACTTACAAACAAGGAGCAGGAGTAGGCCTTTCAGCCTCTTGAGCATGCTCTGCCATTCAATAAGATCATGGCCAAACTGAGTGTAACTGCAAAAGATCATTCCCACCTAACCCTGATTAACTTTCAGCCTCTTACTTAACATGAATCAATGCATTTTAAAAATAGTCAAGAACTTTGGTTCCATCAACTTTTCAGGAAGACATTTCCAAAGACTCACTCCTATTAAATAGGCGGCTCCTTGACTGTCCCGTAAAAGAAAACATCCTCTGTCAAGATCCCTCAGGATCTTCTTACCCTTCTAAATTCCAGCAGATAGACATCTAATCTGTCCTATCTTTTCTGGTAAGACTTATTCCAGATATGGTAAACCTCCTCTGAACTGCTTCTGTCCTTACATCCTTCCTTAAATGACATGACTCATAATGTATGCAGTGCTCCAGGTGTTGTCTCACCAATCCCCTCTAGAACTGAAGCATAAGTTTTTACATTTGTATTCAATTCCTTCAGCAGTAAATTAAAACATTCCATTCGCTGTACCTGCAAACTAACTTTTTGAGAATCAAGCATGAGAAGACTCAGATCCTTTTGTATCTAAGAGCTTGACATCATTTCTCTCATCATTTAGATAATATTCCTCTTTTCCATTCTTTCTTTCAAAATGGACAATTTTGCATTTTTTCCACATTGTACTCCATTTGCAACATCTTCCTTTACTCAGTTAAACTATTTATATTCCTTTGCAGTTTCCTTATGACCTCTTCACAACTTAATTTCCTTCCTTTCTTTGTGTCATTAGCAGATTTAGCAACAATTCTTCTGTCCCTTCATCCAAGTAATTTATATAAATTGCAAAGTATTAGGGTCAGAGTAGACGATCCCTATGACACAGCAGTCTTGCCAGCCAGAAAGCAACCCAGTTATGCCTATTGTCTGCTTCCTGTGACCTAACTAAATCTTCTATCATGCCAATATGTTAGCACAACATATGAGCTCTTATTTTCTACAACAACCTTTAATGAGGCATCTTCTGAAAAGACTTCTGGAGACCTAAGTACAGTATATCTGTTGGTTCTCCTTTATCTACAGCACTTGTTTCTTCCTCAAAATACTCCAATTGGTTGGTTAAACTTGATTTCCCATTCACAAAACCATGTTATCTTTGTTTACTTATCTTGAATTTATCTCAGTGTCTTGCCATAACTTCCTTAAAAATAGCTCTAAACACTTTCAAAATTACAGATGTCAAGTTAACTGGCTTATCTGCTTTTGGGTAGTTGTTAGTTCTAGAAAATGGATTTTTAAAAAAATTTCAGCACCTTTAATCAGTATCAGCTGGTTGGCTTATATTGCATTTAGATGTCAGATATACATTTCTGTCCTGCGTCATAGCCATTTTTAAAATTCTTGTACATAAGTGTGATCTTCTTCATTTCCTCACCAAATATTCTCTCTAACTGAGATTACGGTTAAGTGCAGATCTTTCATGGATATTTCACTGGAGTTGAGTTGGCCAGAGCGGTGTTAGTTGTTACTCCTGACTTCACAGGCCGGATGCATGGAGTCCTGGAATGGCTGAGGAGCATTAGCTGCAGCAATGGCATAGCAAGGACGGTTGACTGTGGTAGACCTGGACCGTTGACTCTTTCGGCGGTGAGAGGTGTCGGTGCCCAGAGCAGGGTTCCTGGCTCCTGTAGGCGAGGACAGGGGACCTTGCAGAAGTGTTGGAGCCGTGTTTGAAACCCCAGCGGATGAAGATAAACTCTATTTAAGTACTTTCTCTATATTCCTTTGAATTTCAAAATGGCTCCAGATTGTGGCAACAGAACAGTTTTCATTGTATCTCCTCAGATATATGTGATGATAAATCATTCATTCACTCATTAGCATTGAATCAGTAGCAACTCTATGTATATGTCCAAAAGGGACTGGGTTAAGACTGCCAAAATACATTCCACAGAGGGGTTAATGAGACTGACAGACAAGAAAACCTTCATTCCTTCATAAGGCTAACTTTACAGTGGGGTTAGGAATAACAAGGAGGTATCTGAATGACCGGAATGGGGAAAGCTCAGCAGGTAATCTCATCAAAAACACATTCTGCACATGAGCAATGACAAATTGAATTAGGGAATAAAGCCCTAGCACTAAGCTATATAACACCTTTAAATGGGATTCGAGATCGCTCCAGTAACTGTATGAGCAATTGTGTGTAGGGCTGGCTAAATGTCTAAATAATCCAGTCCATCAATAACTATTTGCACTTGGAAGTAAATACAGCTTGGAACATGTACTAAATCTCTCAGTACACCTCCTACACCCAAAATCAGTGTTCCACTTTAAAATGAAGACCCAATGAAGTTATGCTGAAGCAAAGAAAAGTTTACAAATGCTTTGGAGTGAATCAAGAGTGCCTTTGAACAAAATGTCTTGGAGAATCAAACAAAATGTTCTAGAGATCAATACATGCTGTCAAAAAGTCATTTTTAATAAATGCAGATCATGAATCTGCTATTGGTGACGTGGGTGGAATGCTCCCCTGATTCATAATGAGTCAGAGAACAATTTTGTCTGTGTGAGCTGGGCTTGAAATTTGAAATTGGTCATGATGAATGACAGGATTCAAAATGGATACATTTAATAAGATTGAACACCTGAGAAAAGAGAAAACTCAGACAATAAGGGACTTTGATGGAAGGTCACAATTGTAGATTAGATCTTTCACTGGGACCACAAGCCACCTCCTGTAGTCATAATTTAATTATTCATATTAGGTTCTAGGGCTTGAAGATTACTCAAATCAATATTTTATCATTTTTCAAATGCTGCATTTCCTACTGCCTGTGAGCTTCAGTGACTAAAGAAAGCTCATGACATAGAAAGCTGCAGCATTAAAATAACTGTATGAATGCCACATTCTAACACCACAGACCATGCTGATGTGCATTCTGATTAAATTGTAAAGAGCTGTTCATAGTTACATACATTAAGGATCTCAGCAATTGTTGTAAATGAGACATTGCTGCAGTTGTTACAAGATTGCTGCAGTGGTGGTCTTGGAATCGGGATGAGTAGGAACATGGGATAAACACAGCCAATCAGGCAGCATCCAAGTATCTGGAGAATTGAAGTTTCAGGCACAAACCCTTCATCAGGAATATGGGAGTTGGACATTTGGCCCCTATGTCCTTCTCTGCCAATTGGGAGGCTGTAATCAGGGCAGTGAGAGGTGGGAGGAGATAGATCAGAGCCTGAAGAAGAAATCAGGCCAGAAATGTTAGATCTGGAGGGGCCTTGGTCTGGCTCAAGATCAAAGAATGTGAGCACAATTCCTGTCTGCCATATTGGAAGAATAGTTCATGTCTGGAAAATGGACAGTGTGTGTGGTCAAATTTACAGACCAGTGCATACAGGTTGTTAACACCAGGTAGAAGAACTGATGGCTAGTAGTATAGGTTTTTTAAAGGGGACATACAGTACAAGAAAATTGGGGAAGTGGAATTATTATTGGACTGTTAGTCCAGGGACGCAAGTAATGTTCTGGAAAGACAGGTTCGAATCCTGGTGGAATTTGAATTCAATGAAAATCTGGAATTAAGAGTCTAATGATGACCAAGAATCTATTGTTGATTGTCAGAAAAATCCATCTGGTTCACTAATGGCAGTTAGGGAATGAAACTGCCATCCACATCTGGTCTAGCCTACAACTGACTCCAGACCCACAGCAATGTGGTTGACTTTATGGGCAATAAATGCTGCTCCAGCCAGTGAAGTCCTCACCCAATGAATGAATACAAAATACAAAATCAACTTTAATTGATTCTTCTGGTGCAGCCAGACAGGCAGGCTGTTAAAAACAAGATTATTGACACAATCAATTGAAAATTACCTCCAATATTTTCCAACAGGATATGCATATTCCTAAGTAAGCCAGGAGTAACAGGAAGTTATTCAAGGCAGGGCCTTTATATGTCAGAAAGAAGACAACGTGTTTTTAACCTGTCTATAGAATTTCTGGGAATGAACAGGGATGCGGTGGAGTGTATAAGAGCTGCTTGGTCTTTGTCTCCTGTCAGCTGCTGTGCATCATTTATACCTTTATTTCAGGATGAAAGTGGGCCAATGTGAATCAGACCCAAATCTCATTCAATATTTCCAATGAGTAGGCACTCAATTCACTGGAGCAACTGCCCAATTGAAAATTACTTGGAGTTAATACACAAACAGCACTATTTCAATATTTAAAAAAAACTGACAGCATTCTCTGTTTCATTTCCTTGGGTAATGTTTTGATCACTCAGAGTCAATAGGTCTTGTTTAAAATTTAAACTTGGCAGTTAACCATCTGCCATCGTTAACTGATACATTCCCCACAGCAACCCATCTACCAATCAGAGTCTACTTGCTAACCAATCAGTACTTTCCTCTTATACAGTATTGTTGGGATCCATTATTAAGGTTAGGTAGTGTAAGAAACTTTATTGTTAGGTAGTGCTCACGTAAGGTAGTATTAGCAAGTCTGGAACTTGTTAGCTTTACTAGACAACAGTAAGCCATTATGTTACACTAAGAACAGACTGAAAAGCTGATGGCATAGCCTGAAGAGGCCCCAGGGAGGGTGAGAGATAACAGGACATTGGAGCCATGTCTAAATGCACGTAGCTCAAACTGAGGTAATAGAATGTTATCAGGTGAGAACCAATGCCATACTAAAATTCTGCATTTTACCAAATAAGGATGTAACTCTGGAATGTGAGAGAACAAAAGGATAGACAAATTAAAAAATAGTCAGAACGCGCCTTCTCCAGTGAGCTAGACACCTCACTGTACTGTGTACGATTCTCTCTCATTAAACCTGTTTATACTTTTAATCAGACCCGGTGTCTCTCTCCTCCAAACGAACACGGGGACAGAAGATCTGTCTCAACAGATGGTGACCCCGACATGATAGGAGTAGAGACACACCTGTTGGCAGGGATTGAGAGCTCGCCGGACGGACGGCCACTCCTAATCGGGCTCAGAGACGCCCTTTATACAAAAGATCTCCAGTAGGGGTTTGAATACACTAAATTCTTATTTTGTTTGGTGTCTCACAACTCTTTGCCAACCGAAATTCTGGGCTTGTCTGCCCGGGAGAGAATCGAACCGTTTTGTTTTATAGTAACGAAAGTCTCTGGGTCAAGGATTGAAAGTCCTAGAGATGAGTAAGTAGAGTAAACCGGTGATCAAGAGTGGTGAGTCATTTTTGGATGCAGTGCTGCGAAGTTTTGGTGAAGAGATAGTTTTGGGGTAAAGCGGATACTTCCCCTACGCTTTGGACTGGGTTGGGGTAAAGTGGATACTTCCCCTGTGCTGACGAGTTTGGGTAAAGCGTATGCTTCCCCTTGCGCTGACGAATTTGGGTAAAGCGTATGCTTCCCCCCGCGCTGACGAATCTGGGTAAAGCGTATACTTCCCCCCGCGCTGACGAATTTGGGTAAAGCGTATGCTTCTCCCCGCGCTGACGAATTTGGGGTAAAGTGTATACTTCCCCTGACCAGAGGACAGTGTTGACTGGAACAGGCTTTGTCAGGAGTCGAATTACAAGGATTTGAGAACCCAATTTCTGGACCGTATTTCAGTAGCCGTCCCGTCCCGCAATATAATGGAAGTATTTAATAGGGGCTCACGAACCCCGACGCACATAAGTTGAATTCCTAGAGTGGGGGGGCATTGGGCAAGGAGAGAGAGACAAAGACAGAGGACAGGGGACAGAGACAGACACAGAGTTACGGACAGAGCGACTGTGTGTGTGTGTGTGAGAGGGAGTCTGTTTATGAGAAAGATAGAGTCTCTGGGTGTGTAAAATCTGTGTGTGTATAAGTATTTCTGTGTTTGTAAAAGTCTGTGTGAGAAAAAGAGTTTCTATGTGTGGAAGTCTGTGAAAAAGTCTGTATTGTTGCCCAGAGAGAGAGAGAGAGAGAGAGAGAGACTTGCAAAAGGCTGCTCAACTAACAGGCAGTTTAACACTTTGTGCTCTGACTTGAATTCATCTGTTTGATAGTGATTGAATGTTTAAGTCTTGTCACCTAGGGCATAAGTCCCGGGACTGTTTTGGATGTGATTATTATGGTTGTTTAACATGATTTAGATGCATCTGTTTGTTTGGTGATTGAATTCTTGTTTTTGTTTCTAGAGCTTGAGTTCCGGGACTGCTGTTTAAAGTGATTTCTTTTTATGTGAACTTAACATGATTTTTTAAGGCTAATAACTCCTGTTCTTTTATGAGTCATGACTCCCTAACTACTTTTCTTACTAACCTCTTTTATTTTTACATAAAAGCAATATATGAAGGACAGTCGAAGTTTCGTTCGACAGTGGGTAGTTGTAAAAACGAAAATTTCCATGGTTATTATCTGTGACCTTGGATTCGACCATTGTGCATGCGTTAGAAGTTTTTAACTTGAATTGACGAATTGTTGTAAGACAGCTCTGATTATTTTTACGACCTAAAGTATTGTAATTGAGAAATGATTGGTCAGGAGTACATAAGAAAACTAATTTTGGATCTAAATTAGGGTACTAAATCTGGACGATTACAGTGGATTTCAAAATTGGGAACTGTATGCATTTTACATTTTAAATATTAAACACTGAATAAATGGACGTAAATATATAAATATGCTTACAAGTTAGGAACAGGCCTTAAAGTTAGTCAAGCACGAATTGATAAATTGGTGTTTGAACATATGGGAAGATAGGAACATTGGAAAATTTCTTAAAAGAAAGAAACAGGGAAGAAAATAACGACTTGTCCCCTTCGGGAAGTGTTGATAGGGGACAAGGAGATTGGGTTTGTGTGTGACCCCCTCACCAGTGGGGAGGTCGGAACATTTAAAAGGAAATGACGGTCCTGGTTGAGAATCCAATAGGATTGTCAGAACAAAATAATTTATTTTTGAGGCCCAGTCTGTATTTGTGGGCTGAGTTAATGTCTATTTTGAATATACTATTTACTGCGGGAGAAAGGAGACTTATATGGGGATGCTGGATAGGGAAAGATACGGAAGATAGAAGGGTGAAGTGGGATAAAACCATTAAATGAATTGTTAGGAGGGGCACAGAAAGTGTTTGTAAAGAGAGAAAGGACGAGTGACAGGAGCAGAACGCGTAAATGATGGTAGCTGCGGTTGATGAGGTAATTAGGAGAAGAATGCAACCAAAAGTGAGCAACCGGAGCAGCGAGTGATAGCATGTAGGGCAGAGAAGAAAGGGGATAGGGAGAGACAAGGAGGAGCTTTTGATAGAGAGTTTGAGCGACAGGGGCAGAGACGAAGGTCTCCACAGGCAGGATGCCATTATTGTGGAAGGACATTTGATACTGAAACAAGATTGGTGGCTCAGGATTTTGAAGGGAGGCGCATACAGGGAGGCAGTGTTAGAGTGGCCACGGAAGAAGGGATAACGGATGAACAGGGGACACCACAGGGGAATGAACGCGATGTGGGCAACCCGGTCAGCCGGGAGGATGCCATTATGCACCTTATTGAGTTACAAGACCGCGCAAGTGCGGCCGAGAAAGGTGAGTGGGAGAGCAAGGGGGCGGTGGCCCAGACGATTTGTGTGGGGACTTCGCAGCATCGACTATGGAGATCGGCAGGCGGAGAGGTAGTGGCGCCCCGGTCCCTGCTCCCTACACTATTTGCTGAACTCCATGGGCCGACGCATGTGGCACTGACTAAGGTCCTCCTGGCAGTGCGGGCTCATTGGTGGGCTCTCAAGCTACGGGAACAATTGGAAAATCTGAGAGCAAAGTGTAAGATTTGCAATGAGCATAACGCTCGCAAAGTTCTTCCTCACCCACTACTTACTTTCCCAACACCCCTCGGCCCGTGGCAGGAAATCTGCATGGACTTCACTGACATGGGGGCCAAGTGGCGCACGCCAGACCACTACAGGTTCCTCCTGGTGATTGTGTACCGTTTTTCCCGGTGGGTGGAGGCAACGCCAACAAAGAAGGAGGATGGCGAGGTAGTGGCCAACTGGCTGCGAAATGAGTTGATCCCCAGACATGGGGTGCCCAGGCTCGTTTGTACCGATAACGGCACCCACTTTAAGAACGAACACCTAGCCCGTGTGGAGGCAGCGCTGGGAATAAGCCATAGGTTTGGCAGTGTATACCATCCAGAAAGCCTGGGCTTAGTTGAGCGGGCGAATAGGACCCTGAAGGGCAAGATAGCGAAGGTCCTGGCGGGGACCTCCATGACTTGGGTACAAGCACTGCCCCTGGCTCTTATGTCCATGCGCCAGGAGAAGTGCGGAGACACCTTCCTTTCCCCTCATGAGATTCTGACCGGTAGACCCATGCCCGGACCTCGCTTATCACCCCGGTGGGAGGACACCTGGGACTTCATGAACCAGGGCATGACCCAGTACATGCAGGTCTTACACGAGATGGTTAAGCTAGTCAGGCAACAGGTGACCGATGCTCGGGAAAGGAGGCTGGTTCAACGGCACCGCTCTTGGTGGGGGAGGAAGTTTACCTCCGGCACCCAGGCAGGACATCCTGGAGTGAGCAGAGGTGGCAAGGGCCATTCCGAGTCACCGAAGTGGCTAACAACACCCTGAGGGTGGACAGGGAGGGGGACAATAACTGGCACCACTTTTCGCACTGTTCCAGATCTCCAAAAGGACAATCACTGGCGGAGGGCGCTCCCGGAGAGGAGACGGAGAGTGGTGGTGATGATGTCTGAACCAAGGCGGACTGGTCATCTTCTCATAGGGCTGGGTCTGTGCTTTGCGGTACGGCTCTCCATGCAGGACCCTTGTAACTCGAACTATCGACCGAGCCCTTACAGGCAAAGATGACCACCTTTCTTCGCCCCCACCTTATCAAGCTGTACAGCAGGAGTGCGCAGGCGCTCCCTGTGCGACAGTTGGCATGGCCGAATTTGAGATGGAGGGGGACCTCCCACCCCCATGTTACGACTTTTGAGTGCTTATGTCTGTTAT
Source organism: Hemiscyllium ocellatum (assembly GCF_020745735.1). Lineage (NCBI taxonomy): Eukaryota > Metazoa > Chordata > Chondrichthyes > Orectolobiformes > Hemiscylliidae > Hemiscyllium > Hemiscyllium ocellatum. Next base: position 44,936,179 of record NC_083401.1, read on the forward strand.
GTATTATTTCACTGCTTCTCGTGCCTTAACGATTATATGCGAACTGGAGAGGCGCCTAGAGTAGGGATTTTTTGCGACGCGGATTGCTTTGTGAAGTTGTATGCTGCTTAGGGACGCCTATCCCCTATAACTATGTCTCCCTAGAGTCAGACAAGCCGGGTTAAGCTAATTGGTCGGTCTTGCAAAGGAGCGACGGAGGGGCGCTCACTGACCATCCGGATCCTGACTGCTGCGCGCGAACTGCTGTATTTTGTGTGGCCTCTTTCGAGGCCAAGGGAGGGAGTGTTGGGATCTATTATTAAGGTTAGGTAGTGTAAGAAACTTTATTGTTAGGTAGTGCTCACGTAAGGTAGTATTAGCAAGTCTGGAACTTGTTAGCTTCACTAGACAACAGTAAGCCATTATGTTACACTAAGAACAGACTGAAAAGCTGATGGCATAGCCTGAAGAGGCCCCAGGGAGGGTGAGAGATAACAGGACATTGGAGCCGTGTCTAAATGCACGTAGCTCAAACTGAGGTAATAGAATGTTATCAGGTGAGAACCAATGACATACTAAAATTCTGCATTTTACCAAATAAGGATGTAACTCTAGAATGTGAGAGAACAAAAGGATAGACGAATTAAAAAATAGTCAGAACGCGCCTTCTCCAGTGAGCTAGATACCTCACTGTACTGTGTACGATTCTCTCTCATTAAACCTGTTTATACTTTTAATCAGACCCGGTGTCTCTCTCCTCCAAACGAACACGGGGACAGAAGATCTATCTCAACAAGTATAAATGTTGTTTTCTACTTACAATTTCGTTGCTTGCAATTTTGGCCTACAAGACAAAAATTCTTCAATGAAATGTGCCTTTTTCAGCAAATATTCAGATGATAAAATCATTCATTTAATAGTAGATCTTTGAGTGCAGTTTTTGACACTTTATTGAAAGGGCAGAAGGCCAGGAGTATGTATATGGTCTAGGATGATACAGGTGTGAACCTGGATCTTCGAATGACTTAGGGAGGGTGTTAAAAAGTCTCATCTGTAAGTTCAGACTGGGAACTTGGATTGTAAGGTGAAGAAGTAATACGCAGCAGCTTTCAATTTCACCCCAAAGTTCCAGCTGCCAAGTAGTCAGGCAATCCATCTCCATTTAGCCCCCTACTCCATTAGTTGGGCTATAGGTGTCACTCAGTTTATATACAAACAAGGTGCAAGAGTAGGCCACCTGACCCTTCAAGTCTATTATGCCACTGAATAAGATCATGGCTGCTCTGACTTTTACCCTCAACTCTACGTTCCTGAATAACTCCAATAACCTTTCATTCTTGGTAATCAACAATCTACATACCTCTGCCATAAAATGTTTTCAGTTTCCATATCCAATACCTTTTGAAGAAGGGAATCCAAACAACTCATAACTCCCTGAGAGAAAACTGTTTTCTTCATCTCTGTATAAAATGGCCAAACTCTTATTTTTAAATGATTATTTTTAGTTCTAGAAACCAATTTGCCACTCCTTATCAATCTGATCCCATTTCTTTAACATTTTGGAAATGCCCAATATTGGATTATAGTATAAATTTATTATTACAAACAGTTCTAATAAATGCATCAGCATAAGGCCTATATATGCAATTTTGTTCATGTTTACATATTATTCCGGGTCAAGTGCTAAACTAGAATGAGTTATTCAAGAGCAAGATAACTTTAACTAACAACATAATAAATTCTTGGGTTAGGTTTGAAAGTATCAAACATGATAATTCTTTCTCTTAAATGATTCAATACCTGACAAAAAAAATGCCTGCATTAATAACTTTGGTTCATCTTATATTCATAAGTTTAAATGAATTAAAGTGCAATGAAATGGATTAAAATAAAATTGATGAAAAGGTTCATAATTCATGTCTCATTTCATTATTTATATTTCTTACTGTGCCAGTCATAAATTCACTCTTCCCGAGAACTCAGAAATGGTCCTGAACTTGATCAAGACCAATTCATTAACTATTGTGATGCAAACCTATAGCTTTGTCCTTCTGAAGTAGCAGCACGGAAAATCTTGGGCCCTGATTTGAACTTTGGTTAATTTTTGGACAAGTGGACAAGAAGACAAGCTGAAAACATGCTTGCTCCTTCAGCAAAGACACCGGTCAATACAATGCTAGGTAAGAAATCAATAGAATGAAGCAGAAGAGACGTCCATAGATACAAGGAAAACAGAAGAATCAACCGTGTCATTAGGGATGGGTGAGGAAGGGAGTGGAATGTGCTCGCCAATGGGAAGGGTAGTGCCCATTCTGGAGGAGGTGAAAGTATTCCTATGTGGCATGGAGCTCCTTTGGCACCAGAGGAAAAGTTAAAATAGACTCACCCGATTGGGCCACTTTTGGCCCATAGATCTTCTTTCCTATTTCCATCACCACATGAGAAAGGTGACTTTCCTGTTAAGATCACCAGTTACACTGACAGTAGGGTCTGCATGATTCTCTGTGGAACACTCCTATATACAGAATCACCTCCACTGGATTTCCTTGCCACCTATTCTGATGCAATTCTCCAGTGGATCAAAAACCAGATAAATTTATCCGCTCATTAAGAGTCATTCTTTGAGAACAGCACTGGTAACAATCTCAAAGCAGGTCTCAATCTTATTGCAAATCTTTTCTGCTTTCAGATAATTCTCAATATAATGCAGCAGGATTGGAGGGTTTGAGCTGTGGGAGAGGCCGAATAGGCTGGAGCTTTTTTCACTGGAACATTGGAGGCTGAGGTGTGACCTTACAGTGGTTTATAAAATCATGAGGGACATGGATAGGATAAATAGCCCACATCTTTTTCCAAGGGTAGGGAGTCCAAAACTTGAGGGCATTGGTTTAAGATGAGAGGTGAAAGTTTTAAAAGGGATCTGACAAGCAACTTTTTCATGCAGATGATGGTACACGTATGCCAAAGGAAGTGGTAGAGGCAGGAATAATTACAACGTCAAAAGGTATTTGGATGGGTACATGAATAGGAAAGGTTTAGAAAGATATGCACCAAATGCTGCTAAATGGAACTTGATCAGTTTAGGATATCTGGTTGGAGCAAACAAGTTGGACCAAAGGGTGTATTTCTGTGCTGTATGACTCCATGATGCTAACCCACCACCAATTCAACAAGAATATGTATCTTGTTGAGAACTCTCTATTTTTATGGGCACCTTAATTTCCCAAGAAACTTGGTAGGCAATTCTCCTTATCTGCCAACCTGATGACTTCTTTAAAGACTTCCAGTCAGATTTGTACCACACTCTCAAAAGTCAGATGTCCCTGAAAATGTCTTCACTTTCAATTTTTTTTTCATTAAATAGTGCCTTAAAGCATCTTACCAGTTACTAAAGTCAGGGCAATTTATGAACAAGTTTCCCAGTTGTGCCCTATTTTCCTTTGAAAAATGCTTGGAACTGTGGTAGCAACCCACTACTCTCAGGAAACAACATAGTAAAGCATTTTCATGGCAGCCCGATCATAATTTCTTCAAAGATTTTAACCTGTTTATAATTTAAACACGAAGACTGATCCATTAAAAAATTCTTTATTCCAGAATCAAGAGTCAGACCTGAGGATTCAACAATGCTCAGGTCAGTTCAAAGAATCTTTTTAAAGAAATACATTAGAGATTGCCTGGTATACCTTTTGCAAATCAAAGATGATTCTGGCACAAGCAGCTAAATATCAGGAGACAGGTATTCCATCTCATGCTTTGGTAATCATTAGAATACTAGCAGGCAAAATGTGAGACAAGAATTTTCTTTGGCCTTTACATCTTTGTCAAATAACCACACTGAACGTCTTGACATTATTTGGACAGAATTAAGAATATTCAGGAGTTTTATGCTGCCAAAGCACAGCAAATATGGCATCAAACCAAAGAACAAATTACTTAGTTCAAATTGTCAAGTACTCCTGGATGTGGGTGTATGGAAGACAAGACAGTGTGCGGAAGATGAATGTATTTCTGACTGTGGGTGCCATCAGATCTCCTGGAATTATGTCACAGCAGCAAAATGGCATTGACGTTGACCGTATGTGCAATTTCCAATAGAATGCTGCCAGCATGCTTTAATAATGCGTGGACTTGTTTTCTTGAATTGTGTCAGATAACTTAGGTAGAGTCACTGCTACCAATCCTTCAGGTGGATATCAACCTTAGTTACAGATACCAAGTAGAAAAGGATGGTAACATGGAATTTTGTGCAGAAGATAGGTTAAATATTGATAAGTAGGGTTTATTACATATTGCTTAGCTACTAACATTGCATCTGAGATACATGAGTGTCTCTTGTGAGACATCAAGCTCAACGTATGGATAGGTATACATTGCTAATATTGAAACTCTCTAATAATACATTTATGCTTTACTGATCACTGCAACTCTGCTTTATATCCTAATAGGCAGGATAAAGTTAACTTCCAGGTACTGACTGTCTTAAATATTTCTCCCAAATTTTTCTGGTTATTAAATTCTTTACACAATTTTTCAAGTTTATTTATGAAATTAGTATCACTGGACCTGAAATATTAACTGCGCTTCCATAGATGCTGCCAGACCTGCTACATATTTCCAGCAATTTCTGTTTTTGTGTCTGTTTCCAGCACCTGCAATTCTTTCAGTTTTTTGCAGTAGCACACATTGCTGTTACTGAGTGTCAGTGGTGGAGGGATTGGATGTTTGTGGATATGGTGCCAATCAAATGGGCTGCTTTATCCTGGATGGTACCAAGCTTTGTTAGTGTTGTTAGAGCAGCATTCAACCAGGCAAGAAGGAAGTATCCCATCATACTCCTGAGTTGTGCCTTGTAAATAATGGACAGGCTTTGGGCAGTCAGGAGGTATTGTTTAACACAGGATTCTTACCCTCTAATCTGCTCTGGTACCCATTTTATATGGCTCATCCAATTCAGTTTCTGGACGTGAAACCCCCAAATTGTTGATAGTGGGGAATTCAATGATGGTAATGCCAGTTAATGTCAAAGAGTGATGGTTAGATTCCCTCTTGTTGGAGATGACCATTGCCTATCATTTGTGTAGTGTGAATATTACTTGCCATTAGTCAGTCTGGTTATTGTAAGTTCTTGCTGCACTTGACCATAAACTGGTTTAGTATCTGAGTGGTCACAAATGGTGCTGAACATTGTTCTATCATCAGTGAACATCCTCACTTCTGAGCTTTGTAATGGAGAAAAATCATTAATTAAGCAGCTGAAGATATTTGGGCTTGGGACACTCGGCTAAGTAAATGCAGAGATGTTCTGAACCTATATAAAGTAGATCTGCTGCTTGTGTATAGGTTGAGGTTAGATTTATTGCTGTACTGGAAGATTAGTGGATTGGTTTTTGCTCCTGAATGCCCTTGTAAGAATCATTATGTGGCATAAGTGCATTGCAGAAACATTGCAGTAAGTGGATCGGAGATGTGCTGTAAGTATGTGGAGAAGCTGGCATTATCAGATGCCAAGGTTCTCGAATATTGGGTGCCATGAGCTGTTTGAGTGAGATGTCAAAATAGAGGTCCAAAGAAGCAAGCAGGGAACTGGAGTTGTATAGTACGGATTCTAATTTTCATGTCAGGTATTGTCAATGTCTATTTCATATGGCATCATGGTAGGATAGGAACCTACTAATTAATGCAGCAAGGTTCAGTGTTATTGATGGTGATAGAAAGAAAAAAAATACCCATTAATAGACATCCTTCTGCTCCCTAGTGAGAAATTTGCCCTCATGTCCTGGTTTCTGTTGGAAAATATAACTTGTTGCTCTCGCCATCAAGACATGCCTTGTTGACTTCTCCCAGATTTCTTGACACAAATTATGTCTTTCAGGGCCCTATATAATTCCACCCCAGGTCTTCAGCAGATAAACAGTAAAGGTTTGCTAGATTTCTTTTATTCTTGCATAGAATATGGACATTGCTGGCTGGATCAGTATTTATTGCCCATACCTAAATGCTCAGAGAGCAGTTAAGCGTCAACCACACTGCTGTCCATCTGGACTGGCATTAAGACCACCCCAAGTAAGAATAGCAGACCTCCTTCTGTAAATGGTAGAATGAACCAGGTGAACTTTTACAACAATTTACAGTGACTATATTGGCTGCCATTCCAAATTTTGATTGAATTTAAACTTTACTATATGCCATAATTGGATTTAAGCCCATGTCCCTATAACATAAACCTGGAGTTCTGAGTTGCTGGTTCAGTGAAAGTATCACTAAACCACAGCCGGCTCCATCGTAGCTGAGATACATAATGGTGTCTTGAAGACTGCAGGCTTAACTTAAGAGCAAGTACTCATTACTGTTACACACAGCAAGACTACAACAAAGTGGTGCGCTCCTACCAAGAACTGTCCTTTATATCCTGATGTGGAACTAGTTTTGTGATGTCAATTAACTCTCTCAGGTACTAACAACAACAATTCTGCAGAGAAACACAGAAGTGCCACAATAAGTTTCTTACCTTCAGCCGGGTAAACATATAACAGACTACACACACTTCCCACTTCTTGCTTGCCTACCTTTAGTATCAATTTAAAAGCAACATTTCCTTCTTATGTTGAATTATATTTTGTAACTTGCTTAAGATACTAAAACTGCATTACACCAACCTAAAACCTCTTCTCCCATTTTAACACCTCATGCCTTTAAATTTCTGACCTCACCTCACTTGTTTCATTAGGCATGACAATTTATCTACTTGCCTTAACTGGTTTACTTACCTCTTAATGTTGATAAACAGCACACCAAAGTAAGACCATTGGAAAGCCTACCCAACTTTAAACTTCTCTACCTCAGAAGGTATTGGAGGCAAGTACAATGAATATTTTTAGGTGGAGCTAGATTCATTCTTATTAAGCAAGTAAATCAAAGGGTTTTTAAAAATATATTCACTTGTGGCCAGTATTTTTAGTTGCCCTTAGGAAGGTAGTACTGAACTGCCTTCTTGAACTGCTGCAACGCATGCGCCTCTGCACAACACCATTCAGAGGATTTTGACCCAGCGACAGTGAAAGAACGGCAATATATTTCCAAGTTAGGATAGTGACTGCGCAGGGGGGAGAACTTGCAGTTGTTGGTGTTTTTACGTATCTGCTGTTCTGATCCTTCTGGATGGAAGAGGTCTTGGATTTGGAAGGTGCTGTCTCAGGATTTTTCTGCAGAGTTTTGACAGTTCATCTTGTAGATAGTACACACTGCAGCTACTGAGCATCGATGTGGAGGGAGTGGATGTGGTGCCAATCAAGCGGGCTGCTTTGTCCTAGGTTGTGTTAAGTTCCTTGAGTGTTGTTGCCCTTATCCAGGCCAGTGGGGAGTATTCCATCACAATCTTGATTTGTAGGAGAACGCGAGGACTGTTGAAGGGCTGATGAAGGGCTTATGCTGAAACATCGATTCTCCTGCTTCTCAGATGCTTCCTGAATTGCTGTGCTTTCCAGCACCACACTCTTGACTCCAATCTTGATTTGTGCTTTGCAGTTGGTGGACAGACTTTGGGTTTCAAGAGGTGAGTTACTTGCCACAGTTTTCCTAGTCTTTGACCTGCTCTTGTAGCCTTTCTGTCTATATGATGAGACTAGTTAAGTTTCAGGTAACCCCCCCACAATGTTTTAGTGAGGGATTATCTGGGGGTAAAGGGGAATGTGGAATTCAATGCCCACCCAGAGCAGCGAGGAATCTGTTGAACGACAGAGCAGGAGCAGGGTTGATGGACTCAATAGTCAACTTCCACTTCTCGTTTCCACACCCTTCTGGCCACCGGCAATTCTGGAAGGTTATTCAACTTTTATCGTAAGAGGGATGAGAACTCTTGACTTTTGCCATGACCAGCTTATGAATGTCCCCCTTGGCATCTCTGTGATGCAACAGAGAATTATAAAATGCCATTCTCAACTCATTCATGTTGTTGACAGGCCTCACCACTGACACTTCCAATTTAAATTGGGGCTGTATATTGTGAGAAAATTACTTTATTTTAGCTTTGACAAAGGGTCAGATAGACTCAAAACATCAACTCTTTTCTCTCCTAACAGATGCTGCCAGACCTGCTGAGATTTTCCAGCATTTTCTCTTTTGGTTTCAGATTCCAGCATCCACAGTAATTTACTTTTATCCAGTGTTTAACCCACTGCCACCTCTCTCCCAGGAAATGCCTACCCTGAAGAAGTACTGCTCTTCTCTCCGACAGGATTTCAACACAAATTCCACCCTGCATGCAGTCTCCAGGATTACAGGTACTTGCACGATATACAACATTATTCCAACTTCTGATCTCGCTGCATCCTAAAAGCCACACTCAGGGCCATGCGCCGCCACATGAAAGCACTTGATACTTCTCTCTCACAGCATCGACTTACTTTTAGCTTTGACAAAGGGTCAGTTAGACTCGAAACGTCAGCTCTTTTCTCTCCTAACAGATGCTGCCAGACCTGCTGAGATTTTCCAGCATTTTATCTTTTGGTTTCAGATTCCAGCATCCTCAGTAATTTGCTTTTTCACTTTATTTTTTGTTTTGTGTGTTACAGTATGGATGAAGACAATAACTGTGCTGATTGTTTTATTAAACTATGTTGTAATCTCCTCAGACCAAGTGAAAAATGCTTCCATGAAGTTATTGCAATACAATTTTCAGTGTTCTTGTGGTCTTAAGGAGGTTGGCAATTCCCCTAATTTTGTTTCAATGGCACCATTTCCTCCTGACTGCTGAAAAGATTGATTGTGTGACATGTTATAAGTAGAGCTCGAATGACTTCGCATTGCTCGCTATATAAATAAGAGACTTTCAAAATACTTGATGAAACTGGTTTCCTGATAAGTGACCTGGGACAATTTTGAATTTCTGCCAACTTCCACAGGAAATTATTTGCATGATTTGTGGACAGCAAACTCTGCTGAAATCACTCTTGAGTAAAACTAATTACATTGCCTCTTATGTGTAACAACAACACAATGACAGTAATGCCATCAAATTGTAATGCTCAGTAAATTGAAGTGACTCAGTTACCACAGAATGGCACCCAGTTTCTTGTTAGAACTTTAGTCGAAGTGGATGTCTATGTGTAGTTTATACTATGTTTCTAGCTATTCAATGATGTTTCTGCAACACATAAACAGGAAACACCCCATGAAAATTTGACTCTACCCCTTCTTCCCTGAGCTGTGTACTTATCCTTCTTTTTTAGATTAGATTACTTACAGTGTGGAAACAGGCCCTTCGGCCCAACAAGACCACACTGACTCGCCGAAGCGCAACCACCCATCCCCCTGCCTTTACCCCTTCACCTAACACTACGGGAAATTTAGCATGGCCAATTCACCTAACCTGCACATTTTTGGACTGTGGGAGGAAACCGGAGCAAACACAGACACAAGGAGAATGTGTAAACATTACACACAGTCAGTCACCTGAGTCGGGAATTGAACCCGGGTCACTGGTGCTGTGAGGCAGCAGTGCTAACCACTGTGCCACCGTGCTGCCCACAAGATAACATTGTATATTTATCACCGTGTTCCACTATTGTCACATCTCACCAGAGCAAGTTGTAAAACTGAATTTACTTAATCAACTATTTGTTCATTTGGACCCAATCATTTATCAACAAGTTACCAGACAAGTTTTTTTTTTCTAATTTCATGGGACCTCAAGGAGGGTAAATTAGTTTGGGGGAGTCAAAGACTGTTATGATGCAAATTGTCTTGGAGAAGTTGGGATAAGCTGCCTTCTTGAAATGTTACAGTCCTGTTTAGGTGGAAGCTCTAGAATTTTGATCCCATGTCAATGGAAAAACAATGGTATAGTTCCACATCAGGATTGTGGTAGGGGAACATGGAGTTCGTGATGTTTACATGTATTTGCTCCTCTTGTCCTTTGAGATAGTAAAGATCACAGGTTTGGAAAGTGCTGTTGAAGGAGCCTTGGTGAATTACTGCAGTGCATTGTGTAGATGGTGCATACAGAGACAATTGTGCATCAATTATGAAGGGAATAAAAGTCAAAAATTATGGATGGGGTGCCAATTAAATGGCCCTGAATAGTGTCAATCTTCTTGAGTGTTATGAGATCCACACCCATTCAGACAAGTGTGGAGCATTCCCTCACATTTCTGCCTTGCATATGGTAGACAGAATTTTGGGTGACAAGTGGTGAGTTACTAGCCTAGCCTCCAACCTGCTCTTTAGTTCTATTACTGGTCCAGTTCCATTTCTAGTCAATGTTTACTCTCGGGATATTGCTATGTTTAATTCAGTGATGATAATGTCATTGAATGTGAAGAGACAATGGTTACGTTCTCTTTCTTGTTGGAGATGTCATCACCATGCACTTTTGTGTTGTAAATGCCAGCATGAACAAAGCGGGGTGTTGGTTTAGCTCAGTTGGGTTGACAGTTGGTTTACATAGTAGTTTGATGCCAATCGTGTGGGTTCAACTCCTGTATTAGCTGAGGTTGCCATGGAGGACTCTCCTTCTCAATCCTTCCCCTTGCCTGAGGTATGGTGGCCATCAGGTGAAATCACCATCAATTGTCGCTCTCTAATGAATGGCTTGGAGTAGGTAAAATTATGGTGACACAATTATGAACAAAGAAGGCTTCTTCAACAGGGCACCGTACCATTCCAAAGACCTACAACATCTTTAGATCTCCTTTTTAAATTAAAACAAGTTGTATTTTGGATATCCAGAAGCATAAATTGTATTTTATTTTAAACTGCGCACTTCACAAGATATGCAAAGTACAACCTGTCCCAATTCACATTTCCACTTAACTTCACTCATCCTGGTGAAAAAGATCAGGACTATTACTTCTCTGATGACATTTTGGACAATCTCTCTATTAATATAAAATCTCAGATCATAGTGTCCAACATTATATATGATAAAAGATCATAAGAAATAGGAGTGGAACTAAGGCCATTCGGCCCATTGAATCCACTCCGCCATTCAATCATGGCTGATGGGCATTTCAATGCCAATTACCCGCACTCTCCCCGTATCCCTTAATTCTTTGCGAGATTAAGAATCTATCAATCTCGGCCTTGAAGACATTTAGTGTCCTGGCCTCCACTGCACTCTGTGGCAATGAATTCCACAGGCCCACCACTCTCTGGCTGAAGAAATGTCTCCTCATTTCCATTTTAAATTGACCCTCCCTAATTCTAGCTGAAAATGTGTTGCTGGTTAAAGCGCAGCAGGTCAGGCAGCATCCAAGGAACAGGAAATTCAACGTTTCGGGCAAAAGCTCTTCATCAGGAATGAGGAAAGTGTGTCCAGCAGGCTAAGATAAAAGGTAGGGAGGAGGGACTTGGGGGAGGGGCAATGGAAATGCGATAGGTGGAAGGAGGTCAAGGTGAGGGTGATAGGCCGGAGTGGGGTGGGGGTGGAGAGGTCAGGAAGAAAATTGCAGGTTAGGAAGGCGGTGCTGAGTTCAAGGGAATCGACTGAGACAAGGTGGGGGGAGGGGAAATGAGGAAACTGGAGAAATCTGAGTTCATCCCTTGTGGCTGGAGGATTCCCTGATGGAACCTCCCTAATTCTAAGGCTGTGCCCATGAGTCCTAGTATCCCCGCCTGACGGAAACAATTTCCCATCATCCACCCTTTCTAAGCATGCATTATCTTGTAAGTTTCTATTAGATCTCCCCTCAACCTTCTGAACTCTAATGAATACAATCCCAGGATCCTCAGCTATTCATCGTATTCCAGGAATCTCCGCTGGACACACTCCAGTGCCAGTATGTCCTTCCTGAAGTGTGGGGCCCAAAACTGGACACAGTATTCTATATGGGGCCTAACCAGAGCTTTATAAAGTCTTAGTACCAACTCACTGGTTTTACATTCCAACCCTCTTGAAATAAATGACAATATTACATTTGCTTTCTTAACCACAGACTCAACCTACAAGTCAACCTTTAGAGAATCCTGTACAAGCACGCCCAAATCCCTTTGAACCTTTGGCTTTATGAATTTTCTCACTATTTACAAAATAGTCCATGCTTGTGTTCTTTTTTCCAAAGTGCAAGACCTCACATTTGCTCACATTGAATTTCATCAGCCATTTCTTGGACCATTTTCTTAAACTGTCTAAATTTTTCTGTAGCCACCTCACCTCCTCAGAATTACCTGCCTGTCCACCTAACTTTGTATCATCAGCAAACTTCACCAGAATGCCCCCGGTCTCTTCATCCAGATCATTTATATATAAAGTGAACAGCTGGGACTCTAACACTGAATGCTACGGGACACCACTTGTCACCAGCTGCTATTCCCACTCTCTGCCTTTGGTCAGACAGCCAATCCTCAATCCATGTCAGTAGCTCACCTCAAACACCATGGGCCCTTAGCTTATTCAGCAGCCTCCTGTGAGGCACCTTATCAAAGGGCTTTTGGAAGTCTAGGTAGATAGCATTTCATAATTTGGCAGCAGTTATTGAACAAACCTGAGTGTATCAAGAATTGAACTGACAATCAATTTTAGATTAGCAATAGGGCTCACAATGTGGCTCACGTTACTCACTCAAAAATTATATATATATTCATATGCATTGACCAACATTGTGCAGACTAAAGGAAATTGTTAAGATGTTTTGCATTCTCAAATAAACGCTTGGGGAACACGTTCCATATGCATTGCTCATGGCAGCTGTTAACAAATTTTCTATTCCCTGGTGCATATTTTATAGCAAAACCTCAGCCAATTAGAAATCAGTTGCCTATGAATCTGCATCCTGTTTTCCATGCAGCATAAATTGTTACCTTTGAGGTTTGCTATTCTTGTGACTGTTCAGATGACTGCAAGTTGAAATACATTGACAACATGTCTCTTTTTTTCAGGTTCCCACAGCTTCCATTATCCTCCAATATTCTAAATCCCAGTTCTGATGAAGAATCACTGTATTCAAAACGTTAACATTTTTCTCTCTTCACAGACGCCGGCAGACCTGCTGAGTTCCTCCAGCACTTTCGGTTTTTCTGATATTCAGCATCAACAGTTTTGTTCTAGATTCCAGGTAAAAAATTAGGTCTGCAGATGCTGGAGATCACAGCTGAAAATGTGTTGCTGGTTAAAGCACAGCAGGTTAGGCAGCATCCAAGGAACAGGAAATTCGACGTTGGCTTATGCCCGAAACGTCGAATTTCCTGTTCCTTGGATGCTGCCTAACCTGCTGTGCTTTAACCAGCAACATATTTTCAGCTGTTCTAGATTCCAACCTGCCTAAAACTCGACCAGAATTAATAGGCTCTAAAACTCAGAGAGATAATCCAGACACAGGTACACAATGACAGAGGGCAGGGGTAAATGTCTATGATGTAAAGGCAGCATTCACTGTTTCATCAAGAAGCATAAGCAAGGTTGAAATCAGGGCATGTCAGGGTAAAGTCTCTGTTGAGTGAAGTCATAACTGATGCAAACAGAAGTGCTCTTAAGAAATCAATCATCACATATGTGGGACAAGGATGCAGGTATTTCTCAGGGAAGTAAAACCCAACCATTGTTAGTTGTTTTGTCCACAACTGTTCATCCACAATATCTTTGCCAATGTATTGTTAAGTTGCCAAGAGGTTGGTTTATTTAAGACTCCAGACAAGCTTTGTTCCAAGATTAAGGGGACAATTTTCAATTACAAATGTGGAGCAAGTTTTCAGAGCACTGCTCCTTTATCAGGTAACTGTTTTGCAGGACCATAAGACACAGAATTTATAGCAAAACATTGCATTGTCATGCAACCGAAATGATATACTGAACAAACCTAGATTTGTTTGTCATCTTTTAGAATGGGTTGCACATTTTGGTTCATTAATATGTAAATCCAAGAGCTTCTTTTACAGCACATTCTCAAGATAACTTAAAGTTTTATAAAAATGGTGACAGCTCAGACAATGCATCAAAGGTGTGGGGTTAGAGTCTGTCTATATCCCAGGCTTGGGTCAGACTGGTTCAATTTCCAAAATGGAATTTATAAAATATTGATAATTTAGTAATGGATGTAAGCTTGCTCGTTGAGCTGGAAGGTTTGGTTTCAGATGTTTCATCACCATACTAGGTAACATCATCAGTGAACCTCAGGTGAAGCACTGGTGGTATAGCCCGCTTTTTATTTATGTGTTTAGGTTTCCTTGAGTTGGTGATATCATTTCCTGTGGTGATGTCATTTCTTGTTCTTTTTCTCGGGGATGGCAAATATGATCCAAGTCAATTTGTTTGTTTATAATGTTCTGGTTGGAGTGCCATGCTTTGAGGAATTCTCGCATATGTCTCTGTTTGGCTTGTCCTAGGATGGATGTGTTATCCCAGTTATAGAGTCATAGAGTCATAGAGATATACAGCATGGAAATAGACCCTTCGGTCCAACCCGTCCATGCTGACCAGATATCCCAACCCAATCTAGTCCCACCTGCCAGCACCCAGCCCATATCCCTCCAAATCCTCCAAACCCTCACTATCCATATACCCATCCAAATGCCTCTTAAATGTTGCAATTGTACCAGCCTCCACCACTTCCTCTGGCAGTTCATTCCATACACGTACCATTCTCTGCATGAAAAAGTTGCCCCTTAGGTCTCTTTTATATCTTTCCCCTTTCACCCTAGACCTATGTCCTCTAGTTCTAGACTCCATGACCCCAGGGTAAAGACTGTCTATTTATTCTATCCATGCCACTCATAATTTTGGAAACCTCTATAAGGTTACCCCTCAGCCTCCGATGGTCCAGGGAAAACAGCCCCAGCCTGTTCAGCCTTTCCCTGTAGCTCAAATCCTCCAACCCTGGCAACATTCTTGTAAATCTTTTCTGAACCCTTTCAAGTTTCACAACATCTTTCCAATAGGAAGGAGGCCAGAATTGCTCACAATATTCCAACAGTGGCCTAACCAATGCCTTGTACAGCTGCAATATGATCTCCCAACTCCTGTGCTCAATACTCTGACCAATAAAGGAAAGCATACCAAACACCTTCTTCACTATCCTATCTACCTGTGACCCCACTTTCAAGGAGCTATGAACCTGCACTCCAAGGTCTTTTTGTTCAGCAACACTCCCTAGGACCTTCTCATTAAGTGTATAAGTCCTGCTAAGTTTGTTTTCCCAAAATGCAACACCTCACATTTATCTAAGTTAAACTCTATCTGCCACTCCTCAGTCGAAGTGGTGTCCTTCTTCACCTGAATGTAAAAATACAAGTGAGAGTGCGTCATGTCTTTTTTTGGCTCGTTGATATTCATGTATCCTGGTGGCTAGGTTTGCTGCTTGTTTGTCCAATATAATGTTTGTTACCATTCTTGCAAGGTATTTTGTAAATGACATTAGTTTTGTTTGTTGTCTGTATAGGGTCTTTCAAGTTCACTAGCTACTGTTTTAGTGTGTCGGTGGGTTTGTGGTCTTTACATACAGATGAGGAAAGATACCACTTTGACTGGGACAACATCCCCATTCTAGGACAAGCCAAACAGAGACACACATGAGAATTCCTTCCAAACAAACCTGTTGGACTATAATCTGGTGTTGCATGATTTAACTTTTTCCACCCCAATCCAACATCAGTTCCTCTACAAACTGGGAGCAGACAAGGCTGAAACCAATGCCTGCACAGTCTCCAATTACATGAATGTGAACAAATATGATATTCGTAATTGGCCTAACAGTTTTGTGTCTAGATACAGATTATGGTCACTGTATTCACAAGTATTTTACAATAATATATATTAACATGACAAATGGTCACATAGTACTTTTTCCAAGCTTTTGCTTATATAACTATTATAGTACAATGTATTTAATTCACAGAGTAGACCAGCAGTAAATTAGGTAGGAATAGAAAAATGCAAAACAGAAAAGCAATTACATTAAAGAATGATGACAGCTGAATTGAAGCAGACATGCACTCATGTTGCACAAAAAAAAATCTTTAAGTAGTAATAAACAGTTCAATATTCTTTTTAGGTGATATTTATTGAGGGGAGAATAGTCCTCATACAATATAAGAAATAGCATGGTATCTTTTACTCTCAAATAAATGGGCGTATGAGGCCTCAGTTTAACATTCATAATGCACGTAAAAACAGAAAAGGTCTGGCAGCATCTATGGAGAGAAAAACTGACTCAATGTTTCGAGTCCGAATCAAAACCAGTTCTGAAGAAGAGCCATATCAGACCCAAAGCATTAAATCTGACCTCTCTCCACAGGTACTGGCAGACCTGTTGAAGTTTTCCAGCATTTTCTGCTTCAGCCAATTTTGAGAAGACTTTTAGGTCAGGCTGAGGTTCTGGATGTAAGTTTGGTAGTTGAGCTAGAAGGTTTATTTTCAGATGTTTCATCACCATAATAGGTGACATCATCAGTGAGTCTCAGGTGAAGCTTTTTTGGTGCCTAGTAGAAGATGTTACCTAGTATGGTGTGGAAACGTCTGAAAATGAACCTTACAGGTCAGCGAGCAAACTCACATTCATTTTCTGCTTTTTTAAATTTCGGATTTCTAGGAAATGCAGTATTTGAATACAGTATGCAGCACTCCCTCAGTATTGCACTGAATGTCAACTTAAATTTCCAGACCTGTAGTAATTTTATCTTTCCATTGAAGAACATTTCTGCCACAATCATTAATATTTCTTACCTTTGTTAATAGCTCTTTGTTTTCCCACTGAATAGCACGGAGTTGGGCATCCTTTATTTTGATCTGTTCCAGGATCTGACGATATTTAGAACACAGCTCAGCCACACATGTCTCAGCTTCATTAACTCCAGGTGATTCCAACATTGGCCTCTATGAATCAGAAAATCATATTGGAGGAGTGGCATTAATGAAATGCTTCTTTACAAGAATATTACAAAACAAAGCATGATACCAAGCCACAAGGACACATTAGATCAGGTGTTTGATGTTTGCTTTTAAGAAGAATCTGACAGGAGGAAAGCAAGGGACAAAGAGGTGGAATGAGAAAGTTTAAGAGCATTGCTGGGACCGAGACAATGATCCATAGAACATAGAACAGTACAATACAGGAACTGGCACTTCAGCCCATCATGTCTGTGTTGATCATGATGCCATTGTAAACTAATCCCATCTCCCTGCACATAGTTGTGGTTCTGTTCACTGAGCTGGGAATTTGTGTTGCAGACGTTTCATCCCCTGTCTAGGTGACATCCTCAGTGCTTGGGAGCCTCCTGTGAAGCGCTTCTGTGATGTTTCCTCTGGCATTTATAGTGGTTTTTCTCTGCCGCTTCCAGTTGTCAGTTCTAGCTGTCCGTTGCAGTGGTTGGTGTATTGGGTCCAGGTCAATGTGCTTATTGATTGAATCTGTGGATGAATGCCATGCCTCTAGGAATTCCCTGGCTGTTCTCTGTTTGGCTTTTCCTATAATAGTAGGGTTGTCCCAGTCGAACTCATGTTGCTTGTCATCTGCGTGTGTGGCTACTAAGGATAGCTGATCGTGTTGTTTTGTGGCTAGTTGGTGTTCATGGATGTGGATCGTTAGCTGTCTTCCTGTTTGTCCTATGTAGTGTTTTGTGTTGTCCTTGCATGGGATTTTGTACACTACATTGGTTTTGCTCATGTTGTCCTATGTAGTGGTTTCGTACAGTCCTTGCATGGGATTGCATAGCCACAAAACAACACGCTATCCTTAGTAGCCACACATGCAGATGACAAGCAACATGAGTTCGACTGGGACAACACTACTATTATAGGACAAGTGAAACAGAGAACAGCCAGGGAATTCCTAGAGGCATGGCACTCATCCACAGATTCTATCAACAAACACATCGACCTGGACCCAATATACCGGCCACTGCAACGGACAGCTGGAACTGATAGCCGGAAGCGGCAGAGACAAACCACTATAAATGCCGGAGGAAACATCACAGAAGCGCTTCACAGGAGGCTCCCAAGCACTGAGGATGTCACCTAGACAGGGCATGAAACATCTGCAACACAAATTCCCAGCTCGGCGAACAGAACCACAACAACAAGCACCCAAGCTACAAATCTTCTCACAAACCCTGCACATGGTCTGTAATGCTGTGTTCATGTGTCTGTCTAGATGGCATTGCCATCCATCTGTTTCTATCACCTCCCCTGGCAGCCTGCACTGGGAACCTACCATATTGTGTATAAAAAAAACTTATCTTGCACAACTCCTTTAAATTTTCCCCCTCGCCCTTAAACCTATGCTCTCTCATATAATTAACAAGGGAAAATGTTTCCATCCAGCCATCCTATCCATGCCACCCATAATTTTTTAGAGGTGCTGAAACAGGGTTAAAGTTGGACAATGTTACAGAAGTGGAAATAGGTGATTTCAGCAATGGCATGAATATGACATCAGAAACCCATTTCAAACTCAAATGTGATACCAATATTGCAAACAGACTGAGTTAATCCTGGACAACATATAGCATTATACAACTTGGAAATGACCCTTCGGTCCAACTCGTCCATGCCGGCTAGATATCCTAAACTAATCTAGTCCCATTTGCCAGCATTTGACCCATATCCCTCTGACCCCTTCCTATTCATATACCCATCCAGATGCCTTTTCAATGTTGTAATTGAACCCACCTCCTCTGGCAGTGCATTCCATACACACACCATTCTCTGCATGATGAAGTTGCCCCTCAGGTCCCTCCTAAATATTTCCCCTCTCACTTTAAAACTATGCCTTCTAACTTTAGATTCCCCTACCTTGGGAAAAAGACCTTGACTATTCATCCTAACTATGCCCCTCATGATTTTATTAACCTCTATAAGGTTACCCCTCAGCCTCCAACTCTCCAAGGAAAACAACCCCAGCCTATTCAACTTCTCCCTATAATTCAAATCCTCTAATCCTTGCAATATCCTCGTAAATCTTGACTTTTATTTATAGTTATATTTTTATATTGTGAATATATATCATCAAAATGATGCTGTCTTAGAAGTGGTTACTGGTGAGTGTAAATGAATTCTTTGAGATTATTTCTCAATCATCTGCTTAGTGAGGTGGTCATGGGGAATGTTCTCTGACAATCCATATGCAAATGTTACCTGTTCATACAGAAAATGTGAGATATGTAAAGAGAATGCAGGTCTAAATTACCTTATAGAGTAGTGGAATTAAAACCATTTGCATTTGGGAGAAACTTAAATGAACCAGAGCAAAATAATGTAACTTTTATGAGCTAAAACAAATGAAAAATCAAAGATATTTGCACATAGACCATTACTGTTCCATTACTGTTCTTTGTAAGTGGGTTAACTGTGGAGTAAGGGGTTACTGTTAGTCAATGATACAACTAATAATGTAATTATTGCATAGGCCAAATGCTCTGTGAGAACAGTCTGAGGTGGAGGTTGTGAGAGAAACAATACACTTTTACAATGCAGTAATGTGGACAGTGTTAATAAAGGGGTGGAATTATTTTATCATGCTTATATCCCCATTACTGATGGAGTAGAACAGATAGGTCAACCAACCTGTTCACCATGAAGTGGGCTTAGACAATTCAAGTCTCAGATTAAGGGCTGACCCGAAAATGGTCCAGACCCATACTCCGTAGTCAATACTATCCCAAGACTTTGTCAAAGAAGCAGCAGCACAGATATTTCAATGCTCTAAGCATTATACTGCAGTATTTTACCAGGCTCAATTACATTAAGCTCAGATCTGAATTAAAGATATGATATATATCTTCACATATCATGGAAAATATATTTGGATTAATTAACTTGTCACACGGAATATGAGAATCCAGCACAGCAATTAACCACCAATTTTACTAAAACATTCCTGAACACTTAACTTGTTTCTTGAAGGGAGAATTGCATGTTTCTCTAATTTCCACTCTTTTCACTGTTTTAAAGAGATAAGTTCCAGAGATCCAAGATGGCGGTGATGTAGTAGGTCTGCCATGCTGTGCTCTGCATCATACCCAGGCAGATGGTTCATTTGCCTTCCCTTTTTTAGCTATTATGGCAAAAATCAAAAATCTTAAGTTCCCAGAATTGCTGTGTATTAGTTTTGTTGATCAGGAAAGATGACTAGGGGAAAAAGGTCCACATAGATCACAACAAGCAGGGTACTTCCCTGTAGCAACAAACGTGCCTGCAGATGCAGCATCGGCCTCTGCGGACACTCTGGTCGACTTGAGTAGAGTGGTGCTGGAAAAGCACAGCAGGTCAGGCAGCATCCGAGTAACAGGAGAATTGACGTTTCAGGCAGGAGCCCTTCATCAGAAATCCTGAAACTCCAAGATAAGATCGAATCAGCAATGGAAGAGATCTGGACCAGGCTGGAACCAATCTCGGCCATACTACAAAATCATGAGTAGGAGATCCAGCGTCTTGGGCAGCATGTGGAGCAGGTGGAGCTACAGACCGCAGCTTTAGAAACTATGGCAGAATCCTTGGCAGATCGGGTCCAGGACTTGGACAGGCAGAATCCTGGGCAGATCGCGACCATGAAAGTCGAGGCCATCAGAAGAACATTCGTCTGATTGGGCTGCTGAAACAGGAGGAAGCAAGCCAGCTAGTTAGCTTTATGGAGCAATGGCTCCTGCAGTTCTTGGGGCTGGAGTTTGAGGCAGGTTGGGTATGAATCGAGCAGGCCCTCAGGGTCCCGCCCGGTCCTGGTGTGACTCCAGCTCTATAGAGATAAGCAAATAATGTTGGAGGTTTCCAGAGCACTGGGGAAGGATCCGCAGGCCCTGATATATAAGGGATCAAAAATTATGTTTTTCCAGGACTTTTCTGTGGCTGTGATCCACGAGAGGAAAGCCTTTGATGAGATAATGAAGAGGCTGAGAGACTTGAATATTCAGAACTCTGTAAGATATCTTACCATGTTACATTTCAGCCACGGAGGGTCTGTGTATAAATTTGATTCATCAGGAAAGGCAAAGGACTTCTTGGACACTTGAAAATAGACTGGCTGGTTCGAGTAAATGGACAATAGTGTTTTCTTTGTTTTCTCTATGGTTTACCTTGTTTACCTGTGTTTTTTTCTCTTTTAATATGTAAGGGGCCTTTTGTTATCTTCTTTCTTCCCTC
Organism: Hemiscyllium ocellatum; assembly: GCF_020745735.1. Lineage (NCBI taxonomy): Eukaryota > Metazoa > Chordata > Chondrichthyes > Orectolobiformes > Hemiscylliidae > Hemiscyllium > Hemiscyllium ocellatum. The sequence goes on from NC_083401.1 coordinate 44,957,222, forward strand.
CCATTGTCTTTTTTCTATTATTTCCTTTTCTCTATCTTGGTCTGGGACGGGGTGTGGTTTTGGGGGTTTTCTTTCTTATCAGTACTGACTGAGGTCGAAGTATGGGTGGGATGGGTTGAATGCACACTTCTAATGTTCTTGTTGTGAGATACATATATATTTTTACTTTGTTTTTTGCCTGGGTTTGGGGCGTGGCTTCAGCTGGAAGGAGTCATGGAGGGATTAGTGGGTAGTGTGAATGCCTCCTGTGGGCAAGGGGGCAAGTCTCCTTTTATTTGTTTTATGTGTTGGTTCATTGTAGAAGGTTTTAAAAAGTTTTGCTTTGGTAGTTTTTGTAGTTATATTCTCAAGTTTATACAAATCTTATACTGCTTTCAATCAGCACGTTATGAGTAGGATTCTTCCCCTCGGTCATGGGCTGTCTCGGACAGCTATGGCTAATTGTCCATTTAAATGGTGCGCCTGGAATATTAAGGAGAGTCATTCAATGATTAAAAGAAAGAAGATACTTTGGAGCCTTAGAAATGAAAGGGTTGATGTAGTCATGTTGCAAGAAACACATCAAGGTGATAAGGAACATTTAAATTTACATCAGAGAAGGTTCAGCCAGGTGTTTTTCTCATCCTTTAATTCGAAAGCAGAGGAGAAGCTATACTTATCCAAAAAATTCTCCCATTTCAGCTGTTTGACTAAATTAAGGATGAATATTTGTGGCATGTGATCCTCAAAGCTTTAATACATGGAGAGGAGTATGGGATTTTGAATGTATATTGCCCTTGGCACAACCCCTCAAATGTTTAACAGATGCACTTTCCAGGTTGATAGTCCTTGGAGCACATCATACGATTATAGGGGGAGCCTTTAACCTGCTTTTGGACCCCAAGGTAGACCTCAGGGGTCTCATGGGCATATCCCCGCAATCCAGACAACTGGTGGAACTGTGGAGATGTCTTCACCCTGATGGTAGGGATTTTACCTTCTTCTCTAACCCACACAAGTGCCACACTAGGATTGACACCGGCCTTTTTGGCTTCGGTGCTGTCCTGCAGAATTGGGAACATAGCCATTTCTGACCATGCGGCAGTGTATCTGGAGGTTAAGGCCAGAGGCAATGGGATAATCTTGTGGCATTGGCGCATAGATCTTTTCCTCCTAAAGGACAGTAAGTTTACTGACTATTTTTTGAGGGAATTTAAATTTTTTTTGGATATTAGTTCAGGTACAACCAGTAACCCGTCGGTCTTCAAGAAGATTGCCAAGGAGTTTGATTATTTCTTACTTGGTGACCCAGAAGCATCAGAGGGGAGAGCACCAGCGTATGCTTGAGACCCAGTTGAAGGCAGCCGAGACAGCATACTTTGGCAGGCTGTCTGTGATCAAATTACAGTGGATTACAGCCCTCAGGGCTGCTCTGAACTCTGCGCTCCCCCAAACAGCAAAGAGGGAGATCTCCTTTATGAAACAGAAGTTATTTGAGTATGGTGATAAGCGGGGTCAATACTTGGCGTATCTGGCCAGGGAGAAGTGTGCCCCAAATCTATCACATCCATTAGAGAGTGTGTTGGTACTCTCACTTGTGATTCCAAAAAGATTAATGTGGCATTTAGGTGATTCTATTCTGAGTTGTACCTGTCAGAGGGCTGTGCCGACAGATTAGGAAGATGGAGTCCTTTTTTAAGACCTTGGACATCCCAGGTGTAATTTGGGAAAAGGCATTCCTTTGGAATGTGCCTCTGACCATCCAAGAGATACAGGAGACGGTGAGGAAGCTCCAGAGCGGTAAAGCGCATTGCCAGATCGATTCCAGAGTGAGTTTTATAAGAAGTTAATAAACATGTTGGCTGGGCCAATGTTGGGACATGTACAATTATTCGTACAATCAGTACTGCCTCCCATCCTCTCTGATAGAAGATAATATCTCCCTTTTCTCAAGAGAGGGAAAGCCCCAGAGGAATGTGCTTTGTATCGCTATTAAACATGGATTTCAAAATTTTGTTGAAAATGCTGACATTGAGGTTGGAGAAGGTATCGCCCTCCATTGTAAAGGAGGACCAGACAGGTTTTATTAAGGGTTGCAGGCCATAGAGTCATAGAGTCATCTAACAACATTAAAGAGAGCTGAACATGGTCCAGGTGTGCCAGCAGAGGTCAATTCTGGGCTTGGTAAGTGTTTGACCGGGTGGAACGGCCATACCTCTTTTATGTCCTGGAACGGTTTGGTCTTGTGGGGGTGGGGGGGTGGTGGTCTTCGCCAGGCAGTATTACATAGCGACCCTAAAGCAGCGGTTCTCACTAATGGCATATGGTTTGACAATTTTAGTGGAAAAGGTGAGGTCTGCAGGTGCTGGAGATCAGAGCTGAAAATGTGTTGCTGGTTGAAGTGCAGCAGGTCAGGCAGCATCGAAGGAACAGGAAATTCGACGTTTCGGGCACAAGCCCTTCATCAGGAATGAGGAAAGTGTGTCCAGCAGGCTAAGATAAAAGGTAGGGAGGAGGGACTTGGGGGAGGGGCGATGGAGATGTGATAGGTGGAAGGAGGTCAAGGTGAGGGTGATAGGCCAGAGTGGGGTGGGGTCGGAGAGGTCAGGAAGAAGATTGCAGGTTCGGAGGGCAGTGCTGAGTTCGAGGGAATTGACTGAGACAAGGTGGGGGGAGGGGAAATGAGGAAACTGGAGAAATCTGAGTTCAGGTGTTTGTCAGAGTACCCGATCTTGGGGATGGAATCTGATTCCCTTTCGGGCGGTCACAGGGAGGTTTCCTGCATTTCGGCATTTTTATTGCTCCGGCCTTTGATTCATTATACAAAGCTGATTTTGTGCAGTTGCTAGAGAAGATAAGACAGGACCTCCAGTGTTGGGAAGCTCTTCTGATTTCCTGGTTGGGTAGAATAGGTCTGATTACAATGAAGTTCTTCCTCATTTATTATATCCCATTCGAATGTTCCTTTTGATGCTACCTAGGTGAGCACTATGGAGGCTTAACAGTTGGTTCGGGTCTTTTATGTGGTCTTTTCCTGAAGAAGGGCTTATGCCGAATATTGAATTTCCTGTTCCTTGTACGCTGCCTGACCTGCTGCGCTTTTCCAGCAACAGATTTTCAGCTCTTTTATGTGGCATCACAGGTAACCTTTGATTAAGGTTGACAAATTGCAGCTCCCACAGGGGATGGGAGTGTGGTCTTTCCAGATTTTAAGAAATATCAATTAAGTTCCCTATTATCTTATGTGACTGATTGGGTTGTCAGGACCCAAGGTCAATTTGGCTGAACAATGAGGCTTCCCAGGCAGAATGCCCCCTCATTAATTTGCTGTCGATGGACAAGATGAGGACTGTCATGGAGTGTTTCAGAAATCTGTCCTTAACACGGTTAAAGTGCGGCGAATAATGCGACAAAACATGGGCAATTTAGATAAAACTTTTTTTACTCCCAAAGTAGGAATGCCAGGATTTTGGCAGGGATCGATGGATTCTGGCTTTAGAGGAGTCTCCTGTTTGGGAGACTTATTTGAGGGGGAGGTCATGATGTCTTTTGATCAGTTGAGCCAGAAATATGAACTAATTAGTAGGTATTTCTTTCATTATTTTCAGCTTAAGGACTTTATACAGAAAAAGGCTACATAATTGATAATCTTTTGAAATTGGATGTGGAGAGATGAGTATTTCAGTCCACAGGTACTCTCTTGTTCAGTACCCTCTGCCATTTATTAGGAGGTAGTGTCACAAAGGACATTGAGCAACTGTGCGGGATCTGGACTCAGGAATTGGGGGTGGAGATCTTGTCAGAGGCAGAAGAGGATATAAGGGAAAACATAAGGAAAATGTTGATTTGTAATAGGATGCAGGCTGTGCAACTGAAGGTTCTCCGCAGGGCTTTTTTGGCAGCGGAGTGGCTTGCGAAATTTAAGAAAGGAGCGTCTCCAATGTATCCCAAATGTAAAACAGATATTGGTGCTCTTACTCATTGCTTGTGGTCATGCCACAGCTTTGTAGGTATTGAGTGTTTTGAAAGGGGTCCTAGGAACCGAGGTCAAAGTAGTCCCTCCTCTTGGGTCTGCCGAATCTGCCCTCTTTAGATGTGCATGGGAAGAAACTGTTTAATATTCTCTCATGTTGTGCAAGGAAGAACATTCTGATGAGCTGGATATCAGAGAATTCCCCAGGACTTTCAGGGTGGCGTTGGTTAGTTATGGAGCATATCCCCCAGACTTCCTTACAAGTACGGTGCACCAAAAATGGAACATTTTTATAAACCTGGTGGCCCTTTTTGAACTATACAGATGCAGACTTGTCAGCTATATTGATTAGAGCCTTTGTGTAATCACGAGAGCTGTGTCCATCAGGCAGAAGGCCCCTGAGAGGAAGAATCCCAAATAAATACAGGCATGCCAACTGAGGCTCCCAGTGATGGTGGGGTTGTGCTGAGTATTGTAATTTAATTTAATTTAATTTACCTTGGTTCAATCCAATTTAATTTAGTTTATTTTATTTAACTATATATTGAATTGTAGCTTGTATTTTTTTTTAATCTCTTTTTCTTTTAAACTGTTTTAGAGTAGTTTGTTTACTGTTATTGTTGTTGCATTATAAGATTGTTATACTATTTTGTAGTAATTTTATAATTTTGTAAAATATTCCAAACCTTTCTTCAATAAAAATATATTTTAACAAAAGAGTTAGTTTCCTCTGCTAAAGTAAGAGAATTTCAAGCGAATGTGGAAATTGCTCCTATAATAGTTGTGTCAGGGCCTTCCCATTCCTGTCAGAACTATTGAATGCATGTTGTAACTAACTGAGCAATTTCTAACAAAATATTATTGGAATCATACTGCAATAGCATAAAGAAACTGTGCAAGATAATAACCAATTGTATAATGTGCGGTGGGACGCTACAAACAAAAACTGTATTATTCAGGGGTAAAGCTTTCATCTGGTGATATTGCTGAGTGAGTCATGTTTTCACACCGTCACAGCCTGCAATGTTACAACAGCCCTTTGTCAACCCGAAGTTTTAATGTTATAATTCAACCAGTGACATTGTAGTTCCAACAAAAATGCAAAAATTCCATTAATATAGGGCATCCCAAAATGTGTTACATCCACTCAGTACTTTGAGTCATAGAGTGATACAGACTCTTTGATTGAACCAGTCCATGCCGAACATAATCCCAAAGTAAATAGTCCCATCTGCCTGCGCTTGGCCCATATCCATTCAAATGTTTCTTATTCACGTACTTATCTAAATGTCTTTTACATGTTGTAAGTACCCGCATCTACCACTTCATCTGGAAGTTCATTCCAAACATGAACAACTCTGTGTAAAAAAAACTGTTCCTCATGTCTTTTGAAAATATTTCACCTCTCACCTTCAAAATATACCCTTTATTTTGAAATCCCCTATCCTAGGGAAAAGACACTTGCCTATACTGTTATGGACTAGGCTAGATCTCCTCAAAACATATCAAGAAAGTAGCCTGGACCCTAACTTTGCGAGTTGTTTTAAGCAGGTGTTAAGTGGATAGGCCAGGAGAGATGCAGCTGGCCCAGCCACTTAGTTTTAAACCAAACAGAATTTATTTGCAAGATTATAAAATGAAACACAAAACACCAGAGAACAGAATACAGAATAACTTAACCTATCTGAAAACGCAACAGATTATCCTAACTTAATGATTCTGTTCCAAGTACTCGCAACAATTCCACATTAACACCCCTTTACAAAAAAAAAGATCATCAAAGATTTTCACAGGAGAGATGTCAGACAGAGGGAGAATCATCATGGAACTGCTTCTATGAGTCCAGAGAGAGGGAGGATCAGCATGGACCTTGTTTCTTTGGGTCCAGCAGCTTCATAACTGACTGCCTGCTAAAACCAAACCAAACCAAACCAGAGAAAAGCTGAGCTGGGAGAACTGGCCCCTCCCCTTTCAATGTACAAGTGTTTTTTTAAAACTTGAAAGCCTGTTCCTGAGGCAGTATCTGTTAGCTATAATCAAACGGGCCCTAAAACCCTTCGGGAGTCTTTGTGCTTACAACCTCTGTGAGAAAAAAAATACAAGGACAACATAACCTTGATAAAGGAACAACATCATCACAATGCCTCTCATTATTTCATAAATCTCATTAAGGTCACCTCTCAACCTCCTACGCTCCAGTGAAAAATGTCCCAGTCTATCCAGCCTCGCCTTATAACTCAAGCCTTCCATTCCCAGCAACATTCTGATTAATCTCTTCTGAACCCTCTCCGGCTTAATAGTATCCTTCCTATAACAGGGTGACCAGAAATTGACAGAGTACTCCAGAAGAAGCCTCACCAATGTCCTGTACAACCTCAACTTAAAATCTCAATTCTATATTCAAACGTCTGAGCTATGGAAGCAAGGATGCTAAACCCTATCTTTATGTGTGGCAAACTTCAAAGAATTATGTACCTGAACCCTTTTGAAGTGTAGTTACAGTCATGTCCAATAAATAGCAATAAGATAATAACTGGGTAATCTCTATTTGTAATATTGCTTGAGAGATCATATCTGTGGGCATCTCAATATTTGCACCATGGGATCATTTGCCTCTATCTGAGAAGGCTTTGTCCCATCTAAAGACAGTACATCTAACTGAAGTACTGAGCAAAATCCTCCAGATTCCAAACCCACTTCCCATCCTATTGATGATACAACAATTATTATACATCAGTTGTATTTGATTGGTTGGGAGCACTTTGAGAGATTCTTATGTTGCAAAAGGCTAAGTGGACATTCTTCCTTTCATTCTTTGAAAGAATTTGGTGTTGTGACAATGTAGAGTATTCTACTCAACCAAAGTATACACAGTTTTTCAAACACAGCTTATTAACTAGTGATGAGGCTCAATGATATTGGTTAATCCTTTTTTCCTCCTAACCCAGCTTCAATATTATCAAAGTGAGGTACAACAGAGTAGATGTGGACAATGATAACCTGCATGGTGCCACCCTGACTGAAAGTTCTCAACTCTAGTGATCCAAGTATGGAACTTCAGAGACTATCTCCCTCTTTTTAAAGTACATTAGCAGTGGGAGTATTTCAATGAAGGGTGAAAATCAGTGGAGAATTATTAGCCAGGGTTTCTACCTCTGTTGCCATTATCTATTCATTCATGGGATATGGGCATCACTGGCTAGGTCAGCATTTATTGCCTATCCCTAATTACCCACACTGCTGTGGGTCTGGACTCATGCGTAACCATTTAATAAGACCATGACCAATCACTTTGAGGGACTCAGCTCCACTTACTTGCCTGTTTACCTTAACCCTTAATTCCTTTCCTGTTCAAAAATGTATCTATCTGTGCCTTTAAAACGTTCACCGAGGTAGCCTCAACTGCCTCATTGGGCAAGGAATTCCACAGATTCACAATCCTTTGGGAGAAGAAGGTCCTTCTCAACTCAGTCCTAAATCTAGTGTCCCTTGTTTTAAGGCTGTATCCCCTAGTTCTAGTTCTACCTGCCACTGAATACAACCTGCCCATTTCTATCTTATCTATACCCTTTATAACTCTATGTTTCTGCAAGCAAGAGTGAAGAGGTCCCAGAGACTGAGAGACCAGTGGGTGACCTGTGAGGAACATGGGAGTGACAGCAGTAAGTTAAAAGGAGCACTGAGTGGAGAGATGTCCCAGATGCAGACAGATCAGTAATAAAGCTGTTTAAAGAAAAATCAATTTATGATCTCCCAGGAGCTGCAGTTTAAGGAAGTCCATGCAGAGAGGGAATGGGGACCAATAGAGAGAAGAAGGGGAACAGCTAGAGGTTATGATCCATGTTGTGACTGATGGCATTGGAAGAAAGAGAAATCAGATCCTGCAAGCAGACTTTAGGAAGTCAGGAAGGGTATTGAAAAGCAGAACGTCAGATGAGGTAATGACCGATGTGATGCAACATTGAGTATAACTATCGAAGGATAGAGCAGATGAATGTGTGGCTGGACCATTGAGGGCTTTAAATTCCTCAGACATTTGGAATCATTTCTGGGGAAGGTGTGTCCTGTATGAATCGGATGGGTTACTTTTTAACAGGAACAGGGCCAACATCTTTGTGGGGAGTTTACTATTGATGTGGGGGCAAGATTAAACTAGATTGCCTGAAAGATAAAGCTACTAACAGTTCTGATGAAAAGTCACCAGACACAAAATGTTAACTCTGCTTTCTTCTCGCAGACCTGCTGAGTGTCTAGCAATTTCTGTTTTTGGGTTAGATCTTCAGCATTTGCAGTTTTGTTCGTTTTGTTTTAGTGAATTCTTATTTAGTATACTATCAAGACAACAGATTATACTATGAATAGTAGAACCCTAAAAAATGCTGAAGATCAAAGAGATCTTGGTGAGCACACCACAGATTTCAGAAGGTAACAATGCTAGCAGAAAAAGTGGTTGAGAAGACATATGGGGTATTTTCATTTATTTTCTGAGACATAGAACACAACAGCAAGGAAATCACACTGGGACTGTATAAAATGTTGGTTGGGCCACAACTGGATACTTCATACAGTTCTGGTCATCCTATTATAGGAAGGAAATGATTGCATTAGTTTGGTGAGGAAGTGAATTGTCAAGATACTGACCCTAGAGGATCTGAGCTGTGAGAAAAGATTTTTCATTAGTAAAGGGGTCAATAACCAAATGGCAGAGAATTAAGTGAAGAGGAAAAATGCCATGAGGAGAGTTGAGGACAAATTTTTCACTCAGAGGGTGGTGGAGCTCTGGAACTCACTGCCTGCAAGGTTCATTCTGTCAAAAACTCTCGTACATTTTAGCAACATTTAGATATTCTCTTGTGTTGCCATAGTCTCCAGGGCTATGGGGTAAGAGCTAGAAAATTGGATGAGTGTAATGAGATAATTATTGACTGGCATGGACACAATGGGCTGAATAGCTTCCTTCTGTGAGACAACTTATAAAAGTCCATTCAAATAAGTAAGTAATTGCTAGAAAGGGATCAGATATCACAATTTCTACCTTCACTGCATTGATTATGATGGATGCTGCTTTGACTCGTGTTTTACTGGCACTCACTATTTACTAGGTCTGAGGGAAGGGGGTTTGGTTGTTTAAAAAGGAGGCATGCTCCTCTGGATGCAGAGTTTGAATTTCACGGCTGCACACCAGGGTGACAGTGTGCACCGAAGTGGCGCACATCTATTCTTATAGCAACTGTTTTCCCCCAAATGGTGGAATATTCCCTGGCATGAGTGGAATCACTCTGGGAGAACGCCAACATAATTTGTGAATTGTTTTTGGTCAGGTGAGTGCAAGGTCAGTCTCACCAATCCAATGTCAGCCATTTTAGCAAAACGTGGAATCCTGATTCTAATAACACGTCGCTAATGGTTTACGGTTGACAGTGCGTACTCTTGAGATTCTCACAAAGTATTAGTAAAATCAGCAAATATAAAGAAAATACAAAGAGTACCTTCAACTCTTGAGCTTGTTGATTGTCAGCCACTTCACCTTCATTTCCAAATAGCTGTTGTCGCATATTCTGTAATGTAATTCGCATCTAAATAGAAAGGGAGAAAGATAAAAGTCTGGATAACTGACACCCCTGACTCATCCTGCTCACAGACTGAGGTCCTGATTTCTCTGAGAGCCTTTGCCTTGACCAAATCCAAGGCTTTCCCTTAATCAATATTTTAATTAAAATTAACAACCTTCTTGTGTGAAGTGTCATTTTCTAATGTAAGAGTACTGTACTATGCATGGAATAGTACATTATTTTGCAGTTATTTTTAAATTAGTTATTTGTAAACACAGCAAGCTCTGGACAATATCCATGTTTGCGTTGAGAAGTGGTAGGTTACACTTGCACCACACATACCGTCGTAGAGTCATAGAGATGAACAGCACAGAAACAGGCCTATCAGTCCAATTTGCCCATGCTGACCAAATATCCTAAATTAATCTAGTGTCATTTGCTAGCATTTGGCCCATTTCCCTCTAAAAACTTCCTATTTTTACACCCATCCTGATGCCTTTTACCTGTAAATGTTGTAATTGTACCAGCCTCCACCACTTCCTCCAGCAGCTCATTTCATACACAGACCAACCTGTATGAAAACATTGCCCCTTAGGTCCCTTTTAAATCTTTCACCTCTCATCTTAAACCTATGGCTTCTACTTTTGGATTCCCCTCCCTTGTCGATGTCCACACAAATGCCAATGACAATCTTTAACAACAGAAAATCTAATCACTACCCCTCGACATTGAATGGTGTTTCCATCAATGAATCACTCAGTAGGAACATCCTGAGGGTTACCATTGACCAGAAACTCAGCTGGACTAACCACGTTAATACATTGGCTACAAAGAGCAAGTCAGACGCTTAGGAATACTGCAGAGAGTAACTCAACTGCTGACACCCCAATGCTTATCCATTGTCAACAAAGTACAAACCAGGAATATGATGGAATACTCCCCACTTGTCTGGATGAGTACAGCCCCAACAACACTCAAGACGCTTGACACACCATCCAGAACAAAGCAGTCCACTTGATTGGCACCACATCTTGAAGCATCCATTCCTTCCACCACCAATGTTCATTAGGAACGGTGTGTATCATCTATAAGATGCACTGCAAAAATTCACCAAGGGTCCTTAGACCTTTCACCTTCCAAACCCATGACCACTTCCATCTAGAAGGGCAACGGCAGTATATACATGGAAATACATCTGCAAGTACTCCTCCAAGCTGCTCACTATCCTGACTTGAAAATATATCACTGTTCCTTCAATCTCACTCGGTCAGAAATCCTGGAATTCCCCCGCTAATAGCATTATAAGCCTGCCTACAGCAAATGGACTGCAATAGCTCAAGAAGGCAGCTCACCACCACCTTCTCAAGGGCAACTAAAGATGGGGAATAAATGTTGGCCCAGCCAGTGATTTCCACAGCCCATGAGCGAACTTCTAAAAAACTTTATTTTTATATTGGCCTTTACTTTCAAGACAATAAATTCTAATTGCTAAAAGTGAATATACATAAGGTTATTCAAATTTCAATTGTTGCCTGGTCAATAAATGTTGCTAATTGGAACAAACGTGTCTGTTTATTACTGCAGTGGAGAAATACTCAGCAACGTAGTATTGTTTTATATCTGTCCCTAGAAATTGAAACATTCATGCTCATTATTTTGGGTGAAAATCTGGCTGACTCAGTTTGCCCAGGGAAACACCACATTCCAAATCTTTTAGGACACAGGCCAAAATGTTGTATTATGTTCATTGCCTGTGAAAATTATAGAATCATGACAGCAAGAGGCCAGATGATCCATCATGTCTCTGCTGGCCCTCTGAAGGAGAAATTACTCTAGTGCCACAGTCTGTAATCTTGACTTTTCTTCTCAACTAATAATCTAATTTCATTTTGCATGCCTCAATTGTTCATGCCTGTACCATGCTGTACCATGCCTGTACCATGCTGTACCATGCCTGTACCATGCTGTACCATGCATGGTCATACATTGCAGTAAGATTTTTCCCTTGCCCCTTGGATGATCCACCCTCGACCTCAGTTCAACCTCAAATCTCCAATGATCCCAATCTAATCTTCCTCTTTACTGGTACCCTAGTACACTATCTGTTAGATGCCATCTAAAATCCTGGGATGCCAGTCATGCCTGATGGAAATACAGCACCAATTTTGCACAATCTTACACCTAGTTTTCAGGCAGACATTGTTGACATTACATGAATTAACCACATGAAACATCACAGGAGTCACACATAGTGCTTTAACTGATAATAAGAATAGGTTATTCAGCAAGTCATTGCAAAGTGCATTATGACTAATCAAGATTATTATTTCACCTTTTTAACGTATTCTGTCTCTTCCTTAATTTGTTTCATGGCAGAACCATAATAGAGTTGTTTCCCTTCTGATCCTTGGCTGTTGTTTTCCACCACTCTACTCTCCGTGCAATACATTTTAGTGCAATAAAAACGTAACCTTTTTAGGTGACAAAGAAAGGAAAAATTTGATTAGACGACTCTTTAATTAGTTTTATTTTGTCATAAGTCTGAATTGTATCTTCAATAACATTAACTCTGCATTTTGTCCACAGATGCTGAGTTTCTCCATTTATTTCTATTCTTGAATTGTACTTGTATTTGTTTAGATTAATATGTATTATCTCCTCAGACAGACAAAGCTCAATTTAGATTCTTTATGTTGCAATGCTGAAAACTCTTGTAGCCTACATAAATAATCTCCACTTACCTGGATGTTTGAAGCCGTAATGACAAAACTGGACACCATCCAGGTCAAACAGCTCACTGGGTTGGCACTCAATCTACCATTTTAATCTTTTGCTCCTTTCAACGCTGGTTACATTGGCTGTAGTGTGTACCAACAATAAGATGCACTGTTGCAAATTACCAAGAATTATTTGATAGCATCTTTCAAAACTTTATCTAGAAGATTGGCTCATTGGCAGGAGACACAAGATGGTGATAGAAGTTGTTCTTGTGACTGGAGTCTGGTATTCAGTGGCATACAACAAGGTCAGTGCTGGGTCCATTCTTGTTCAAGATATGTATAATATATACATAAATGATATGAATGAGAGTTACAGGGGTTATGATAAGCAAGTTTGCCCATGATACTATGATTGGCCAAGTGGTTGGCATTGAGGAAGAAGGGCTGAGTTTACAGGAGGATATATACTGATTAGTAATATGGGCAAATCAATGGCATATTAAATTTAACCTTGATGAATGTGGGGTGTGCACTTTGAAACAACTAAGGGAATACTTAATGAATGATAGGACACTAGGAAACTCAGAGGAACAAAGGAATCTTAAAGTCCACAAATTCCTGAAGCTGACAGGACATGTTAATAATGTAGTTAAGAAGGCATTGTCTTTATCAGTCGAGGCATAGATGATAAGAGCAGAGAGGTTATGTTGGAGCTGTCCAGGACTTTGGTTAGAACACAGCTGGAGTACTGTGGTCACCCAAACTATAGGAAAGATGTGATTGCACTGAAGGGGGTACAGAGGTGATTCACTGGGATATTGTTTGGTTTGGAGCACGTCTGCTTTGAAGCAAGCCTGGATTAGTTTGGGTTGTTTTCTTTGGAATAGAGAAGGTTGAGAGGAACCTGATAGAGGTGTATAAAGTTATGAGGGGTATATACAGAATGGATAACAAGCAGCTGTTGCCCTTAGTTGAAGTGTCAATTTAAGAGGGTATAATTTTAAAATGGAAGGTAGAAGGTTTAGAAGAGATTTGAGGAAAATACATTTCACCCAGAGAATTGTGGGGGTCTGGAATCCTCCTATCTAGGAGGATTGTTGAGACATGAAACTTCATAACTTTTTATAAAATACTTGAATGGACACTTGAAGCATCAAAATATTCAAGGCTATGGACCAAGTGTTAGAAATTGGGACTACTGTACATTTAGTGTAGATTTAATGGTACTTACTCAATGGGCCAAAGGGCCTGTTTTTACTTTATGGTTCTATTACTCTGAGAACAAGTGTAGCAGACACAAAGGAGCACTGTCACCCACTTGCTCAACTCCAAGTCATACGCCATTCTGATTTGGAACAATATCTACAATCCTAGAGACATAGTAAGATACAGAATTGAAGCAGTAATGTTCCTTTCTGCACTTCAAGCCTGCCCTGCCATTCATTTTGCTCTTGGCTCATCATCCAACTCAGTACAACATCCTTGTTTTCTCCCCATACCCTTTGATCGCTTTAGCACTAAGAATTATTTAAAATCTAAATCATCACTGAGTCTAAATCTTATACCTGCACTGCAGTGTTGGTAACCTCACCACAGGGACATTTAAAAAAAATCTATTCATGGAGAGGAGGCATTGCTGGCTGGACCAGCATCTATTGCCTGTCCCTAGTTGCCCTCAAGAATGTGGTAGTGAGCTGCCTTTTTGAAATGCTGAAGCATATCCTAAGAATGAATAAAAATTGTAAAGCATATCATCTTTTCTTAATTGAAGATCTAATTACATACTGCAGATCTGGAAACTAAGACCAAGTTGCACTATGTCATTGGTGGGAATTTGTTAAGCACAGATAACCTGGTAAGGTGGATATTGACACAACACTCCCTGATCTTCAACAAAAACAAAATATTATTTACATCAGAAATCTTAATAAACCACAGAGGCCTGGCAGCATCCATGGTGAGAAAAGCAGAGTTAACATTTCAGTTCCAATATGTTGTTTCTTGGTAACTGAAAAGTTGGAAAAATTATGGGTTTTAAGCACTAAGGAAAGTCAGGGAGGAATTATTGGAGCATAAGGTAAAGTTAGAGAAAAGTCAGGGAGAGATTAAAGGTAACAAAGAACAAAAGGCAAAGGGAGTGGATATGGTTGTAGAGAAGAAAGGACCAATGTAGGTGTGAAACTGGTATGGCAAAGTAAAAAGAAATACCTTTTGTGAATACTGGTAATGCTAGAGAGAGTGTAATTAGATGTGTGAATATTGATATACAAAAAATTAATGCATATGTAAGTAATTGTCTTAATACATAATTTTAAAATATCAATGTATTGAGAAAGGAATTTCATAGAGTCTCCAAATTAGAGTATAAAGATCAAATATCTTTGGGCAGCATGGTGGTTCAGTGGTTAGCACTGCTACCTCACAGCACCAGGGACCCAGGTTTGATTCCAGCCTTGGTTGACTGTCTGTGTGGAGTTTGCACATTCTCCCCATGTCTGCATGGATTTCCTCCCACAGACCAACGCTGTGCAGATCAGGTGAATTGGCCATGCTAAATTGCCCATAGTGTTAGGTGCATTAGTCAGAAGGAAGTGTGTTACTCTTCAGAGGGTCAGTGTGGATTTGTTGGGCTGAAAGGCCTGTTTCCACACCGTAGGGAATCTAATCTCAAAAATACCATTTTTAAAAATTGTAAGACTTCAGAATAAGCAAAACAAGATTGAAAGGCATGTTGTTTTATAATACAGCATAATCTGCAAGCTGGCAATATAATAGTTTGCCTGCATTTGGTAACTTGACAGCCCTCCATGTGTTACTTTTGCAGATGAACTATATCTTCCAAGCCATTGCATTGTGACTGACAGCACATCAATTCACAACGGAGCAGAATAAGTATGAATTAACAGAACACATTGCTACCCTAGTACAATATAACACAAAAGGTGCTATGCTGCATTTGTATTGTGTGTCAGTGAAACCAGACCTTGAATTATATATTTAATTTTGGTAAGAAAGCCAAAAATAGGAATGGTACTTTGCCTTCCGAGGTGGTCGATGATACTAAAGTTCGTCTTTTTTCCATAAAGGAAAATAACTGCCTATAATCTCGTGAATCCTGGATATCTAAAGATATACTGGATTGGATGAAGAGAAAAAGGGAGGCTTCTGACAGAGATTGAAGGCTGAAAACAGCAGAAGCACTGGAGCAGTAATGCTTATGCAAGGGAATTCATTATAAGGAAATTAGGACAGCAAAAAGAAGGCATGAAAGGATAAATGACAGATAAAGTAAAGAAAATTCCAGTTATCCAAAAATAAGTTAAATGTAAAAGAATAACAATGAAAAGAACTGAGCCCATTAAGGACCACAGTGGTAATATATGCATGGAGTTGGAGGACGCAAGTAGGGTTCTGAATGAACACTTTGCATCAGAGTTCACTTGTGTGAGGAATGAGATGGTTATAGAAATCAGGAGAAGGCCAGTGCTGCAATTAAATTAAAGAAATCAGCATAGACAGAGAAGAGATTCTGAGTGGTCTGGTAGGCTAAGAAGTGGGTAATTCGCCAGGAGCGGATGAATGTATCCCAGACTGGTGAGTAAGATAAGGCAGGAAATTGCAGTGGCTCTGGAAAAAATGTCCAATTTCTCTCTAGCCTCTGGAGAGGTGTCAGAGGACAGGAAGACAGCAAATGTGGTCTGATTATTCAGGAAGGTAACAATGAATAAACGATGAAACTAAAGGTAGGTCAGTCTAACCACAGTGGCGGGGAAACAATTAGAAGCAATTTTGATGAGCAGAATTAATCTGCACTTGGAGAGTTGGGGATTGGTCAAGAGCAGTCAACATGACTTTGTTTAGGGATGTGACGGACAATACCAAACCCCTTCAAAACACATTAGGAAGTTAATCTAGACCCTAACTTTTTCTTATTTAAAAGGTAAGTAAGGTGCTATGTTCTGGATGCAATTTGATTGGTTAAACTATCAGATTTGAAACAAAACACACTTTATTCATACACTATGATTAAAATGCAAAACAAAATTAAAAGAAAAGAATTGGTTTAATTGTAACTATGTCAAAATGCTTAACTACACACACACATAAACACACATATATATAGATAAACTACTAATAATGAACTGTTTCAACATAGTAAAATCCCATTAACACACCCTTGACAAAAGCAAAGTCAGTAAAATAGATCGTCTCATATGCAATTCTAGCAGGTGGATGAGAATCCCAGCCTTCTCACTGTAACAGAGAGAGGAATAGAAGCTTCCATATTTCACTTCAAAACCCCAACTGCTACTGAAGGCTGCTTCTATTGTTCCAACTTTTAAAAAAAAAACCAAGACTTCACAAGCTGTTTACTTTATTAACTTTGGAGCAGACTGCTCATAACCTATGTCTGAATCTTTCTTCATAAAGAATAACAGGACAAAATACATCTCTTAAAGTCACATTATCCTCACAGGGAAGTCATTTCTGACAAATTTGATTAAATTTTTTGAAGAGATGGCCAGGCATGCAGTTGAGGTGAATTTATTGAATGTAGTCTATGTGAACTTCAATGAAGCTTTTGGTAAGATTCAGCATGGGAGATTGACAAGTGAAGAGAAGAGCTCATGGCAAATTCGGTCCAGATTAGCTGAGGAGGAGGAAGCAGAGGCTGATGGTTGAAGGGTGTTTTTGTGACTGGAAGCCTGTGTCCAATTGGGTTCTACAGAATTAGTGTTGGGGCCCTTGCTGTTTTTGATTTAAATAAATTATTTAGATTTGAATGCAGGAAGATTGTTCAGTAAGTTTATTGATGATACAAAAATTGGTAAGATGATAAGTACTGAGGTGGATAGCTTTAGATTACAGGAGGATTTAGACAGGTTGATCAGATGGGCTGATCAGTGATGAATGGAATTCAGTCTGGATAAGTGTGAAGTGATGCACTTGGGCAGAACAAGCAAGGCAAGGGATACATGATGAACAGTAGGACCTTGAGAATCAGCGATAATCAGAGGGACCCTGGTGTGCACAATTCACCAGTCTGTTCAGACATGTCAATGAAGTGTTTAAAAAGGCATGGTGGATAATTATCTTTGTTAGTCAATGCACAGAGCTGAAGAGCAAGGAGGTATGCTGTTAATATATAAATCGTTGGTTAGGCATCAGCTAGAGTATTGTGTGCAGTTCTGGAAACCAAATCACAGCAGGGATGTGACTGCAGTGGAAAGGATGCAGAGGAGATTTATTAGGACTTTCTCTGGAGAGTTTTAATTATAAAAAGAGATTGGACAGACTGGGGTAGTTTTCCTTGGAGCAGAGGAGACTGAGGGAGCACGTGGTTGAGATGAATAAAATTATGAGGGGGATAAATAGAATAGACAGGAAACTTTTACCCTTGAAAAGGGATCAATGGCCAGGAGTCATAGGTTTAGGATAAGGGGTAGTAAGATTAGAAGAGATATGAGGAAAGGGTCTTTCACACAGAGGGTGATGAGAATCTGGAACTCACTGGCTGTAAGGGTAATCAAGCAGAAATTCTCATAAAATTTAAGAAGTATTCAGATTTACATGTGTGATGTCAAGACAAGGATAGAGACAAGGTCCTGGAAAATTATATTAAAATAATTAAATTCTTGACCAGCACAGACTTGATGGCCCAAAGGACCTTTTTCTGTGCTATGGACTCTCTGAAACTATTACTTTTATTGGATATAATAAGCCTACAATTGATTACCATGGCTTCTCCCCTTCTTTAGCAACTTTCCAAGTCACAGTATGAAATTCATGTCTATTCTCAGCAAACATGGGACTGGCAGGCCATATTAGCTAAATGCCCAGATATCTAATCAACATCCCCAGACAGGTCCAAAGATTGCTCCTGGGTTGTGATAAGGGCAGCAGGTAGAAGATCTGGGAGACATTTCATTGTAGTTTTGGTTGGTGGGTAAATGGGATAGCAACAGAATATCACCCTGAGCCACCCACATAAGATGCTCTTTTACAGCCATGATGTTTAGAGCCACAAATATTAAATACTGTAAGGTAAACCTATGTCAGATTATGCTAATTTACTCAAATTAGGATACAGATTAAATCAGAATAAAGGCACATTTTAGACATGGTAAGGAAAAAAGCTTCTGTATAAAGTTTGTGCAATTCTATACATGTATTTGATTCACAATATTACTCTTTTGTTTCCTGCCATAAGGAAGCTGATTCCTCTGTTCTTAAATCAAAACTAGTGCAGCTAAGTGCTGAGCACCGACGTGTACCTAACTTCCTGATCTTACTTCAGTGGAAGGCCTGTAGTTAAAAAGCAGTTCAGCAAGAGTTGTGATCCTACCTGATCCTAGCCTGTTCTGGTTTCCATTGCCTCACCTGAGACAAAGGATTCAGGCGTGTACCTAATTGAGACATTATTTTGTATACTCTAACAAAATACACAGCTCAACATATGCTACAGTGCAAACAGAATTCAACTTGACTCTTTGGATTGGAATTTTAACTGAAAGGCAGACCAAATGCAAAGTTAGAATTCAATGATTGAGGTAAGCATACCCAGTTACCCCATCTCCAATGGTTCAGTTTGCAGATATTATGAGGGCAGACTCTTTGTACATTCCAATCTAGAAATTTCTGATTAAAAAATCAGACTGTTCTATAAAAGGAATGAATACTACATTTTTAAATCTTTCATCTTAACCAGAAATCACAAATCAGGCTCCTTAGGTATCCTTAAATAATTTAAATATGTGCAATTATTGTTAACTTTTGTACATAAAAAAAATAAAAAGAACATCTCACTCACCTTTCTGAAATGAAATGAAACTAGATATGTCTGTAATTCAGCACCTGGCAACTGAGGCATTCCTGACAACAACCTTTGTAGGCTGATTATCCAAATCTCGACATGGTCACATTTACCCCTGCATTTAGTCAATATATTTCACAGTTAAAGATCTATAGAGACCCATTAGTTCCTGTCCATACTGCAGAGCCTGTCACTGAAACTCAAGCTGTACATTTCTACTTCCTTATTGGCACGTTGCCACGAATGACAACATTACGTGAAGGTAGACTGTCATAGTGTCAGGTGCATAACAGAATAGTAAACTCATAAACAGACACTTTCTGCTGTAGTTGATTTTAATAGAAAGAATTGCACTATCACAGATAAATATCTCTGCGTCTGCAATGGGGCTGCCTTGGTAATACAGCATTGAAGGTCATGCTTGAAGACATTCCTGGTAGTTTAACGCATGTATTCTAGCTAGTATTAGCATAACAGCATGTGATGTTTGACATCACATGCACACTCAGCACACAGTCTCCCCATCGATCAAAAATAAAAATGGCCACTAAAATTAAGGTATATACAAACAAAGGAGAAGACTAAATCCTTTATGCCATTTGTATTTAACTTTATGTTCACATGGCAACAGTTGCAGGGGGTTCTGCACTTTCTGGGCCAGCTGTTTTATTAAGAGTTTATCTTAAAGTTACATCATTGACTCCGCCTCTTTCTGCAAACAATTTTATTGTAGCTCTGCTGCTACTACAGAATAAAGATACAAGCATGTCTTTACTACATTAATATTGTACTAACAAGATAATTCATTTGGACAGGACTCAATGTTTTGGACCAATGATAACATATCAGGAAAATGAAATTAAAATCCGACCTGATCAGGTACAATGATTAATCTCTGAAACCCACCCGATTGCCTGACATGATTTAGAAGTAATGAAAGAAACCAGCTGTGACTGTAACATGTTACTACATTAATAAATCTCAAAGAGGCAATTATCCAGCTACTTATAATTGTATTGATGATAATGAAGTTAATAGCACAGCCCCAGCAATTATTAAAGTTTTCCTATTGACATCATCAATAGTGCTCAATCCAAATACCAAGAGTGCTCACTCCCTCCAAATCTATCATTCATTTGTGGCTTGCCTCAGATTGAGCAGCTCAGATTGGCTGTCTACCTAACCCGTGAGTCAAGAACTCCAACTCTGTTTCCCACATCTGGGAAAATCACCTGGAAGTGGGACATAGGGACTTGGGAACACCTGAGAGACAAGGGTTTGAAGGAGTGCAGTGCTGACCAAATAAATTTCTTCCCACTTTCCTGATTCCTGAGCTGAAAAACTGGTCTCAACAGCACCAGGAAAACTTGGCTCCAACCGAACATGCCATTTTTTTCCTAGCTCTAAGTTAAGTAATTTTTATTAAAAAGGGATTAATCTGTTTGTTGATAGCTGCTGGCTGACCCACTAGCTCCTAAAGACTTGGAATTAGTTGGCTTGATGCTCACAAATTGATTTAAGTTGCCTAACCAAACACTGGACGAATGTATTTATAAATTTAAGGGCTTAACACCTTTTAAGATCTTCCACCTGGGAATCCTGAGAATGATTTTCGGAGTACAGGATATCATCATCAGAACATTCGTAACAAACCTAAGAATTTGAATTCGGAGTAGGGCATTCTTCCCCTCCTGCTTGCTCTGCCATTTGATAAGATCATGGATCACCTGACCATGGCCTCTACTTTCCTATCTACTTCCTATAGCCCTTTCCTCCCTGGTCAATTAAAACAAATAATTTGTCAATTCAACATTAAAAATACTCAAAGACCCTGCCTCCACTACTCTCTGGGGAAGAAAGTCTCCACATGACCCCTGAGAGAAAGAAAATCTCCTCATTTCAATCATAAATGGAGTTAATTAATTCCTAAAATGCAATCCTAGTTCTAGTCTCTCACCCAAGAGTAAACATCCCTCAGGATAAGACCACTCAGGATACTCTTATGCTTCTAAACTCCAATGATACCGGCCCAACTTGTCTAACCTTTAGTTTTCTCAAGATAATTTAAGTACTTATCTTGAGAAATTAGGTTCCTTGCTTTCTATATGGAAAATATTTCGAAGACCTAGTTTCTATCCTACTATTTACTTCAGTTGCTCATCTGATTCCCTTGCAAATGTTATGACAAACCTGCATTTAATAGTCAGTGCAACTTCTAGGTTTTGTGATTAGCAGCTGCAGGAGGTACTTTAATTTCCTCTGTGTGATTGTTAAGTGACTCACTTGACCAGAGTTCCAGTCACATCCCTGAAATCCATTCAGACCTTGCTGACAGTCCGATACTGTGATAGTCCTGTTGAATGTGCTCATTGTCGCTTTCGATTGCTGTCTTGGTGGGGATCTCCTGATTAGTTAAGATGACTGCAATGATGGCTCCCCTCTCCATATGGTGTTTTCATGGTATCAAAATATGTTACATATCATTTTTACAGATGAATAGCCAAGGGAAAATTCACAATGATAGAAAAGAAAAGCATGTGCATGCATGTTTTTCATCTTACCAATGCAGAAAGGTTAAAGAACATGTGCTGAAAAATGTGTTGCTGGAAAAGCGCAACAGGTCAGGCAGCATCAAAGGAGCAGGAGAATCGATGTTTCGGGCATAAGCCCTTCTTCAGCCCTTCTCCTGCTCCTTTGATGCTGCCTGACCTACTGCGCTTTTCCAGCAACACATTTTCAGCTCTGATCTCCAGCATCTACAGTCCTCACTTTCTCCTAAAGAACATGTGGTGATGATGTGAATATGCATATAGGGATCACATGCCTTCTGACGCTATCTTTAATTTTTTTGTATTTACTAAGCTAAAATGTAATTAGCCAAATCTAGATTCCCAATTAGTCATGTGTGACTCAAGACATATATATTGGACAAGATCAAATTGTGGCATTGCAATTATCTACACGATACTCATGTTGAGTGATTAGAGGTTCATAGTTCAGAAGAAAAAAACAACGGCTCCAAGGAGCTGATTGTAATCTTTTAAAGGATGAAAACTTGCAATATGACTGGACAGAGGAATAGAGTTGCCACAATTTTATCTTTCTGTTTCTTCAGATAGAGATGGAGAAGTAATGAGCACTATCTCCTTCAGCCTCCATAATTACATGTCCTCTGCAATTACTCTGCATGTGCCCTAGGTGGCTCTAAACCAGATCATATAAGAAGACAGTGTCTGTCACTGCTCCCTCAGGGAGCCTTGATGTATTCCATATACTATCACATGCAGGTTGTAACCTGAAGCTGTGGATAGTAATAATGGAGACTCCATGTTTCTCTCTATTACATCGATAATTTGCCATCTCTTTTAGACTTAACCACCTGCAACATTTTGTTCCCTTATAGGTTCCAGACATCACTGGCTGGACCAGAATTTACTGTCCATCCCTGCTCACCCTTGGAAAAAAGCCAAGTGGTTTGCTAGGTCATTTCAGAACGCAAATAGAAGTCAGTGATGTTGCTCTGATCATTGTAAGTCTTCTAATTACACATTTTTTAAAAATTGAATTCACAGTGGGATGCAAACTCAGGTCTTTGGGATTGATATTAATACGGGTCTCTGGATTAATGGTCTATTGTCTAGTATGACTATTTGGAGCATTTGCAAATTATCACGCAACCTGTTTGTGCTGCACACTGAAAGTACGTTCCTTGATGATCACATCCTGGGATGAGGCACAAACCTGCAGCTTCAGACTCAGAAACAGGGAATTAGCTAATCTGCCCCAAGATCCCATGTGTACATGTACATCCTTTGGGGTACATCTTCGCTCCCTAGTTCACATGGCAGAAGTCTGAAATCGAAATAGAATATGGTGGTCAATTCTCAGCAACTAGAGTTGCCACTGTGAAGACAGAATTAACATTTTAAGTGAATGGCCTTGCATCAGACTTCAAATGTCACCAGTCTGATATGTTGGGCTGAAATTTATTCCTTCGGTTGTGGGGGTTGGGGTGGAGTTGCGGGGTAATGACAGGCTGGAAAGCTGAAAAGCCCCTGCTTCTGCAGTTTGAGGGATCTGTGGCCCCATTTTATGGAGTCAGGCATGACAGGTTGCATTAGGGGCTGATATCCCTTTAAAGAATGGCCACCAGAGTTGAGACCATTTAGACAACTGGCAGCTCAGCAGAGCCACCACCAATAATGATAGCATTGTATCTGGGAGCAGAAATACCACCGAATACCCCATCTCCCAGCAAGTAGAGTCTTGGATCTGGGACTAGTCAGGTTGGTCTTGAGAAGATCTTGAGGGCTGGGGCATTGGTGAGGGTAGTTAACCATTCAGCACCATTGCTTCAGGGGTAATTAAAGGATGCACGACAAGGTGAATTGTCCACCTTTCCCCATGCCCAGCAGCCTGCATCCTTATACCCCTGTCAATGGCAAAACAACAGGACCATTAGGAAAATGACCTTAATTGCCATTTATAGGGTACATTTGGCCCTGGAGTGGGATGGCCAACACCCACCTTCTCTACGACTTTAAATGACATGGCAGCAGGAAGACAAAAGGCACTGGACCCCCACTTTTCCTCAAAAGATTATGGGCATCTTCCTCCCTGCACCCATCCTGCCGTGAGAGGACTGATAGAATCTGGCCCGTTGACTCTGTTGAATTAAACATTTCCTTGAAGAAGGTTCCAGCTCAGGTTAATGATTTGCATTGCCATAAACATGATTTTGACCTAAAATGGGTCTACTTCTGTGATTACGTATGGCTCAGTCGAAACATGTTTTTTTAAAAGTTAATAAACACATCTTTTTTTTTAAATCAAAGGAATTGCTATTCTTAACTGTTATTGCTATTGTTTATGTTACAGGGTGAACGCCAAGACTTTGGAGAGGGTGCAGAGAAGATTTGTCAGACTGGTACCGGACGTGAGACATCAGGGATGTGTTTGGAAAAGGACTGGAAAATTTGAGATTGTTTTCTTTAGTGGAGAGAAGGTTAAAGAAGGATAAAGTAAAAAAAAATCCCAGTGCCAGAATGTGCAGTAAGGAGAGGACACAAATTGACAAAGAAACCAGCAGCAAGTTGGGGGTAAGGAGAAAATTGTATCACATCGTTACAATCTGAAAGATATTTCATGAAGTGTAGTGAAAGAACTTCAGAAGTAACTTTCAAAAGGGAATTTGAAATTGATAAACATTTCAGGACTATGGGAGTGATTAATGGAATAGGACAAAGATTTTCCAAAGGACAGGCACGAAATAGTGCACCGACTTGCCTCGTGCTGTATGGTGTTGATGTGTGAAGTTGTGCCTATCTGAATGAAGAAACAATGTAGAGTTCTTCCTGCTTGTCTGATTGGAAGTTCTGATTTTCACAGCAAACAATCAAATTATCAGCTCCAAACAGACAGTGACCATTCTATCTGCTGGAATGACAATGCTCTTTAAACAAGATTACCTCATTGAAATAATAACTTTACAAAACCAGATTGCAAGTCTCAACTGGATGGATAGAGCAATATTGCCTGAAGCCTGTTGTGCAATCCGATAGAATGCTGGCAGTGTTCTCAATGTGATTGTTTGTTCTGACCCATAGTCAGCTGTTACTACCAGGGTGCTGGGGATGTGCTGGTGTGCAGGAAAGGCCTCAGAGGTCATAGAGTCGTAGAGAAGATTGCACGGAAACAGGCCCTTCCATTCATCTCGTCCATGCTGAACAGATATCCCAACCTATTCTAGTCCCATTTGCCAGCACTTGGCCCATATCCCTCTAAACCCTTCTTATTCATATACGCACTCAGATGCCTTTTAAATGCTGCAATTGTACCAGCCTTCACCACTTGCTGTGGCAGCTCATTCTATACACGCGCCACCCTCTGTGTTAAAATATTGCCCCTTAGGTCCCTTTTATATCTTTCCCCTCTCACCCTCAGTGCCCTCCAGTTCTGCACTCCCCGACGCAGGGAAAAGACTTTGCTTATTTACCCTATCCATGCCCCTCATAATTTTATAAACCTCTATATGGTCACCCCTCAACCTCTGATGATCCAGGAAAAACAGCCCCAGCCTATTCAGCCTCTTCCTATAGCTCAAATCCTCCAACCCTGACAACATCCTTGTAAAACTTTTCTGAACCATTTCAAGATTCACAACACCCTTCCAATACAATATTCCAAAAGCTTTCAGCCACATCTTTCATCTTCCTATACTCTAGTGACAACACAAAGGAAAAGGTTGACCCTGACAGAGTGGCACATTCCAAGATCTGAAGCTTGGGATAGCTGCTGCCACAGAGCAGTGGGGGAAAGACCACCATCGAAGGTCTTTCTGTCAAATGATAACAAAGGCCTCTTCAATTTCAAAACCTCCTTTTCCCTAATGGGCATGTCAATAAATTCCTTTTGTGATTAGAAAATGCCTTTTCTTTGTTCTTGCTCATGAATTCAAGCTCAAATGAGGAATGTCTAAATCTACTGCTTTTTTTTCCATACAAAGTCCATATAGAACTGTTTTGGACCTTTGTACAGTAGCTATGGATAATTTATGAATATGGCATGTTTTATTAATAAATAAGAGAAGATATCCCATCAGCACTTAGTGAAATAAAAATTATTGGATCGTATATTAACAGAAATAACAACGCAATGTATTTAATAGGGAGATAACAATGCATAGTCTTTTTAAAAATACAAATAGTGATTGACTTGCATTTTCTTTTGTTTTACTTCTAACTCTTCCTGTTACTTATTTCAATAGTCATCATTCAGTTCACCAATTCCAATTCCTTAGTATTGATGTCATCATCAAAGTAACTAACTGGAAGTTAAAAATCCCACAACACCAGGCTATAGTCCAACAGGTTTATTTCGAAGCACTAGCTTTCAGAGCATTGTTCCTTCATCAGGTGGTTGTAGTGCAGCATCATAAGACACAGAACTTATGGCAAAAGATTTCAGTGTCATGCAGCTGAAATGATTAACCTAGACTAAGTCTTTCACCTTTTAGAATGGGTTTGCTCGTTTCGGTTCTTTAATATATAAATCCCAGAACTTCGTTTAAGTCACATTCTCAAGATAACTTCAGGTTTTCTAACAAAAGGTTCAATTTCAGCTGAGACAATGCATTAAAGGTATAAGGTTAAAGGCACACAGTCTGTCTCTTGAGTCACACTGGTTCTATTTCTAAAGCGAGATTTATAGACTGGATTGACTGTAGGCCATGCATTTTTGAGCAAAATAGAATGCATCTGTAAATACAATTCTGCAGACACAAATTCACCTCAGAAGTTTATATGTGTGCGTGTGCAGGAGAGACAGAGTGAGTGTGTATGTGAGTGTGTGCGAGCACATGTGAGACAGTGTGTGTAAGCGTGTATGTAGCTGAAAATGTGTTGCTGGAAATGCGCAGCAGGTCAGGCAGCATCCAAGGAGCAAGAGAATCGACGTTTCGGGCATAAGGATTCCTGAAGAAGGGCTTATGCCCGAAACGTCGAATTCTCCTGTTCCTTGGATGCTGCCTGACCTGCTGCGCATTTCCAGCAACACATTTTCAGCTCTGATCTCCAGCATCGGCAGTCCTCACTTTCTCCTCTAAGCGTGTATGTAACCTTGGTAAAGTATGTGAGTGTGATGGGGTATAAACCTGTGAAAGGGTATGTGCATAGGTGTGGGTATGGGGGTGTATGTGTGTGTGTGTGTGTGTATGAGAGACAGCTTGTGTATGAGGAAGGGTCTGTGTTAGTGTGTGAGTATGTAAGAGAGAGAGAGTTTGTGTGTGTGTGCATGTGTGCGCATGTGTGTGTGAGAGTGTGCAGTGCAGTGGGGTCTCCTGTAGTGAGACATGCACGCAAGGTCTCGGTTGACCTTGGGTTCATGTCACACTACAGGTGGCCCCACTGCACTATACATATACACACACACACACACACACACACACACACACACACACACACACACACACACACACACACACACACACACACACACACACACACCCCTACATACTCACACACTAACACAGGCCATCTCTCCTATACAAGGTCTCTGTCATATGCACATACATACACCCCATACTCACACCCATGCACGCACCCTCTCACAGGCTTATACACCATTACACTCACACACATACTTTACCAGGTTTACACACACGCATACACCACACTCTCTCACATGTACTCACACCCACACGTGTATGCTCACAGACACACACTCAATTTATCTCTCCTGTACACACACAAATAGATTTTTGGGGTGAATCTGCATTGGCAGAATTATATTTTGTTTTGCTCAAAAAATGCATAACCCACAGTCAACCATATAAGATTCTGTAAATCCCACTTTAGAAATAGAACCAGTCTGATTCAAGATGGGAACACAAACAAACCTTACACCTTTAATGTATTGCCTGAGCTGAGATGACACATTTTGTTGGAAAACCTGAAATTATCTTGAAGAATGTGACTTAAAAGGAGTTACATATTAATGAACTGAAACTAGCAAAACCATTCTAAAAGAAGAAAGACTTAATCTAGGTTTATCATTTCAGTTGTATGACACTGTAACCTTTTACCATAAACTCTGTGTCTTATGATCCTGTTACACAGCTACCTGATGAAGGAGTAGCACTCGGAAAGCTAGTGCTTCCAAATTAACCTGGTGTTGTGTGATTTTTAACTTTGTTCACCCCAGTCCAACATTGGCTTCTCCAAATCATAACTGGAAGTTGACACTGGAACAGACTATATGGAAACAAAATTGTCAGGGCATAGCTTCTAAACAAGTTTATTCTCAATCATCTTATTTGATTTGATTTTATTATTGTCAAATCAATCAAAATACAGTGAAAAGTATTGCATGCTATCCAGGCAAATCGTAGCATTTAATAGCATGATTAGATTCCCTACAGTATGGAAACAGGCTCTTCGGCCCAACCAGTCCACACCGACCCTCCAAAGAGTAACCCACCTAGACCCATTTCCCTCTGACTAATGCACCTAACATTATGGGTAATTTAGAATGGGAGAGTTCTTTGATGATGTTGGCTGCTTTCCTGAGGCAGCAGGAAGTGTAGAAGGAATCAATGGTTTGGGTGATGGACTGGGCTGAGTTCACAACTCTCTGTAATTTCTTGCGGTCTTAAGCAGAGCAGTTGCCATACCAAGCTGTGATGCACCTGAATGGGATGCTATCCATGGTGTATTGATAACAATTGGTAAGAGCAATTGTGGACATATCGAATTCCCTTAACCTTCTGAGGAAGTAGAGACATTGTGTGTCTTCTTGACTGTAGCATCGACATGGGTGGACCCAAATATTCAGGCTTATAAATACAATAATTAATTGCAAATAATTAGTCACTAGAATTATTAACATCTTTAAATGAAATTATTCAAAATAATTACAGAAGTGAATGCAAGCATGACAGGATTCTAAAAATAAAAGTGAACCATAGTGTATCAACATAAAAACCAAAAGAACTACAGAAGCTGCAAATCAGAAACCATACAGAAGTTGATGGAAAAACCCAACAGGTCTGGTAGCACCTGTGAAGAGAGATCAGAGTTAATTTTTCAGCTTCAGTAACCCTTCCTCAGAACTGAAGGTGGCTC
This sequence comes from Hemiscyllium ocellatum, assembly GCF_020745735.1. NCBI lineage: Eukaryota > Metazoa > Chordata > Chondrichthyes > Orectolobiformes > Hemiscylliidae > Hemiscyllium > Hemiscyllium ocellatum. Next base: position 44,985,880 of record NC_083401.1, read on the forward strand.
GGAAAATGTCAGTTATATGCAGAAATTAGGATGGGGGGAGCATGTAAGTAGTAAACTATAGGTGGGGATAGAGCCCAAAGAGGGAGAAGAACAGTTGGAATGACAAAGGACTGGAGAATGATCTGGCTAGGAGAGTGAATCACTGTTAAAGGAGATTGTTGTTGGCTAACAATAGATAATGTGTAATGGCAAACTATGTGATACCAAGGCCTGGTGTGTGTGGTAGGGGACGAGGACATGGGAGAATTCAGGCCGTAAAATTATTGAACTCGATTTTGAGTCCAGAGGGCTGCTGGGTTGAAAATGAAATGTTGTTTCCAGCTGTGCAAGGCTTCGCTGGAACAATGCAGCAAGGCTGAGACAGAGATGTTGGCCATGGAACAGCTTAAACACACCACCCTGTGCAAGTTGGAAAACAATGCTTCATTTTTTACTTGGAGTCCCTGCATAATTTCAGACTCAATATCTAATTCAATCATTTTAGGGTCTGAATTTTGGAAAGGCTAATCAGGGCAGGACTTATACAAATGATAAGATCCTGGGGCTGAACAAAGAGACCTTGGAGCGCAGATTCATAGTTCCTTGAAAGTAGAGTCACAGTTAGATAGGATAGTGAAGAAGGCATTCCTTTATTGGTGAGCTGAAAATGTGTTGCTGGAAAAGTGCAGCAGGTCAGGCAGCATCCAAGGAACAGGAAATTCAACGTTTCGGGCATAAGCCCTTCATCAGGAATGAGGAAAGTGTGTCCAGCAGGCTAAGATAAAAGGTAGGGGGGAGGGACTTGGGGGAGGAGCGATGTAGATGTAATAGGTGGAAGGAGGTCAAGGTGAGGGTGATAGGCCGGAGTGGGGTGGGGGCGGAGAGGTCAGGAAGAAGATTGCAGGTTAGGAGGACGGTGCTGAGTTCGAGGGAATCGACTGAGACAAGGTGGGGGGAGAGGAAATGAAACTGGAGAAATCTGAGTTCATCCCTTGTGGTTGGAGGGTTCCCAAGCGGAAGATGAGGCGCTCTTGCTCCAACCGTCGTGTTGTTATGTTCTGGCGATGGAGGAGTCCAAGGACCTGCATGTCCTTGGTGGAGTGGGAGGGGGAGTTAAAGTGTTGAGCCACGGGGTGGTTGGGTTGGTTGGTCCGGGCATCCCAGAGGTGTTCCCTGAAGCGTTCCGCAAGTAGGTGGCCCATCTCCCCACTATAGAGGAGGCCACATCAGGTGCAGCGGATGCAATAGATGATGTGTGTGGAAGTGCAGGTGAATTTGTGACGGATATGGAAAGATCCCTTGGGGCCTTGGAGAGAAGTAAGGGAGGAGGTGTGGCGCAAGTTTTGCATTTCTTGCGGTTGCAGGGGAAGGTGCTGGGAGTGAAAGTTGGGTTGGTGGGGGGTGTGGACCTGACAAGAGAGTCACGGAGGGAGTGGTCTTTTCGGAACGCTGATAGGGGAGGGGAGGGGAGGGAAATATATCCCTGGTGGTGGGGTCCGTTTGGAGTTGGCGGAAATGACAGCGGATGATACGCTGTATACGGAGGTTGGTGGGGTGGTAGGTGAGAACCAGTGGGGTTCTGTCTTGGTGGCGGTTGGAGGAGCGGGGCTCAAGGGTGGAGGAGCGGGAAGTGGAGGAGATGCGGTGGAGGGCATCATCGATCACGTCTGGGGGGAATCTGCGTTCCTTGAAGAAGGAGGCCATCTGGGCTGTACGGTTTTGGAACTGGTCCTCCTGGGAGCAGATGCGGCGGAGACGAAGGAATTGGGAATATGGGATGACGTTTTTACAGGGGGCAGGGTGGGAGGAGGTGTAGTCTAGGTAGCTGTGGGAGTCAGTCGGTGTATAGTAGATGTCTGTGTTGATTCGGTCGCCCGAAATAGAAATGGAAAGGTCTAGGAAGGGGAGGGAGGAGTCTGGGACGGTCCAGGTGAATTTGAGGTCGGGGTGGAAGGTGTTGGTAAAGTGGATGAACTGTTCAACCTCCTCGTGGGAGCACGAGGCAGCGTCGATACAGTCATCGATGTAGTGGAGGAAAAAGTTGGGGGGGGGTGCCAGTGTAGTTGCGGAAGATGGACTGTTCCACATATCCTACGAAGAGACAGGCATAGCTGGGCCACATGCGGGTGCCCATGGCAACTCCTTTGGTTTGGAGGAAGTGGGAGGATTGGAAAGAGAAGTTGTTCAGGGTGAGGACCAGTTCAGTCAGTCGAAGGAGGGTGTCGGTGGATGGGTACTGGTTGGTACGGCGGGAAAGGAAGAAGCAGAGGGCTTTGAGTCCTTCGTGATGGGGGATGGAGGTGTACAGGGACTGGATGTCCATCATGAAGATAAGGCGTTGGGGACCGGGGAAGCGAAAATCATGGAGGAGGTGGAGGGCGTGGGTGGTGTCCCGAACGTAGGTGGGAAGTTCTTGGACTAAGGGGGACAGAACTGTGTCGAGGTATGCGGAGATGAGTTTGGTGGGGCAGGAGCAGGCTGAGACAATGGGTCGGCCGGGGCAGTCAGGTTTGTGGATTTTGGGCAGGAGGTAGAAATGGGTGGTGCGGGGTTGTGAGACTATGAGGTTGGAGGCGGTGGATGGGAGATCTCCTGAGGTGATGAGGTTATGGATGGTCTGGGAGATGATGGTTTGGTGGTGGGAGGTGGAGTCGTGGTCAAGGGGGCAGTAGGAGGTGTCTGAGAGCTGGTGTTTGGCCTCAGCGGTATAAAGGTCGGTGCACCAAACTACTACCGCGCCTCCCTTGTCTGCTGGTTTGATAGTGAGGTTGGGGTTGGAGCGGAGGGCTGCACATTCCGAGGGTGAGAGGTTGGAGTGGGTAAGAGGGATGGACAGGTTGAGTCGGTTAATGTCGCGGCGGCAGTTGGCTATAAAGAGATCGAGGGCGGGTAAGAGGGCAGCACGGGGTGTCCAGGTGGATGGAGTGTGTTGGAGGCGGAAGAAGGGGTCGTCAGAGGGTGGGCAAGAGTCTTGGTTGAAAAAGTAGGCACGGAGGCGAAGGTGGCGGAAGAATTGTTCAATGTCTCGCCGCGTGTTGAACTCATTAATCCGAGGGCGTAGGGAAATGAAGGTGAGGCTTCTGCTGAGGACTGATCTTTCATCCTCAGAGAGGGGGAGGTCTGGAGGGATGCTGAAAACACGGCAGGGCTGGGAGCTAGGACCTGCTGTGGGACCTGGAGCTAGGGACTTCCCTCGAACTCAGCACCGCCCTCCTAACCTGCAATCTTCTTCCTGACCTCTCCGCCCCACCCCACTCCGACCTATCACCCTCACCTTGACCTCCTTCCACCTATCACATCTCCATCGCCCCTCCCCCAAGTCGCTCCTCCCTACCTTTTATCTTAGCCTGCTGGACACACTTTCCTCATTCCTGATGAAGGGCTTATGCCCGAAACGTCGAATTTCCTGTTCCTTGGATGCTGCCTGACCTGCTGCACTTTTCCAGCAACACATTTTCAGCTCTGATCTCCAGCATCTGCAGACCTCACTTTTTCCTCATTCCTTTATTGGTCCAAACATTGAATGTAGAAGTTGGGAGGTCATGTTGCAACTGTAGAGGATATTGGTTAGGCCATTTTTAGAATATTGTGTGCAATTCTGGTCTCCTTCCTATCAGAAGGATGTTGCGAAATTTGAAATAGTTCAGAAAAGATTTACAAGGATGTTGCCAGGGTAGGAGGGTTTGAGCTATAGGGAGAGACTGAATAGGCTGTAGCTGTTTTCCTCGGAGCACTGAAGGCTGAGGGGTGACCTTATAGAGATTTAAAAGATCATGAGGGACATGAATAGGGTGAATAGACAAGGTTTTGTGGAAATCCAGAACTAGAGGGCATAGGTTTAGGATGAGGGAGGAAAACTATAAAGGGGACCTAAGGGGCAACATTTTTATACAAAGGGTGGTGCATGTATGGAATGAGCTGCCAGAGGAAGTGGTGGAGTCTGGTACAATTACAACATTTAAAAGGCATCTGGATGGATATATGAATAGGAAGGATTAGAGAGATATGGGCCAACTGCTGGCAAATTGAACTAGATTAATTTAGAATATCTGGTTGGCATGGATGAGTTGGATCAAAGAGTCTATTTCCATGCTGTTCATCTCTATGACTCTATGACTCTGTATCCCAGCCCCCAACTCCACACACCAAGCCTTGTTATCACATAGTCTGCCATTACACACTACCCATTGTTAGCCACTAACAGTCTTCATTAACAGCGATTAGCCCTCCCAGCCAGATCATTATCCACTCCTATATCTGTCCAAATGTTCTTCTCTCTCTTTGGGTTTATACCTACCTATCGTTTATTCCTGACCTCCTCCTCACATATAACCTACATCTTCCTAGCTACTGTTAGTTCCAAGGAAGGGTCACCGGACCTGCAACGTTAACTCTGATTTCTCTTCACAGATGCTACTCCTAGACCTGTGGAGCTCTTACAGCCATTTCTGTTTTTGTATTTCAAGATAAAACTCCTTCACTGTGTTCATATATGATTATATTGTTTAGAAAGGAAATTGAAATAGTTTCATTGCGCATTGTATGCAATGTAGAAACAAGCTATTTGGTGTAATACATTGCTCATGAGTCTCCTCCGCCTACTCTTCATCTAACTCATCAATATATCCATCAATTCTATTTGCCATCGTGAGTTTATCTTTGCGTTTCATTATGTATCCATACCAGTTACTTGCCACCTGACATTAATGGTAGAAGGTTTTCTTTCAGACTGGAGGCCTGTGACCAGTGGTGTTTCGAATGTTGTTTTTTTAAATAAATTATTTGGATTGGAATATGGGTAATGTAGTTTGTAAGTTTGTGGGTGACACCAAAATTGGTAATATAGTGGACTGTGAAAAAGTGGACAATGGGATCTTGATCAATTGGGCCAAAGGGTTGAGGAGTGGCTGACATAGTTTCATTTATATAAACGTGGGGTGATGCATTTTGGTAAAACAAATCAGGATAGGACATTCACAGTTAATGTTAGGGCCCTGGGGGATGTTGTTGGACAGAGGGACCTAAGGGTTCATGTACATAGTGCCTTGAAAGTGTCATTATGGGTAGACAGAAGAAGGCATTTGGCATGCTTGCCTTCATTAATCAAAGCACTGAGCTGGATTTGGAACATCATTTGGCGGCTCTGACATGGTGAGGCCACCTTTGGAGTACTGCATACAGTTTTAGTCACCCTGCTATTGGAAGGATATTATTGAATTGGAAAGAGTGGGAAAAGTTTTATAAGGATGCTATTGGGTGTACAGGGATTGGCTTATAAGGCTAGATATCTGGAGACCTTGAATAATTACTTTGCTTCAGTATTTACAGTAGAAAAGGAGGATAGTTTGTCAAATATCCCGAGGAAAACAATAGTGGATAGGAAACAGGGACTGAACAATGTTAATTATTCCTGATGAAGGGCTTATGCTCGAAACGTCGAATTCTCTATTCCTGAGATGCTGCCTGGCCTGCTGTGCTTTGACCAGCAACACATTTGCAGCTGTGATCTCCAGCATCTGCAGACCTCATTTTTTACTCGAAGATAGTAAATAAATGATCAGTAATAAATCTATGGAACCTGATGGTTTCCATCTGAAGCTATTAAAGGAAGAAATGGAGCAACTTGTAGATACCCTTACTATAACAGACAGGGAGATAAATTATTTCCACTGTTGGGGATTCAAGAACTAAGGGCACATTCAGAGAATTAGGAGCAGACCAATCAGAAGAGATCCAAGGAAGCACTTTGACACATAAAGGGTGGTAGATGTTTGCAACTCTCTACACTACACAACAGTGAATGCTGGATTAATTGTTAATTTTATATCTGAGACTGTTAACTTTTCGATAAGCAAATATATTAAGGGATATGGGCCAAAGGCATATATATAAATGGAGTTAGGCCACAGATTAGTCATGATCTCATTGAATGATGGAATAGGTTTGAAGGGCTGAATGGCCTAATCCTGTTGTGCTGTTCCTATATTTATTTCCCAAGGAACATGGTCCACCCTGTTCTTCCTATCAAAATTAGTTTGTGCATTGTGGTTTTATTATTTTTCTTGAGTTTATAGGTAATAAACTTGTTCATTCTTTCACTCAAAAATGTTTTAATTATACTTAATCATAAGGAGATTAATCTGCTAATTATACATCCATGCACAAATGTTTTTGATGGGCAAAGAGAGAGAAAGCAACATAGATTGAGAACAGCAAAGTTAGTGAAAGCTCTGTCACCATCTATTAAAAATAATAATAGTAATTTTTATATTAAGAATATTAATAAAAGGGTGCCATGGTGGCTCAGTGGTTAGCACTGCTGCCTCACAGCACCAGGGACCCTAGTTCAATTCCATTCTTGGACAACTGTCTGTGTGGATTTCGCATATTCTCGCCATGACTGTGTAGGTTCCCTCCCACAGTCCAAAGATGTATGGATTGGTCATGTTAAATGGCCCATAGCATCTTGGGATGTGCAGACTTGATGGATTAGCCATGGGAAATACAGGGTTACAAGGATAGGATGAGGGGGTGGATCTGAGTGGGATCCTCTTCAGATGGTCGGTGTGAACTTGATGGGCTGAATAATCTGTTTCCACACTGTAGGGATTCTGTGACGAATTTGCTGCAGTTCTCTTTTGTGTTAAGTACACCTAGTATGGCTGTTGTGAGCAAATGTGGAAATCATACTTCTGATTCTGAAGTCCCAATTCTTGATGTAAATAACGAACAACACTGTTCCCAACATGGCTCTTGTTAAACACACTTCCTACTAGTTGCCCAGTTGAGTTTGTATCTTTAATCTGTATCTTCTACTTTACTGCATTCAGTTTGCAGCTGGATTGCTATCCATCAGAGCTTTCTATATTGTAACTAATATTGCAAACATTATTTTTCAAAGCATTTATATTGCTATGCACAGCAATTCCTTTCTGTGCTTGGGGGTCAGTCACAAAATTGAATGTAATTTATCTGCAAATATCCTCTCTTTGTTTTTCTACTCATTAAGTTTGGCACTTTTATTACAACCAGATGAGGAGGGGTAAACAGCTTCCCTCTTTTTAACTTCTTCATGGCTGGTTGCAACAATTAAAAAAAACTTTCTAAGCATGCAGCTATCACACCAATTAATTGGAAGGTCTGCCCGAGCAAAAGAAAGAGAAATGTTATTAGTTATAAACCCAAGAAAAATATTAAAAGTGCAACAGCAAACACATGCAGAAACCCAGATAATAATCCCAAGAAAGGGAGGTTGGGTCTCTCTTTGATGTCTGTACCAGAAGACAAAACAGTTACAATTTAAAAACCTTGCAGCCTTTGAGTTGTGAGAATGGCCAAATCTGTTGGACAATAATCTGATGTGTGCGATTTTTAGCTTTATCCAACACCAGCACCTCCACATCAGACCTATGTGATTACTGTTTAGCTGTTGCCTTGTTTCTCCAGCTGTGATGAAGCTTAAAGTTATGATTTTTAAGGTTGAAAGGGAGGGAGAGAGGGGTAGAGAAAAAGCTCCCAACACCTGTACTGTTATCAGTTCATGTTGCTTTTTTTGTCTCTGCTCACCAAAAACAAGCAACTGCAAAATGGTTCATTTGTGCATCCCAAGCCTAGTTTCATTGTTTTATCAAACTGAATACTCTGCCAGTGATCTTTCATCTTCCAATATGTGAATTTATCATACAAGTATGTGTAAAACAAGTGAAGTAAATTCTTGAGGCCTCTTTGAGTTTCAGTGTCTGATGATTCAAATTGCAAATCTGATGCTACTCATGCATGCATTTTGTGTGGATTCCTGTGAACATAGCAGCCATGTTCAGGCAGTGTTGTCCTTAGCAAGGTTAGACCTCATGGAATACAGGGTGAACTAGCCATTTGGATACAGAACTGGCTCAAAGGTAGAAGAGTTGATTAGTGTGGTGCTGGAAAAGCGCAGCAGGCCAGGCAGCATCCAAGGACCAGGAGAATCGACGTTTTGGGCATAAGCCCTTCTTCAGGAATGAGGCTGGTGTGCCAAGCAGGCTGAGATAAAAGGTGGTGGGGCGGTGGGGGGGGAGGGGGGGTGGATTTGGGGGAGGGACGCTGGGAATAAGATAGGTGGAAGGAGGTGAGGGTGAAGGTGATAGGCCAGAGAAGGGGTGGGGGCGGAGAGGTTGGGAAGAAGATTGCAGGTCAAGTGGGTGGTGCTGAATCTGGGGGTTGGGACTGAGATAAGGTGGGGGGAGGGGAAATGAGGAAGCTGGAGAAATCTACATTCATCCCGTGTGGTTGGAGGGTTCCTAAGCGGAAGATGAGGCGTCGTGTGACCAGGGTCTGGTGATGGTGGAGGCCAAGGACCTGCATGTCCTTGGTGGAGTAGGAGGGGGAGTTAAAGTATTCAGCCATGGGGCAACCGACTCAACACAGAATCCACCCTGACCTCAAATTTACCTGGCCATGCACGTCCTTGGACTCCTCCATCGCCAGACCCTGGCCACATGACGCCTATGGGAAGAGCACCTCATCTTCCACCTAGGAACCCTCCAACCACACGGGATGAATGTAGATTTCTCCAGCTTCCTCATTTTCCCTCCCCCCACCTTATCTCAGTCCCAACCTCTGGATTCAGCACCGCCCTCTTGACCTGCAATCTTCTTCCCGACCTCTCCACCACCACCCCCTCTCCGGTCTATCACCCTCACCCTCACCTCCTTCCACCTATCATATTCCCAGCACCCAACCCCCAAATTATCCCCCCCCCCTCATCTTTTATCTCAGCCCGCTTGGCACACCTGCCTCATTCCTGAAGAAGGGCTTATGCCTGAATCGTCGATTCTCCTGGTCCTCGAATGTTGTCTGGCCTGCTGCGTTTTTCCAGCACCACACTTTTCAACTCTGGTCTCCAGCATCTGCAGTCCTCACTTTCTCCTCAAAGGTAGAAGACAAAGAGTGGTGATAGAAGGTTGTTTTTCAGACTGGAGGCCTGTGACCAGTGGAGTGCCATAAGGATCAGTGTTGGGTACACTACTTTTCATCATTCATATAAATGATTTAAATGTGAGCTTAAGAGGTATAGTTAGTAAGTTTGCAGATGACACCAAAATTGGAGGTGTAGTGGACAGCGAAGGTTACCTCGATTTACAATGGAATCTTGTTCAAATGGGCCAATGAGCTGAGAAGTGGCAGATGGAGTTTAACTTAGAATAATGTGAGGTGCTGCATTTTGGGAAAGCAAATCTTAGCAGGAATTATACACTTAATCATCAGGTCCTAGTGAGCGTTGTTGAACAAAGGAACCTTGGAGTGCAGGTTCATAGCTCCTTGAAAGTGGAGTCGCAGTGATGAAGTGATGAAGGCGTTTGGTATGCTTTCCTTTATTGTTCAGAGTATTGAGTATTGGAGTTGGGAGGTCATGTTGCGGCTGTACAGGACATTGGTTAGACTACTATTGGAATATTACGTGCAATTCTGGTCTCCTTCTTATCGGAAGGACGCTGTGAAACTTGAAAGGGTTCTGAAAAATTTATAAGGATGTTGCCAGGGTTGGAGGGTTTGAGTTATAGAGAGGGGTTGAATAGGCTAGAGCTATTTTCCCTGGAGCATCAGAGGCTGAGGGGTGACGTTATAGAGGTTTATAAAATCATGAGGGGCATGGAGAGGATAAAAAGTCTCTTCCCTGTGGTGGGGGAGTCCAGAACTTGAGGGCATAGGTTTTGGGTGAGAGGGGAAAGATATAAAAGAGACCTAAGAGGCAACCTTTTCATGCTGAGGGTAGTATGTGTATGGAATGAGCTGCCAGAAGAAATGGTGGAGGCTAGTACAATTGCAATATTAAAAAGGCATCGACATGGGAATATGAATAGGAAGGGTTTGGAGGGATATGGGTGGGTGCTATCAGGTCGGACTAGAAGGGGTTGGGATATCTAGTTGGCATGGATGAGTTAGACCAAAGAGTTTAGATTAGAGTGGTGCTGGAAAAGCACCCAGCAGGTCAGGCAGCATTCGAGCAGCAGGAAAATCAACGTTTCAGGCAAAAGCCCTTCATCAGGAAGGGCTTTTGCCCGAAACATCGATTTTCCTACTTCTCGGATACTGCCTGACCTGCTATGCTTTTCCAGCACCACTCTAACCTAAACTCTGGTTTCCAGCATCTGCAGTCCTCACTTCTGCCGAGTTGGATTGAAGAGTCTGTTTCCGTGTTGTACATCTCTATGACTCTATGAGTCCGTAAAATTTCAAGTATTAAAGTTAAATGATGAAAGTTGACTAATGATAATCCATTTTCACTATGATTGGAATATGTCTGTATTGGCAAAGGCTTTGGGTTAGACCTGAATGCTTCCAAGTGGAAATACTTTTTCAAACATAATTTCTGAAATTACTACAAGAAATCAAACTAACTAAAAATACAAAAGATGAGAATTAACACTTTAAGTAAGAGGTAGGTCTGTGTAGTCCTAGATTTTTCTTTTTAACCATTATTCTTAACACCATAATTTTTCTTAATGAAATTTAAATGAGATTTTCTCCTTTGATATTAATTTTATCTTGCATTAGGCATTTTCAGAATCAAAACAATTTTCTTGTGTTTTCTGTGGCAGAGTTTTACGCTATTTGACAACCTCCTGCAGAAATATTGTTTGAATTTTGATCTTCCCTCATTGTTCTTTTGTTTTTCAGATCTCCATCCTCAGTACTTTCATCTGTATTTTCTCTCTCCTTCTGGAACGGTGATGGGTTTTACAATTCTCTGCACTGCTGAGCTCAGTTTCTTTTAGTGTGGGCTAATTACCAGGTGAGACTTTGAATTAAGGGCTACGATGATATTCAAAGTTATTACTCACATTTCATGAAAGCTTACTTTGTAATAGTTGTGTAAGATCCGGTATAAACGTGGAAAATTTGGAGATCTGAAGGGTGTAACCCTGTCTGTAATTTGAACTAATGGGAATGAATAAGCAAGGGTGAACTCCCTGTAAAAGGTTCAACACTTGTCCCACACCCTCCCAGGTGAATACACAATAGGCTCTGGTGCATTCTGTCTGTTTTGTATACTTAGGCAAGTCAAACTGTTGCTGGGTGCAGCCAATTGAATCAGTTAACCTCTAGAGTGCCAGCAGCTCTAATAAATTATTTTCTCCCTGAATGAATATTTTCTTTCGTCCTGAAACAAATTCAACAACAGTTAGAGCAAGGGGACAACGGTCTATCATGCAAAGTCAAAGTGATGCTCCCTCATCTGGCTCTATTTATTGGGCCACAACCCTTTCTTGTGTGCCCTCTTGGTTCTTGACAGGAGTCTGCCTGAGCACATCCACCTGTATCACAGTGTTGTATAACTTGATTGTCAGGCCCTTTTATAAATAATAGTTTCTCAGTATTCTGTTAATGGATCTAATTCCTGCTAAGCATCTCTTCATCCTCAGTTCTTACTTAATACAAACTGACATCTGTAAAGTTTGGCACCTTTATAAGAATTCCTTTCACTTTCCCAGTGGAACAAATTTAATTTTATCAAACACCTATCGCTTGACACTTATTTATTTTTTGGTTCATTCACAAGATGTAGGCATTGCTGGCCAGCCCAGCATTTTCAGCCCATCCTTAATTGCTCGGAGTTGAGAGTCAACCACATCTTGATCAGACTAATTAGGTTCAGAATAATTCCTTGGTGAACCACTTGGGTTTATATGAGAATTGACAGTGGTTGTGTTCTACAGACTTTTTTAAAATAAAATTAATTTAAATTCCACCATCTGCCATGGCAGGATTTGAACCCATGCTCCCACAGCATTAGATTCTGGGTTGCTAGCCCAGTGATATTACCATTACATCACTGCCTCTCTATATTGTGAAGCAAAACCCTGGCTTTCCTCCAGCTTTTCTCTTCCATTGCTTGGTGGCTGCAGTGATGTTTGTGGGGCATCTTAACTTTAGAAGTGGGAAGTTAGAACCATCCAGGTTACTGCAGTTACTGGGAGCTCAAGGCACTTGGGAATCAGAGCCAGACGCTATACCGATCTTTGTATTATTATATTAATTTCTCTATGTGATTCAAACAAGCAGGAACAATAAATAAAGTGAGGCTCCACTGCTGTAGAGCTATTGGCATGACCCCACCTGCTGTCAGATTTCCTAATCTCAACATGATCCCTGCAGCCAAATTTGCCACAGATCTAAACATAGGAACAGGAAGCAAGTTATTCAGTCTATTGAACCTGCCCACCATTCAATATGATCATGGTTGACCATGTGGTGTCAACTACTGGCCATTGAGGGCATTTTTCAATGCAGCCTACAGTCTTCCCGCCTGGAGCCTGATGTCAACCTGAGCGAGTTCAATCGTGCTTGGCTCCTGTTCAAGGGCCATTTATGAGTTTGTGCACTCACTCAAATCAGCTTGCAGTTAACATGGGAGGCTTTTGTTCCAAAGCACTAACCTGACTTGTCTGTTGCACTGGCTTTAAATTGCTGGGAATTTCACTGTTTCTCTTGGTGAATTGTAACAATTGAAGAGACTGTTTCATGACTGGTGCTGAATTTTAAAAGTATTCTGTACCTTGCATTTAAATTACAGACTGATGACATGATTGACCTCTTGTACAAATTTTAGTAATTCCCTTGAGTAAAGTAATGAACCAATGACTGTACTAACCTCATTTGGAACACCATCAGTCCACTTAGCAATTAAAAATGTGAGCTGTTGTTTTATCTGCTTCCAAAAACTGTTACATGACTTTTCTGCAAGGACTTCCCAATATTTGATGGGTTGGAAAGAAGTGACTATTATCATTCAACATGCAACTGCGATTGTGTACCATATTTCGTTTTCTATGTCACAATATCCTTAACCTAAGGAGTAGTTTATTTCCAATTCAGCTTGACTGGAAACTCTGCAGTGATATCCTCACAGACAAGAGTAACAATACAATCTGAAAAATGTGTTGCTGGAAAAGCGCAGCAGGTCAGGCAGCATCCAAGGAGCAGGAGAATTGACGCTGCCTGACCTGCTGCGCTTTTCCAACAACACATTTTTCAGCCCTGATCTCCAGCATCTGCACTCCTCACTTTCTCCTAACAATACAATCTCCCTTGAATACCAATTTAGTCAAATATACAGTAAAATCAATTTTCCTTTAGCACGCAAAGTTAACCCAGCTCAGACAGTGATAGAGGAAAAAAATAAAACACTGAAAATGAGGCACGTTAGCAGAGGAGACTGGGGAGTATGATTAAAGTATGATGCAATGATGCAAGTATGATTAAATTGGTGGGTTTTTAAAGGTTTTTAATGGCAAAGAGGGGGCACAAAGACATACTGCTTTCTGTATGGATTTCCTAAGAGTTGTGCTAAAACACTGAAGTTGTTTGACTAATGTTGAACGTAATAGTTGCATCTTTTCTGTTTACTTGTGAACCAGCTGAGGACCCTATAGTTATCTATTGATTTTTCCATGACAATGTCAAAGGCAATCAGTGTTGACTTGTCATGCAGTACAGATTGTAACGATTGTTTGAAATTTATCATTCTCCCTCTCCAGTCGCACCTTCCATGATGTCACCCCCTACTGGGAGAATTCAGTGATAGTGTGGCAATGCTTTGTGGTACTATCACTGGACTGTTAATCCAGAGACCCAGCTAATGTCTGGCAATCCTGCCACAGCAGATAGTGAAAATTACATGAAAATCTAGTGTTCAGAGTCTAGGGACCATGACTCCACTGCTGATTATTGGAAAAACCCATCTGGTTTCAGGGAAGGAAACTGCCATCCTTTGCTGGTCTGGCCTACATGTGATTCCAGATCCACAGCAATGTGGGTCTTAGCTGCCCTCTGGCAACTGGGGATAGGCAATAGATGCTTCCCAGCCATGTGATGCACTTATCCTGTGAATGAACAAGAAAAAAAATGCCAATGTGTACCAAGAGTTAGATTGTCTCTTGGTGGAAATGTTCATTGCCTCACATTCATGTGGCTCGAATTTTAAGAATCAACTGCTGTTTCTGCTGTCTTGAAATTATTACACTGAAAAGTATTCTTACCACATAGTGGGTCTAGTACCTTCATCACCACTATTTGGCCACTTGTCTGCACCGTGAAGCAGCTGGGCCTTTGACCTCCAATTTCCTCTTTTCATTGAGACAATAGCAAACCATGCTGTAAATTCCATTTGCCTCTGAGGATTCCACTCCAGCGTCAGTACCTGCCTCCTAGCAGGGCCCAGTGCCATGAATTGGACACTGAGATCATCTCGGGCCCAACTTAAAGCGTCTGTTAAAATAGACTTGCACTAGTGCTGATGATGCAGCATGAGATCAGAACACAAAACTGATCTTAGAAGTCATATTAGGTTAGGTGGATTGGCCATAATGTCCAGGGACATGTAGACTGGGTGGATTAACATTATGAAATGCAGGGTGACAGGTGTCAGGTCGTATGTGGGTCTAGGTGGGATGCTCTTCAGAGGGTATGTATTGACTTGATGGGCTGAATAGCCTACTTCCGCAGTATAGGAATTCTATAATTCTAATGAAGGGCTTGAGCAAGAATGTCACAGCTGGCATTACAGTTTAATACTGCGGGTGTATTAAAATGTTGGAAGTACTACTTTTTGGATGAAGCACTAAACTGAGGCCTTATCTGTCTGCTCAACACCACCAGCTGCATGCCCCTCCTCCAAGATATTCATCATCCTGATTTGGAAAGATGTTACTATTCCTTCACTGTCATTGGGTTAAAATCCTGGAATTCCCACCCCAAAGACATTGAGAGTCAACTCACAGCAGGTGAACAGCAGTTCAAGAAGGCAGCTCACCACCACCTTCTCAAGGGCAGCTAGGGGCGGGCAATAAATGCTGGCCCAGCCAGTGAAGCCCACATCCCACTAATGAATAATAAAAATGTTATGTATAGTTAGCCATCACATAGCAAACATATGTGCTAAAGCTGCAGGAATTGTGGAAAGCAGTGTTTGTTCCAGATGCCCACAAAATGAAATAAACTGAAACTTGACCATCCTCTCCTCTGCATGAAGTCAAGCTTCCAACTTCACAAGCTTCATTCCCCAGGAGAACTGTCTTAACTTCTCCAGTTTCATTACCTGAAGTTGATGTTCTTTGTTCTACAGGAAATGCAGAAATATTAAAGGAATAAATAAGGATAATAACATTATAAAATATTTAAATATAAGTTTACATTACGGTTATTGTACAGCTTCAGCATGTGAAGCATGTTGGTCAACACTGCCATCTGCTGTAAATTTGCTGTACTATTTAGTGTGGAATATTTGCAAATCACACAAACTGAACACAGAAGATGAGGAATTCATTTAGGCCCATTTTAGAGTTCAGGGATCATAATGAAGCAGACAGTGCACAAACTGCATGTTTCTCCTGGTCAGAATGAATAGCTAACCTTATAACATGCTGCACATTGGCTGTGTACGGCAGCTTGTTCCTCCTAAATGGGTCACTGTTCATATTGTACCAAAGCTGCTGCAGATTTGGACATGAGTGTAGGAGGGATGATCAGTTAGGCATAATCAGTAAGTTTGCAGATGACACGAAAATTGGTGGTGTGGTAAATAGAGAGGAGGGAAACCTTAGATGACAGGATAACATAAATGAGCAGAAGAGGAGCAAATGGAATTTAATTCTGAGAAGTGTGAGCTGTTGAATTTTGGGAGGAATAACAAGGCAAGGGGCTACATGTTGAAAGGTAGGGCTGTATGAAATATTTAGGATCAGAGAGATGGGAAGGTAGAGCAAGGCACGGATGCTGCGAAGCTGCAGGTAGGTGCAAAGCAAGCGAGTACTAAGAGAGCGAGCAAGCAGCCCTGACACACTGCCTCGTCCGATTTGTGATTTGGTGCCTGTCCATGCAGTGAAGTGTCCTTGCAGCAGCCCTTCATTGCTGGCTGTCAGTGAGCCCTGCATAGTAAATATGTGCTTTTTAATCAATCTGCAAGAGGAAGGGAAGTCACCACAATAATTATGAGGAATTGGCACTCATGTCCAAATCTGCAGCAGCTTTGGTACAATGTTCGTGGATGAGGGGTGTGTGTGGGTAGTGCCCGTGGATTATGCCCTGAGATGCTGTTTGGTGCTGGGTAATGTGGAGGCTGATCAGAGCTAGAGGTGAGCTAAAGTCGCCAGGTCCCCATTCTAACTACCATGTCGAGAATTCTCAATGTTTAAGTTAGAAAGCTGGATATTAATCAGGTGAGTTGTGTCATTAATAAGGTGTTTAACAAGCTATAATTCCCCTTAACTGCTAACTTGATGCTGCAGTAAGAAACAATAAGCAGTAAGAAACACACCTCTTCATTCAGCAATGGGGTGGCATGGTGGCTCAGTGGTTAGCATTGCGGCGTCATAGTGCCAGGGACCTGGGTTCAATTCCAGCCTCAGACCACTGTCTGTATGGAGTTTGCATATTCTCCCCTTGTCTGTGTGGGTTTCCTCATACAATCCAAAGATGTGCAGATCAGGTGAATTGGCCATGCTAAATTGCCCATAGTGTTCAGGGGTGTGTAAGTTAGGGGTAAATGTAGAGTAATGGAGAAGGGGTTTGGGTGGGATATTCTCCAGAGGGTTGGTGTGGACTCGTAGGGCCAAAGGGCCTGTTTCCACACTGTAGGAAATCAAGGAAAAATCTATGAATAAAATATGCAGTGAATAGCTCCCAGCGTTGAGATATACCTTGTCAGGTTTCTCACACAAATTTCACCAGAGTCCTCATTGCTGAAAGCTGAACCTATTAAAACAGAAATAACCCTGGACATGAGTAGAATTTTGATTTCTTAACAGAATTGGGTAGGAGTTTTCCAAATTTTGTTCTCCTATTTTCAGATTGAAGAAAAACATTCTGCGTCAACATACCAAGTTTGAGGAATTTTGTGAGACTCTTGGAATGCTGCATTCAATTCTGGCTTGCCTGCTATAGGAAAGATGTTGCTAAACTTGAAAGGGTTCAGAAAAGATTTACAAGGATGTTGCCAAGGTGAGAGGGTTTGAGCTATAAGGAGAGGCTGAATAGGCTGCATGAATTTTATCTGGAGCGTTAAAGACTGCGGGGTGATCTCATAGAGATCTATAAAGCGATGAGGGGCATCGTTAGGGTGAATATCCAAAGTATTTTCTCCAGGGTCCAAAACTAGAGGGCATTGGTTTAGGGTGACAGTGGAAAGAATTAAAAGGGAATTTAGGGTCAACTTGTTCATGCAAAGGTGATGCATGTATGAAATGAACTGCCAGAGGTAGTGGTGGAAGCACATTTAAAAGGCATCTGGATGAGTATATCAATAGGAAGGGTTTAGAGAGATATGGGCAAAATGCTGACAAATGGGACTAGATTAATTCAGGCTATCAGGTCAGCATAAATGAGTTAGACTGAAGGATCTGTTTCTGTGCTGTATATCTCTATGACTCTATGGCGAGTTGCTTTCATGCATCCTATACA
This sequence comes from Hemiscyllium ocellatum, assembly GCF_020745735.1. Taxonomy (NCBI): domain Eukaryota; kingdom Metazoa; phylum Chordata; class Chondrichthyes; order Orectolobiformes; family Hemiscylliidae; genus Hemiscyllium; species Hemiscyllium ocellatum. The sequence continues at coordinate 45,003,298 of NC_083401.1, forward strand.
TGAGTGTTGTTGTGGCTCCATCCGTTACAGCAAGAAGCTAATACTCCATTTCTGATGAGCTCGTAGATGATAAAGAAGCTTTAACAAGTCCATAGATTCCAAAGCCACAGATTTCCTCTGCCTCACTGTTACTGATACATTGTTCAGTGAAGCTTGACGTCAGTGGTGACCCCCTAGATAGTGATCAACTCAATAATTAGTGCCATTGGAAATCAGGAAGAGACAAGTGGAGATTTTCTTGTTACAGATAATTACCTTCATGGCTAATGTGTTACCTGTCAATTGTTTAAACTGGCACAGTGCACACCGGAGTCATAGCCTTACCTGAAATCAAAACATTAATCATGGCATAGTTTCTACAACAAATCTTGTTACTGAAATGAAGCTATTGTTGTTTACTTGTGCAGAATGATATTAATAAATTATCTTTTACATGTACTCCCTCCCAGAAATGAAACTTGATTTGCTTTGTTTTATAATGGGTTTAACACAGTTGAGACAGATTGATCGTGCTGTCTATGTGCAACATCAATTTCCTGGTTTTAGCTGTGCAATGCTGGGAAAACAGCATCTAACTGGGTGGAGTGATGAGTTAGTTGTTAGAGCACTTGGGCATTATTTAAGTAGAGACAGGGAGATATAGGAAATAGTTATCCCATACCCTGCTTGTACAATATTAACAAAAACTCAGCTGCAAGCAATTTTGAAAACATGTGGGAGAATAGAACTGTCCAGAGTAAGTGTTTGAATTCTGATGTGTATTGCCAATAGGAGAAGCTTCTGATGGGAAATGGGAAAACCATTCTAAAACTATTTACATTGCCCTCCTCTGAAAATAGAAGTTGTCAATGTATGACTTCTCTAGTCAGAAGTACAGCCTCTGTTTCTGTTTGTCAATGTATACAATGGTTCTCCATTTGCTTCAGTCCCCAGCAGGTATTGTTCATCTCTCTCTCTCTCTCTCTCTCTCTCTCTGTCTCTCGTCTTCAAGCTCTGCCGGCAGCAGATGAATCCATATTTCAACATGCAGGCATCAAAAGCTGGATTTGAAAGAAAAAAGTGATGCTGTGGAAAAGTAAGCTGCTTCTTAGCTTTGATGAGATGAGTATGAAACAAATGTCATCTCATCAGTAACATCAGAGAGTTTGACCCTCCAGCTGTGAACCATCATTGTGTGTTTACTTGCTTCCTGTGATGTCTGTTCAAATGGTGGCCTCTAGGTCAAGAGGGAGATCCTGGCTCCACAGAAAGATTTTCTTTTAAATTAGCTGAACTGATCTTTCTGCCTCCATCAGTCCATTTAAGCATTGCTGGTTGGATTGTTTTACATTTGGAAAGTTAATTAATTTGCAGATGGCATATTCTATGACTAGACTGTGGCTAATATTTGGGTGGTTTCAGGTACATTCTTCACATTTCCTGTAAAACAAATGCCTATTTCATATGGATCTCTGAGTTGCCACCTTTATTTATATGGTAGCGTTATAAATTAGGTGAGGGATGTCGTGCCCTGAAATTGGTTCAAAGAAATACCTCACTTTATGAAAGTAAGTGCACCGAGGAAAAATTAGAACATTCAGCCCTGGCTCTGTGTTGAAGATGCAACACATTCTAACCCGACTGCACTGTAGATTTCTCTGCTTCAAGTATCTATCTCAACTTAAAGGATATAACTGCCTTAGCTTCAACTGCCTTCATAATGAAATGTTTCTTAATTTCTCTTTTCATCCTCTCAGTGGCAATTCAAAATTAATAACCTCATGTTACCAATTCCTCCAGCACAAGAAATTGTCTTTCCCCTTTGTGCCATCAAAGTACTGCATAATTTTATGGGCTGTTAAATGTCTTAATGATCCCTACTGGAAATAATGCCAGAGCTCCAATCCTGGCAAACGCCGTTTCACACATCTTTCCAAACTGCACATATTTATGAACACTTCATTTTGTTTCATGTCCATCAAACAGCATTTGACCCATACTCAGAAGTTCAAGCAATATCTGCAGAGAGAAAAACAAGAATTTTAACAGCAATTAGCCAAGTGTCACTATTGGTGAATTTCCTGCACAGACGTTGCCTGTGAGCTTGACTGAGTTGATCTGTTCTATCTTCCCAAACTTGCCTTATTATCTAGCACCACACGCCTATGGCACTCGTTTGATTGTGTTCTCCCACATGGATGAGTTGGACTGGAAGGCCTGTTTCTATGCTGTATGATTCTTTGATTCACTGAAGGTTGAAGTGTTGGTTTCTGTTGGCACTGATGCCATCTTTAAAGTCCAGCTATGCACCCAGTTAAGCATTGGTAGTCCACTGTAGCCCTGCTTGGCTCCTGTCAATTGCCCCAGTGTTGTCAGAAATAGGAAATTAGCATCCCACTTTGCCACCACAGTCGTGGAGGTCCTGGTGGATGGGGGTCGTGTTCAGTCACTGCTCTGAGATGGTAAGTGGTGTCCAAAATGGAGGGCCATAGGAGTATGAGGTGACTTGATGTGGTTGGTTACCACTCTGAGTTTCATTCTGAAAATTTTCATCTACGGTCTAATAGTGAAAGAATGGGAAACTACATATCGATGAGGTGAAATGAGGTAATAATGTGAATACTAATGCATGTAGATCTCTTGCCACCTACTAGTGAGAATTCCATCCTCCTGTTCAACACTTGGTTGGAAAATAGGACTCTCAACATCAAGAATCTCCTTCATGCTGATCTCACATGATTTTCCCAACTTATCAAATCATTTAGGGGCAGGAAAGGTTTGCCCAAATTAACATTTCAGTTTGATAACCTATCCTGCTTCTTTCAAGAAACAGCAAACTCAACCATTAATGGCTGGCCTCAGCATATTGTTCATATTTTTATTGTTCTTGTTTGTATTATTGCTGTGGGGTGGTCTTTTTTTCTGAAAATAAATCAGTTCTTCTCAGGAAAATCCCCACCGCCCCACCTCAAAACAATAAATCAGTCCCTTAAAGCTGATGAGAATCATTGGTTAGAGTCATGTCTAGTACAATGAAGATGGTAAAGATTGCTGGAGGACAATCATCTCAGCTCCAGGAAATTGCAAAAAGTATTCCTCAGGATAGTGGCCTATGCCCAACCAACTTCAGCTACTTTATCTATTTGCTCCTTCATAAGGTGGGGATGTTCACTAGTGATTGTACAATGTTCAGCATCATTCATGACTCCTCAGATACTGAGGGTAAAAAATGAGGTCTGCAGATGCTAGAGATCACAGCTGAAAATGTGTTGCTGGTTAAAGCACAGCAGGTTAGGCAGCATCCAAGAAATAGGAAATTCGACGTTTTGGGCATAAGCCCTTCATCCTGATGAAGGGCTTATGCCCGAAACGTCGAATTTCCTATTTCTTGGATGATGCCTAACCTGCTGTGCTTTAACCAGCAACACATTTTCAGCTGTGATCTCCAGCATCTGCAGACCTCATTTTTACCCGAAGATTTTAACCTACTGCGAATCCTCTTGCAAGGATGCCTTCCTTGAAGAAGCTCTCTTCCTCCCTCTACAATTCCTGATGAAGGGCTTATGCCCGAAACGTCGAATTTCCTATTTCTTGGATGATGCCTAACCTGCTGTGCTTTAACCAGCAACACATTTTCAGCTGTGATCTCCAGCATCTGCAGACCTCATTTTTTACCCGAAGATTTTAACCTACTGCGAATCCTCTTGCAAGGATGCCTTCCCTGAAGAAGCTCTCTTCCTCCCTCTACAATTCCTGATGAAGGGCTTATGCCCGAAACGTCGAATTTCCTATTTCTTGGATGATGCCTAACCTGCTGTGCTTTAACCTGCAAGTAAAAAATGAGGTCTGCAGATGCTGGAGATCACAGCTGCAAATGTGTTGCTGGTCAAAGCACAGCAGGTTAGGCAGCATCTCAGGAATAGAGAATTCGACGTTTCGAGCATAAGCCCTTCATCAGGAATAAGAGAGAGAGCGCCAAGCCGGCTGAGATAAAAGGTAGGGAGGAGGGACTAGGGGGAGGGGCGATGGAGGTGGGATAGGTGGAAGGAGGTCAAGGTGAGGGTGATAGGCCGGAGTGGGGTGGGGGCGGAGAGGTCAGGAAGAGGATTGCAGGTTAGGAGGGCGGTGCTGAGTTGAGGGAACCGACTGAGACAAGGTGGGGGGAGGGGAAATGAGGAAGCTGGAGAAATCTGAATTCATACCTTGTGGTTGGAGGGTTCCCAGGCGGAAGATGAGGCGCTCCTCCTCCAGCCGTCGTGTAGTTGTGTTCTGCCGGTGGAGGAGTCCAAGGACCTGCATGTCCTCGGTGGAGTGGGAGGGGGAGTTAAAGTGTTGAGCCACGGGGTGATTGGGTTGGTTGGTTCGGGCGGCCCAGAGGTGTTCTCTGAAGCGTTCCGCAAGTAAGCGGCCTGTCTCACCAATATAGAGGAGGCCACATCGGGTGCAGCGGATGCAATAGATGATGTGTGTGGAGGTACAGGTGAACTTGTGGCGGATATGGAAGGATCCCTTGGGGCCTTGGAGGGAAGTGAGTGTGGAGGTGTGGGCGCAAGTTTTACATTTCCTGCGGTTGCAGGGGAAGGTGCCGGGGGTGGAGGTTGGGTTGGTGGGGGGTGTGGATCTGACAAGGGAGTCACGAAGGGAGTGGTCCTTGCGGAACGCTGATAGGGGAGGGGAGGGAAATATATCCTTGGTGGTGGGGTCCGTTTGGAGGTGGCGGAAATGGCGGCGGATAATACGTTGTATGCGCAGGTTGGTGGGGTGGTAGGTGAGAACCAGTGGGGTTCTGTCTTGGTGGCGGTTGGAGGAGCGGGGCTCAAGGGCGGAGGAGCGGGAAGTGGAGGAGATGCGGTGGAGGGCATCGTCGATCACGTCTGGGGGGAATCTGCGGTCCTTGAAGAAGGAGGCCATCTGGGTTGTGCGGTGTTGGAATTGGTCCTCCTGGGAGCAGATGCGGCGGAGACGAAGGAATTGGGAATATGGGATGGCGTTTTTACAGGGGGCAGGGTGGGAGGAGGTGTAGTCCAGGTAGCTGTGGGAGTCAGTCGGTTTATAATAGATGTCTGTGTTGAGTCGGTCGCCCGAGATAGAAATGGAAAGGTCTAGGAAGGGGAGGGAGGAGTCTGAGACAGTCCAGGTGAATTTCAGGTCGGGATGGAAGGTGTTAGAACTTTACTAACACCTTCCATCCCGACCTGAAATTCACCTGGACTGTCTCAGACTCCTCCCTCCCCTTCCTAGACCTTTCCATTTCTATCTCGGGCGACCGACTCAACACAGACATCTATTATAAACCGACTGACTCCCACAGCTACCTGGACTACACCTCCTCCCACCCTGCCCCCTGTAAAAACGCCATCCCATATTCCCAATTCCTTCGTCTCCGCCGCATCTGCTCCCAGGAGGACCAATTCCAACACCGCACAACCCAGATGGCCTCCTTCTTCAAGGACCGCAGATTCCCCCCAGACGTGATCGACGATGCCCTCCACCGCATCTCCTCCACTTCCCGCTCCTCCGCCCTTGAGCCCCGCTCCTCCAACCGCCACCAAGACAGAACCCCACTGGTTCTCACCTACCACCCCACCAACCTGCGCATACAACGTATTATCCGCCGCCATTTCCGCCACCTCCAAACGGACCCCACCACCAAGGATATATTTCCCTCCCCTCCCCTATCAGCGTTCCGCAAGGACCACTCCCTTCGTGACTCCCTTGTCAGATCCACACCCCCCACCAACCCAACCTCCACCCCCGGCACCTTCCCCTGCAACCGCAGGAAATGTAAAACTTGCGCCCACACCTCCACACTCACTTCCCTCCAAGGCCCCAAGGGATCCTTCCATATCCGCCACAAGTTCACCTGTACCTCCACACACATCATCTATTGCATCCGCTGCACCCGATGTGGCCTCCTCTATATTGGTGAGACAGGCCGCTTACTTGCGGAACGCTTCAGAGAACACCTCTGGGCCGCCCGAACCAACCAACCCAATCACCCCGTGGCTCAACACTTTAACTCCCCCTCCCACTCCACCGAGGACATGCAGGTCCTTGGACTCCTCCACCGGCAGAACACAACTACACGACGGCTGGAGGAGGAGCGCCTCATCTTCCGCCTGGGAACCCTCCAACCACAAGGTATGAATTCAGATTTCTCCAGCTTCCTCATTTCCCCTCCCCCCACCTTGTCTCAGTCGGTTCCCTCAACTCAGCACCGCCCTCCTAACCTGCAATCCTCTTCCTGACCTCTCCGCCCCCACCCCACTCCGGCCTATCACCCTCACCTTGACCTCCTTCCACCTATCCCACCTCCATCGCCCCTCCCCCTAGTCCCTCCTCCCTACCTTTTATCTCAGCCGGCTTGGCGCTCTCTCTCTTATTCCTGATGAAGGGCTTATGCTCGAAACGTCGAATTCTCTATTCCTGAGATGCTGCCTAACCTGCTGTGCTTTAACCTGCAACACATTTTCAGCTGTGATCTCCAGCATCTGCAGACCTAATTTTTTACCAGAAGATTTTAACCCACTGCGAATCCTCTTGCAAGGATGCCTTCCTTGAAGAAGCTCTCTTCCTCCCTCTACAATTCCTGATAAAGGGCTTATGCCCGAAACATCGAATTTCCTATTTCTTGGATGCTGCCTAACCTGCTGTGCTTTAACCAGCAACACATTTTCAGCTCCTCAGATACTGAAGCAGTCTATGGCTGCATGCAACAAAACTAGGACATACTTTAGAGCTGAAAATGTGTTGCTGGAAAAGCGCAGCAGGTCAGGCAGCATCCAAGGAACAGGAAATTTCCTGTTCCTTGGATGCTGCCTGACCTGCTGCGCTTTTCCAGCAACACATTTTCATCTCTGATACTCCAGCATCTGCAGACCTCACTTTCTCCTCAAGGACATACTTCAGGCTTGATCTGGTAAATCAAGTATCATTTATATCAAAGATGTTGCATGCAATTGCCATCGAACAAGTGAGAGTCTCATTGTCTCGATTGACATTCAATGGCATCACCATTGCTGAATCTCCCATCATCATTGTCCTGGAGGTTGCCGTGAACCAGAAATGACAATTCTACGGTGTGTACCTGGCTTCAATAGATGGTACTATTTGAGAAAGCTCTTCAGTATGGAGGACTGCTCTCAGCATCATTATTAAAAATTTAATTAATTTCTTTTTAAACTAGACAAACCCAAGGGGTGGAAGAGGAATGGGTAGGGTAACAATGCAGCTGCACCCACATTCAGTCAGACAGCAAGGATGTGTCACCCCTACACAGTGCTGAACCCCTACACTGCTACCGGGTGCCCACCTCAAAATGGGTGAACTGCCCCAGTTTGCAGCAAAAAACTGAAAAACTGAAAAGTCCAAGTTGGCCTTGGTTATTTTGCCTTCCTGTGGTAACTGCACTGTTGGACTCCAATACACGCAGTCAAAATGGGTGGGAAAATTGACACTTTGGCTGATGCTGGCAACATTGAACCTAATTCTCCTGCATTCCAGACTTGCTTGATCTGAAAATCCTGTCTAGAATATCAATGCAGGCCATTCTAATGCACTTACTGGCAAACCAGCAGTAGACAGATATCAGCAGAGCCCTAGAGAATGTTTTTGCTTGCTGTTGCTAATAGACTTAATATAATATAGTTGTGATAATCAAAGCATTTAGATAACACTTTTAGATAATAATTAGTAACACATAGGTACAGACATAGTGGGTTGAAGGGCCCGCATGCATTACTGCTATAAATTCACATGATTCTATAAGTGGCAGTAATATGTTTTTTTTTCAATCTGCAAAGTTATTTACTTCACATTCTTCATGTTCAGGGCAGACTGGAACTCGCTGGACTATAAACATAATCAAGGCGAATCCTTTTGTACCTTACTGGCATCCACTCAACCTGTGAGAACATATGGAAAATTGAATCAGTCTTCAAAGACTGTTTTTCAGACTGTATCGGGCAATCAAATACATGAGATGAAAGTATAATGTGTAAAGTCACTGGGGAGACTCATTCCCAGAGACCATGGCTTTAACGGCCTTTGTCTAAACTGCTTGGTTCACAGCCAATGGGACAGCACCTCAAATGTCTTTGTGCTCGAACTGTGGGGCTGCGTTTTACAATTTTAGTTCACTTTAACTTTATTTGTTATCCATAATAACAAATACAGATTGTGGTAACAGCTTTAATTGCATTGCATGAGCAGTCTGATACTGATTTCAAACTCCCATTCATGACAATATAATATTTAATTAATCTTTTTGAATGATGTTTGAAAGTACAGTGTATGAAAGTGTACAACAGGCAGCAATGAGAATAGATCATTACCATGATGCGTCAGCAACACCTTTTTGAGGACAATAAATACCAGCAGCATTCAGATTCCGTGAATGAATACTAAAACAAGCCTTAATTATTTTAATTATTAATCACTGTTGGATATTTTGGGCCTTGATTTTCTGCTTTCGCATATAGCAAACTCAAATCCAACAGGAAGGGGCTTTGCTTCAATCCACACTGTTGTCTTGATTTTCCAGGGTCAAGCATATTACCATGTTCTGCAGGTGTTTACCTTGGGGCAGGGAAGGATGTGCAACTCACCTTAAAGTCATCTGCTACCACAGCAGCCACAAAGGAATGGATTTTTCCTCAATTCATTCCACTCTCACACTTAAACCAGTGAGGACTCTTCACCGACCACATGTTATTAGGATGACAGACAGCAGGAAACACTTTCTATTGTCAGGGTGCAAATTATATCAAAAATGCCAGATGACTTATCCCTGTTATTGGCATACTCTTTGAATACGCTCATCCACATTTGTTTATATGGTGTAAATGGGCAAGAGCGAGCAAGAAGCTGGTAGAATGACATGCAAAAAGTTTCTCAGCCCCATTCCTGGTGGTGTAAACCCGAGTGAATTCCCCATCTATTTTGTCGATACTTGCTGGCCTCTCAGGATTGCAGTTCTACAGTCAAATCATAACCTTTCCACATCTTAGATTTGTTTGCATTCTTAAAAAAATTCTCTCTAGTTCATATTCCTTGAGATCCTAACTCAAAGACAGTGGAGGTCAGTAAGAGGTTAACAACAGTCTAGCACTTGTTCCCCCATAATGCTTACAGTGCACAATCAACAAATTTATACTATGTGATAGGCACTCCATTAGTCATTGTGTACACGTAAAAATCAACAGTTGCCAGGATAGAACATGCGAAACTACATCTTTTTTCTCACAGCTACATGCTTTCTTTAGTGATTATGGTAATACATCTGCATTCAATGCTACTGTTCTTTATAATTATAATAAATGAATAAATCCTAAATGTGAACTGCTGGGATCATTACTTGAAGACCATGCTGAATGTTTACTTACAGTGTCTAATGAAAGAGCATAATTAATGGTTCTAATGATGTCTTCCTATTTCTTTGCTCCAGTAATTTGACTTATTCTGAGTTCTCATCACTGATTTCTGCCCACTCTTTACAGACCGCTGTTAATTATGGGCTATCTGCTCCACATCTACCCTTGCAGAGTACCACTAGTCCACTTTCTTCTCAAACCATTTATAATTTACACTTCAATACACTTTCAGGAAAATCATTCCACAAGCCAAGTGTTTTGTTTAAAGGTTTCCACTTGGCCTCCTTTATTGCTGTTAACTCCATCACCACTTTTTGATAGTTGAAACTTTTGCAACAGCACTCCACATCCAATAAATCCTATTTACCAATTTATCGGTTCATAAATATGAGCTAGAGCAGGTACCTGACCATTTGTTACCAGATTGCTCATTAAAAGTTAATTAAAATGTTACTGACCCATGACTGCTGCATTGTGGCCTGCACCTTGCTCTGTAAAAACTAGTGTCGTTTTCTCCAGATCTCTTATCCCTGCATTCATCTGCTCCATTGTGAATTTATTTTTGGTAAATTACCTGATTTTCGTGGGTCCGTTTGTTTAGGCCTATAAGACAGATAGATTTAAAGGTAAGTTCACATGCACTGAATGTCTCAAAGTGCTTTGCAACAAATGAAATGCTTGTTGTAATAGGAAACAAATACACTATAATTTCCTATTACAGTGTAGGAAAGGCTACTTCTTCTAAAATTAACCTGAAATGGAATAATACTAATTTTACATTTTGTTTTATTTCACTAAAAAAAATACAAAATAATGAACCAATTAATCCACAGTGGTGCAGAGGCACATGCTGGCTCAAGTCGTGAGTTGCATTCACCTGGGACTTCAGCCCCTTCCCTGTCACTATTTGGAGGATCAGGAAGGTCCTTTACTTACCACTCACTATTGAATACGTGGAGGCTGGGATTCGGGTCTGTCTGGGAAAAGCCAAGTATTTTCCAACAATATACGCATATTCATATATTTTTACAAACCTGACGATGTGATTTTATGTGTCCAACAGTTTCATGTGATGTGTCTACTGCGTGAAGAGAGTTAGCGTTGCCCTTTGAACTGCCAGTTTGCTTCACATTTTCAGCATACACCACTAGCTAACAGCAATTTCAAATCAAGAGCTAAATGTGTAAGTCTGTTATGTGCTGCCCATATCAGAGTTGGAGGAACCCGATCTGGTGCTATAACACCCCGGGAGGATATACAAAAAGAAGAACCCTCAGAGGGGGAGGGATGTAGTGATTATAATGAGGCCAGTCAGCTGGACATCGTAGATTATGAGTTCTCTGATTGGGGCTATTAACCTGGTCCAATCAAGGAGCCCTGGCTGAGAGGTAAGAACAGACATGTCCCAGCCCAACTGCTTGTTCTGTGGTGCTGTGGAGTCCGTGGTCCACGTGTATATTGGGTGTGGGCGTTTGCACTCCCTTTTTGATTTTCTTAAAAACCTCCTCCTCTGCTTTTGGTTGCACTTCAGTCCCACGCTCCTGATCTTCGGGCACCCGGTGCGGAGGAGGGAGAGCAGGTCTGAAGACCTCCTCATGGGTCTGCTCCTGGGCCTGGCCAAACTGGCCATAAACAGGTCCAGGCAGCGGGCCGTGGAGGGGGTCGTTAGGGCCGACTGCCTGCCCCTCTTCCGCGGTTACGTTAGGGCCCGGGTGTCCTTGGAGAAGGAGCACGCGGTGTCCACCAACACCCTGGAGTTGTTCAGGGAGAGGTGGGCGCTGCAGGGAGTGGAGTGCATCATTTCTTCCTCCAACTCTATTTTGATTTAGTCCCTGCCCTCCCCTTCACTGTTTGTTCACACAGCATTGCCCTTTGATGTGAAGGGCACTGCTTGTCACAGGCCACTCGGGTGTTTTCCTACTTTTCCTGGTGGTGGAAATTGAATAAAGATTTGTACACCTTGTCTCTCATTGTGTCTCACAGCTGCACACACACACCATGGGTGCTGGGGAAAAAAATAATAAGCACTACCGCAGTTAGGCAGTAGTGTGGGGTTATATAAAAAAAGAACAGACATGTCCCAGCCCAACTGCTTGTTCCGTGGCGCTGTGGAGTCCGTGGTCCACGTGTATATTGGGTGTGGGCATTTGCACTCTCTTTTTGATTTTCTTAAAAACCTCCTCTTCTGCTTTTGGTTGCACTTCAGTCCCACGCTCCTGATCTTCGGGCACCCGGTACAGAGGAGGGAGGGCAGGTCTGAAGACCTCCTCATGGATCTGCTCCTGGGCCTGGCCAAACTGGCCATAAACAGGCCCAGGCAGCGGGCCGTGGAGGGGGTCGTGAGGGCCTGCCCCTCTTCTGAGGTTACGTTAGAGCCCGGGTGTCCTTGGAGAAGGAGCACGCGGTGTCCACCAACACCCTGGAGTTGTTCAGGGCGAGGTGGGCACCGCAGGGAGTGGAGTGCATCATTTCCCCCTCCAACTCTATTTTGATTTAGTCCCTGCCCTCCCCTTCACTATTTTGATCACACAGCATTGCCCTTTGATGTGAAGGGCACTGCTTGTCATAGGCCACTCGGGTGTTTTCCTATCTTTCTGCTGGTGGAAATTAAATATAGATTTGTGCACTTTGTGTCTCTCACTGCGTCTCACACCTGCACACAAACACCATGGGTCCTGGGGAAAAAATAAGCACTACCGCAGTTAGGCAGTAGTGTGGGGTTATATAAAAAAAGAACAGACATGTCCCAGCCCAACTGCTTGTTCTGTGGCGCTGTGGAGTCCGTGGACCATGTGTATATTGGGTGTGGGCGTTTGCACTCCCTTTTTGATTTTCTTAAAAACCACCTCTTCTGCTTTTGGTTGCACTTCAGTCCCACGCTCCTGATCTTCAGGCACCCGGTACGGAGGAGGGAGGGCAGGTCTGAAGATCTCCTCGTGGGTCTGCTCCTGGGCCTAGCCAAACTGGCCATAAACAGGTCCAGGCAGCGGGCCGTGGAGGGGGTCGTGAGGACCGACTGCCTGTCCCTCTTCCGCGGTCACGTTAGATTAGATTAGACTTACAGTGTGGAAACAGGCCCTTCAGCCCAACAAGTCCACACCGACCCGCCGAAGCGCAACCCACCCATACCCCTACATTTACCCCTTACCTAACACTACGGGCAATTTAGCTTGGCCAATTCACCTGACCCGCACATCTTTGGACTGTGGGAGGAAACCGGAGCACCCGGAGGAAACCCACGCAGACACGGGGAGAACGTGCAAACTCCACACAGTCAGTCGCCTGAGTCGGGAATTGAACCCGGGTCTACAGGCGCTGTGAGGCAGCAGTGCTAACCACTTGTTGTTTCCCCCTCCAATTCTATTTTGATTTAGTCCCTGCCCTCCCCTTCACTGTTTGACCACACAGCATTGCCCTTTGATGTGAAGGGCACTGCTTGTCACTGGCCACTTGGATGTTTCTTTTCTTCCTGGTGGTGGAAATTTGAATAAAGATTTGTGCAAATTGTGTCTTTCACTGTGTCTCACACCTGCGCACACATACAACATGGGTGCTGGGGTAAAAATAAGCACTACTGCAGTTAGGCGGTAGTGTGGGGGTAAAAGAAAAAAAAACAACAGGAGTGTTAAAAAAACAAAAAAAAAATAAGCAGGAGTGTCAGAAGTTCTGCTCAAAAAAAAAGAACAGACATGTCAGACATCCTGGACTGAAAAATGTGTTGCTGGAAAAGCGCAGCAGGTCAGGCAGCATTAAAGGAGCAGGTGAATCGATGTTTCGGGCATAGCCCTTCTTCAGGATGTCAGACATTCTGTTCACTCTGAGGGCTGTTTCTGAGGGAGCTGGATCTGTATCAAGGACTCTCCATACGTAAATGAAAGATAACTTGGTGACTGGATACCAGCCTCTGTGGAGTTATTTCAGTGACCGGTCACACAGAACGAGAGACAAGCTGAAATTCAAATTCAAGCCAACAACAACTGAAGGACAAAGCCAGTCCACTGATTCCACCAAGGGAGAGCCTTGAGAGGAACCCAATGAAAATAGAGAGCTGTGCACAAAGTACTTTAGTTTCCATAATGGCTGTGGAGCCAGAAGTAGCTGCAACCAGGAGAAGTGCAGAAATCATGTCAAGCATCACTTTGAAAGCTTCCTGCTAAGGCACAATATGGTTCACAGAAGGGAAGAAGGTCTACTCACACCAATTACGGCCACCATTGTAGAGACAGAGGTCCATCTAAAATCCCATTTTCAAAATGCACATGATAATCATTTTTACAGACAATCTCAGAGTAAATTGTTCCTCTCAGGGACTGTTACAGACCAGGATAGTTACATATTAGAGTGTAAACATCACCGTTAATGGCCACAGCATACACTTTAACTAATGTCACAGTTAAAGATTCCATTACAGCTTCCATCTGTCCAGCTGCAAGGCCTTTATGGAACCAGCTACAAGGTAAATATGAACTTCATATTCTATTCAGGCATAAAAACAAATAAATATTTGGAACACTATAATATGTCCCTGACCAGTCATGTTCATTGCTAAGCAAGAGATCCTATGTAGGCCTCAAATTCATTGTCAAGGTAAAATCAATATCAGACAAAAAAAATGTGCTTTAGCAACAATTCCCAAAACTATTCTAAGGTCTGGGGAAACTCTGTATCACATCATGCTGAAAGCAGACAAACAGTCCATGATCACCCAAGATGCTCCCTCACCCACTTAAGACCAAGGTACATACTGAGATGTAAGCCATACTTAAATCGGGGGTTACTCCAAAGGTTGACTGCCTGATGCACTGCCGTAATGCTAGTTCTCAAAACAAAGCATTAGTGTTGCATTAAATTGACAGAGATAAATGAGGCAGTACAATGAGAGATACATCCAAAATGTGTGCTTATAGATAGCAGCCTAGCTAAACTTGGGAACAGTAAATCTGCACTAAATTGGACACGAACAATGGTTTGCCAACTTCCCCTGGATGAGGACTCCACTCTGCAGACCATTTTTATAGCATCCTCTGAACATTATTATTTTTAACTGTCTGACCTTTGGGATATTTCTGCACTTGAGATCTTCCAGTGGAAGACAGCCAACATACTGGAAGTTATACAAGATGAACTATGACATAGGAATAATATTCTCTACTAGGAATCCGCTAAAGCACAATATGACAATGACTGTGTGAGGGGGCTGGGGGATGCCATATGGAGATAGTTATGGGATTCTGGTTGACACCCAATGACAAATGTGGACTTTTTAAAACCAAAGATAAAATATTTAAGCCGCATGATTCAATCAACAGGATCATAAACAATTTTCAGAAATTGGAAATCATTAAGACATTTCCTCTGCCCAGAAATATCATGGAACATCAATGGTTTTGGAAACGGTGAAACAACTGGGAAAGTTATAACTCCACTGAGCCAGACTTAATGAACTAACGATAAAAGATTGGGCTGAGGTTAGGTGTTGTTTTTCCTTGCCCAAAGGTTTTTGACAAAATCATAGACACGCTCATTTCATCTGAGGTCCTTGCCTACTATGATCATGACCTTCTGACTAAAATGGCAGCAGATGCATTATCTACAGGTTTAAATGGAGTCTTAATCCAAATTCAGCATAATAGGTTCATAACAGTTGATTCACTGTGCTTCTTACTGCCATAGTCATAAATTGAGAAAGAAGCACTTGCAGTGTCTTAGATGTGAAAATTCTCTAATCATAACTGAGGCGCTACTGGTCAAGATTGAAACTGACCATAAGCCAAAGATTACTTCATTGAACACAATGAAGTGTTTCAAATCCTTTCTGAATGCAGAGATATGGACCAAGGCAATATGATACAGTTACAGAATATTTACAATAGAAACACCAGACGACAGCTGACATTATACCAAGAATAACTATCAACCAGTCCAGAGCAGGTCGATGAAAAGTGACTTCTGGAAGTTGAAGCCTTTGCAATCTTAGCAATTCATATCTCCCAGCCACGGTAAAGACTTTCAGGGGATTTCATGAGGCTTAATTGAGTGTATCTCAATGTTGCACCACAGCATTGGCCACAAAATGTCCTTAGTAAGCATGGTCTATGACACTTTTGTGAACAATACCAAGAACATAAAGAAAAATAATAAAATAAGAACTATGCAATTCAGCCTCTGCAGCCACTCTATCATTTAATACAGTCATGGCTGATCTCATCTTGGCCTCGACTTCACTTTCATTCCCACACCCCATAACCCTTCAACTTTTTACTCACTAAAAATATGTCTATCTCCTCTGTAAATTTATTCAGTGTCTCAGAATCTACTGCACACATCTCTGTTTAAAATCTGCCACCCTTAGCCTAAAACCATGACCTCTTGTTCCAGATTGCCTCTCAAAGGGAAACACCATCTCTACATTTACTTTGTTAATTCCCTTTAGCATTTTAAATCCTTCAACTTGATCTCCTCTCATCCTTTTAAAGTTGAACAAGTATCAGCCAACATTATACAATCTCTCTTCATAAGAAAAGTTTTTTTTATCTCTGGAATTAATACGGCGAACCTTTCCTGAATTGCCTCCACTGCAATTAAAGCCTTCATCAAGATAAGGAGCTCAAAACTGTACACAATACTCCAGATACAGTCTCACCAATGTCTTTCACATTTGCAACAACACTTCCCTGCTTTTTTATACTCCATTACTTTTGAAAATAAATGCCAAAATTCCATTTGATCTCTTTATTATCTGCTGTGCCTGCATACTAGCTTTGTGTAACTCTTGTACATTGACATCAGATCCCTCTGCACAGAAGCATTTGAAGTTTTTCTCCATTCAAGTAATAAATTGTTTTTTAATTCTTCCATCCAAAATGGATAACCTCACGCTGATTCACATCTAACTCCATCTGACAAATTTTGGCACTTCAGCTGTCTTATCCACATCCACTTGTAAGTTTCTTATTTATTCATTGCAACATACTTTCCTTGATGTTTTCATGTCACCTGAAGATTTGGCTATGGTACTTACTGTCCCTGCATATATAGATTGTTATTAGTTGAAGCCGGAGGACCGAACATTGAACACTGCATCACCCCAGCTCGCTAACCACAAAAATACCATTTATCTTCTTTGTCTATGGTTGCACAGGTTCTCTGTCTGGATGTTTTAGATTAGATTAGATTTACAGTGTGGAAACAGGCCCTTCGGCCCAACAAGTCCACACCGACCCGCCGAAGCGCAATCCACCCATACCCCTACATTTACCCCTTACCTAACACTACGGGCAATTTAGCTTGGCCAATTCACCTGACACGCACATCTTTGTGACTGTGGGAGGAAACCGGAGCACCCGGAGGAAACCCACGCAGACACGGGGAGAACGTGCAAACTCCACACAGTCAGTCGCCTGAGTCGGGAATTGAACCCGGGTCTACAGGCGCTGTGAGGCAGCAGTGCTAACCACTGTGCCACCGTGCCGCCCACCGTGTTCTTCAATAAGTCCACCAGGGAGACCTAGATATTTCCAATGGTCAGACCAGGGTACAGCAATCTGTATGGTGGCATGCCATCTCATGTTCCATTT
The DNA here is from genome assembly GCF_020745735.1 of Hemiscyllium ocellatum. NCBI lineage: Eukaryota > Metazoa > Chordata > Chondrichthyes > Orectolobiformes > Hemiscylliidae > Hemiscyllium > Hemiscyllium ocellatum. The sequence continues at coordinate 45,020,225 of NC_083401.1, forward strand.
AGGATGTAGCATCTAACTGTGTCACTTGAGCCAGTTGGGAGGTCATGTTGTGGCTGTACAGGACATTGGTTAGGCTACTTTTGGAACATCACGTGCGATTCTGATCTCCTTTCTATCAGAAGTATGTTGTGATTCTTGAAAGAATTCAGAAAAGATTTACAAGGATATTGCCAGGGTTGGAGGGTTTTGAGCTATAGGGAGTGGCTGAATAGGCTGGGACCTTTTTCCCTGAAGTGTCGAAGGCTGAGGAGTGACCTCATAGAGATTTATAAAATCATGAGGGGCATGGATAGGATAAATATACAAAGTCTTTTCCCTGGGGCAGGGGAGTCCAGAACTAAAGGGCATAGGTTTAGGGTGAGAGGGAAAAGATATAAAGAGGAGCTATGAGGCAACTTTTTCATGCAGTGGGTGGTGCATGTATCAAATGAGCTGCCAGAGGAAGTGGAGGTTGGTACAATTGCAACATTTAAAAGGCATCTGGATGGGCGTATTAATAGGAAGAGTTTAGAGGGATATGAGCCAAGTGCTGGCAAATGGGACTAGATTAGGTTAGGATATCTGATCCGCATGGATGAGTTGGACTGAAGGTTGTGTTTCCGTGCTGTACATCTCTATGACTCAATGACTTCTTTTGCCCTTGAAAGCTAAGTCATTGGACAATCCTGGCATACAACTATTTGAATTTAAGAGTTTTTTTTATTCTGGTCAACTAATTTCTACTGGATACTGAAACTCAATCCAAGCATGCTGGAAATTGTCATAACCTCTTGAAAGTCACATCTGCTACATATGGAATCCTGAACAAAGCAAATAGGTGCAGGAGTAGGCCATTCGGCCCTTCGAGCCTGAACATAATCATGTCTGACAGTGGGCCATTATTTACCAATTATTTTCAATCCTGTGCAAACTCATGTTAATATTTCACATGACAGGCTCATCCTCAGGTAAATGGTGAAGCCCAGAGATGAATACATACTGTTGGAAAAAGCACCTGAGAATGAACGACGATTTTCATTTCTCCCTTCTCACCTTGTGCTCTACACTGCTGCAGGGCAGCTTTGCTCCTGACCAAACTTTGATAGCCTACAGGCTGTCAATTTAACTTTCTTCCTCTTTCTATGCACTAACGCTAAGTGCTATGGTGCAGGAACATGGACAAATACAACAAGAGGAACAATGGTATAGAGCCGAAGGAGCCCACACCATCCACTGGGGATGCAGGACTCCCGACCTGCCCAAATTGGTAAAAACAGTCCAAGCATGATTTAGGGTCCAGTAGTGAGGGAACACCATGGCTGCAAGGCTCCCAACATCAGGTCTCATTCAAACACCAGACAGCATTACTTGATGAAATAGGATTAATTTCACTAAAAACAAGACCAATAGCCAGAAGGCTTGCATACCTGATCCTCAGGAAGAAACTGTAATAACACAACCATTGACAATGGGCAGAAAGGCTGAAGATTCTCATAAATGGACTTTGTCATGCACAGACACACTGCAGTGTCCAAAAGAACACAGATTTTTTCCAGTGAAGCCCAGATACTTTTGGAGGTGCGTGGCTGGGAGTATATAACGGAGGTGGTGAAATGTGGGAAGATGTGCAAATGGTATAAAGATCATGATTTGGAGATACCGGTGTTGGACTGGGGTGTACAAAGTTAAAAATCACACAACATCAGGTTATAGTCCAACAGGTTTAATTGGAAGCACACTAGCTTTCGGAATGACGCTCCTTCATCAGATGATTGTGGAGGACTCGATCGTGTTATGATCGCGCCCTCCACAATCACCTGATGAAGGAGCTTCGCACCAAAAGCTAGTGTGCTTCCAATTAAACCTGTTGGACTATAACCTGGTGTTGTGTAATTTTTAACAGTATAAAGATCAGTGGGGGTAAAGATTTGGGGTGGTGATTGTATGGGATAATGGCTTAACTGATAAAGAAAAGGAAAAGAGAGTATGAATGCAAGCTGGCAACAAACATTATGGCAGACTATAAAAGCTTCATGTTGTAGGTTTGCTCGCTTGGCTCGAAGACTTGTTCTTAGATGTTTTGCCACTATTCTAGGTAACATCATCAGTGAGCCTCTGATGAATCACTGGTATACTGTCCCACTTTCTATATATGTGTCTGGATCTGTTGTGGTGGGTGATATCACTGCCATTCTTTTCCTGAGAGGTTGGTAAATGGAGTCCAAATCGATGTGATTATTGATGGAGTTCTAGTTTGAAAGCCAGACCTCTCAGAATTCCCGCGTATGTCTTTGTTTAACCTGTCCCAGGATGGATGTATTGTCCAGCTGAACTGGTGTCCCTCTTCGTCTGTATGTAAAGATAGTTGGCTATGTCTTTTGGCAGCTAGTTGGTGTTTATGTATCCTGGTAGCTAGTTTCCTGCCAGTCTGTCCGATGTGATGTTTGTTGCAGTTCTTGCAGGATATTATGTATATGACATTTGTTCTGCTAGTTATTGGTACTGATGATGAATATTAATGAATCTAAACAGCCCAGCATCTTTACTTCTTTCCCCACTTGGTGTTCTCTTCAGAGGTAAAGAGGGCTGGAGGCATGGAGCAAATTGGTCTGGAGGACTGAGAGGAGTGGGTACGGCCAGTGAGTGGTAGACCTGAGCAGAGCTGGGATAGACAGCGAGTGGGAAGACTGCGTGGAGCTGGTATGGCACTGCAGAGATTGGCAGTGGACAAGAGGCCCGAGTGAAGCAGGGATGGTCAGTGGACGGGAGGCCTGAGCGATGTGGGGATAGTCAGTGGGCAGGAGGCCTGAATGATGTGGGGATGGTCAGTGGGCGGGAGACCTGAGTGATGTGGGGATGGTCAGTGGGTGGGAGGCTCCAGCACTGCAGGGATTGTCAGTGGATGGGAGGCCCGAGTGAAGCAGAGATGGTCAGTGAGTGGGAGGCCTGAGTGATGTGGGGATGGTCAGTAGACGGGAGGCCTGAACGATGTGGAGATGGTCAGTGGGCGGGAGGCCTGAGCGATGTGGGGATGGTCAGTGGGCAGGAAGCCTGAGCGATGTGGGGATGGTGAGTGGGCGGGAGGCCCGAGTGATGCGGAGATGGTCAGTGGGCAGGAGGCCTGAGCAATGTGGGGATGGTCAGTGGGCAGGACACCCAAGTGGGCTGGGTGGTTGTTGTACTCACAATTGGAGTGGGTGGTCAGTGCCTTGCAAGCCCAGGCAAACCACATTTGTAAGCCCCCTGCCTACAGAAAGACTGTAATGCTTATCTTTTTAATTTTATTCTCATTTTTCTAACTTATATAGAACAACTATGAGTAATGTAACTTTTTTCCTTTCTTTGTCCCTTTATTTCTATATTTTATATTTAAGATCTGTACCTAGGTACTTTGTGCCTAAGAAGTGCAATATTACGTAGAATATTACAGTGCAGTACAGGCCCTTCGGCCCTCGATGTTGCGCTGCCCTGTCATACTAATCTGAACTGAAAATGTGTTGCTGGTCAAAGCACAGCAGGCCAGGCAGCATCTCAGGAATAGAGAATTCGACGTTTCGAGCATAAGCCCAAACGTCGAATTCTCTATTCCTGAGATGCTGCCTGGCCTGCTGTGCTTTGACCAGCAACACATGTTCACCTGTGATCTCCAGCATCTGCAGACCTCATTTTTTACTCATACTAATCTGAAGCCCATCCCACCTACACTATTCCATGTATGTCCATATGCCTGTCCAATGGTGACTTAAATGCATTTAAACTTAGCGAATCTACTACCGTTGCAGGCAAAGCATTCCATATCCTTACTACTCTCTGAGTAAAGAAATTATCTCTGACATCTGTCTTATACCTATCTCCCATCACTTTAAAGTTGTGTCCCCTCCTGTTTGCCGTCCCCATACTTAGAAAAAGGCTCTACCTGTCCACCCTATCTAACATTCTGATTATCTTGTATGTCTCTAAGTCACCTCTCAACCTTCTTCTCTCTAGCGAGAACAGCTTCAAGGTCCTCAGCCTTTCCTCGTAAGGCATTCCTTCCATACCAGGTAACATCCTAGTAAATCTCCTCTGCACTGTTTTCAAAGCTTCCACTTCCTTCTTATAATGCGGTGACCAGAGCTGTACACAATACTCCAAGTGTGGCCGTACCAGAGCTTTGTACAGCTGCAGCATAACCTCCTGGTTCCAGAACTCAATCCCTCCATTAATAAAGGCCAAAACACTATATGTCTTCTTAACAACCCTGTCAATCTGGGTGGCAACTTTCAGGGATCTGTGTACATGGACACCGAGATCTCTCTGCTCATCTGCATTCCCAAGAATCTTACCAAGAATTAGCCCAGTACTTTGCATTCTGATTACTCCATCCAAAGTGTATCACCTCACACTTGTCCACATTAAACTCCGTTTGCCACATCTCAGCCCAGCTTTGCATCCTATGTCTCTCTGCAACCCACTACCTCCTTCGTCACTATCCACAACTCCACCGACCTTAGTGTCATTTGCAAATTTACTAACCCACCCTTCTAAGCCCTCATCCAGGTCATTTATAAAAATGATGAACAGCAGTGGACCCAACACTGACCCTTGTGGTACGCTGCGAGTAACTAGATACCAAGATGAACATGTTCCATCAACTACAACCTTCTGTTTTCTTTCAGCAAGCCAATTACTGATCCAAACTGCTACATCTCCCACAATCCCATTCTTCTGCATTTTGTATAATAGACTACTGTGGGGAAACTAATTGAATGCCTTGCTGAAATCCATATACACCACATCAACCGGTTTACTCTCATCTACCTGTTTGGTCACTTTGTCAAAAAACCCAATAAGATTCGTTAGGCACGACCAATCCTTCACAAAACCGTGCTGACTGTCCCTGATCAGATTATTCTTTTCTAGATGGTTATAAAGCCTATCTCTTATAATCTTTTCCAACACTTTACCAACAACTGAAGTGAGACTCACTGGTCTGTAATTACCAGGGTTGTCTCTACTACCCTTTTTGAACAAGCGAACCACATTTGCTATCCTCCAGTCCTCAGGCACTATTCCTGTAGACAATGATGATTTGAAGATCAATGCCAAAGGCTCGGCAATCTCTTCCCTTGCTTCCCAGAGGATCTTAGCATATATCCCATCTGGCCCAGGGGACTTGTCTATTTTCACACTTTGCAGCATTTCTAATCCCTCTTCCTTCTGAACCTCAATCTTTTCTAGTCTAGATGCAAGTATCTCTGTATCTTCCTCGCCAACATTTTCATTTTCTATAGTAAACACTTGAAAGATATTTATTTAGTGCTTCCCCTATCTCCTCTGACTCCACACACAACTTCCCACTATTATCCTTGAATGGCCCTAATTTAACTCTCATCTCCGCCAACAACTTCTCATGTCTCCTCCGGGCTCTTCTGAGCTCTCTTTTTAGGTCTTTCCTGACTTCCTGGTAACCCTCAAGTGCCCTGAGTTTTCACATTTTGTCCTAATATAAGCCTCCTTCTTCTTCTTGACCAGGGATTCCACTTCCTTAGTAAACCAAGGCTCACACATTCTATTTCTTTCTCCCTGCCTGACAGGTACATACTTACCTCGGACACACAGGACAATATTGTAAACTTTTCACTGCACTCCTGCTTTTGTACTTGAGTGCACATGACAATAAAAGGTCTTCCTGCTGAGCTTTTCTGGCAATTTCTGTTTTTGCCTTTACTTCCATAGCCGGAGTGCAATGAATGTTTACCAGAATAATCCCTGGGATTTTGGAATTGTGTTATGAGGAGAGATTGAGGAATTGGATATGCATTCTCTAGAGATTAAAAGAATGGGGGGTTATCTCAATGAAACTTAGTAGATTCTTACGTATCATAACAAAGGTGTTTGAAGAAAGCAATATTTCCCGTGGCTGATGAGCTGACATCAAAGGAGCATATTTTCTGAATAAGGGACAGGCCATTTAATACTGGCATGAAGGTGAACGACTTCACTCAGAGAGTAGTGAATCTTTGAAATTCTGGAGGGTTATTCAAGCTCAATTCTTAAACATATTAAAGACATAAACCAATAGGTTTCTGGAGACTAACACCATTGAAAGCTATGGGATTACCAATGTTAAATGGTATTGAGATCAACCATGATCTAATTGAATTGTTGAACAGGTTCAACTGGCTGAATGGCCCACTCCTATGTTCCTACACTTTTACACTAAAAATGTTACTGAGCATTTGTGTAAGGAGCAATGCCAGTGACATGAGATTATATGATGTTGAGAACCTGAGGCTGCAGGGTATCCCCTCTTGCAATTCCATCACACAGTCACAGTTAATAAAGTCTATTAATATTAATTTGATTGATATTATTGCAGGTTCCTCATAGCTTCAAGGCTAAACTTTCAGAGGAGCATAGGGGAGACCTATTCACCCCCGCCCGCTCCAACATGCACTGTCCAGGCCCCTTGGGATGTGGACTTACCCTGGCACTCATGAACCAAATACAAACTTTGGTGAATTACAAGAAAAAAGGTTTTGGGCCAATTCTTTCTGACCATGAGCACATAGACTGGGATCACATTCAGCTAATCATCCCTGCCTTGCTGCCTTGTCTAGGATGGAGACGGGTTTTACTACATCAAGCTCTCCCACATCTGGCACAATTAAAATGAAGGAAGATATTTACAGCACTCTCGCACCCTCTAGTGTCTCATTAAAGAACAGTATTTGCAAAACCTTGTGAACACATCAGGATCCTATAACTTCAAGAGTGCTTTGTGACGTGCAGCAAAAATGCAACAAAAACATTAATAGAGATTTGAATCATGATCATTTATAATGGAAATTTGTATCCACTCATCCTTTTACTGCTGTTCAACAGTAGTATTAATTCTTGAATGTAATTCTTCTATATTTGAAGCTCAGTTCAGTTTTTTTTAGATAGTGCAGTCTGTCAGATCAAATGGCAAAGAAAATATCTCATTTTAAAAAACTAAACTGCTGGAGTTTTGGCTCCACGATTAGAAAGGTGTCATTTTTCTGGGTGTCCACTGCTAGCACCTTTTAGTATTTGTCATCCTACCTGACTGTGATCCTGGGTAAAGACTGTGTGAGGTTGATCTCTGTCACCAACATACTTTTTCTTTGTTTTGTCTTGGGCCTTTCTAATGATTAGTGGTCGAGGATACACTGTCATAGATACACTGTAGAAGAGCCACTGTTCTTAGATATTATGAAGATTTATTGTGCGATAATGCTAAGTACAACTACATTTGGTCAAGTATAGTTACTGGAACATCTGTTCCCCCCAAACTAAAGTCAAACACCTGTCTCCACCTGACTGTGTGTGACAACATTAGAATGAATGGAGCCAATCTAACATTGACATTAATGCCTTATGCAACAGGACATTGTGGCATTCCCATAAATTTATAACAGAAACAAAAGGAATTGATCATGTGATAGACAAAAGATCATTGGCCTAAAGGGTTAACTGTTTCACTTTTCACAGCTGCTGCTAAGCCTGTTGAGTATTTGATTGATTGGTTTAACGTTGTCACATGTATTGAGATACAGTGCAAAGTGCTATTTTGCATGCTCTACAGGCAGATTGTACCATACAAAGTGCATCAGGATAACAGAACAGAGTGCAGGATGTTACAGCCACAGAGAAGGTGCAGATATTCTTTTAGTATATATGATACACACATATTTGCCATACCTGTACCAAATTTCACTCTTGGGAAAATTGCTGCAATAGTATTTAATGACAGTCACAAGCCTAAAGAAGCTGCTTAAAAAGGTATAACTTGAAGTATCATTTTAGCCCATCATGTTACTGAGTGGAGGAGGTTATGATTCAGAATATAATCCATTCCAAGAGACATAGACAAGGAGTAGGCCATTCTGCCCTTCGAGCCTGCGCCACCATTCATTATGATCATGGCTGATCATCCTTAATCAGTATCCTGTTCCTGCCTTATCTCCATAACCCTTGATTTCACTATCCTTAAGAGCTTTATCCAACTCTTTCTTAAACAAATCCAGAGACTGGGCCTCCACTGCCTTCTGGGGCAGAGCATTCCACACACCCACCACTCTCTGGGTGAAGAAGTTTCTCCTCATCTCTGTCCTAAATGGCCTACCCCTTATTTTTACGCTGTGTACTCTGGTTCAGGACTCATCCATCAGCGGAAACATGTTTCCTTCCTCCAGAGTGTCCAACCCTTTAATAATCTTATACGTCTCAATCAGATCTCCTCTCAGATTTTATGCATCTCTTATCTGTTAACTTGCTCCAAGGAAAGAGTCTTTTTAATAGTCTATATTTATTTAGCACTTTACATTCTGTGCTCCAATCTTTATCAATTCTTCATAATGTTTTTGCCTTTCTTTATTGTTACAAGGAAACCCCGGGCGCGGTTTCTCAATTTGCAAATATAAAAGGGATCTAAAAGGCAATTTTTTCACACAAGAGGGTGGTGCGTGTATGGAATGAGCTGCCTTAGGAAGTGGTGGAGGCTGGTGCAATTACAACATTTAAAAGGCATCTGGGTGGGTATATGAATAGGAACAGTTTAGAGGGATATGGACCAAGTGCTGACAAATAGGACTAGGTTAGATATCTGGTTGGCATGGACGAGTTGGACTGAAGGGTCTGTTTCCATGCTGAATATCTCTATGACTCAATAAGCAGATAGAGTGGCAGAGTCAGAATCATTGGTGGCCTTTAAGCGGCAATTGGATAGGTACATGGATAGGTGCTTAAGCTAGGACAAATGTTCGGCACAACATTGTGGGCCGAAAGGCCTGTTCTGTGCTGTATTGTTCTATGTTCTATGTTCTATGTTCTAACCTAAACTAATCTAATCATATTTGCCAGCATTGGGCCCATATCCCTCTAAATCCTTCCTGTTCATATACTCATCCCGATGCCTTAAGTGTTCTAACTATATCAATCTCCACTATTTTAAATCTTTCCCCTCTCGTCTTTAACTTATGCCCTCTAGTTTTGGACTTTCCTACCCTCGTAAAAAGACCTTGGCTCTACACATGCCCCTCGATTTTATAAACCTTTATAAAGTCACCCCTCAGCCTCTGAAGGACAGAGAAAATAACCCCAGATAATTTTGCTCAATAACTCAAACACTCCAGTCCGGCAACATACTAGTAAATATTTTCTGAATCCTTTCAAGTTTAACAACATCCTTCCTATAGAAGGGAGACCAAAATTGAGTGCAGTATTCTAAAAGTTGCCTAACCAATGTCCTTTACAACCATAACATAACATCCCAAATTCTATACTGACCAATGATGGCAAGTATGCCAAAAGCCTTCTTCACCACCCTGTCTACCTGCAATTCCACTTTCAAGGAACTATGTCCTTGCACCTGTAGGTCTCTTTGTTCAGCAACACTCCCCAGGGTCATATCATTAACTGGATAAGCCCTGCCTTGGTTTGTCTTACCAAAATGCAACACCTCACACTAAATTACACTCTATTTGTCACTCCTCCCATTTGGTCAAGGTCTCGTTGTTCTGTGATATAACTTTCTAGAGTGGCTTGCTGTTGAACAGAGGTTCATCAGATCCTCACTAATTTTGTATTCTCTTTGTTTAAATTTTCTTTTGACGCTTTTAGGTGTTAAATCCTATCAGTCCCATGAAGATTTTTTAAAAACCTGCATTTATCTTGAATCTGAAGCAATTCAGTCTTTAAAACATGTTTTGGAATTAGGGGTGAAAACAGACAGATTAATTTGGGGATCTAATCAGTCATCGTAACATTATCATAGAGTCACAGAGATGTACAGCATGGAAACAGACCCTTTGGTCCAACTTGTCCATGCCAACCAGATATCCCAACCCAATCTAGTCCCACCTGCCAGCATCTGGCCCATATCCCTCCAAACATTTCCTAATCATATACCCATCCAAATGCCTTTTAAATGTTGCAATAGTACCAGCCTTGACCACTTCTTCTAGCAGCTCATTCCATACACATACCACCCTCTGCGTGAAAAAGTTGCCCCTTAGGTCTCTTTTACATCGTTCCCCTCTCAGCCTAAACCTATGCCCTCTGTGGGCAGCACGGTGGCACAGTGGTTAGCACTGCTGCCTCACAGCGCCAGAGATCCGGGTTCAATTCCCACCTCAGGTGACTGTGTGGCGTTTGCACATTCTCCCCGTGTCTGCATGGGTTTCCTCCGGGTACTTCGGTTTCCTCCCACAGTCCAAAAATGTGTGGGTTCGGTGAATTGGCCACGCTAAATTGCCCGTAGTGTTAGGTGAAGGGGTAAATGTAGGGGAATGGGTGGGTTGTGCTTTGACGGGTCGGTGTGGACTTGTTGGGACGAAGGGCCTGTTTCCACATTGTAAGTAATCTAATCTAATTTAGTTCTGGACTTCCTCACCCCAGGGAAAAGACTTTGTCTATTTATCCTATCCATGCCCCTCATGATTTTATAAACCTCTATATGGTCACCCCTCAGCCTCCAACGCTCCAGGAAAACAGCCCCAGCCTGTTCAGCCTATTCCTGTAGCTCAAATCCTCCAACCCTAGAAACATCCTTGTAAATCTTTTCTGAACCCTTTCAAGTTTCACAACATCTTTCCGATAGGAAGGAGACCAGAATTGCATGCAATATTCCAACAGTGGCCAAACCAGTGTCCTGTACAGCTGCAACATGACCTCCCAACTCCTGTATTTAATACTTTGAACAATAAAAGAAAGCATACCAAATGCCTTCTTCACTATCCTATCTACCTGCGACTCCACTTTCAAGGAGCTGTGAACCTGCACTCCAAGGTATCTTATAATGTAACATTGGTGAGTATAATTGAGTCTCCTACACTTTTTTCCGAAAACAAAACTTATTTTACCTGCTGTTCCAAAACATTTCTTCACTTTACCTGAAAGTGTAAATCCCTTTTAAATTCCCTATGGTTTTCCTTTCTTTTACAATGGATTTTAAAGTGTGAATTTTACATTAATGAACAACCAAAGGCTGAATCTAACATATCTTGGCATTGTTTTTTCCGAGTTCTCTGCAGGGTTTCTCTCTGCGAGGCCTAGCAATTTTACTTGCACTATCAACCCGAACCCACTTCATCTGACTACTATCCATCCCTGATGGCACTCCTCTTGTCCAATGCTAGCCCAATTCTACCACTCACTGTGCCGAGAGGAACCCGAGGATATCCAGTAATAGACAATCATCTCAATCTTGAAATGTTGGTCAGCAAATTGAGCTCTTTTCAAAAGCACTGTTATTAATCCTAAGATTTTTAATGGAGGAAAAACCATGGAGCCTAAGGGAAAAGCAGAGATTATGGAGTAAATCATGGTTCAAGGCAAAATCTTATAGGATTCTGTGTACATGAGCTATGGTAAGAAACATGGGAGAATCATGTGAGACCTTCTCAATGTCAGGAAGTCGCAAGCGGTGAGCGAGAGTCACTGTGTACCTACTCTGACTTTCACTTCGGGAATTATCAACATCAAGTTTCTATCACAGCACATGATAAGAGTAAAAACCTGAATATGGCTGAGGTGAGATTTTGTATTAATGAGGCTGATAATGAGTGATGATACCCCTGAATAGGCATCTTGCCAATTCCTAATGAGAAACTCATCTTGGTGCCCAGAGCTCTGTGGAAAATGTGACTTGTTGCTCCTGACATTGAGAAGGTCTCACATGATTCTCCCATGTTTCTTACCATAGCTCATGTACACAGAATCCTATAAGATTTTGCCTTGAACCATGATTTACTCCATAATCTCTGCTTTTCCCTTAGGCTCCATGGTTTTTCCTCCATTAAAAACCTTAGGATTAATAACAGTGCTTTTGAAAAGAGCTCAATTTGCTGACCAACATTTCAAGATTTGGATTCCAAGTGCCTCAACATACCTGAAAGTTTATTCCTCATTTCTGTGTACTGCAACAATGTATCACTTCCTATGTTTTAATATAATTAGCACTGAATGATTAAGCATTAAAACAATCATATTTCCTGTGTAATATAGGGCATCAAATTTGCAAAACTCAAAATGCTGTGACCTAGGTCTCAGCTCCACCCTCTGTAACTGAATCCTCTGTTCCTGACCCACAGACCGCAATCAGTGAAGACAAAAAACAGCACCTCCTCCACGATAACTCTCAACACCGCAGACTCCCCACCAACCACTCCCATTGCCTCTCCCCCCACCCCACCACCAGCACAACCGCCCACCAAGGACGCATCCTCAACCCCTTACTGTATGCCATGTACACCCATGACTGTGTAGCCAAATTCTGAATGAACGGCATCTACATGTTTGCTGATGATACTATCATGGTAGGATTAATATCAAACAACGAGAATACAGAATACAGAAATGACTTGGTGATCTGATGCAATGATGACAACTCTCTATCAATGTCGGCAAAACTAACAAACTGATCATTGACTTCAGAAAGAAAGGAGGAGAACATGTCCCCATCTATATCAACGGAGCGGAGGTTGAGAGGGTGGAGCGCGTCATGTCCTCAGGAATGACAATAGCTGACAATGTGTCCTGGACTTCCAACGTAGATTCAATGGTCAACAAGGCACAACATCGCCTCTTCTTCCTCAGGAGGTATGTCCACAAGGTCCCTCACCAACTTTCACAGATGCAACTGCTCTGCCCAGGACCATAAGAAACTATAGGAAGTTGTGTGCACAGCCTGGACCATCATGGAAGCCAACCTCCCATCCATGGACTTCATTTACACTTCTCATTGTCACAGAGAGGCAGCTAACATCATCAAAGACCCCTCCTGTCCCAGTAAAGCTCTCCTACAACCTCTTCCTTTAGGCAGAAGAAACAGAAACTTGAACAAATGTACCAACAAGTTCAAGAACAGCTTCTTCCCTGCTGTTATCAGACTGATGAATGGACTCTCTAGCTTCAAATAATGTTGATCTTGTTAATGTTGGTAATGCTTTGTGCCTCCTGTGCAACTGTAACCTGTATGCCTCACTCAGTCTAAGCCCCCTTTAAACTGTATGGCATTGTTTGCTATGATCTGCCTGTACAGCTCGCAAACAAAGCTTTTCACTGTGCTTAGGAACACGTGACTACGTTAAATAAAATCAAATACAATATCCTGTGAGGCAATATATCTCATACTAAAATAAACAAATTATTCACTGTCAGTGGAAGATCATGTCAAATATTACTGCTATGATTAGTGAACTTCATGTTCGTTGAAGTAAAGGATGTCAATCTCAGAATCAAAGTCCTTTCCATTTTCAGTACCCAATGTCAGTATCACATTTTATTAGGTCCTGAACAGCTGGTGCAAAATGCAGAGTTAAATTCTGCCTCAAAAAATTAACTTTAGACCCAACATTGATACAGTTATATTGTCCCCAAATGTATTGATAAAAATACTTTTCATTTTTCAACGGTCAATGTTCTCACTGCAGTTGCAAAATTACTCCACGTTACTTGTGTGCTTGTGCAAATTCAGACCAATCTATTTCACATTCCACACGTGTAAGGTGGTGCTGAACACCTATGATATTATTTTGGAGTATCTCACCATTTAAATAATAGTCTGCCCTTTAATTCTTCTGACCACACATTTCCCACCATTAATTTTCATGTGCTTAGTTGTTTTGCAAACTTACACAACGTATCTCTATCCCCTTTCTTCTTCTGGTTCCTTAAGTACTCATCAAAACATGTCCTCCTACCTATTTAAATATCATCAGCAAGTCTGAATACATTGCACTCTATCCCCTGTCCCCCCCACCTAAATTATTAAGTTGGATATAAATATCTGCAGGCCTAGGACTTATCCTTGTGGCACTGCATGAGTTATATTTTTCCAATCTGAAAAAGATCCATTAATTCTGACTTTTTATCTCCTGTGTCAACCCTTGGTTTCAATAAAAATCTGGAGTCAAGAGCTTTTCCCCAGCTTACCCCCATCACCTATTTATCTCTCAGCCCCGTTCCCCTTCTAGATTCCTGATGAGGAACTTATGCCTGAAATACCGATTCTTCTGTTCCTCAGATGCTACCTGACCTGCTGTGCTTTTTCCAACGCCACCTTTTTCAACTCTGACTGTGCAGCATCGGCAGTCCTCACTTTCTCCACAATGTAACTGTTGTCAATTATCGTGAAGTTCTCTCTGGTTCGTTAATGTCCTTTCAGGAAGGAAACTGCCACCCTTACCTGCTCAGGTCTACATGTGGCCTCAGACCGACAACAATGTAGTTAACTCTTAACTAATCACTGGACAATTAGGATGGACAATACATGCTGCCCTTGATCATGACACCTTTATTCCATCGACTAAGATAAAAAATAAACAATCCTCAATCTACACTAATTCCATGAACTCAAATCTTGTGCAATGAACTTTTATGTGGCACTTTATAAAATACCTTCTGGAAATCCAAATATACTACATCTACCTGTTTCCTTTTATTGACTCTGTTGCATCTTCAAAGAACTCTAGTAATTTCATTATACATGATTTCCCTTTTACAAAAAACAAGTTCTGTTTGATTGTGTTAAGCTTTTCTAAATGTCCCTGCTACTTTTTACTCAATAACATACTCTAGCATTTTCCCAAGGACAAATATTTGGGCAGCTGACCTATAGTCTCTTGCTTTGTCTTTTTTACTTCTTGATAATGATTATCACATTAGCAGTTTTCTAATCCACTGGAACCCTGCTAAATCCCGGGAGTTCTGTAATATTTTCACCAAAACTTCTGTTACCTCTGCAGTCACTCATTTAAAACTCTCGAATGCAAGCCATCAGGTTCTGACAACTTCTCTGTCATCAATCCTATTAGTTTGTCAAATACTTTGAGCCTCGTGATAGTGACTCCCATTAACACTTTATCAAATGCCTTTAAGGTGTTTATAGTATCGTTTCAAATGAAGAACAATATTGAATATCGGGTTAAACTATTTGCAATTTCCCTGCTCTCCATCGAAGGGAATGGTCCTTGCAGAAGGCAGACAGGGATGGAGAGGGGAAAATGTTTTTGGTGGTGAGGTCTAGTTGGAGATGGCGGAAGTGTTTAAGAATGATGTGTGGATGTGGAGACTGGTGGGATGATAGGTGAGGAAAAGGGGGAGTCTGTCTTCATTGCATTGGGGGGGTGGGACTTAGAGCAGTGGAACGGGGAATGGAGGTGGTGTAGTGGAGGGCTGTCTGAATGACAAAAGGGAGGAAAAACATGTTGTTCAAAATAGGTGGACATCTGGATGCTCCTGAGTGGAATGTCTCCTTGTCTGAGCAGAAGCAGCAGAGGCGGAGGAATTGAGAGTTTGGGATGCTGTTCTTGCAAGATACTGGGTGGGAGGAGGAGTAGTCCAGGTAGTTATGGGAATCTGTGGATTTGTAGTAAAAGTCCTTCTGGAGACTGTCACCAGGAATGGAAATGGAGAGGTCAAGAAAGGGGAGGGAGGTGTCCTAGATGGACCAAGTGAATTTGAAAGTGGGGTGGAAGTTGTGGGCGGTCAATGAGCTGCTCCAGTTCGGCCTGATACAGGACAGTGCACTGATGCAGTCATCGATGTAACGGCAGAAGAGTTGGGGCACAGTGCCTGCGTAGGTACTGAAGAGGGACTGTTGTAGTGTCACAGAGTCATAGAGACGTACAGCATGGAAACAGACCCTTTGGTCCAACTCATCCATGCCGACCAGATATCCCAACACAATCTAGTCCCACCTGCCAGCACCCAGCCCATATCCCTCCAAATCCTTCCTATTCATATACCCATCCAAATGCCTTTTAAATGTTACAATTATACCAGCCTCCATCACTCCCTCTGTGTGAAAAAATTACCCCGTAGGTCTCTTTTATATCTTTCCCCTCTCATCCTAAACTTATGCCCTCTTGTTCGGGACACCCCGATCCCAGGGAAAAGACTTTGACTATTTACCCTACCCATGTCTCTCATAATTTTGTAAACCTCTATAAGGTCACCCCTCAGCCTCCAACACTCCAGGGAATACAAACCCAGCCTGTTCAGTCTCTCCCTGTAGCTCAAATCCTCCAACCCTGGCAATATCCTGGTAAATCTTTTCTAAACCCTTTCAAGTTTCACATCTTTCCAATAGGAAGGAGACTAGAATTGCATGCAATATTCCAACAGTGGCCTAACCAATGTCCATACAGCCACAACATGACCTCCCAGCTCCTATACTCAATACACTGACCAATAAAGGAAAGCATACCAAACGCCTTCTTCACTATCCTATCCACCTGCGACTCCACTTTCAAGGAGCTATCAACCTGCACTCCACTGTCTCTTAGTTCAGCAACACTCCCTCAGACCTTACCATTAAGTGTAAATGTCCTGCTAAGATTTATTTTCCCAAAATGCAGCACCTTGCATTTATCTGAATTAAGCTCCATCTGCCACTTCTCAGCCCATTGGCCCATCTGGTCCAGATCCTGTTGTAATCTGAGGTAACCCTCAGGCTTCTCCATACCAGAAACTTAGCTGTACATGCTACATTTCCCTGAGAATCCATCACCCCCTACATTTTTGAAATACCTGTTTGAAATGGATACATCCACAAAAGACTCCTCCACTAGCTGCCTTCCTCTCTTACCTTTCCTAGAGTTAACCCATCTATGTGACTGTATCTGAGACTTCCCCCCCCCCCCCGCTTCCTATAACTGCCATCCATCACATACTGTTGCTGTTACAAATTACTCATCGCTTCTAACTGTCTCTCCAACCTATCCATTTGATCTAATAAGATTCACAGCCAGCAACATTTATGGCAGATATAATCCGCAGTAACCCTTAAACCCTCTTTAAACTCCCACATCTGATGTCACTCTATTAAAGGCCATTTTTGCTCCTTCACAATATACAGACCCAAATAATAACACTGTCTTATTTCTCTACAAACACTGTCCCTGTGCTGTGAACTTCGCCCAACAGTTCCTCCAAGATTAGTTGTGAATTTCACTGTTTGATAATTCTCCCAGGTGCACTCCGATGTTCAGCGTTACACGAATTCAAACATCAAAGGCAGTAACTGTGCAGGTTCTCTCTCTCTCTCTCTCTCTCCTGCACTGTCCTCACCATGTGCTTCCTTTGTCTGCTCTTCTCCCTTTTAAAACTGCTGTTGTTTTGACTTTTTTTTTCCAAAGTTCCAAAACAATGTAACAGCATATAAAACAGTAATTGCTGCTCCTGGAATTTGAGGAAATTACCTCCAACATCTAAAATACCTCAAAACAAGGAGCAGCTGTTACAGCCATAAATTTTTCCCGTCCTCCATCAGAATCCTTTCTAAATAGCTGATAAAGAGGCAGGTGTAGCCATGGCCACCCCCTGGTTTTGGAGAAAATGGGAGGATTAAAGGAAACGTTGTTGAGGGTGAGGACCAGTTTGGTGAGGTGGAGGAGACTATTGGTGGAGGAGGACTATTTGATGCCAGTGAGTGAGAATTATCACCAGCAATAAAAGTTTTGAGCATGTTAATTGGTCGAAGGAAGGTAGGCTTGTGGGAACCATCATTATCTCTGGCTTCAAGTTCCATTTCAGGATCTGATGGCAACAGAATATACATTCATAATGGAGACAAGCAGACTGATTATCAGTCTGCAATCCCTTCCAGTACACCTGACAGCAGGTAGGAAGATTGGGAGAGTTTCCTTGTCTGCCATCCTCTGGAAGATAATGGCAAACTACTGCAGCATTTTCCCAAACATAATCAAAGATTCACTCAATGTAAATCCACGGATGCCAATGTCTTGTTAAGGTACTCTAACTGAAGAAAGAATAGTTAACATCACTCCACCATTCACTGGCATGACTTTACTGTTCATTAGAAAACAAGACATAAAAACAAAAAAATGCTAGAAATACTCAGCAATGCTGACAATGCCTGCCTTATACAGAAGAGTAAATATTTACAATTGTTTATTTCAAAAGCTGTTAATCGGTTCTAAACCTTTGCTTAATTAATCTTGTTTTTTTGTAACATATCAATTTTTTTGCTTATTGAAGAAATCTAGTTGATGGATCTTTTCACTCTAACATAATATAGATAAAGTATTAATTTGGCCATATTGTGGTGAGACAAACAAAGTCAATGTTTGATGTTGATGACCTTTTATCAGCAGCGTGAACATCAGGTTCACATTATCATAAACGGATTGGTATTAATAAACAAAGAATCAGAGTTGTTTGTTATTTATTATAATTAAATGTCCATAAACACTAAAAAAAATTGGAAATGGACATCTGAGAGAAAAACACTAGGATCCTACATCAGAAATGATTATATCTGTCCATGGGTACCATTTCAAAAGTTGACCTGAAAGTATAAATGTGAGTTTTGACTCATTCATTCCTCCACCCATATCTTAGGCTAGTTACACTATAGACCCTTAAGAGACCAGATGGCAGTATTTTTCGCAACTGCCCTCATTCACATTCAATCCTAATGACTGACTCATCTTGTGCATGTAGTTAAACTGGTGTGGTACATTTGAACTGTCCCTCTGTGACTATATGTAGACAGGTGGTATCTGTAAAATAAGCATTTTCTCATGAGGTGTGAATAACCAAAGTGTGTGAGCATTTGGTATGATCAGTGGATGTATCTTCAGGCCGACAGCAGGCTGTAACCATTGGTGTAAATATTCTACTGCAAAGAAATTCTGACAGTTCTACATTGCGATTAATTGCATCTTTCTAACTGGTCTAACAAGAGCAAAAGGTCATCAGATAAATGCCACAGGCTGCTATCAACATATGGTCAGTATAAACAGGGTTTTGTTTAAATTAGCATTAAACACAACATAGCTCACTGGATCAAAGCATTAGAGACTGCAACAGAAAAATCTGACTGCATTTTATTTATATTTAAGTCATTTCATAACATGACCTGACATTTCCTGAACATATACTGTCATTTCAAACTTTGGGATGACAACTGTTTCAATGTCTGCTTATCAGGGACTGCACTTACAAACCAATCAGAATTCCTCTGAAACTCCTGAGAGGCATCAACCACGGTATACATTTATTCTGGCTTTAAAATTTGGAGGATGCTAAAAAAACGATGATCAACGAGAAATTAGAGATAGTCCATGCTATTGCCCTCATGATTTTAGAAAAACAGGAGCTAATTTATGCAACTTACCCTACTTTTTGAGTTTTTAAAACATTTACAATGAGAATCACAGAATGATACAGTACAAAAGAAGCAGTCAATCCCATAAGTTATCATTATTTCACATTGCCTTACAAGTTTAACTTCATGTTTTGCATACAATGATAGGATCTGTGTGTCAAGGGCAGGCCAGTATTTGTTGCTAATCCTAATTGTCCCTGAACTAAATTGCTATTTTTAATGGCAGCTAGAGTCAACAACATTGTTATAAATCAGGTTACTTATAAACCAGACCAGGTAAAGATATCAGATTTCCTTTCCTAAAGGATTATAGCTTCATAGTCATCATTGTGGAGACCAGTTTTTTAATCCCAGATACCATTACCTGAATATTAGCTCCACCCAGATGCCTTGGTGGAATTTGAATTCATCCTGCCATACATCTAGGTTTCTCAATTACTAGTCTTGTAACATCACCAGTATCGTCCTTAAATCCATTTTCATCACCCTTTCAAATTATTGTACTTTGTATTTCAAATTATAATTATTATACACATTGAACAATTTCTTATCAGCCGCCTGATTATCTTAAACCTGCATCGTTGCAATTATAGTATATTCTGTTTCTGTAACATTTACAACAGCTTATGTTAATGACCAACCAACAGGAAACAAATTGAAAAGTGTTGCTTGCTCATTTCATACCAGCTCTGATTTCACGTTCTCTCAAGTGGACAATTATTAGTCAGGAAACGGTATTGGGGAAATTGATGGGATTAAAACCCATTAAGCACCCAGGGCCTGATGCTCTGCATCAAAAGGACTAAAGGAAGTGGCCCGAGAAATGGAGATGCATTGGTATCAATTTTTCAGCATTCTCTAGACTCTGGAAGAATTTCAGTAGCTAATGTAATCCCACTTGTTAAAAAAAAGAGGGGGAGAGAAAAAGCATGAAATTATAGGCCAGTTAGTCGGATATCAGTGATGGTGAAAATGCTGGAGTTAGTTATTAAAGATGTGATAACTGAGCATTTGTAAAGTGGTGACAGAATCGGTCCTAGTCAGCATGGATTCACTAAAGGGAAATCATATTTGACAAACCTTTTGGAATTTTTTGAGGATGTCACAAGTTGAGTGGACAAGGGTGAACCAGTAGATGTTATGTACCTGTACTTTCAAAAAGCTTTTGACAAGATTCCACACAAGAGATTAGTAAGGAAAATTAAAGCCCATGGTATTGGAGGTAATGCATTGATGTGGATAGAGAACTGATTGGCAAACAGGAAGCAGAGAGTTGGAATAAACAGGTCCTTTTCAGAGTGGCAAGCTGTCGCACCGTTCACTGCTGGGACCCAGCTGTTCACAATATACATTAACAATTTGGATGAAGGAATTGAATGCAATATCCCCAAATTTGCAGATGACACTAAGCTGGGTGGCAATGTGTGCTGTGAGGAGGATGCTAGGTGGCTGTAGGGTGACTTGGACAGACTGGCTGAATGGGCAAATGCTTGACAAGTACAATATAACGTGGATAAATATGAGGTTAGCCACTTTAGTTACAAAAACAGAAAGGCAGATTATGATGTGAATGGTCGCAATTTAGGAAAACGTAATGTGCGGCGAGACCTAAGAGACATGATGGAACAGTCACAGAAGGTTGGCATGCAGATGCAGGAGGTGGTGAGGAAACCTAATTGCGTGCTGGCCTTCATAGCCAGAGGATTTGGGTACAGGAGTGGGGATGTCTTGCAGTAGCTATACAGGGCCTTTGGGAGGCCACACCTTGAGTATTGTGTGTAATTTTGGTCTCCTAATCTGAGGAAGGACATTCTTACTATTGAAGGAGTCCAGTGAAAGTTCACCAGACTGACATAGGGATGACATATGAAGAAAGGTTATGTTGATTGGGCTCGTACTCATTGGAAGTTGGAAGAATGAGGGGGGAGTCTCATAGAAACGTATAAAATCATGATGGGACTTGATAGGCTGGATGCAGAAAGAATGCTCCTGATGTTGGGGAAGTCTAGAACTAGGAGTTACAGCCCAAGAGAAAGAGGTATGCTATTCAGGACTGAGATGAGGAAGAATTTCTTCACTCAGACAGCTGTGAACCTGTAGAAACCTCTCCCATAGAAAGCTGTTGGGGCAAGTTTGTTCGATATATTCAAGAGGGAGCTGGGCTTGGCCCGTGCAGCTAAAGGGATTGGGGGTGAGTAAGTGGGAGTGGGGTACTGAAATGATCAGCCATGATCATATTGAATAGTGATGCAGGGCTGAAGGGCCAAATAACCTACTCCTGCAGCTATTTTCTATGTTTCTAATCAATTTCAATTAGATTTTTATTAGGTAGACTGGTTTAAAAAAATAAGATTCACAGGAGATCTGATAAGACAACTATACATTAGTATAATTTAGGTATACGGTTCAGAAAAACTAGGAAAGAAAAAATGGAACTGAATTGTTTGGATAAATAATAATGACACCTATGAATGTTCAAATGCATTGGAAATAGTCCCCCACCTCATCCCAGTTCCAAACTTTCAGCTTTTCAACAGTTTCCTCATTTTCCCTTCCCCCACCTCATCCCAGTTTCAAACTTCCAGCTCAGCACTGTCCCCATGACTTGTCCTACCTGCCTATCTTCTTTTCCACCTATCCACTCCACCCTCCCACCCCCCCGACCTATCACCTTCATCCCCTCCCCCACTTACCTATTGTACTCTCTGCTACTTTCTCCCCACCTCCATTCAATGATGTCACCATCACTGAATCCCCCACTATCAATATCTTGGGGTTACTTTTAACTAGGAACTCAACTGGACTAGCCGTGTAAACCGTGGTTACATCAGCAGGTCAAAACTAGAAATCCTGCGGCAAGTAACTCACCTCCTGACTCCCGAAGCCAGTCCAACAACAGCAAGGCATAATGACAATTG
Source organism: Hemiscyllium ocellatum (assembly GCF_020745735.1). Taxonomy (NCBI): domain Eukaryota; kingdom Metazoa; phylum Chordata; class Chondrichthyes; order Orectolobiformes; family Hemiscylliidae; genus Hemiscyllium; species Hemiscyllium ocellatum. The sequence continues at coordinate 45,042,263 of NC_083401.1, forward strand.
TGATGGAATATTCCTGACTTGCTTGGATGAGTGCATTTCTAACAACATGAAAGAATTTTGATATACTCCAGGACAAAGCACAAATATTCACTCCTCTACCACTGCTCAGTAGCAGCAATATGTAACATCAGCAAGACACATTACAAAAGTTCACCAAAATTCCTTAGATATTCCAAACCTATGACCATTGCCATTTGGAAGGACAAGGGCATCAGATACATGGGAAAACCACCATCTACAGGTTCTTTTCCAAGCCACTCACCATCCTGACTTGTTTAATTAATTTATGGGACATGGGCATCACTGGCAGAACAGCATTTTTTACACATCCCTAGTTGCCCTTCAGGAGATGGTGGTGAGCTGCATTCTTGAATCACTGCAGTTCATGTGCTGTCAGTTGAGCCACAATGTTGATACGGAGGGAATTCCAGGATATTGACCTAGTGGCAATGAAAGCTTCAGCCTTATCATTTGCACTAATATGTTGGGCTCATCCATCATTGAGGATTGGGATAGTTGTGGAGCCGCTTACACCAGTGAGTTGTTTAATTGGCCACCACCATTCATGATTGGATGTTGCAGAACTGCAGTGCTCAGATCTGAATCATTGATTGTAAGATTACTTAGAACATAGAACAGTATAGCACAATATAGACCCTTTGGCCCATCATGTTGTGATGACCTTTTATCCTACTCTAAGATCAAACTAACCGACATACCCTTCATTTTACTATCATCCATGTGCCTACCCAGGAGTCAATGAAATGTCCTTAATATATCTGACTCTACCACCACCACTGACAATGCATCCCACCCATCCACCACTCTCTGTGTAAAGAACATCTCTGACATCTCCCCTAAACCTTTCTCCAATCAGCTTAAAATTATGCACCCTTGTGATAGCCATTTCAGCCCTGGGAAAAAGTCCCTGAATATTCAATCTATCTATGCCTCTCACCATCTTGTACATCTCTATCAAGGCACCTGTCACCCTTCCTCATTCCGATGAGAAAACCCTTAGGTCCCTCAATCTTTCTTCATAAGGCATGCCCTACAGTCCAGGCAACAGCCTGGTAAATCTCCCCTGCACCCTCTCTAAAGCTTCTCCACATCCTTCCTATAATGAGGCAACCAGAACTGAATACAATATCCAAGCGTGGTCTAACCATGGATCTATAGAGCTGCAGCATAACCTCATGGCTCTTGAACTCAATCCCACGCTAATAGAAGCAAACACACTATACGCGTTCTTAACAACCTAGTCAACTTGAGTGGCAACTTTGAGGGATTGATGTACATGGACCCCAAGATCCCACTGTTCCTCTACACTGCTAAGAATCCTGATTTTCACTCTGTATTCTGCATTCAAACTCGACCTTCCAAAGTGAATCACTTCACATTTTTCCAGGTTGAACTCCATTTGCCACTTATCAGCCCAGCTCTGCATTCTGTCAATGTCCCATTACAAACTATAGCAGCCCTCCACACTATCCACTACTCCACCAACCTTCATGTCATCAGCAAACTTACTAATCCACCCTTCCACTTCCTCATCCACGTCATTTATAAAAATTACAAAGGGCAGAGGTCCCAGAACAGATCCCTGCAGAACACCGCTGGTCACCGAGCTCCAGGTTGAATACTTTCCATCTACTACCATCCTCTATCTTCTTTGGGCCAGCCAATTCTGTATCCATACAGATTTCCCTGTATCCCATGCCTTCTTACTTTATGACTGAGCCAACCATGGGAAACCTTATCAAAACTTTGCTAAAATCCATGTATACCACAACCACTGCTCCACCTTCATCAATGTGTTTTGTCACATTTTCGAAGAATTCAATAACATTTGTGAGGCATGATCTGCCCCTTACAAACCAATGTTAACTATCTCTACTTAAACTATGGTTTTCCCAAGTAATCATAAATCCTGCCTCTAAGAATCCTATCCAATAATTTGTCCACCACTGACGTAAGACTGACTGGTCTGTAATTTCCAGGAGTATCCATGTTCCCTTTCTTGAACAAAGGAATAACATTTGCCATCCTCCAATTATCTGGCACTACTCTAGTAGACAGTCAGAATACAAATATCAAAGGCACAGCAATCTCTTCCCTTGTTTTACGTAGTAACCTTGGGTATATCTCATCTGGGCCAGGGGACTTATCTGTCCGCATGCCTTTCAAAATTTTCAGCACATCCTCCTTCTTAACATCAACCTATTCGAGCTTATCAATTTGTTTTATGCTGTCCTCAGAAATGACAAGATTCCTCACAGTAGACATGGTCCCTCACAGTAGTAAATACTGAAGCAATGTATTCATTAAGGAGTAAGGTGGGGGGAGACCCAGGAAGATAGTGAAGAAAGACATCGATCTGAGACTGATACAGTTGAGAACATTAGCGAGTCAAACACTCAGGGCAGGCAGGGATAAGGAAGGACTAATAAATTATACTGCCTTTATTTCAAAGCAAGGAGTCTAACAGGGAAAGCAGATGAACTCAGGTCATGGTTAGGAACATGGGATTGGGATATCATAGCAATTACAGAAACATGGCTCAGGGATGGACAGGACTGGCAACTTAATGTTCCAGGATACAAATGCTATAGAAAAGATAGAAAGGGAGGAAAGAGAGGAGGGGGTTGGCCTTTTTGAGAAGGGATAGCATTACAGCTGTACTGAGGGAGGATATTCCCGGAAATACATCCAGGGAAGTTATTTGGGTGGAACTGAGAAATAAGAAAGCGATGATCACTTTATTGGGATTGTATTATTGACCCCTTAATAGTCAGAGGGAAATTGAGAAACAAACTTGTAAGATCTCAGCTATCTGTAAGAATAATAGGGTGGTTATGGTAGGGGATTTTAACTTTCCAGACATAGACTGGGACTGCCATAGTGTTAAGGGTTTAGATGGAGAGGAATTTGTTAAGTGTGCACAAGAAAATTTTCTGATTCAGTATGTGGATGTACCTACTAGAGAAGGTGCAAAACCTGACTTACTCTTGGGAAATAAGGCAGGGCAGGTGACTGAGGTGTCAGTGGGGGAGCACTTTGGGGCCAGCGACCATAATTCTATTCGATTTAAAATAGTGATGGAAAAGAATAGACCAGATCTAAAAGTTGAAGTTCCAAATTGGAGAAAGGCCAATTTCAACGATATTAGGCAAGAACTTTTAAAAGCTTGGGGGCAAATGTTCTCAGGTAAAGGGACAGCTGGAAAATGGGAAGCCTTCAGAAATGAGATAACAAGAATTCAGAAAAAGTATGTTCCTGTTAGTGTGAAAGGAAAGGCTGGTAGGTATAGGGAATGCTGGATGACTAAAGAAACTGAGGGTTTGGTGAAGAAAAAGACGGAAGCATATGTAAGGTATAGACAGGATAGATCGAGTGAATCTGTAGAAGAGTATAAAGGCAGCAGGAGTATACTTAAGAGGGAAATCAGGAGGGTAAAACGGGGACATGAGATAGCTTTGGCAAATATAATTAAAGAGAATCCAAAAGGTTTTTACAAATACATTAAGGACAAAAAGGTAACTAGGGAGAGAATAGTGTCCCTCAAAGATCAGCAAGGCGGCCTTGGCATAGAGCTGCAGAAATTGGAGAGATACTAAACGAGTATTTTGTATCAGTATTTACTGTGGAAAAGGACATGTAAGATATAGAATGCAGGGAAATAGATGGTGACATCTTGAAAAATATCCATATTATAGAGGAGGAACTACTCGATGTCTTGACATGCATGAAGGTGGATAAATCCCCAGGACCTGATCAGGTGTACCCTAGAACTCTGTGGGAAGGTAGAGAAGTGATTGGGCCTCTTGCTGAGATATTTGTATCATTGATAGTCACAGGTGAGGTGCCGGAAGACTGGAGGTTGGCAAACATGGTGCCACTGTTTAAGAAGGTCAAGTCAGGGAACTAAAGACCAGTGAGCCTGACTTCATTGGTGGGCAAGTTGTTGGAGGGAATCCTGAGGGGCAGGATGTACATGTATTTGGCAAGGCAAAGACTGATTAAGCATAGTCGACATGACAATGTGCATGGGAAATCATGTCTCACAAATTTGATTGAGTTTTTTGAGGAAGTAACAAAGAGGATTGGTGAAAGCAGAGTGGTAGATGTGATCTATATGGACTTCAGTAAGGCGTTCGACAAGGTTCCCCATGGGAGACAGATTAGCAAGGTTAGATCTCATGGAATAGAGGAAGAACTAGCCATTTGGATACAGAATTGGCTGAAAGGTAGAAGACAGAGAGTGGTGGTGGAGGGTTGTTATTCAGACTGGAGGCCTGTGACCAGTGGAGTGTCTCAAGGATCGATGCTGGGTCCTCTAATTTTTGTCATTTACATAAATGATTTGGATGCGAGCATAAGAAGTACAGTTAGTAAGTTTGCAGATGACACCAAAATTAGAGGTGTAATGGACAGCGAAGAGGGTCACCTCAGATTACAACAGGATCTGGACCAGATGGGCCAATGGGCTGAGAAGTGGCAGATGGAGTTTAATTCAGATAAATGCAAGATGCTGCATTTTGGGAAAGCAAACCTTAGCAGGACTTATACACTTTATGGTAAGGTCGTAGGGAGTGTTGCTGAACAAAGAGACCTTGGAGTGCAGGTTCATAGCTCTTTGAAAGTGGAGTCGCAGGTAGATAGGATAGTGAAGAAGGCGTTTGGTATGCTTTCCTTTATTGGTCAGTGTATTCAGTAGAAGAGTTGGGAGGTCATGTTGCTGCTGTACAGGATATTGGTTAGGCCACTGTTGGAATATTGCATGCAATTCTGGTCTTCCTATCGGAAAGATGTTGTGAAACCTGAAAGAGTTCAAAAAAGATTTACAAGGATGTTGCCAGGGTTGGAGGAATTGAGCTACAGGGAGAGGCTGAACAGGCTGGGGCTGTTTTTCCTGGAACGTCGGAGGCTGAGGGGTGACCTTATAGATGTTTACAAAATTATGAGGGGCACGGATAGGATAAATAGGCAAAGTCTTTTCCCTGGGATGGGGATGTCCAGAACTAGAGGGCATAGGTTTAGGGTGAGAGGGGAAAGAAATAAAAGAGACCTAAGGGGCAATTTTTACACGCAGAGGGTGGTACGTGTGTGGAATGAGTAGCCAGAGAAAGTGGTGGAGACTAGTACAATTACAACATTTAAGAGGCATTTGGATGGGTATATAAATAGGAAGGGTTTGGACGGATATGGGCTGGGTGCTAGCAGGTGGGACTAGATTGGGTTGGGATATCTGGTCAGCATGGACGGGTTGGACCGAAGGGCCTGCTTCTGTACTGTACATCTCAATGACTCTCTAAGTAACAAAGAGGATTCATGAGGGCAGAGCCGTAGATGTGATCTATATGGACTTCAGTAAGGCGTTCGACAAGGTGCCCCATGGGAAACTGGTGAGCAAGGTTATATCTTATGGAATACCAGGAGAACTAGCCATTTGGGTATAGAACTGGCTCAAAGGTAGAAGACAGAGGGCGGTGGTAGAGGATTGTTTTTCAGTTTGGAGGCCAGTGGAGTGCCACAAGGATCGGTGCTGGGCCCACTACTTTTTGTCATTTATATAAATGATTTGAAAGCGAGCATAAGAGGTACAGTTAGTAAGTTTGCAGATGACACCAAAATTGGAGGTGTAGTGGACAGCGAAGAGGGTTACCTCAGATTACAACAGGATCTCAATCAGCTGAGCCAATGGGCTGAGAAGTGGCAGATGGAGTTTAATTCAGATAAATGCGAGGTGCTGCATTTTGGGAAAGCAAATCTTAGCAGGACTTATACACTTTATGGTAAGGTCGTAGAGAGTGGTGTTGAACAAAGAGACCTTGGAGTGCAGGTTCATAGCTCTTTGAAAGTGGAGTCGCAGGTAGATAGGATAGTGAAGAAGGCGTTTGGTATGCTTTCCTTTATTGGTCAGAGTATTGAGTACAGGAATTGGGAGGTCATGTTGCGGCTGTACAGGACATTGGTTAGACCACTGTTGGAATATTGCATGCAATTCTGGTCTCCTTCCTATCGGAAAGATGTTGTGAAACTTGAAAGGGTTCAGAAAAGATTTACAAGGATGATGCCAGGGTTGGAGGATCTGAGCTACAGGGAGAGGCTGAACAGGCTGGGGCTGTTTTTCCTGGAGCGTCGGAGCCTGAGTAATGACCTTATAGAGGTTTACAAAATTATGAGGGGCATGGATAGCATAAATAGACAAAGTCCTTTCTCTGGGGTCAGGGAGTCCAGAATTAGAGGAAGATATAAAAGAGACCTAAGGGGCAACTTTTTCATGCAGAGGGTGGTACATGTATGGAATTAGCTGCCAGAGGAAGTGGTGGAGGCTGGTACAACTGCAACATTTAAAAGACATTTGGATGGTTATATGAATAGGAAGATTTTGGGGAGTTTTGAGCCTGGTGCTGGCAGGTGGGACTAGATTGGTTTGGGATACCTGGTCAGCATGGACGGGTTGGACCGAAGAGTCTGTTTCCATACTGTACATCTCTATGACTCTATGATTCTATTACCTCCCCTACCTCCTCCAACTCCAGGCACAAGTTCCCTTCACTATCCTTGATTGGCCCTACCTTCACACTGGCCATCATCTTACTCCTCACATAAGTGTAGAATGCCTGAGTGTTTTCACAAATCCTACTCACCAAGGCCTTTTCATGCCCCCTTCTAGCTCTCCTATGGTTTCCTCTGTCCATTCTTCAGTTCCTTCCTGGCTACCTTAGCTTATGCTGTTTGACACAGATGTAGTCCTGTTGGTAGCTTCACCGGGTTGACACCTCATCTTCAGGTATGCCTAGTGCTATTGCTGTCACTTTCCATTGAACCAGCGTTGATCCCCTAACTTAATGGTAATGGTTGAGTGGGGGATATTCTAGGCCATGAGGTTGTAGATTGTGCTGGAGAACAATTCTGCTGCTGTTGATGATCATTAGCACTTCATGGATGACCAATCTTGCATTGTTCGATCTGTCCCCTTTAGCACCTGGAAATATATAACCATTCCTTCAGTATCGATGGGTCAAAATCCTGCAACTCCCTTGCTCACATTCTTGTGGGGTGTACCAACAACATATGGTCTGCAGCAGTTCAAGAAGCAACTCACCATCACCTTCTAAAGGAAAACTAGGGATAGGCACTAAATGTTGGCCTTGTCAGTGATACCCATGTCCTATGAGTGAATAAAAATGGAATAAAATAAGATTCAGATGCCAGTGTTTGAACAAAGACAATATTCTCCATGAATTGCAAATTGCCACAAATTGTAGGCCAAATATGCAAAGCTTCTATGATAGGTTTATAAAAACAAGCAGGCTTTCATACTTTGGGTACAGTGATGTCAGGACGGTGTGTCACTTGAAGAGGAACTTGCAGGTGGTGGGTGATCTCAGATTTGGAAAATATTGGAGGAGTGTCGAGGAGGTACTGCGGTGAATTTTGTACGAGATACACGCTATTCTATAATGTGCCTGTAGTGGAGGACATGGCTATCGAAAGCTGTATTATCCTGGATGCATTGAGCATCTTGAATGTAGTTGGAGCTGCATCACTCAGGCAGGCCTTGTAGATGGTGGCCAGGCTTTGGAAGTCAGAAAGTGAATTACTCACCACAGAATTCCTAGCCTCTGACCTGCTCTTGCTGGAAACATTGTGGAAGACCCCACACACCCCTCACTCAAACTCTTCTCCCTCCTGCCATCTGGCAGAAGATACCAGAACATACGGTCTCTCACAGCCAGACTGTGCCACAGTTTCTTCCCTCAAGCGATAAAGCTCCTTAACACAGTACAATCTGACTCTTCCCAATCTGAAAATATTTCATATTTCTGCTAGAAAAATATCTATCATTTATCATTCTTCTGTTACACTGTAACTTGTGTGTTTTTCACTTATGCACTTTATGCCATGTTTGATTGTGTAGTTTGTGTCCTGGAGAAACACGGTCTTGTTTTTATTGTTTCAGTTGTATCTGGTAAAATGACAAATAAAATACTCTACTCTTGTGGCCAGTTCGCTTTCTGGTTAATGGTTCCCTCAAGATGTTGATAGTTGGAAATGTCATTGAATATCAAGGGGCAATTGTTAGTTTTTCTCTAGTATCTCATGTAACTCGCATCAGATCTGTGGTGTGAATGTTGCTTGCTACATGTCAACCCAAGTACAGATGTTGTCCAGGTTTTGTGGCATATGAACACAAGTTGTTTCAGTATCTGAAGTTTTGCAAATAGTGCTGAACATTGTGCAATCATTAGCGAACATCCCCACTTCCAATCTTATGATGGAGGGAAGGTCATTGATGAAGCAGCTGAAGATGGTTGGACATTACCCTGAGGATTTCCTGCAGAGATATCCTGAAGCTAAGATGATTGATCTCCAACAACATGATACATGATCTTTTGTGTGAACTATAGCTGCAACTAACAGAGTTTAAAATTATAAGAACATAAGAAATAGGAGCAAGAATAGCTCACTCTGTCCATTAAGCCTTTCTTGCAATTTAATAAACTATGGCTCATTTGTCTCACATCTCAATTCCTCTTTGCGCCAGCTCAGCATGGCTGTCAATTCCTTGATATTTAAAAAAAAATTGATCTACTTCTTCTTTAAATACTTTCAGTGATCTAGACCGCACAACCTTCTGAGGTAGAGAATTCCAGACATACACTACCCTCTGGGAAAAGAACGTTGATCGCATCTCAGTTTTAAATGAACATCGACTTATTCTGTAATTATGTCCTTTAGTTTGAGACACCCCCATTAACCAAAATATCTTCTCAATATATACACTGTCAAGAACTTTCAGAACCTTGCATGTTTCAATAAGATCACACCTCATTCCTCTATACTTTAATGAGAAAAGATCAAATCCATTTAGTTGTTCTTGATTTGTCAACCTCTTCATCCTAGGAATCATCCCTACTGAATCTTTCTTGAACTGCCTCCATCCTTGCATATCCTTTAGGTAATATCAATTGACTAGTGATGATGGTAGTGGTAATGTCACTTGACTAGTCATTCAGTACATGGCACATGGCACATGAGTTACAATCCCACCATGGCAAATTGTAACATTTTAATTCAGCAAAAAAATCTAAAGAGAAAGTTAGATAAATGTTGACCATGTAACCATTGCTGTAAAACCCCATCTAACCCACTAATGCTGTTTAAGGAAGGATATATGTGTGACTCCAAACTGCAGCAAAGTGGTTGACTTTTAACAGTCCTCTAAACAATTAGAGATGGATAATAAATGCTGGTCTAGCCAACGATTCCCACATCCTGTGAACGAAAGTTTTTAAAATATGGGGAGTACAACTGCACTCCATTGCAGCAAGACTTCCTTATTTATGAACCAGAACACCCAAATCCCTCTGTGCTGAAACATATAGAAGTCTTTCTCCATTTATCACCGTACCTTTCATTTCTTCCAATCAAAGAGCATGATCTCACTTCCCTTTATTAAACTTGATCTGCCAGGTTTTTGACGAGCCATTAAATTAATCCATATTTCCTTGCAGATTCCTTATGTTCTCATTGAAACATGCCCTCTTACCTATTTTTATACCACCAGCAATTGGATACATTACACTCTGTACTCTCCTCTCAATCATTGCATACTTCATAAACGGTTGAAGCCCTAGGAGTGATTATTATGGCATTCCACTGTTTACATGTTTCCAATCTAAAAAGCTCCATTCAGAATGAAGGTCACTGGACTAAAAGCATTAACTATTTCCTCTTGACAGATGTTCTCCAACAAATTGTGTTTTTGTTTCAGATTTCCACCATCCACAGTTCTTTGTTTTAGTTTAGTGTTTAAGGCACTAACACTCTGGTGATAGTCGAGGCTTTTGGTTATGAATGGAATGACCCGGATGAACTTGGGTGAAGACCTCCATGCATATGAGAACTTCCTGTTATTGCTGGGGTCAAGAATTATGAAATCCATTGCAAGGATCTTGAGAGCTCTCTTGGTGAATAGGGATCCTATGCTAGAGTCACTTCCCTGCCATGGCCAAAGTACATATCTCACTATCTGGTCAGGTCAACATCTTTTCCGTCACTTGGCATCTTGCTTGATCATAAACTGCTGCCAACACTTGATAATTGAGGCTGTCGGGAAGGATCAGTTGCTTCACCTCCCTCTCCTCGTCATAAAGCAGGCAATGAAGGAGATCACTTCCTCCAAGGTCCTCTTCCAAATCTTAACAATTTTTGTTCCTGTTTGGATTCCTTCATCTATTGGTGCTGGGCTAGTGAAAGTTGAGCTTTCCAGTGATGATATAGTCTGCAGATGCCCATATAGAGTCATAGATATGTACAGCACAGAAACAGACCCTTCAGTCCAACGCGTCCATGCCGACCAGATATCCCAGCCCAATCTAGACCCACCTGCCAGCACCTGGTCCATATCCCTCCAAACCCTTCCTATTCGTATACCCATCCAGATGCCTTTTAAATTGTACCAGCCTCCTGAGGGGTGAGGTTCGATTATAGAGATTTATAGGTTAAACCTTATAGAGGTTTACAAAACCATGAGGGGCATGGATAGGGTAATAGGCAAAGTCTTTTCACTGGGGTTGGGGAGTCCAGAACTAGAAGGCATAGGTTTAGGGTGAGAGGGGAAAGATACAATAGAGACCTAAGGGGGAACTTTTAAACACAAAGGGTGGTACATGTATGGAATGAGCTGCCGAGGAAGTGGTAGAGGCTGGTACAATAACAACATTTAAGAGGCATTTCGACGGGTATATGAATAGAAAGGATTTGGAAGGATATTGGCCGGCTGCTGGCAGGTGGGACTAGATTGGGTTGGGATATCTGGTCAGCATGGACGGGTTGGACCGAAGAGTCTGTTTCCGTGCTGTACATCTCTATGACTCTATGACTCTAAGTCCCTACCACTCCATCTAAGACTGAACTTCTTAATGAGGAACTTTACTTCCTTTCCTTACGTACACCCAAAAAACTACTTCTCAATGGGAAGCCAAACTAGTCAGGCGAAATGGAATGCCATTGCATTGGATGAAGTCTCATGCCTAATTACAGTGGTGGCCATAATTGTGCTCAAAAGTCATAATCCCAATGTCTCTTTAGAGTTACTTTTGGATGGAATGAAGTCTAAAGCTGATTATAAAGTAAGACAGTAAGAAATGGATCTGAATTTGCTTTGCATTAATATATTCCACCTGCCTCTTCAGCATGAGACTTGCATCCTTGTCTATGCTGATGGTCACCTCCTCAATGATTGCATTTTTTTTGTCTTGGACTTCCAATATTCCCCAGGACCTGGGTGATGTGACCTTCTGTGTGGAAAAAAAAGATAATTGATGTTTGTCAGAAGTAAGCCTTAACTCCATTTGAGATTCCCATCCCTCATTGCTTACACTTATTTTCCTTCAGCTGCCTGTCCTTTATCAACTTGAAGGATGGATTCAGGATCAAGTCTTCCATTATCTGCTCCATCTTGGCCATCTCTCATTCTCATCCATCATGTCTTGATGCCTGTCCTGTGGAATCCTGCTGACTGCACCAGAAATTTCGTCAGATTTGAACATATGGATGGCGAAAAGATCAAGAGAATTCTGTTTTTAAATTCCACCGGCATCAGGTCATCACAAACATGATGGGAACTTATGATTAAAGAAGGAAGCTTCTTTTACATTGAATTGAGCCAGTGGTTTACATCTGATTGAGGAAATTCTGTCTGTCTGATCCTTCTCCCTGAGACCTCTTTCTCCAAAGACACTGTTTCCTCCAAAGAGGGTCAAGCTGCCAAGCTGGGTGTCCTCCCTCACTGTCGCCACCTGCTGCTGGAGGTTCAGTTGCACTGAAATTAGAGATCTTAAAAAGCTTGGCTTCTCAATGTTCTGTTGTATTCCGCAGTTTGAAAAGTAACAATAGTCAAATACCTACACTGGTTAATTCTCCAAATTTGTTTGGAAAATTAACCAACAAGCAACATATATTGAAAACTCAGTTGAATGCTTGTTAGAATTGCATGCACCATAATAGCCTGAATTTTCCACGTACATTATGAGGCTTCAGACTATGCCGAGACACAAAACTATCCCTCATAACTGTTAAGCAAAATGAGAGAAATATCTCATCTAGCGAATATGTTTTCATAGTAAATTATCTTAGTATTGGTAAAGGTAATTTATTCCAAATTTAAATCAGTTTTAAACAAGAATTTATAGATTTAAACTATAGAAAAAAAATTTGTCAAGTGCAAGACGTGTTCAGCAGAAACCAAATGAAAAAGCTGCAACATGCTGCTCTGTAGACAGACATAGCATCACATTAATACTGTATGTATACACCCATCTGGCTATAAACATTTTGTCTCCTTTGGATCAATTATAACCATTTGACAAACTGATGAAAAGCAAATTGCAGGCATAATGGGGATAACTTTGATTTGTAAAAAAAGTGTTGACTGGGTGATAGTGAATTGGCAAGCACTTCAAGTACAGAAACATTTGGGGAATAGTTGTTAAATGAGTTGATGGATGGGCAACAGCCTTTACATGAGGATGATATGCAAGATAATGAGACCAACGAAAGGAAATAAATGTTTCTGTACAAAACACTGGTGCAGTCACACCGGAGACCTGTACGCACAAATTCACTCACCCTACCACAGCAAGGATATTCAGGCACTGGAACAATGCAGACATGGAAAGGTTAAGTAACCCTTAACATTTACCCTGCTCAGGACTGAGAGCCTTATTTAAGTATTCTCAATTCCTAAAAGCTAGAAATCTTGAAACCTAAGAATATTCTTGGCATTTTGAACATGGTAGTGCAGTCCAGAGACCCAGACTAATGTTCTGGAGGCATAAGTTCAAATTCTACCGCAGCAGCTGATGGAACACAAATTCATGTTGTAAATCTGGAATGTAAAGCTAATCGCAGCAATGACAGGGCACGAAATTATCATCAATTGTTATAAGCATCCATCTGGTCTTCTAATACCTGTTAGGAAGGAAATCTTTACCTGATCGAGTTGAGGTGTGACTCCAGACCCTCAGCAGTGTTATTGACTCTTTATTGCATTCTGAAATGACCTAGCTCACCCAGTTCAAGGACAATTAAGATGAGCAACAAATGCATGGAACCCACATCCTATGAAAGAATAGGATTGTCACAAATCTATGAAGCTTAGAAAAAGGACATGCACAGATGGTTCAACCTTTGTACAGATGGAGAATGTGGAATGAACTGCCCAGAGAAGTAGGGAAGACAGGTAGAATAGAAACATCTAAAGGAAAATTGGATAGTTTTTGAGGGCTTGTAAAATTAAGAGGTGAGACTGGTCATAAGGTCTATAAATCTTTTCCAAACCAATAATTTTTATATTCCTGTGTTCTTCCACCTGGACAGAGGAAACATAATTCAGGCAACAAACTTGGAGCCTTTTGATCCACTTGATTTGATATAACATGGGGCAACACATGAAACCAAAACATTATTTGAGGGAGTGCTATTCTATTTATTGATGCTCTGTATTTGATGTATTCGGTAAGACTTGATGTCATGTACATCTCACAGTCAGCTTTATGATAAATTCATTAGGTAATTATTAGAATTAAATTATTTGCACATTGATTTGTTTATCATTGCTGCTTAAGATGAAAAAAAATGAACATGCATGCATAAACAACTTAGAATCACGTACTCCAGAGACCATAGAACAGTTTGTTGCTATAGAGACAAAGCCAAAAAAAATCTGTATTGTGCATACATTAATGAGGCCCAAATGTGTTGCTAGGCAATTACAGCTAATGCACTTGTGAAAAAAAAACAATGTTCTAGATTATTAGTTTTTTAATTATGATGGTTAATTAGCATTGTTCACATTAATTACTTAAGATTCATATCTACATTATAATTTTTTTAATAAGTCACAGACATTTGCTGTTAAACTAAAAAAACTTTTGAACACTCTGCAGGCTCTTGTGCTCTATAGTTGCCAAGTTATTGTCATAGAGACGTATGAGATTCATTAGCACAACTCATGCTTAATGATAGTAATATGTCTTATTACCCGTATATCCTAACTGTGCGCTGTACTGTGCAAAGCAGAACAGCAGTAAACAACAATGAATATTTAAATAGGTTAAAGGTAACTAAAAGAAGCTACAGTTAAATTCCCAAATACACTAGTCGATTTAAATTTAAGTTTTTTAAAATGTAGTTTCCACCATTTCACTTCAATGACATTTACCTATCTGCACAGATTCTCGATAGCAAAGAAGCAATGTTACTGTAGATTCGTTGGATCTCATCTACACAGAAGTACAAATTAAAAAGGTTCAATGATTTGTAACAAGCAACTCAGTAACCTAGTTTTACAGCTTTAAAGGCTAGCCTGAATCCCAGTACTATATGTGCGAAATATCACAGCGAAAATTCTGACCAGGATCTTTCCATTTCGGTACCAAGTCCAGCTATCAGAGAGTTTCCAGAAAAGTAATCCATGGTCAGAAAAAGGCACTGGATCTCTTGGTATCAGGCAGTCTGCGCCTTCTGCCAGATTTGTGACTCTGTTGTTGCTCATTGGACAATATCCTCTGCCCAAAGCCCCATTTGAAAAGAAGTAGCTGGTGTGTGGGTTGGAGGGCATTTTTGGATTTGCTATTTCAGGGACTGGAGGGCAGGGGCTTCAGAAGCCTGGGCAAGAGAGTGGTTCAGTCCCTTTGTTTTTCACAAATTAATGCAGTTCAAGGCATTCCCACTCCTACCTGTTCCCTTCGCCCAAATGAGAATTGTGTGCAGTACCAAATAAGTTGATCCTTTCTTGTTCTGCATAGAGCTGAAGTAATTGCAGTCAAGGTAGGATAAAGCCCTTCAGTGGGCCACAGTTGGCGACAGGGCAGGAAACCCAAATTCGGTCTTCCTTTCTGTTATGATCCAGCTGATGTTATTGCTGGATAGATCAGATCTGGACTGAAATCTGGCTTGATAGTTTTTTTTAGTTTTATCGAGGCGGTCATTCAGTGAAGCACAAACTCAATGTTACAGGTCAGGTTTAATGATAAATTAAAAATGAAGTAAATTAAATAATTTTTTATATACCACACAGTTAAAATTTCAAACCCTGTGGTAAAATACAATCCATTAATCTCAATAAGAATCCTCTGTCATATTCACACCAAAGAGAATTTCCTTGTCTTTCATGTCTAAGGGGCTTAATTTAACTATGGTTCAAGTCCTCATCTTGAGAATCTGACAGCTTAGACTTTCTCAGCTTCAAATAATTTTCTTTGGACTTTAGCAAAACATTGCAGGATTGGAAGCTTTAAACTAACCTTTCTATACCGAGGTAATCTCTTAACAGTTCAAATCTATCTCCCAATCTCAGGATTGCAATCCAATTCAGAATGTAGAACATAGAACAGTGCTTGGCATGGTGGCACAGTGGTTAGCACTGCTGTCTCACAGCGCCAGAGACCTGGGTTCAGTTCCTGCCTCAGGCGACTGACTGTGTGGAGTTTGCATATTCTCCCTGTGTCTGCGTGGGTTTCCTCTGGATGCTCCGGTTTCCTCCCACAGTCCAAAGATGTGCAGGTCAAATGAATCGGCCATGCTTAAATTGCCCATAGTATTAGGTGAAGGGGTAAATGTAGGGGCATGGGTGGGTTGTGCTTCGGCGGGTTGGTGTGGACTTGTTGGGCCAAAGGCCCTGTTTTCACACTCTAAGTAATCTAATCTAATCTAAAAAATAAGCACAGTACAGGCCCTTCAGCCCTTTGAAGTTGTGCTGAACTTTTATCCTACTCTAAGATCAAACTAACCTACATTCACTACATTTTACTATCATCCAGATGCCTATTCAAGAGTTGCTTAAATATCCCTAATATAGCTGACTCTACTACCACTGCTGGCAGTGCATTTCATGCACACACCACTCTCTGTGTAAAAAACCAACCTCTGACATCTCCTTTAAACCTTCCTCCAATCACCTTAAAATTATGCCCCCTCATGATAGCCATTTCTGCCTTGGGAAAAAGTCTCTGGCTATCCACTCTATCCAAGCCTCTCAACGTCTTGTACACCTGTATCAAATCACCTCTGATCCTCTTTGGTTCCAATGAGAAAAAGCCCTAGCTCCCTCACACTTTTTTCACAAGACATGCCCTCCAGTCCAGGCAGCATCCTGGTAAATCTTCTCTGCACCTTCTCTAAAGCTTCCACATCCTTCCTATAATGAGGCAACCTGAACTGAACACAATATTCCATATGTGGTCCAACCAGGGTTTTATAGAGCTGCAGAATAACCTTGTGGTTCTTAAACTCAATTCCTCTGCTAATGAAAGCCAACACACCTTCTATACCTTCTTAACAACCCTAACAACCTGGATGGCAATTTTGAGGGATCTATGGACATGGACTGTTCTTCTAACTGCAAGAATTCTGCCTATAACCCTGCAATCTGCATTCCAGTTCAACTTTCCAAAGTTCAACCTTCACACGTTTCCAGGTTGAACTCCATCTGCCATTTATAGTCCAGCCCTGTTTCCTGTCAATGACCCATTGCAACCTACAACAACCTTCCACACTATCCACCACTCCACCAACCTTCAAGTCATCAGCAAACTTACTAACCCACCCTTCCATTTTCTCATCCAAATCATTTCTAAAAATCACAAAAAGCAGAGATCCCAAAGCAGATCCCTGCGGAATTCTTCCCCTGATCACTGAGCTCCAGGCTTAATGTTTTCGATCTGCTACCACCATCTGTCTTCTATGATCCAGCTAATATCTGGACAGCCACATTTTCCTGTAGCACATGCCTCCTTAGTTTGTGAATGAGCCTACCATGGTGAACCTTATCAAACGCCTTGCTAAAATCCACAAAAACCACATATACACTTCTCTGTCTACATCAATGTATTTTGTCACATCCTCAAAAATTTCACTAAGGCTTGTGAGGCATGACCTGCCTCTCACAAAGCCATGCTGGCTATCTTTAATTAAACTATGCTTTTTCAAATAATCATAAATCCTATTTCTTAGAATCCTCTTCAATCATTTGCCCACCACTGAGGCAAGATTGACTGGTCTGTAACTCTCAGAGACTTGCTTAACATCAACTTGTTTGAACATATCAGCCTGTTTCATGCTGTCCTCACAAATGACAAAGTCCCTCTCACTAGTGAATACTGAAGCAAATTATTCATTAAGAACCTCCCCTGCCTCCTCCAACTCTAGGCATAAGTTTATCTCCAATATCCCTGATCACTCCTACCCTCACACTCTGTCCATCCTTTTATTCCTCACATAAGTGTAGAATGCTTTGCGGTTTTCCTTACTCCTACTCGCTAAAGCTTTATCAAGCCCCCTTCTAGATCTCCTAAGTCCATTCTTCAGTTCCTTCCTGGCTACCTTGTAACCATCTAGAACCCTGTTTGACCCTTGCTTCCTCAATTTTAAGTAAGTTTCCTTCTTCCTTTTGACTAGATATTCCACATCTCCTGTTATCCAAAGTTCCTTCACCCTGCCATTCCTTCCTTGCCTCAGTGGGACAAACCTATCCAGCACTCGCAGTAAGTGCTCCCTAAACAATCTCCACATTTCTGTCTTGCATTTCCCTGAGAATATCTACTCCCAATTAATGCTCCACAGTTCCTGCCTAACAGCATTGAAATTCCCCCTTCCCGAATTAAATAATTTCCCATACCATTTGCTTCTATCCCTCTCCATGACTATAGTAAAGATCAGGGAGCTGTGATCACTATCACCAAAATGCTCTCCTACCAAGAGGTCTGACACCTGGCCTGGTTCACTGTGAAGCACCAAATCCAATATGGCCTCCCTCTAGTCGGCTTATCTCCATATTGAGTCAGGAATCCTTCTTGGACATAGCTGACAAAATCAGCTCCATCCAAACTATTTGTACTAAGGATCTTCCAATCAATATTAGGGAAGTTGAGGTCACCCATGACAACAACCCTGTTACTTCTGCACCTTTCCAAATCTGCCTCTCAATCTGTTCATCTGTGTTCTGTTGCTATTGGGGAATCTATAGAATCTTCCATTAAAGTGATTCATTCAACAAATTCATTCAACAAACCCTCCTAGATAACTTCCCTTTCTGCAGCTGTAATATTATCACTGATTAGCAATGCCACTCCCCCATCTCTTTTACCTCCCTCCCTATCTTTTTGAAACATCTTAAATCACATAACATCTAATAACTGTTCCTGCCCCTGTGATATCCAAGTGTCTGTAATGGCCACGACACTGTAGCTCTAGTACTGATCCATGCTTTATGTCCATCACCCTTATTCCTAACATTTCTTGCGTTAAAATAGACACACTTCAACCCATCACATTGACTGCAACTTTGTCTTATTAACTGTCTATCCTTCCTCACAGACTCTCTGCATCCTGTATTTGCCTGTTCACCAGCTACCCCATCCTTTGATCTGTAGCTCTGGTTCCAATCCCCCTGCCAAACTAATTTAAATCCTCCCAAGATCTCTAGCAAACCTCCCATCCAGGATATTGGTACCCTTCCAGTTCAGGTGGAACCCGTCAATTTAGTCAAGACCTCTGCAAAACTGCCTACCTGAAAGACAAAAGCTTTTCTTCAAGCTGTGCACTTTTCCCATAAGCCAAAAAAATCCAGAATTTTCTGTGTGAAAGTGTAATGCACTATACTCTTTAATTTGTTCAATCAAAAACCTCAGAACTTAGACAAAATTCCATTGCTGTCCAGAAAAATTCTCTCTATACAATGTTTTAAAAGAAATCATCATGGTTACAATAATACATACACATTAAGCATGAGACCCCTTCAGACACATAGAAAACCCAAATGCCACTAATTCAAAATTCAAACATCTAAAATAAGTGAGCGACCAGATTTTCGGAGGTTTCCATCAGTTTGTTAGTGTGGTCAATAGTTAAGGTAGGTCAGGGTCAAAAAAGCAACTGGGTCTAGTAAATAGAAATAACTCGGGGCAGATATAAGGGGAGGTAGAAGAGAAGCTCAGGAAGGAGTTGAAATCAGAACTGGAGCAAGTATAGTCATTTGAAGATCTATCTTGGTGGCATTTGGACAGGAAAGAAGCAGCAAATGCAGGGTCAGCACTAAATAAATCCACTGGCTGTTTGTAGCTCCAATAGAAGCTGAGTAGGAGGAGCACAGGAGGGCAATGTTGACTGATACAGCTGGTGGAGAAGAAAAGAAGCCGGGGATATATCTTTGCTCCTGGGAAGATCTGGAAATAGTGGGAGGGTCAATTATACTTAGTTAGCCCTTACGTTAATGCAGTGTATCGAATGTCAATTGTAGTGTCCATCAATTTGACAAACCAGGCCCAACTCTGGGATTTTCTGCACCCCACTGATGCTACATTCCTTCAGATATATTGATGAGTTGTATAATGGATTTGTAAACAATCAAACCAACAAGAAATGTACATTTCCATTGTATTCTTTCTTTTCCTGTAGTTTGGTTAGTTTTCCAAGAAATCTTTCAAGGGCACAGCAAAAACAATTGGGTGTATTAACTATGTTGCTTATTCAGATTCAAATATGCATAACTAACAGTGATGTCAGTTTGCTTTGGAAATGTTCTTCAAACTCCTTGTGCTGACAAATGTAAATATCTGATCATAAGTATCAGAGGCGTTAGGTTTGGCTCAGTGGTAGCATTCTCACCTCTGAGTTAAAAGGTCATGGCTGAAAGCCCAAGTAAGGAACTTGAGCACATAATCTCGGCTGACACATCAGTACAATATCCAGGGAGTGTTGCACTGTTGGAAACACAATCTTTTAAATAAACCATGAAGCTGAAGCACAGTCTGTTGTCTCAGGTGATGGAAAAAAAAATCTCATCACACTATTTTGAAAAAGAGAAGGGATATCTCCCCAGTCTCCTGGTTGACAGTTAACCTTAACTCTCCCTTACCAACACATTATCTGACCATGATTGCCTTGTTGTTTGTGAGAATTTGCTGTGCTCAAATCGGTTGCAGTATTTCAGTACTACTCACACTTTAGAAAGATTTAACTGGCTACGAAACATTTAATGACATCCAGCAGTCATGGACCAAACTGTGCTAATACGCATTTTTTTTTCCGATTAAGTTTTAGGCAAAGCTAGAAAATAGCAAGAACATCTGTTAGCTGTAAATATTATTTGGTTCAAATGACCTGATGAAGGGGCAGCGATCTGAAAGCTAAGGCTTCCAAATAAACCTGTTGGATTAGAACCTGGTATTTAGATCAGAGTGGTGCTGGAAAAGCACAACAGTTTAGGCAGCATCTGAGGAGCAGGAACATTCCCATTCCTGATGAAGGACTTTTGCCTGAAAAGTCAGTTTTCCTGCTCCTTGGATGCTGCCTGGCCTGCTGTGCTTTTCCAGCACCACTCTGATCTAAACTCTGGTTTCCAGCATCTGCAGACCTCACTTTTGCCTAGTTGATTATAACCTGTGTTGTGTGATTTTTAACTTTGTTCATCCCAGTCCAATGCCAGCACCTTCAAGTCATTGATTCAAAATAGTCTTTTTTGATTCTGCTCTTCCATAGCTTGTCTTTTATGCCAATCTTAAGGTAATTGATGATCGGCAGTATGCTCCTTTACATTTCCTAATGACGAATGGCAATGCAATATGAGCAGATGCCTGTGAGTCAACTACTTGTTTCCTTTTTCATTTAGATTTGCATTTAGGAGTAATTAAGACAACTAATAGAATGCTATTATTTTCATGAGGGGATTGAATACAAAAGTAGGGAGGTCATACTTCATTATAAATGCACTGGTGAGACCATTTCTGAAGTATGATGAATAGTATTGATCATCTGTTTTAAGGAAGGATTTAAATACATTTGAAGCAGTTCAGAAAAAGTTTACCAGACTATATACCTAGAATAGGTGGATTGTCTTCTGAGGAAAGATTGGATCCACTGGAGTTTAGAACAGTAAGAGGTTATTTGATTGAGACATCTAGAATCCTGAAGGCAGATGGAGTTTAATTCAGATAAATGCGAGGTGCTGCATTTTGGGAAAGCAAATCTTAGCAGGACTTATACACTTACTGGTAAGGTCCTAGGGAGTGTTGCTGAACAAAGAGACCTTGGAATGCAGGTTCATAGCTCCTTGAAAGTGGAATTGCAGGTAGATAGGATAGTGAAGAAGGCGTTTGGTATGCTTTCCTTTATTGGTCAGAGTATTGAGTACAGGAGTTGGGAAGTCATGTTGCAGCTGTAGAGGACATTGGTTAGGCCACTGTTGGAATATTGCATGCAATTCTGGTTTCCTTCCTATCGGAAGGATATTGTGAAACTTGAAAGGGTTCAGAAAAGATTTACAAGGATGTTGCCAGGGTTGGAGGATCTGAGCTACAGGGAGAGGCTGAACAGGCCCAGGCTGTTTTCTTTGGAGCTTCGGAGGCTGAGTGGTGACTTTATAGAGGTTTACAAAACTATGAGGGACATGAATAGGATAAATAGACAAAGTCTTTTCCCTAGGGTCGGGGAGTCCAGAACTAGAGGGCATAGGTTTAGAGTGAGAGAGGAAAGAGACCTAAGGGGCAACTTTTTCACGCAGAGGGTAGTATGTGTATGGAATGAGCTGCCAGAGGATGTGGTGGAGGCTGGTATAATTGCAACATTTACAAGGCATTTGGATGGGTACATGAATAGGAGGGGTTTGGAGGGATATGGGCCGGGTGCTGGCAGGCGGGACCACAACAAATAGTGCAATTTGAATTCAATACCAATCTGGAATTAAAAGTGTCATCATGACCATCCTCACTTGGTCTGGCTTACATGTGATTTCCAGACCCATGGCAACGTGGTTGACTCTTAACTGCCCTTTAGGCTTTTAAGGATGGGCAATAAATGCTGGACTAGCCAGTGACACCCTCATCCTGTAAATGAATTTTAAAAATGCAGACTTTGAGATTTATCTGCAATAAAATGTCAATTAATTTTATTTTAAACCATTTTAATTGCAGCTTATGTAATGAGTTAAACTAGAAACTACTGTTGGCATAGTCAGCCTGCTCAGTGATATATGTTTTAAAATTTATTTTGCATTTTCTCTTTCATTATGTTTGTTTCTTTGATTTCCTTCTCACATGTGCTGATCACTTGATCCTCCCATAAAGAATGCTGAAAATATTCTTCAACTGTGATCTGTAAAACTAAAGAATGCCGAAGGCAGAAAGGATCTGTTTGTGAATCCCACCTGCTCTTTGTCTTCTGCAGCTTTGTGAAGCTTCAGTGAATTTTTCACAATCTCTGTTTATGTTCCAAATTTTGCCAACACTGGCAAATTTCCTTCTTTTGTGATATACATCACTGCACACGTTTGCTCAGCTCTCCTCAATTGCATCCATGAAAGAATTCAGAACCTGCTTGCTCTTAATCATTCATTCAGAAGCAAGCTGTAAACTCACCATAGGATTAATAGTAACAATAAGAATACTGTGATAAATAAATCAATTACACCGCAGAGATAAAGAGCTACAGCTGGCAAAGCCATACTTCTGAGTCTATTCCCTTTTGTTCCAAGTTAAACTCAAACCCGAGCATAGAATGAGGATTTAGACAACATAAAAGAGGGCAAAAGAATAAAAATGGTTTAGATATTACCCCAATCTCAATGAAACACACTGGAAGGCAATTATAAATCAAAATAATAAGAATTTAAGCCATAAATTCAAGGTTAAGTTAATTTCTGCAGTAAGTTCAATTAAATTGTGTTGCCAGAGAATGTGGACTTTAGGGGTTACTCAGCCATAGTACCTAAAATTCCTGACTCAGGCGACTGTCTGTGTGGAGTTTGCACATTCTCCCCGTGTCTGCGCGGGTTTCCTCCGGGTGCTCCGGTTTCCTCCCACAGTCCAAAGATGTGCGGGTCAGGTGAATTGGCCATGCTAAATTGCCCGTAGTGTTAGGTAAAGGGGTAAATATAGGGGTATGGGTGGGTTGCGCTTCGGCGGGTTGGTGTGGACTTGTTGGGCCGAAGGCCCTGTTTCCACACTGTAAGTAATCTAAAAAGCAAACAGAAACAAAACAGAAATTGCTGGGAAAACTCAGCAGGTCTGGCAGCATCAGGAGAGAAAGGGCAGCACAGTGGCTCACCACTGCCTCAGTGCCAGGGATCCGGATTTAATTCCACCCTCAGTCGACTGTCTGTGTGGAGTTTGTATACTCTCCCCGAGTCCATTTGGGTTTC
The DNA here is from genome assembly GCF_020745735.1 of Hemiscyllium ocellatum. NCBI lineage: Eukaryota > Metazoa > Chordata > Chondrichthyes > Orectolobiformes > Hemiscylliidae > Hemiscyllium > Hemiscyllium ocellatum. The sequence continues at coordinate 45,065,472 of NC_083401.1, forward strand.
CTCTAGGTGCTTTGGTTTCCTCCCAGTCCAAAGATGTGAGGTTAGGTGAATTGGCCACACTAAACTGCCCTGTAGTGTGGCAACATACATTAGCCATGGGAAATGCAGGGTTACACGGATGGAGTGGGTCTGGGTAGAATGCTTTTCAGAGGGTCGGTGTAGACTTGATGGGCTGAATGGCCTGCTTCTACACTACAGGTATTCTGTAAAAAGAAAGCAGTGTTAATGTTATGCTATGTACTCACATTTTCCTAGCTTCAATTAGTTCTGATGAATCGTCACTGGACCGAAAACATTAACTCTGCTTTCTCTCCACAGGTGCTGTCAGATTGCTGAGTTTTCCCACAATTTTTCTTTGTGTTTGATCGAAAAGGACGAGCCAGCCCATCCATAGTCAGCCAGCCTTCACATAGGTAAAAACAATGACTGCAGATGCTGGAAACCAGATTCTGGATCAGTGGTGCTGGAAGAGCACAGCAGTTCAGGCAGGATCCAACGAGGAGCGAAATCGACGTTTCGGGCAAAAGCCCTTCATCAGGAATAAAGGCAGAGAGACTGAAGCGTGGAGAGATAAGCTAGAGGAGGGTGGGGGTGGGGAGAAAGTAGCATAGAGTACATGGGTGAGTGGGGGAGGGGATGAAGGTGATAGGTCAGGGAGGAGAGGGTGCAGTGGATAGGTGGAAAAGGAGATAGGCAGGTAGGACAAGTCCGGACACGTCATGGGGACAGTGCTGAGCTGGAAGTTTGGAACTAGGATGAGGTGGGGGAAGGAGAAATGAGGAAACCGTTGAAGTCCACATTGTTGCCCTGAGGTTGAATGTTCCGAGACGGAAGATGATGCGTTCTTCCTCCAGGCGACTGGTGGTGAGGGAGCGGCGGTGGAGGAGGCCCAGGACCTCCATGTCCTCGGCAGAGTGGGGGGGAAGAGTTGAAATGTTGGGTCACAGGGCAGTGTGGTTGATTGGGGCGGGTGTCTCGGAGATGTTCCCTAAAGCGCTCTACTAGGAAGCATCCAGTCTACCCCAATGTAGAGGAGACCGTATCGGGAGCAACGGATACAATAAATGATATTAGTGGATGTGCAGGTAAAACTTTGATGGATGTGGAAGGCTCCTTTAGGGCCTTGGATAGAGGTGAGGGAGGAGGTGTGGGCACAGGTTTTACAGTTCCTGCGGTGGCAGGGGAAGTGCCAGGATGGGAGGGTGGATCGTAGGGGGGCGTGGACCTGACCAGGTAGTCACGGAGGGAACGGTCTTTGCGGAAGTCGGAAAGGGGTGGGCTTTGCAGAAGGCGGAAAGGTCCCACTCCCAGCTCCACACCCACACCAGATCCCAGCTCCCAGCCTTGCCGAGTTTTCACCATCCCCCTAGACCTCCCCTTCACTGAGGACGAACGAACGATCAGTCCTCAGCAAAGGACTCACCTTCATCCCCCTCCGTCCATGCATCAATGAATTTAATACACGCCGTGACGTCAAACAATTCTTCTGTCGCCTCCACCTCCGAGCTTACTTTCACAATCAGGATTCCTGCCCACCTTCCGAGGACCCCTTTGCCCACCCCCAACACACTGCATCCACCTGGACACCCCGCGCTGGCCTATTACCTGCTCTCGACCTCTTCATTTCCAACTGCTGCTGGGACATTAACCATCTCAACCTGTCTACCCCCATCCCCCACTCTAACCTCTCACCCTCACAACACGCAGCCCTCCAATCCCTCTGCTCCAATCCCAACCTCACCATTAAGCCAGCAGATAAAGGTGGCGCAGTGATAGTCTGGCGCACTGACCTCTACACTGCTGAAGCTAAACGCCAACTCGAGGAAATCTTCCTACTGCCCCCTCAACCATGACCCCACCCCCCCATCACCAAACCAGACCATACAGAACCTCATCACCTCAGGAGAACTCCCACCCACAGCTTCCAAACTCATAGTCCGGGAACCCCGCACTGCCCGGTTCTACCTTCTTCCCAAGATCCACAAACCTGACCACTCTGGCCGACCCATTGTCTCAGCATGCTCCTGCCCCACTGAACGTATCTCTACCTACCTCGACACTGTCCTATCCCCCCAGTCCAGGAACTCCCCACATATGTTCGAGATAGTACCCACGCCCTCCACCTCCTCCAAGACTTCAGTTTCCCCGGCCTCCAACGCCTCATCTTCACCATGGATATCCAATCCCTCTACACCTCCATCCGCCATGACCAGGACCTCCAAGCCCTCCATTTTTTCCTCTCCAGACGTCCCCAACAGTACCCTTCCACCGACACTCTCATTCGTTTGGCCGAACTGGTCCTCACCCTTAACAATTTCTCCTTTGAATCCTCCCACTTCCTCCAGACCAAAGGGGTAGCCATGGGCCCCAGCTATGCCTTTCTCTTTGTTGGCTACGTAGAACAGTTGATCTTCCATAATTACACCGGCACCACTCCCTACCTCTTCCTCTGCTACATTGATGGCTGCATTGGCGCCACCTCGTGCTCCCGCGAGGTGGTTGAGCAATTCATCAACTTCACCAACACATTCCACCCTGACCTTAAATTTACCTGGACCGTCTCTGACACCTCCCTCCTCTTCCTGGACCTCTCCATTTCCATTAATGACGACCGACTTGACACTGACATTTTTACAAACCCCCCCTGACTCCCACAGCTACCTGGATTACACATCTTCCCACCCCATCTCTTGCAAAAATGCCATCCCATATTCCCAATTCCTCCGCCTCCACCGTATCTGCTCCCAGGAGGACCAGTTCCACCATAGTACACACTAAATGGCCTCTTTCTTTAGAGACCGCAATTTCCCTTCCCACATGGTTAAAGATGCCCTCCAACGCATCTTGTCCACATCCCACACCTCTGCCCTCAGACCCCACCCCAGGACAGAACATCCCTGGTGCTCACCTTCCACCCTACAAACCTTCGCATAAACCAAATCATCCGCCGACATTTCCGCCATCTCCAAAAAGACCCCACAACTAGGGATATATTTCCCTCTCCACCCCTTTCCGCCTTCCGCAAAGACCATTCCCTCCATGACTACCTGGTCAGGTCCACGCCCCCCTACGACCCACCCTCCCATCTTGGCACTTTCCCCTGCCACCGCAGGAACTGTAAAACCTGTGCCCACACCTCCTCCCTCACCTCTATCCAAGGCCCTAAAGGAGCCTTCCACATCCATCAAAGTTTTACCTGCACATCCACTAATATAATTTATTGTATCCGTTGTTCCCGATGCTGTCTCCTCTATATTGGGGAGACTGGACGCCTCCTAGCAGAGCGCTTTAGGGAACATCTCCGAGACACCCGCACCAATCAACCACACCACCCCGTGGCCCAACATTTCAACTCCCCCTCCCACTCTGGCGAGGACATGGAGGTCCTGGGCCTCCTTCACCACCACTCCCTCACCACCAGACGCCTGGAGGAAGAACGCCTCATCTTCCGCCTCAGAACACTTCAACCCCAGGGCATCAACGTGGACTTCAACAGTTTCCTCATTTCCTTCCCCCACCTCATCCTAGTTTCAAACTTCCAGCTCAGCACTGTCCCCATGACTTGTCCGGATTTGTCCAACCTACCAGCCAGTTCACTCAAAGCCAGCTTGTCATTTGATCCATAACCAATCAGCCTATATACTGCCAACCAGTCAGATACTCCATAACAGTTAAAACATACAGGCACCCAATAGTATGATCGACACAGACACATAATCTATTGGCAGGAGGAAGCCATTTGGCTTTTCCAGCCTACTCTTCCACCTTCCCCATTTACTTTTGCCACAGGTAAAAGTGAATAATTTATTGTAATTCATGCTTACATTCCTTAAATATCAGCCATTGTTGACCTAATATCAACATGCCCAAGTTCAACATTGCCAACTGGCACCTCATATCCTTGTAGTTCCCTATACTGTATTTAGATTCAGGACCCTAGTCCTGAATTCAAGATTTAATTTCTTTATTCTCCATCTGAATGAATAATTCTATCATTTTACACAACAAGATTGTTAATTGTTCTTTTCTTGAAGCACAATACACAGTCCAGGACAATTGCTATCTCAGTGTTTCCTCAATGTATTGGTCTAAAAATATCATGTATAAACTCAAAAATCCTCCACCACTGTACTATTTATAGTGTTTTTTCAAATCCATGTGTAGGTTGAAGTCATTGATGATTACAGTTATACTTTTATTACATGCCTCTCTAATCTCTTGATTAATTCCATTCCTTCCCTCTTCACTACTATTTGGAGGCCTATAGACAATCTCCACCAACATTTTCTGCCCCTTTGTGTTTATTATCTCTATCTAGAAAGATACCAAACCATGTTTTTGCAAATCAATATTCTTCTCCACTACTGCATCGCTTTCCTCCTTAACTATCAAAGCCCAGTTCTTTTCCCAAATTGTATGTCAATAAATAAATATTGAAAAGTCTAGGTAGTCACCCTGTAGCCATGTCTCTTTATTTGCTATTATATCATAATCATCTGTATTTATTTGCACTATTAATTCATCAACCTGATTGCAAGTTGAAGAATTTGAGCTATACAGAGAGGCAGAATAGACTGGGGTATTGTCTCTAGAGCATCAGAGGCTGGGGGTGATCTTGTAGAGGTTTACAAAATCATAAGGGGCATGGATAGGTCTTTTCCTTAGGGTGGAGGAGTCCAAAACTAGAGAGCATAGGTTTAGGTATGAGGGAAAGATTTAAAAGGGACCTAAGGGGCAACTTTTTCACACAGAGGGTGATGCCTATATGGAAGAGCTGCCAAAGGAAGTGGTGGAGGCTAGTACAATTACAGCATTTAAAAGGCATCTGGATGGGTATCTGAATAGGAAGGGTTTAGAGGGATATGAGCCGAGTGCTGGCAAATGGCACTGGATTAATTTAGGATATCTGGTCGGCATGGATGAGTTGAACCAAAGGGTCTATTTCTGCGCTGTATATCTCTACGATTCCAGGACTCTAAGTGCTCTATGTATTAAGACAGTGCTTTTAGACTTGTCTTTATAGCCTTGTTAGTCTTCGTAGCTTTAAGTTGCACATTGGTTCTATTTATATTCTGTCCTTGCCTTTCTGCCTTACACTTGTGCTTGCATTTCTGTCTTTTGTATCTATCATTGGTTGTCCTTTGTTTATCTCCCTGTTTGGATTCCTATCCCACTGCCATTCCAACTTAAACCCTTCCCAGCAACAACAACAAACAGCTTGCCTGTCCAGTTTGTAGTGGTCCCCTTTCCCTAGAACCAGTCTCAATGTCCCAGGAATCTGAATACCTGCCCCCAACTACATAATTTATTCAGGCATATAATAATCTCATTTTTTTTTCTTTTTATTCTTGAAAGCATATGACCAGTAATCCTAAGATCCCTACTAGAGAGGATTTTTTTTAATGTTCTAACTCCCATTGTCAGTTTGTAGGATGTCAGCCCTCTTTTTAAGCTGTGCCAATATTACTGATATGTTCCATGATCACTGGTTCTATGCTACCTTTCAATATAGAAAGTGTAGTGACTGCAATCAGGTTAGCCAGGTGGACTTCATAGAACATCAGTTCCCTGATTGGGGCTGTTAACTGGTCCAATCATAGAATCTTGGAATCTCTGAATCATAGAATCCTGAAGAAGTGGAAATGGGCCATTCAGCCCATCAAGTCCACACTGACTCTCCAAACCAGCCAGACCCAACCCCCACACAACCTTTTTTTCTCAATGGAGGAAACCGGAGTACCCAAAGGAAACCCAACTGACTCAGGTAGAAAGTGCAAACAGACAGTACCTAAGGGTGGAGGGAGCTCTGGCTGATAGATCAAAAGAGGAGTAGCAGAGATTCTGATACTTTGGGCATTGACTCTAATGACTCTGTGCCAGCATCAAGGACTCTCTACATGTAAATAAAGAGCGATTTTGGAATCCTGATGAAGGGTTTATGCCCAAACGTCGATTCTCCTGGTCCTCAGATGCTGCCTGATCTGCTGTGCTTTTCCAGCACCACAATCTCGACTCTGACCTCTAGCATCTGCAGTCCCCACTTTCTCATGCAGTCATACAGCACAGAAACAGACCCTTCAAGCCAACCAGTCCATGGTGAACATAATTCCAAACTAAACTAATCCCAAAACCTTGGTCTTACATGTATCTATCCAAATGTCTTTTAAATGCTGTAATTGTACCCACATCCATCATTTCGTCAGGAGGTTCGTTCCACACATGAACCACCCTCTGTGTAAAAGGTTTGCCTCTTATGTGTTTTTAAACCTCTCTCCTCTCACTTTGAAAACGGGCACCTAGCCCTTCCCCCCCATCTACCCCACCATTATCTCTGTCGATAACATTTGCTTACTCTCTCCATAGATGCTGCCTGACCCATTGTGATTTCCAGTACTTTTTGTTTTCAGTACAGATTCCAGCGCCTGCAATGATTTGCTACTACTTTCTATGATATTGGTGCTATGCTCTGTCTGAGAGTTCATTCTAGATTCTGCAAGTAGAAATTTCATTCCTATTTTCTTAGGAATGAAACTTTATTCTTGATCAACAACAAAATACATACAAAAAACAGATGAAGAAGTTAATTCTATGAGACATTCAATACATCTTTTTTGAATAAAATGTCACTCCTTGACACTTATGTAAGCAACTGATTAAAAACAACACACTTGAGAATCCATGACAGCTTCACAGTCCACTAGCAAAATTAACGACTGTTGTGGCAATGGTAAGCTTGACTACTCCTCGTGACACGTCTTTTATTCCTGACCTTTTTTCCAAACGATTTCTGACATGTCAGAGGAAGCCACCCTCAAGATCGCCAGAAAGTTTTTGCTGAGTTCTATCCATTTTGATCCAGTAATTTATTTGACATCCCGTTTCTTTGAAACACAAACTGAAGCAAAAGGATTACATTCTGTCACCAAACATTCAGCATGTAATTTGTAAACAATTCAGGATACAAATCTGGATCGAACCAAACTGTTGTCCTTACTCCCAAAACATCAAGCAACTAGTTACTAAAATTACATGTGCTTTATTAAAGCTGGGTTTTGCAGTAAAGCTGCTGAATTTACATAGTTCTTTCATTTTCTTCACCTCCTCCCCACCCCCCCACCCCACTGGGAGAGGAGAAAATGAGGCATATCTGTGAAGTTCCCACTCACTTGATCAGGATTACATGTGAAATAGGGGTCACTAGTTACAAATGGGAAACATAGTTGGCTTTGCCTCTGGCCTGGAGGCATGAAAGACAATTTGGTCAGTATGTGCCCCAGTCCCACAGATACAGAATTGAAATTGAGACCTTCCTGATTTATAAACTACACTAGCATGTATTTATAGATTTGTAACAATACAAAAACTACAATCTAATAACAAACATTGGATGCTTTATCTAAAATATTATCACTGAGATATGTGAGGACACTATGGAACCCAATTGCTCTCAGGAAATGGTTCTTTAAAAGCACAGTCAGATCTGATGTACAACTAGGTAACTGACATAAATCAGAAACCATGTTCCTGCCTGTCTAGTCTGACACATCATCAACAACTTACTTTCTTCTTTTCCCTTGCTTTGCCCATGCAGAGTAATTCACTGCCATTAAAAATATCTCTAAACACATTAATCATTGAGAAAGGGTTATGTCCAATTTGCTGAAGGTAAGGGTCATGTTTAATAGTGCAGGACACACAAAGTTTGAAGAAAATGTGGACTAGCTAAATCAAGTAAGGTTACCAAGATGGTATTGAGGGAATAAAACCATTTCATTGATTGTGCTTCTTTGAATTTAAAAAGAAGTGAGGAATATTGAGAGATTCAATAACAAGCAAAGCATCAGTGACAGAGAAACCAAGCTGGAATTTGAGCAGGAATTAAGCAGATGAGGGCCTAGAGGTGAACAAAGCATCCTTGAAAGTCCCACAAATTAAAACACTGCAGATGATGGAAATCTGAAATGAAAACATGTAATTCCAGAAACATTACATTCAGAAAACGATATCTGTGGAGAGAGAAACAAACCTAATATTTCAGAGCTAAATCCTAAATTAGACTCGAAGTGTCAACTCCCCTCAATGTTCCCTGATCTGATTTACATTTCTAATCTTTTCTGTTATCATTACCCCTATGACTTCCACGGCATTGACAGTATCAGATTCAAGTGACATTACCATCCAAGCCTCATCTGTATTCCTCTGATTAGTTTGTTGCAAATGCAAAATTCACAGAATTGTTACGTTCCCAGACTGTTGCTTCAATAAAAGATTACAAGGGAGGAAATGAGAATGGTCATGTGACCTGCTTTTAATCCTGACTGACAGCAAATTTGCAGGGTTTGGTTTGCTGAAGCTGAATTGAGAGCCCATGTTGTTTTACAGCGAAGTGGATGACAGTTGGTCATAGCTATGGACAATGGCAAAGGGTATTTGTGATGACTGTGGGGTAGGTATTAAACCTCACAGGGAGCAGTTAGGAATATCAGGTTTTACAATTAGTTTTACTTTAAACTACTGTATCTATTTAATATTAATATAGAAAGATGTTGGAGATTTAGAAGACAATTAATCAGTACTTCTACTTGTATACAAGGTTCACGCTAGTGAGATGGCCTTTGGGAGAAAAACAGGTCATGGAAATCTACTGCTGTATAGGTTTACAGGTTGTTCTTAAGGTATCACTGAACATCATAATCAGGTCAGTCTGTAGGAACCTGAGGTAGCGAGCAAAGAGACACAGGCAGCCAATCACCCACACAAAACATAGTTGGATATTTAGTTAAGATTGAACACATCACATTTCTGAGGACTTAAACAAGACTGAACAAATAGCCCGACTTTACCTAGTTGGAGGACTCTCCAGGGTAGACCACACAATTCTTCAGGAATTAGAAATATTGGCCAGAAAGAAAGGAAGCTAACTCTAAATGGGTAACATTTCTCTAGTTTAGAGAATAAGTTGCTAATGGAGTACAGAATTTAGACTGCTAGCTTGTTTATTGTCGTGATAGTCTTAAAACCCAAAACCGTGTGGTATATTCCTTTTCATCAGTCACTGGTGTTCAAAATCGTTTTTAGTTGTTATCAGTCTCTATCCAGTTTCTAATAAGTGCTACTTAAGAGTGAATGCAGAAAGGGAGGCTTAATCTTTTACAATGGAACCTGGAGGAGCTTGTTTTCCTTATTAGGAAAGTTTTTAAAAAATTATCTCCTATGGTGCCTTCAGGCCCTAATTTCTTTTCTTATTGATTTCACCTGCCAGTAAAGATCCATCAGCATCACTGTTCAGTTAAGGTCAGAGTTAGACTCTGAAAATACCATTGGACTCTAATTCACTTTATTTTAATTGATGAAATGCAGATTTCCTGAAAATTCGGTGATGACACAAAGATAGTTCGGAAAGTGAATTATGAAGAGGATGTAAAGATATTAATAGATTAAGTGAGTAGGTGAAGATCTGGCAAATGGAGTGCCAAGTTGGAAAATGGGAAATTATCCATTTGGAAGAAAGAATAAAAAAGAAGCATATTACCTTACTGGTGAGAGGTCTCCGAACTCTGAGATGCAGAGAAAACTCAGTGTGCACAAATCACAGAAGGTTAATACAAAGTCACAGCAAGTAATCAGGAAAGTTAATAGAATGTTATGTTTATTGTGAGATAAATTGAATGCAAGAATAGGGAGGTTTACTTCAGTTAAAATGGGAATTATTGAGATGCATGGAGTGCTGTGTATAGTACAAGTTGCTGTACATATGGAAGGATGCCAATGCGATGGGAGCAGTTCAGAAATGGCTTACTTGCCTAACACTTGGAATGAGCAGATTGTCTTCTGAGGAAATGCTAGATAGGCTAGGCTTAATTCCTCTGGTTTTCAGATGAGTCAGCGGTGGCATAATTGAAACATATAAGATCCTGAGGGGATTTGAGTGGGCAGATGTTGAAAGCATACGTCTCTTGTGGGAGAATCTAGAACTAGGGCCATAGTTTAAAAATGAGGGGCGCTCACTTAAAACAGATAAGGAGGCATCGTTTGCTCTCAGGTTTGAGTGTCTTTGGAATCCCCTTCTTCAAAAGACAGTCAATGCAGAATCTTTAAACATTTTTAAGGCAGACGTAAATAGATTCATGTCTGTTCTATTACCCTGATTTACTTATGAAAGGTATGATTTGTCTGGTTAGCACACAAAACAATATTTTTCATCGTATTTTGGTACACGTGACAATAATAAATCAAAAATCAAAATCAAGATCAAGATTATCAAAAGGGTGAAAGACTATGGGGCATATGCAGGAATATAAAGTTGTGGTTGAAATCAGATGAACCATAACCTTAGTGAATGGCAGAACAGGCTTGCCAGGCTGACCTGCCTACTCTTGTTCCTTTTTGTATGTTTGTATGAAGGATTGTAGATCTGAAGAGATTTATGGAATTAGCAAATAGCAAGGCTATGGAGGGATGAGAAAAACATGAGGTGTTGTTTAACCTGGAACCAAGATAAACGAGAGAGCACAGGAATCACGTGCAAATGGTATTTGGTGTTAGGATCCAGGAAGCAGAATCGGGAAGACTTCAGATTTATGAGGCATTTAACACATCTTAGGACATAGCAGAAGCAAAGGAGATTGGAGATGTGAGGTTTGCAGTGATTTTCATGATTGGATATTTGAGAAGCAATAACAAAACCAGCTAGAGCCAGGATGGAAAACTGAGCAGTCAGCAGTATGACTAGAATAGAGTTAAGTGAATAGCAGGCATGTCTCATGGACAACATGAACCCAAAGAATGCATGACAGAGTAAAACTAAGGAAAGATACAAGGCTAGGTTGACGAGGCCCTGTTGGAATTAAGAGTAGAACTTCATTTTAATTTTTACTTTCTATTTGTGGCCTGGCAGACAGCCAGATTGACTGGCTGGTTTGCTACTTGAGAAGAAATATGTGGAAGGACTTAATCACTAAGGATTGGGGATCTGGTTCCCATCAATCTGGAAGGGGAGGGGATTTCTTGTGAAATGCAGCAGGTTAGAGCTTGGACAGGCTAATTGAAAAGAAAACCATGGCAGTAGGGCAGAAAGCCAGAGATTGATGTGGTGGGCTAAAGCCTTTGATCCCATTCTCAGTGTATTCCAACAACATTTTTGGCAAAAATAGTTAGGCAGCACAGACTGAAGTGTGTTCAATTATGTTATCAATATCAGTTTTTCACTAACACGCAAGTATATGTGCTTCAGTACTGTAAAACGTCTCGAACAGTAATTTCTCCATTCCCTGAACAAATTTGTATTCCAGGATTTTTCTTTGCTGCGTTTTACTCAAACCTATGCGCTGATTAGTGCTTCAAATTTTCTTTCCTCCTAACAACTTAAAATGATAACGATCATCATTAGCAGAGCTTACCTTTTACCATTGGTGGTGAATAATAGTCAAGGACCTTCCTGAAGGCACAGAATTGAAGATAAGATAGAGTAATGAAAATTGAACAAGAGTTTGAAAAACCTTAGTGAGGTACAGCTAACAAAGAACTTAAAAATAAAGTACAACCTAGGAGACCATGAAGTTACAAAAATAAAAGACAGCTGCAACCATGGTTGACTACAGACTGTATGAAAAACAGATGAGAAGCAGCAGACCAGAAGCCGAAGATAAGAGATAATAATGAACAGAACATTGGTTGCAGTAGTTACAGTGAAGAGTATAGGAGAAATGAAAAGTCATATATTCCTCATAGGAACACAATAAAATGTAGACGATAAGTATGACTTAAGACAAACAATATGTCATTTTTTGTGATGAGAGGGGACTTGTCAAGGCAGATTGCTGGAAATTAAAAATGAAAATATGATCTTTCTTCCTATATGCAAGGTATTTTCAGGAAATACTTTTGCTGTAGTGGGTGCTGATGGCAATTTATTATTCACAATATTCAAAGAACAGAGAATTATAAACATTTTTAGCACAAGAAAAGACTCACCCATTTATGTATGGTAAAACAGGAAAACAAGTTAATATTCTACGAGATAGATAACAAGATGACAGGCCTTCACAAACATCCCCATTCTCAATACTGAGGGAGCCAACCACATCAGTACAAGAGACAGGATTGAAGCATTTGCATTCTTCGCCAGTTGTGTTGAGTAGATGATTTATCTCAACCCCATCCTGAGAGCCCTTGCATCACAGGTACCAGTCTTCAGTTAATTTGATTCATGCTATCAATTGTTTAATTGCTCCATTGCATTGAAGTCAATTTAAAATGTGGTTCACTTTCCAGTATTTTTGAAATGGAAATTGTACCAATTGATGGTATAGAATTTATATCAGATGACTAAATTGGCAATTAAGTGTCACCATCCCCAAGTGATGTCAGATAAGAACAACAAAGCTGTTGAATTGAATTCAAACAGGGGAAATCAAGCAAGGTGCACAAGTCAATAATTATCTGTACTCTGATTGAAGAACTTACTGTTTCAACTAAAGATGTGTCTAAAAACTTAGAAGTGCAGACAACTGATCTGAAGGGAAATGTTTCCAGTCACAACAAAGAGCTAAAAAATAAATGAGATCAGTTGCTGCTGGTTGAATTAAATGTACAGGCAGACCTTAAGCGTGCGAGTAAGAAAGGACAGCAGCACCTGAAACCAAATGGCTCTACTATTACCAAAACTGGTACCAAAGAGCTACAAGAAAGGAGGCGTGATCTTGAACATAAATTAAGCAATCAAAATGAAGTGATCACTCTTCGAAAAACAAGTTAGAAAAAGGTTTTTGCTGAATGAGAAAACAAAAAGATGGAAAGAATTTGGTGATTGTCTGTAAAAAATGTTCTTAGCAATTGTGTTAATCTGATTATTCTGTAACCTTAGCGATGTTCTTAAAGCAGTAAATGAGGATTGTAAGTGACAGAAGAACAATCTGCTCACAATGAAGGAGGCTGCACTTGGTCTACACCTCCTAATGAAGAACAATTGCATTTTGAATTATGGGAACATGATTAAATATAAAGGTGTTTCTGAATTTAACAAGGGGGAAGGACAATTCAGTTGCAAGGCTGGGTGAGTCATTCTTTAAAGATTTGGGCATTAAAACACCTACAGCCATGACAATGAATAGAGATAAGGGGTTAAAATCAGAACAGCATATTTCAGACATTGTTAAAATGTCAGCACACCAATGACAATGTAGTGAGTATGTTTTATATTCATTCATGGAATAAGACTAGCACTTATTGACCACCTCAAGTTGCCCTTAAGCAGTGAGCTGCCTCTTGAACCGCTGCAGGTAGACCCACAATGCCAACAGCGAAAGAGTTCCAGGATTTTGACCCAGTGACAGTGAAGAAACAGCAATATATTTCCAAATCCGGATAGTGAGTGGCAATTACAGGGGAACTTGTAGGTGGTGGTGTTCCATGTATAGACTGCCCTTGTCCCTTAAGTGGTCGTGAGTTTGGAAGGTGTTTTCTAAGGAGACTTGGTGAATTTCTGCAACTTGAAGGCAGTACACAATGCTGCTACTGAATGTCTACAGTGGAGAAAGTGGATATTTGTGACTGAGATGGCCCTCAAACAGGTTACTTGCACCTAGATGGTGTCAAGTCGGACATAGACAGAACTGTGAATAAAGCATTTGGTTCACTTGCCTTTATGGGTCAGTGCATTGAGTATAGGAATTGGGGTGTCATGTTGAGGCTGTACATGACATTGGTTAGGCCACTTCTGGAATATTGCATGCAATTCTGATCTCTCTGCTATGGGAAAGATGTTGTTGAGCTTGAAAGGGTTCAGAAAAGATTTACAAGGATCTTGCCAGGGTTGGATCATTTCAACTATGGGGAGAGGCTGAATAGGCTAGGACTTTTCTTCATGGAGCTTCGGAGACTGAGGGGTAACCTTACAGAGGTTTATAGAATCATGAGGAGAATGGATAGAGTAAATAGGCAAGGTATCTTTCTCAAGGTAGGAAAGTTCAAAACTAGAGGCACTAGTTTAAGGTGAGAGGGGAAAGATTTAAAAGGGACTTAAAGAGCAACTTTTTCATGCAGAGGATGGTGTATGTATAGAGTGAGCTGCTGGGGAATGGTGGAGGCTGGTACAATTATAACATTTCAAAGGCATCTGGGCACATGAATAGGAATAGTTTACTGGGAAATGAGTGAAATGGAACGAGGTTAATTTAGAATATTTGGTCTGAGTAGGTTATTGCTGAGCAGGTGCTGCTTGATAGCACTGTTAATGACACCTTCCATCAGTTTACTGATGATCAAGAATAGACTGATTGGGCAGGAATTGGCTGGGTTGGATTTGTCCTGCTTTGTGAGTATAGGGCATACATGGACAATTTTCCACATTCTTGGGTAGATGCCAGTATTGTAGGCATACTGGATCAGCTTGACAAAGGGTGCCAAATGTTCTGGAGCAAAGATCTTCAGTATTATTTCTGGAAGGCATCAGTGCCCATAGCCTTATAATGTCCTATGTCTTCAGCAATTTCATGAAATAACATGGAGTGAATCAAATTGGCTGAGTGCATGTTAAAGGAGAACAAGTGAGTTACTGAATCCAGAGAGAGTATACAATATAAGTAATGCTGCTTTTGAGACAGTTAACAAAACTTTGCTATCAAGTCTAGAGTCAGCATGGAGACAGGCCCTTTGGCCCAAACTAGTCCATGCTGACAAAACATCCATCCACGCTAACCTCATTACCCTGCACTTGGTCGGTATCCCTCTAAAGCTTTCTATCCATGTATTGTTCAAATGCCTTTTAAATGTTGCCTCAACCACTTCCACTGGCAGCTCATTCCATACGTGTACCACCCTCTGTGTAAAAAAGCTGCCCCTCAGGTTCCCTTTTATTCTTTCCCGTCCAACCTTAAACTGACGCCCTCTAGTCTTTGATTTCTACTGAGTGTATTCACCCTATCCATGCGTCTCATGATTTTATACACTTCTATAAGATCCCCCCTCAGTCTGTCATGCTCTAAAGAAAAGTCCTAGCTTGTCCACAACACACTCCTTTCAGTCCTGGCAACATCCGTGTAAATTTCTTCTGCACTCTTTCCAGTTTAATAACATTCTTCCTACAGCAGACTGACCAAACCTAAACACAATACTCCAAGTGCAGCCTCACCAACGTCCTGTACAACTGCAATATAACTTCCTAACTTCTACATTCGAGCCCTGACTGCTCAAGGCCAGTATACCAAAAACCTTCTTCACCGCCCTGTCTATCTGTGACTCCACTTTCAGGGAAAGGTGCACCTGAATGCCAAGGCCCTACTATTCACCATGAAACTCCTACCTTGATTTGACTTTCCAAAGTGCAAGACCTCACATTTATCTACATTAGACTCCGTTTGCCATTTCTTGGTCCACTTCCCCAGCTGATCAAGATTCTGTTGCATTTTCTGGTAACCTATCTCAATGTCTATGATACCACTTATTTTAGTGTCATCTGCAAACTTACAAATCATGCCTTGTACATTCTCATTCAAATCATTGATAACAAACAGCAATGGCCCCAGCACTGACCCCTGAGGCACTCCATTAGTCACAGACCACCAATCCAACAAGCATCCTTCCATTAATACCCTATGCTTCCTACCATCAAGCCAATTGAGTATCCAAGTTGCCAGCTTTCCCTGGATTCCATGCAATCAAACTTTCTGGAGCAGCCTACAATGTAGAACCTTATCAAAGGCCTTACTGAAATCCATATAGATTAAGTCTACCACCCTGCCCTCGTCAACTTTCCTGGTCACTTCACCAAAGAACTCTAACAAATTTGTGAGGCATGATCTCCCATGCACAAAGCCATGCTGACTATTCCTAACCAAACCCTGTCTTTCTGAATACATGAATATATTATCCCTCAGAATCTTCTCAAGTAACTTACCCACCACAGATAGGCTTACTGCTCTATAGTTCTCAGTTTTGTATTTGCAACCCTTCCTGATAAGGGACCCATATTCTCTACCCTCATGTCTTCCAGGACCTCACCCGTGGTTAACGATGATGCAAAAATATCAGCCAGGGCTCCCACAATTTCCACTCTAGCAGTGATTTTGGATATATCTGGTCAGGCCAAGGAGATTTATCCAACTTCAAGTATTCTAATACATCCAACACCACCTCGACAGTGATATAGACTGTCCCCAGGATATCACCACTAACTTCCCCAAGTTCCCAACCTTTCATGTATTTCTTCAAGATAAACATAGAGGAATAATATTCATTGAAAACCTCACCCATCTCTTACATTTCCACACATACCTGTCCACTTTGGTACTTGAGAGGTCCTATTCTCTCTCTAGTTATTCTTTTTCCTTTAATATACTTAAAGACTCTCTTTGGATTCACCCTAATCTTCTCAGCCAAGGGTATCTCGTGCCCCCCTTTTTGCCCTCCAGATTTCCTTCGTCTGTAAACTTCTATATCCTCTATATGATTAGATTCCCTACAATATGGAAACAGGTCCTTTGGCCCAACAAGTCCACACTGACCATCCAAAGAGTAATCCACCCAGACCTATTCCCCTACCCTGACTAATGCACCTAACACTACGGACAATTTAGCATGGCTAATTCACCTTACCTGCACATCTTGGACTGTGGGAGGAAACCTGAGCTACCTGGAGGAAACCCACGCAGACACGGGGAGAATGTGTAAATTCCACACAGGCAGTCACCTGAGGTAGGAATTGAATCTGTCGCTGTGAGGCAGCAGTGTTAACCATTGAGCCACTGTGCACCCACGTATCTCCAAGAATTCCCTTGATCCCAGTGGCCTTTATCTGAGCAGTGCCTCATTCTTTTTTCTGGTCAAAGCCCCAATATCTCTTGACATCCCGGTTCCTCATTTCTGCCAACCTTGTTCTTCACCCTCACAGGAATACATAGACCTGAACTTTGGCTATCACACTTCTAAGGCCTCCCACTTTGCCCACAAACATACTACTCCTGCAAGCTCTGTGTCTAATTCCAGTAAAATCTGCCTTGCCGCAATTTAGAACTTGAACCTGTGGACCAGTTTTGTCCCTCTCCATTACTATTTTTAAATTAATAGAACTATGGTCACTGGTCCCAAAGTGTTCCCTCATTGTCACCTCAGTCACCAGTCCTGCCCTATTTCCCAAGAGTAGCTCGTGTTTTGCCCCTTCCCGAGGAGGACTCTCTATATACTGCTTGAGGAAACTTTTCTGAAGACACTTAACAAACTCCATCCCATCTAAGCCCTTCACACTCTGGCAGTCCCAGTCTATGTTAGGAAAATTAAAATCCCCTACTATGACAACCTTATTGTTAGACAATAGACAATAGGTGCAGGAGTAGGCCATTCTGCCCTTCGAGCCTGCACCGCCATATCATGGCTGATCATTCCTAATTAGTATCCTCTTCCTGCCTTATCTCCATAACCCTTGATTCCACTATCTTTGAGAGCTCTATCTAACTCTTTCTTAAATGAATCCAGAGACTGGGCCTCCACTGCCCTCTGGGGCAGAGCATTCCACACAGCCACCACTCTCTGGTTTCTCCTCATCTCTGTCCTAAATGGTCTACCCTGTATTTTTAAGCTGTGTCCTCTGGTTCGGCACTTACCCATCAGCGGAAACATGTTTCCTGCCTCCAGAGTGTCCAATCCTTTAATAATCTTATATGTCTCAATCAGATCCCCTCTCAGTCTTCTAAACTCAAGGGTATACAAGCCCAGTCGCTTCAGTCTTTCAGTGTAAGGTAATCCCACTATTTCAGGAATTGACCTCGTGAACCTACGCTGCACTCTCTCAATAGCCAGAATGTCTTTCCTCAAATTTGGAGACCAGACTGCACACAGTACTCCAGGTGTGGTCTCACCAGGGACCTGTACAGCTGCAGAAGCACCTCTTCGTTTCTATATTCAATTCCTCTTGTTATGAAGGCCAGCATGCTATTAGCCTTCTTCACTACCTACTGTACCTGCATGCTTACCTTCATTGACTGCTGTACAAGAACACCCAGATCTCTCTGTACTGCCCCTTTACCTAAATTGATTCCATTGAGGTAGTAATCTGCCTTCCTGTTCTTGCCACCAAAGTGAATAACCATACATTTATCCACATTAAACTGCATCTGCCATGCATCTGGCCACTCACTTAACTTGTCCAGGTCACCCGGTAATCTCCTAACATCCTCATCACATTTTACTCTGCCACCCAGCTTTGTATCATCAGCAAATTTGCTAATGTTATTGCTGATACCATCTTCTATATCATTAACATATATTGTAAAAAGCTGCGGTCCCAGCACGGATCCCTGCGGTAACCCACTGGTCACTGCCTGCCATTCTGAAATGGAGCCGTTTATCACTACCCTTTGTTTGCTTTCAGCCAACCAATTTTCAATCCAATCTAGTACTTTGCCCCCAATACCATGCGCCCTAATTTTACTCACTAACCGCCTGTGTGGGACTTTATCAAAAGCTTTCTGAAAGTCCAGGTACACTACATCTACTGGATCTCCTTCATCCACCTTCAGAGTTACATCCTCAAAAAATTCCAGAAGATTAATCAAGCATGATTTCCCCTTCATAAATCCATGCTGACTCTGACCTATCCTGTTACTACTATCCAGATGTGTCGTAATTTCATCCTTTATAATAGACTTCAGCATCTTTCCCACCACTGAGGTCAGACTAACTGGTCTATAATTTCCTGCTTTCTCTCTCCCATTTTTCTTAAAAAGTGGTATAACATTAGCCACCCTCCAATCCTCAGGAACCGACCCTGAATCTATCGAACTCTGGAAAATAATCACCAACGCATCCACGATTTCCTGAGCCACCTCCTTCAGTACCCTGGGATGTAAATTATCAGGCCCCAGAGACTTATCAACCTTCAGACCTAACAGTCTCTCCAACACCAAATCCTGGCAAATATAGATTCCCTTAAGTTCAGGTCCTTCAGCCACTGTTACCTCAGGGAGATTGCTTGTGCCTTCCCCAGTGAACACAGATCTGAAGTACCCATTTAATTCTTCTGCCATTTCTTTGTTCCCCGTAATATATTCCCCTGTTTCTGTCTTCATGGGCCCAATTTTAGTCCTAACCATTTTTTGCCTTGTACATATTTAAAAAAGCTTTTACTATCCTCCTTTATATTACTGGCCAGTTTACCTTTGTACCTCATTTTTCCTCTGCGTATTTCCTTCTTAGTAATCCTCTGTTGCTCTTTAAAAGCTTCCCAGTCCTCAGTTTTCCCACTTATCTTTGATATGCTATACTTTTTCTCTTTTAACTTTATATGTTTCTTAACTTCCCTCGTCAGCCACGGCCGCCCATGCCTCCTCCTGGGATCTTTCTTCCCTTTAGGAATGAACTGAACTGCAACTTCTGCGTTATACACAGAAATACCCGCCATTGTTCCACCACGGTCATCCCTGCTAAGGTATTGCACCATTGAATTTTGGCCAGCTCCTCCCTCATAGCTCCATAATTCCCTTTATTCAACAGAAGTACTGTCACTTCCAACTGTACCCTCTCCCTCTCAAATTGCAGATTGAAGCTTAATGTATTATGGTCACTACTTCCCAATGGCTCCTTCACTTTGAGGTCTCTGACCAATTCTGGTTCGTTACACAATACCAGATCCAGAATTGCCTTCTCCGGGGTCGGCTCCAGCACCAGCTGCTCTAAGAATCCATCTCTGAGGCACTCCACAAAGTCTCTTTCTTGAGGTCCAATACCATTCTGATTCTCCCAGTCTACCTGCATGTTAAAGTCCCCCATAACAACTGTAGTAACATCTTTGCGACAGGCCACTTTCAGCTCCTGATTCATCTTACATCTGACATCCAGACTACCATTTGGGGGCCTGTAGATGACTCCCAAGAGGGTCTTTTTACCCTTAGTATTTCGCAGCTCTATCCACACTGATTTTACATCCCCTGACTCTAGGTCCCCCCGCGCAAGGGACTGAATATCCTCCCTTACCAACAAGGCCATCCCACCCCTCTGCCCGTCAGTCTGTCCTTACGATAGCATGTGTAACCTTGAATATTCATTTCCCAGGCCCTGTCACTTGAAGCCAAGTCTCAGTTATCCCCACAATATCGTATCTGCCAATTTCCAAAAGAGCCTCAAGCTCATCCACCTTATATCTAATGCTTCGTGCATTCATATATAGGATTTTTAATTTGTTACTGCTCTCACCCTTCCCATCAACCCCTATTTCACTCAATCTTACAGCATGATCCCTTTCTGAGTTTTCTGCCTCATTGATACAGTTGTCTTTCTTGACTTCCCTTGTTCTAACTTTCCCTTCAATTTCCTTTTTAAACATTCAGTTTGTCACCCCCCCCCCCCCACTGCTACTTAGTTTAAACGTAGCTGTGTTGCAGTAGCAAACCTGCCTGCCAGAATGCTGGTCCCTAATCTATCAAGGTGCAAACCGTCTCTCTTGTAGAATTTATGCTTACCACAAAACATACCCCAGTGATCCAAGAACTTAAATCCTTGCTTCCTGCACCAGTTCCCCAACCACACGTTCATGTCCATTATCTCCCTGTTTCTGGCCTCACCAGCCCGAGGAACTGCAAGCAAACCAGAGATAACCACCTTGGACGTCCTGCTTTTCAGCCTTCTTCCTAGTTCTCCAAAGTCCCACTGTAGTATGTTCCTCCACTTCTTCCCGACATCATTTGTGCCGACATGTACCACCACCTCTGGCTCTACACCCTCGTCCTTGATGATTTCCCGCACTCTGCCCGCGATGTCTTTCACCCTGGCACCAGGAAGGCAACACACCATCCTTAAATCCCATCTGCTGACACAAAAACCCTGGTCAGTTCCTCTCACGATGGAGTCCCCTATTACCACGGCTCTGTGCAATGTCCAACTCTTCCGCTCTGCCTCTGCGCCAACTTTTGATTGACAGACCTGGCCGCCTTGCGAACTGGCAGTGTCATCAGAATTGTTCCCACAATTCTCCCCAGTCTCCCAGCATATTCGTTCCTCTGACTCCTGTTGACTATTCGGGGGCCTATAGTACAACCTCAATAACATCACCTTTCCCCTTCTTATTTCTTAGCTCCACCCACAAAGCCTCACTGGATGATCCCTCAGTTATTTCATCTCTGATTACTGTTGTGATACTCCACTTAATCAAAAAGGCAACTTGCTCTCCCCTCTTTCCTTCAACTCTGTTGCACTTAAAGCATTTGTACCCTGGCAAATTAAGCTGCCAGTCCTGTGCCTCCCTTAGCTATGTTTCTGTAATAGCTATAATATCCCAGTCCCAAGGACCTACCAATGCCTGAGTTCATCAGCCTTACCTGTCAGCCCTCTTGCGTAGAAATAAATGCAAGTTAATCCAACAGGCATATCTTGCTCCCTGTCATGTTTCAGCCTGACCTGTTTCTTCAACTTGCTGTTTCTGATTACTCTCTATTTCCTTCCAGCCTCACACTTACATTCCTCTTCTTGTGGATGCCCCCCACCCCCGCCAATCTAGTTTACGTCCTTCCTTGTAGCACTAACTGATCTGATCGCCAGGATATTGGTACTCCTCGCGTTCCAGCCAAGTATAAAAATTCCAAACCTGACCCATGGAAAAGATGTAAAATTTACTCTGATAGAGAAAGAGGATTTGCTGCAATCAATGTTGGAAAGCGAAGCAATCATTAGTAAAATGACTCTTGCTTGGAATTGCAATTCCAAGAAATCATATGAATAAAACTTTAAGTTTTAATCATCACATGGAATCAGGTGTGACGGGATAAGCCTTGAAATGCTTTTAACACTGAAATATTAGAAGACAGAATATCACTTATAATGTACCTAGTAATTTATTTGTCAAAGTACTTCCAATGCTATATTTGGACAGCATTGTCATTTTTAGTGAGACATATTCTGAATGCAAGTTTTGCCAAGATGGTTATGTTTTAAAGGGTCTCTATTATTGGGTAATAGAGAGTGATGTAGAGCAATGATGTGATCCGATATGAGTTTAGATGGACAACAACCCTGTAGTTTGAACACCATGGAAATGGGGCTGGGGAATGAATAGATGGAGATGTTGAAAAGCACTGGCCTGCCACCTGGACAGAGACACCAGAGAAGATGTTCTTGTTATTGCAGACTTTCTTACTCTGAGATTTTGAGCTTAATGGAGATGTTGAATAGGCTGGAGTTGTTTCCCCTGGAGTGTTGGAGGCTGAGGGGTGACTTTATAGAGGTTTATAAAATTATGAGGGGCATGGATAGGATAAATAGACAAAGTCTTTTCCCTGGGGTTGGGGAGTCCAGAACTAGAGGGCATAGATTTAGGGTGAGAGGGGAAAGATATAAAAGGGACCTAAGGGGCAACCTTTTCACACAGAGAGTGGCATGTGTATGGAATGAGCTGCCAGAGGAAGTGGTGGAGGCTGGTACAATTGCAACATTTAAACATTGCAACATTGCAAAATCTGGATGGGTATACGAATAAGAAGGGTTTGGAGGGATATGGGCCAGGTGCTGGCAGGTGGGACTAGATTGGGTTGGGATATCTGGATGAGTTGGACCGAAGGGTCTGTTTCTGTGCTGTACATCTCTATGACTCTATGAATAGGAACTGAGAAGAAAGGAGAGTCTAGGAGAGAGACATAGAGGACAATATATAAGGGAGGTGGGGGTCAAGATTAGAGTGAGGTTTGATTTCCTGATTAAGGGCTTTTGCCCAAAACGTCGATATTCCTGCTCCTCGGATGCTGCCTAACCTGCTGTGCCTTTCCAGCACCACTCTTGACTCTAATCTCCAGCATCTACAGTACCCACCTCTGCCGAAGGGAGGTGGGGCTAGGGGCAGGGTGGGGAATGGGGGGAATTGGCAGGTGGAAGGGGTGAGAGGGCACTGAAAAAAATCATTGTATCACCTCAGTCTGTTTACCTTGATCAGATGCGGAGTGCACCAAATGAGAGAGGCCTCCTGAAATCCAACTAGGCAGCCTGCATACACTTGCTTGTATTCCCTGAAAGATGAGCCAGCTCACCCCACCCTCAGTGACATCAAGATGGGACATTTAAGCAATCATTTATTGTTCACTTTAGGGTCTAACTTGGTCATGGAGTGGGCAGACTATGCAACATCTTGTCTAAGATTAATTTATTTGGGGTAATAACTAATCAAAGTACTTGGCCTCTCTATCCTTCATCCCTTCCATCCTCTCACACCCCTATCCAATATCCATGGATCCTCATACCTTCCATGGCAATCTATGCTTCTTTACCCACCCTCTTAGCCCATTATGTACCTATACCAACATACTGCTAACTCATGCCAACCCATGACCTCCCCACATATCAGCCTTTGCTCTTACACCCCTTATGGTGACACGCACAGTATCTGACCAGGAACCATGCTGAGATGAACTAAAATTTTTTAAAATGAAGTATCTGTTAAAGACTTCATTATAAAAGAAATCCCAATGACAAAATCCCATTCAACACATTTATATTTTTCATATATTTAAGTCTTTATAAAAAATATTTGCGTTCCAAGCCCTATAATTATCTCAAACCTGTCAATTATGTTATGAACTTACAGACCCTCTGTTCTGATAATTATAAGCTGCGTAAGCAGTCAAGTAGTAATAATGGTATAATGATAACCTTCAGGCTTATGTCAACAAAACTATTGAAATTGCAACTGGCTTCTTTTTCAACTGAAGAGACACTACAAGCTGTTATTTAAAGGGCAAGGTATTTAAATAACTTGACATCTTGGCAGTTTACAGACATTATCCACCTTTTATGCACATTCAAGTTACTTCAAAAGTAAAAAGTCACACACTACTTCTACCATGCATCATCCTGGCAAAAATTAGGTCTTAATGATCTTCACATTTAAGTAAAATGGCACTGCTAGGTTTGGAATTCCTCCATGTCTGAATCATATGCTGTCTAGTTTCTCTCAGAAGAAAATGGGGACTACAGATGCTGGAAATCAGAGTAGAAAAGTGTGGCACTGGAAAAGCACAGCCAGTCAGGCAGCATCCAAGGAGCAGGAGAGTCGATGCTTTGGGCATATCTCGTCATCATTCCTGATGAAGAACTTATGCCAGAAATGTCGACTCTCCTCCTCCTCCTCAGATGCTCTCTGACCTGCCATGCTTTCCTAGCACTACAGTTTTCAATTTGTTTCTCTCACTCCTTGTTATGTGTCACAAGTGCACCCAGAACTTCTGGATCTAGGATTCTAGCAATGTTTTGGCTAAGGGACAGAACCTCCATGATTTCACAAAAAACTAGTTGGAGGATTAGGTTAATTTTCGAAAAGGACAAGAACAAATCCTGACTAAGAATAATTAGTTGGGGGAAAACTAAAGTCAATGGGTTAATAATAGATAAATTAGAATCAAACATTTGATGGACAAAACAGTAGAATCACAAGCTTCTTTTAAAAAGGATATAGTTTAGGCATAATCAATATATATTTCCTTGAAGAGAAAACCAGGTCAAAGAAATCAGTTGTATGTGAAAGAATAGATAGAGATTAAAATGAAGAAATAAAGATGTGGTTGTGACATTTGTCAGATGGATAATTCACCAAGATCTGTGCTGAATGTAGAATGTTCAGAGGGGATGTTTTAAAAACAAGCAATTAAGAAATACAAACAGAGGGTATGAAAAGAGGCTAACAGCTAACATTAAAGGGAATCACAATATTTTCTATAACCAGATAAATAGTGAAAGGATGATAAAAGAAAGAGTATGGCTGAGCAGAATCCAAAAGGATTTATGCATACTTTGAGTCAAATGGCCTCCTTCTATCCTGTAATTATTCCGTGAAATATGACTTCATCCAAAACTTTGATAATTTGAAGAACTTTCAATGAATCACAACTCTGGATTCTTTGCTTGAGTGGAAATTGTCCCAGGATCTGGAATATCTTTTCAAAGCTCTAGTTTCCTATTTCTATCATCATGCCAGTGAGCCAATGCTATGCTTTTACTTTAATTGTATAAAATGGATGGGCCAAAATTCATCACAGTTCTGTAACTTAAGTCAGCCAAAGTTGTACGTGAATTCTTTATTATTACCCTGCTTTAGTTCTCCCTATTTATAAAATCTAAGACGCAATTATCCTATATTTTGTTGTGATCTACTTTCATGCGGACTTTCAAGAATTTCTACATTTCAACCGCTAGGGTGCTCTATGCAGCCACAGTCTTTAAACATCTTTCCTTCAAATGTACATTTCCATTCTTCCTTTTTTCTTATCTCTGAAGGTACAAGATAATAGTTAAAGCTATTGTAATGTTTTAGTTTCTGAACTGCAATTTGATAGTTTAACAATCAGAAAAAAACCAATTCTTTATTTTCACAATCTTATCACAGTGTGTCACGTATCACTGTTTGACCAAATTAAATGAAGTGCCTATACTTATGTAAGCTCATTTCTTTTTACTATGCTCTGCCATTCATGTTAGGCTCTGTGGTCATACAAAGTGTTCTAAATGTCAACACAACAGCATGGATCATTAAAGAGAGACTAAGCTGCATCCTGGGGAGGCTTTGAATTTAACAAGTCACAGCAGGTTTGGGGCATTGCATTGCTAATACTGTAATTAACTTCAGGAACTCTCACAACTAAATCCATCAACCGGTAATAACAATTTGGCCCATATGAAGTGCAAATCCAAGATTTAATTAGCATGCTGAACGGTTGTCTGTGAGCCCAATTCCCAACCTTTAACCTTTCTCTGTCAAGGGCAAGCCACATTGTCTTAGTTTCAAACATCATATTTCATTCTGTGGCTGTATGTCATTAATTTGGATTGTACGTTGTGTACAATTTTAACAATTGAACCAACAAAATTCTTTAACCAATTCTTGATTATTAATTTTTATTATTTATTAATTATTATTAACCAATTCTTATCCTGCATTAAATGTAAAGTGCAGTTATTGTATGCAATTGTTTTGTATTCAGTTTTAGAAACGTCTGATGCCTGGAAATAACAATACACAACAGCATGTAATAAACTTTCACTCTCCTAGTTTTTCTTTTACTAGCTACTTTAATAAATTCTTTTAAAAAGATAGTGGACTATGAACTTCACTCTGAAATTGATTTTGAAATCTGGTTTATGAGACAGGAGATGTTTCCATTCTCTCCACCCGATGGTATTGGTGGAATGCCTATATTATTTTGTTATGCATTGTGAATTGTTAGAATGGCATCAGCTAGAACTGGCAGCTAAAATGCCAACTGGAGGGGGCAATAAATCTGAGGAGTCTTCTACACACCCAAACTGGAAGTATTCATTTTTAAAAATGAAGACAATATCAAGGAAATACAAAGGATTTATTAAAGTTATGGAAATTTCTTGTGGGCCCAGGGAATTATCCAACAGCAAAAGTGTTGACCATATTGTGCTTGAGCCCAAAATTCAGTGCTGTAAATCCAGTGTAATACTGAGGAAGTGCTGCACTAATAGTGTGTTATGAAATGGTGAATGTAAAAAAATTTATTTCAAAGGAGCATCATGAGGTTATCCAAGGGTTTGTGATTGAGTGAGGTACTGAGGTGCTCAGCCTTGATGGAGATGTGTGTGCCCAAGAATGAGACAGATACTAAAGAGAAGTCCATGTTAAGTCTGATTGTGGGATGAAGAACATGCTTGTGAATGAAACATATTGATCAAGACTTTTGATCCATTCTATCAGAGTTCCATCGCATTCTCATCCCATGTACTTCTCGCGTGGGGGACTTATATTGCCTTGTAAACATACAGAAAGCCAACACACCTGAACATCCCACCATATCAGGCAGTAGGACCCTGCATGAGAACCTTTCTGGTGATATTGAAGCCATCTACAAACCCATTGTAGAGGAGACCCCCAGCTTTTGTCACAATGCTCCAGATTTCTTAGAGAAACCCAGGACCTATGGACTAGTCAAACTGGGAGCATTCCCCAGTATTCTACACCAGCAATTCCCATGACGACGGCATCGCTGCAACTGCCTCAGTACTCAATACCAACAACTGTTGATCTCTGAGAGCCATCCTACAACTCATCGGCTTCATCCTCGACTACAACGTTTTCACCTTTGACAACCAATTCTTCATCCAGACACATAGAATAGCCATGGGAACTAAATTTGCACCCCAATATGCCAACATTTTCATGCACACATTCAAACAAGACTTCTTTGCTGCACAGGACCTCCAAATAGTAATATACACCAGATATATTGATGACATTTTCTTCCTCTGGACCCATGGCGAGGAATCACTGCAATAACTACACAGTGATATCAACAAGTTTCATCTCAGCATCACACTCAACACATACTACTCTTTAGCGTCTGTCTCATTCTTGGAAACACACATCTCCATCAAGGATGGGCACCTCAGACCCTCATTCTACTGCAAACCCACAGATAACCTCATGATGCTGCATTTCTCTAGCTTCTACCTTAAAAACATTAAAGCAGCCATCCCCTATGGACAAGCCCTATGCATACACAGGATCTGTTCAGATGAGGAGTGTGACGGACATCTAAAAGTGCTCAAGGATTCCTTAATAAGAACAGGGTATGATATTGAATTCATCGATCGCCAGTTCGAACGTGCCATGGTGAAAAATTGTAATGACCTCTTCAGGAGACAGACAAAGGATGCAACCGATAGGGTGCCCTTTGTTAGCCAGTACTTTCTGGGAGTGGAGAAACATTCCATGTCCTTTGCAACTGCAACACATTATTGATGAGGATAAGCACCTCACCAAGACCTTCCCTATGTCTCCACTTCTCACCTTTAAACAACCGCCAGACGTAAACAGACCATTGTTCGTAGCAAACTGCTCAACCTTCAGGATGACATAGACCACAACACCATACAAAACATGTCAGAGTGTCGACACGGATACCACCCACCTTGTACACAGTAGCTACTCATGTGACTTGGCCAATGTTGTCTATATCATACACTGCAAGCAAGGATGCCCTGAAGCATGATACAATGAGAGACCAAGCAGATGCTATGAAAATGGATTAATGGACACTGCGCAATAATCACCAGATTGGGGCATTCCCTCCCAGTCAGGGAACATTTCAGCAGTCAGGGACATTCGGCCTCAGAGTTTTGGGTGACCATCTTCCAAGGTGGATTTCAGGATAGACAACAACACAGAGTGGCCGAGCAGAGGCAGCTAGCCAAGTTAGGTACCCATGAGGATGGCCTCATCAGGAACTTGGGTTCATATCACACTGCAGGTGACCCCTCTACACTATACACTCTCTCATACACACACACCCTTACATACTCACACACCCTGTTTCATGCACACTCTCTCTCTGATACACACATACATATACCCCTACACTCACACCCACGCATACACTCTCTCATAGGCTTATGTCCATCACACTCACACACACACACTTTACCATACACACACACACTCACATGCACACACTCATTCTCTCTCTCTCTCTCTCTCATACATGTATACACATATAAGTGAATAGGGTGAATTTGCATTTGCAGAATTATATTTGCAGATACATTCTATTTTGCTCAAAAAGCTCACTATCTGCAGGCAGCCAATCCATGTAATATTTTATAAATTCCTACTTTGGAAATAGAACCGGTCTGACTCAAGATTGGCATACAGACAGACTCTAAACTCATATCATTAATGCATTCTCTGAGCGAAGATTTTACCTTTTTTTTGTAAAACCCTCCGTTATTTTGAGAAGGTGACTTAAAAGAAGTTCTGGGATTTACATATTAATGAACTGAAACCTGCAACCCATTCTAAAAGATTAAAGACTTTACAACAATCTAGGTTTGTTCAATATATCATTTCAGTTGTATGACATCGTAATCTTTTGTTATAAACACTTGTGTCTTATGATCCTGTTACACAGCTACCTGATGAAGAAGCAGTACTCCAAAAGCTAGAGATTCCAAATAAACCTGTTGGACTATAACCTGATGTTGTGTGATTTTTAACTTTGTCCACTCCAGTCCAACACCGGCATCTCCATATCATATTCTATCAGGTTCACCTGCCTCATTATATCACTTCCTCCCTCCCAGCCCCTCAAGTCAGAGGATGTAGGATAGTTCCTGATTTTGACGCTCTGTCCTAGGATGTTTTAGCACCAGATAAAGTTCCTCTAACTTTGCCTCTGATACAAGCAGGGTGTCACGCATAGTGACTTGCTTCTTGTGCCTGGGTGCCTCAGAAGAAATTCATTCTCTGCTGCAGGCAGCAAAGGTAATGAGGCAGCAACATGTACCATGTCCATCTCAGATCCTGAGGGATCTGCAATGCTTGACCAAGAAGGAAGACCCACAGCTTCCGGAACAGTCAAAAAGGCAGTCAAGAACCCGGCACGTTTTGCTTCTGCACTGTTTGTGAATTTGCAGCTTTCATATGGTCCATGTGCTTGTTCAGGACCATTGCACCTACCCAGACTTTATACATCACTGGACCTGACCTCGTATCAACCATGTCTCTTTGCCATTAAGACTATTCCTGTGGTTTCTACACCAAATGCTGTCCCGAAAAGTAAGCAATCATGAGGCTGTAACAAATAAACTGCAGATACTGGAACCCAAGGTAGAGAGGCAGGAGGCTGGAACAACACAGCAAGCCAGGCAGCATCAGGAGACAGAGAAGTCGATGTTTCAAGTGTAACACTTCTTCAGGACTGGGGTCTTCTGAGGGAGGCAGAGAACTTCTTCAAAGTGGGCACCTTGTGTAGAGACTTGGCAGTGGTACAAACTTGGTTTGAGTCTTGGATCCAGTATTGATATTCCTGATGCATTCCTGTTTCCCTGCTCCAGGTTTGGGAATATCAGATTTAACAAGGTGTGGAGACTTCTCCCCGTTAGCAATTCTGCTGGAGCTATCCCTGTAGGGATGAGGGGGTCATCCTATAATCAAATAGGAACAGAGTGAGTTTGGTATTTAATGAAGTTGCAGGCTGTTTCTTTAAACCTGCCTTCAAAGTTTGGTCTGCTTTTTCTGCCAAATCATTGCATGATAGATGGTATGGAGCTATTCTTATATGATGAAAGCCCTTTGACTTTAGGAAATACTCAAATTCCCTGGTGGCATACAATGGCCCATTACCTGTGACAAACATTTCCTGGAATCTGTGTATTGCAAATGTTTTTTTCTATCATTGTCCCCGTGTTTGATGAATGAACTCTATGCATGTCCAGCCACTTTGAGTGGGTGCCCACAATGTCTAAGAACATTGAGCCCATGAAAGGACCTGCATTGTCGACATGTATCTTAGTTCAGGAGCTGCTGGTGGTAATTGTTGACCATATTGGCATTCTGGGCATTTCCTCACTGCATGTATGTCTGCATCCAATCCTGGCCACCAGACATAATTTCACACCATCATCTTCATTTTAGAAACCTCTGGGTAACCCTGATGGATTCAGGTAGTATCTAGCAGTGACCTTTGCTCAGGACAATCACTCTTGCTCCCCATAATAATATGTCATCCTCAACTATGATCTGGTCTCACCAGGTCCAAAAAGGTTTCAGTTCTGGTTGTGAAGGCCCTTTGGCTTCCCCCATCAGCACCAGCTGTTTCAGGTTTGCTAGGACTAGATCTTTCTATGTCCAAAGTCATATATTGTCAGCTGTGACTGGAAGTGTATCCAGAAAATTTAAAACCATTACATACTCTTGTGGTGGTGTATCTGACAGTGGGAGGCAGCTGCATGCATCAACATTTGCTACTTAGCCTCCTACATCGTCTTCCAAGTTGTAATTATGTGCACTTCGAGCCAACCACTGAATTTAGCTTGAAACTCTGGGCAGCACAGCCTTAACCTCTTTAAGCAGACCTAACAGGGGTTTGTAGTCCATTATTATTACAAACGTATGTCCATAAAGGTATTGGTGGAACCTCCTGATTCCAAATATGACCGCAAAATCCTCCTTCTCTATCCGAGCGAACTTATACTTCACACTAGCCAAAGTCCTGAATGCACACACCTTTGGGCGTTCCTCTCCATTGGGCCACCTATGAGCTAATACTACTGCAATGTCATACATGCAGGTATCACATGTCAACACCATATCTCGCTTGAGATCATACTGCACTAAGACCTTAGAGGATGATAGCTGTTTCTTCTCTTTCCTGAAAGAGAAACCATTTCCAAGGCTGACTCTTTTTAAAGAGTTGATGCAAATGCAACAGGATTGAGGCCAGATTATGTATGATCTTTCCATAATAGTTCACCAGCCCAAGGGAAGATCTAGCGCTGTTACAGATGTGAGAGACAGAACACCTTTGATGGCTCTCACTATCTTCCAAAGGGTGTAATCCAGTCTTGTCAACTCTTTAGCTCATGTAGGTCACGTGGGGTGCTTGGAACACCTTTTTTTCCCTTCTAAGGCATACACACATCTAAAAGAAATGTCTAAGGACTATATCCAAGTGTTCTAAGTGTTCCATATTTGTCTTCCATGTTTTGAACATGTCATTGAGATAGATGGCAGCCTGGGGTAGACCTTGTTCTCTTCCATCATCTGCTGACAAATTGCATAGGCTGACAATAGCCCAAATGGTAGTCTTGCGTATTGGTGCAAATCCATTTGGGTATTATTTGTAGCATACCTCTGTGAATCCTCATCTAACCATAATTGCAAGTATACGTGGGTCATGTGCAGCTTTTTGAGGGGCCGCCCCCCTGCCAGCTTTCCATATCAATCTTTTATGTGAGTGTTTGAGTATTTATCCAATTGAGGAAAATGGTTTACCGCTTATTTAGAATTCCCACAAAAGTGAATTGATCCTTTGCTCTTCACAATTGGTATGACCAGTGCTGCTCATTCTGCAAACTGGACAGTTTTGATGATTCCTTCACTTTCTAGCCTTCTGATTTATGCCTCTAGTTTTGCTGATAAGGCAAATTGCACTGGGCGGGTCCTGAAAAATTCTGAGAATTGCTTCCTGGTCAACATGCAATGTGGTCTTAGCTCCTTTGATAGTCCCTCAACCTTAGGACCTCATTCAGCCAGTCATTTTCTAATTAATAAATCAAGATGAATCTTTCTCAATCAATTTCACCCCACCAAGCTTGGGCCTGAGCCTATTATTACAGTCAGTGATAACTGAATCAATTGTTTCTCACAAGAGCTCTGAACTGAAGTTATACCCTTAATCGTTAATGCATCCCCAATATAGCTTCTCAGTCTAGCCAAGATCTCATGAAAACTTAAGCATTGGAATCTAGAGTGAATTTTGTTCAAGACTGTTTCTGTGATCTCTGAAACGGCCACGCTGGAATCAACCTCTATTACATCATTTAACCAAATGTTGATTTTGATTAGTTCTGATTTGGATGTCGCTAAGCAAGTTAACTGTTCCAAACCAAATATAGATGGACTTTCCAGGGTATACACTCTCCTGGATACCAGCCTATGAGTTCTCTAGCTCCATTTAGGTCAAGTAAGACTTTTTTGGATTCTCAAGTCCACATACCGAAAGCAACTGCAATGGCTTGCCGGCCTGAATCCTGAAGAAAGTTTTACCTGTTTTGGTCAAGGCTTGGCTTTGTTTTGGGATTTAGCTGTGGGTTGACCTAGAGTCTCTCTGTTCAGGATATGTCCTGAGTGAGGCTATGCAATTGTCTTCTCTCAGGTGGTGTTCACCAAGCTCAGTTGGACTGATGACAATGTCCACTTCCATCAGTATACCCTGCAACTTATGACAGAAGCCAGTTGTAGCGCCTGTTTGCAGTTCAGGTATGCTTCAGCTAATAAGCGCTTTTACATGATTATATTATTAATCCCATATACCAACAGTCTCTCAGCATCCTATTAAGAATTAAACCAAAGTTACATGCCTCTGATAATCGTCTTAATCTGATCAAAAATCCCAATACAGATTTATCTGATTCTCAAATTGCCATGTAAACTAATAAAATCTCAGAATTAGAAGATGCTTGGAGTCGTAATATTCTTTAACTAAATTCATCAACCCTTGAAAGGTTTTAATATCTGGTACCTCAAGGAATGTCAGGCTCCTAACAACTTAAAAAGCCACAGGTCCACAAGCTGTCAGAGAATTACCCACTGCTTTTCATCTGCTCTATGTCATTTGTCCGAAAGAAAATAGCATTCTTTCTACACACTGGGCCCAGTCTTCGACAGCGGACTAGAATTAATCAAGCTTCCTAAACAAAGGTATGATGCTGGAAATGCTTACCTAAACTCAATGATGAATTTTGCAAGTGAATTACTTCTGGAGCATGCTTATTTCTTGTCACCATTGAAATGACTCCATCATTACCGGTATCCTGTCACCAGGTCACACTTTATGACACAGGTCATAGCTTCCTGTGAGCCAGATCTCAGAGTGAACAGAACCTCTGTTTATATCTGTCAGCCAGGGCTCCCTGGACCAGATTAATAGCCCCAGTCAGGGAATTCATATTCTATAAGGTCCACCTGGCTGACCTCATTGCAATCACTACACCATATTTCCTACAATTCAACAGTGATTCACTCCAGAAATGCTTCCTCAGCTATTATATACTTTGTGACCTCTGGTGGTCAACAATCCTATCAAGATCTTAAACATAGCTCATAAACACATTTAAGCTTTTTAATGAGACTGTTGCCTGTCTTGACAGAAGTGTAGGTGCCTGATTCAAGGTCTGCTCAGAACTGAGTCGGGTGAAGTTCGGGATTTATCCTTGTCTCCATCTTTGTCTGTTTGTGCCAAACGATGTGAACGGGGTTGGCAAAAGCACTGCCCACTGTCACACAAACAAATAATCTGGTTTCTGGCCTTTGTTAATGCCCCTTTGGGTATTTTTCCTTTATTTCTGTGGTAAATTACCACACATCAGTTTGGCCTGCTTCTCAAGAGAAGACTACTGGAATGCAGCAAGTGAAACAATGTCTTTTTATCTCTCGACTACTCAAGACAGAATGCAGTGTCAAACATGTTATACTCTTTCTTTAGTTTTTCTTCCCTTTCAACCTCAAGGCTCCAGTCATGTACAGGTCATTCTGTTTTAATGCGCATTTCATCATTGTGAATTCGTTGTAATATGTTTGACGAATTAGGGACACCATTTCTACAGAGCGAACCTTCAAAACAAGCATTGGCTGTAATGCGATTACATTGCCAACATTTTAAATGTCATTTCTAATGCGCAATTTGTCTATAACATGGGGTTGTACAAGAACATAACCATTATATTATAGAAGAACTGATTGTATTGGCACCAGTCACCCTTTGGCATTCTTCAAAAATATTACAAAACCAAATGAGCACCAGAATTCTGCAATAAGAACAATGAATATTGGAAACACTCAGCAAGTCTGGCAGCAACTGTGGAGAGGGGAACAGTTAATGTTTCAGGTCCGTGAAAACTAAGCAAAGTCAAAATGCATGAGGCTTCATGGAGGTGAAATGGGGAGCTCGTAAGGTCAAAAAGGAAAAGGCTTGCAAAAGGGTGGAGGGCATGGCAGATTAAATTGCCATTAACTTCATAGTGTAAAGCTAAATAGAGTGGTAAAATGAACATAAGAATTAGGATCAGGAGGAGGCAATTCAATCCCTCAAGCTTGCTGTTCTATTCAATACAGTCATGGCTGATATCATCTCGACCTCATATCAATTTTCCTGCCCACCCCCGGTAGCCTTTAAACCCATTACTGATTAAAAATCTATCTTTCTCCTCTGAGTTTTGCCAACAACTTTTGTGTTTGCTTCTGTTTATTTTGCCACATGCTGTTCTCAGAATAACTCACCATTAACTGGATATTGGCTGAGAGACCAACACCTCTGGCATCCTTGTCATATATAAAGGCCGCTGTGTACATGGACAAGCAGTGGTATTCCAAAACTGTTCTGTTCTGTGATGGACAGTCATTCTGAAGATGTGAGAAAAGGGGAAGATGCAACAATTCTTCAACAGGGACCTGAGTGGAGAGTTATCACAATAATGGTAAGACAGGGCTAGAATCAAACATGAGAGACATCATATGGGTGATATTGGTAGTTAATGAGGTGAACTTCATAAGATATGGTGAGAAATTTCACTATGCCTCACAGCCAAAAATCTGCCAAATATTTGAACACGGGTTGCTGAGTCTCCTGAAACTGGGGTAGTTCCTTCTTTCAGGACTTTTCAAGATTCTGGGGTGTAAATGGTCTGGGGGTTTTGTGTGAGTTAACTATGGGGTCAGTTTAATAGCTATTCAGGAGTTAGACCATATAGTTAATAGTCTAACATTTCGCGAGTATTTTATATAGTTTCATCAGAATATCCAAAGTTTCTGATTTTTATGGAGAATTTCATTGGGCTTTTGACATAGAGAAACTGCCCACTGAAAAAATAATTTCCTGGATAATTCCTTTGTAGAGTGCTACAGAACCAATCTACACCCATTAAAAAAAAACTATCTGGCCAGTGAAAATCTGTCTCATTGTTCCTTCAATAGATGTTTTCAAAAGAAAATGAAACCGCAAAATACTTCCTTGGGTCTGTAATGTTAAAGTGCTAAGACATTTGATGCTGATGTTTTCATAGGACTGGGTAAAGTGACTTGCAACAAATTGAATGCATTGTCCTTGAATGCTCAGCTCAACACTTAAATGTGGATCCCACCTGTAAGCAGGAGAAAGAGAACTTTCAAAACATGTGACAATAATTCAGAGGTGGAAATAAAATTGAAACTGCTGAAATTAGAACTGGAATTCAATGAGAATACAAAGATAAAGCAAATTCTTGGCAGAAGAGCAATAGGGACAAGGAGGAAAAGAAAGCAGAGACAGGATTCTGGGCAAAAGAAAGAGAATGAGAGTGTCAACTGAGAGAACGGGCTGAGAAAAAGATATCCTGATGAAGATTGCTCTGGTGAGGGAACTACACATAACTCAAATTCAAAGGCTGAAGTATTCAAGTTCACCAATTTAATCTCTAAGGTTGAGTCTTTTGAGTGGTTAGCACAGCAATGAAGGTGGCCAGTCCTATAATGGACACTGCTGTTGCAGAATAGGCTGACAGGGAATACTCTTCAGGTTTACTCCCTCTTGACTGAACACAGTGCCACTGATTATGAGGCAGCAGAAGGGACTGTTTTCAGTGCATGACAGTTAGTGCTAGAGCATCACCCTCAGGAAACAGTCTGACCAGACATTCCTGAAATTTGAATGTCTTAAGCAGCTCACTTTTGACAATTGGGTAAATGCACTTCAAATTGACGCCATCTACAAAATCCTTCATGAAGTAATTCAGCTGAAGGAATTCAGAAAGTCAATACCCTTTCAAATCCACACACATGCAGAGGATCAAATGTAACAAGGTTCAGACAGGCAGTCATTCTAGCTGACAGCTATGAGTTAACACACAGCTCCATAAATTCAGCTAGACTGGGGTCTGGAGACTTTCACAGACCACGGCACAACAAGGACAATGTAAACACACAAACTAAAGAGGAAAAGGAGCCAGGAAGAGAAAATAGAGCTGCCCTTGATCACGAAAGTGAGGAACTCACATGGGAAACTGAGCCAAGTGATTCCTAATGTGGCAAAATAGGGCTTAAACCAGAAGAGTTGTTATTTGCAGTGTCTCACGGAAGTTCAGACTGCGAGACCAGTGTACGAAGCATTGAAAAGCATCAGGTATATGTATTGACTGGGATAGCTGTCAGGAGTTGCATGTAAAAGTAATGGCAACCACTGGGACAGAAGAACTCATAAAGATTTGAGTTGTTCAGGAAGAGTCACTTGAGTTAAACAGGCAGAGGTCCAGAAACGAGTTAAAAATGCTGAAGGTAGGCCATAAGTAAAAACATAACATGGCCAAAAAAGGTGAAAAAAAAATGCTAATGTCAAATTTACAGGAAGGACTAGAAGAATTCTCAGACAGGACAGGATTAAGTAATGGTGAACATAGGAAGAGCCTGCTCCATCATTCAATGAGATCATGGCTGATCAGTGGCTTAATTCCAAATGCCTGCCTTAGGCCCAACACCCCTGCCCTGTGTCCGACACTCCCCCTCCACTGGGAGACGACACCTTACTGTCCCCAGACTCAGGACCTGACACCACCTCTTGGGACACAACACTCTGCCGTCTTAGAACCCAACACCTCCCCAACCTGGGAGCCAGGCTCGACCCACTCTTTGCCCCAATCCCGGCTGCTGGACCTGACCACCCATTCTCCTCTGACTGCCAGATTGGACACAACCATCTCTGCACCCAATTTTACCAGCCCGCCTCGACTTATCCTAAACACCTGGCCCCTTTCCACATTGCACCTTGGTACCTTACCCATGACACAGCTGGCATCTCACCCATTTGGCACCCTCCCCCCTCCCTAGCCAGAACTCTACCTACTTAACTTGAACCCTGGCACTGTACCCATTTGGCTTCATGACTCATCTGGCTTGATTCTAACTTGCACACTGCTCCTCTCCAGCTCCCCTAATTGCGAGGCACCTTACCCCAATATCTCACACACACAAACTTCCCAGGACCCGACAAATACTGAAGTTGACTGCTGGGGAAAGGAGAAGAGATTTACCTTCCTCTGACAGTTTTGCTTTATAAAAGACCTGTCAGAATGGAGGCACAACTCCATATTCCTGAGGAACTTCTGAACAGAATCTTCTCTCAAAAATGTGGAGCTCCTTTATTTTTGCCAGTCACTGGAAAATCTGGCCCAATTTGTTTCGTCCAACTAAACGCCTCAGTTAGTGACAACAAAAATTTGAAATTCTTTTTTAGCACACAATTAAACAACACTTCAGTTAAAGTGTAGTCCTAACCAAAATTACGGAGCCGTCTTCTTTCGGGGTCTTCTTTAGTGAAAAGAAGAAGAATTTTATTACTTATAAATTCCGAGAAAGCAAACAAAATGACATCAAAAATAGCATACTTAGACGTAAAGTTTACAAAAGGGGAGAGTGTCTACTACAAAAAAGGGCAAAATAAAGTACTCCTTATAGTCCAAAAGATGTTTGCATTTAGTTTGAGATCACACTTGTTTAACTAATATATTGAATCCTCAGCAGTTGCAAAATTTATAGATATCCTTGAGCTTTGGTGAATCAGTGTTTGTTCACTTTGCTCTAACACTAGACATTGTTTTTCAAGAGGCTGAGCCAAAGAGGGACAGGGAAAGAGAGAGAGAGTGAGAGAGAGAAAGAGAAAGCGAGAGAGAGAAAGCAAATCTTCCTGTTCTGCTGTTATGAACCAATTGTTACCTCTCGGTGCACTGCCCCAAAATCTGTTACCTGAATTAATGCCACTTTGTGTAATTCCATGTATGGCTTCACTCTTTTTCCCCTAAACTAGATAGTCTGCAGACAACTTTCATCAGAACATGTGAAACTTCCAGAAGTGTGTAAATCCATTCGACCATAAGACATGGAAGCAGAAGTTGACCTTTCAGTGCTTTGAGTCTACTCCATCATTCAATGAGATCATGACTGATCTGATAATCCTGAACTCCACTTTTCTGTCTTTTCTCCATAACCCTTGATTCCCATACTGATTAGATATCTAACTTGGCCTTGAATATACATAACAGCTTCCTTGATAAAGAACTCCACAGAATCACCACCTGGCGAGAGAAGAAATTCCTCCTCATCTCTGTCTTTAATGTGCCCTCTAGTCCAAGACTTTCCCACAAAGGTAAAACACCTTTCTGCATCTAATCTATCAGGTCTTAAAATCTTATATATTTCAATAAGATTGCCTCTCACTCTCTTGTATTTCAATGAATACAAATCAAACAGCAGATATAGATCTTAATAACTGGTTTCTGTTATTTTGGCGCTGTGATATTCAGACAGAGTTCTGTTGATTTTAGTTTCATGATCTTGGCTCTCCCTGGTCAGGTGAATGCTGTAGCCTAGTTAACTCAGTAGTTTTGGTGATTTTGAAACCGTGGTGTTTGTGAAAGGTTCCAATCATTAAAAATCAGCTGATGAATTCAGAAATTGATAGTGCTTTTTAAAAATCAGCATCATAACAAGAAACTAAAACCGTACATAATATACAATGTGATCCTAACACACTGTAATTGCAATAATTGTAGCAAAATATCATTTTTATGTTTTTACGTATTTTATATTCTTTTATATTCTACTCCTGTCCTGTGCATCTTCGTGGAATCATATGTTTTTGTTTTCAGTTTAATACTACCTTCAACTTCCTTAGTTAGCCACAGATGGTGCATCCTTCCCTTGGAGACATTGTTCTCACTGGAATGCATGCTTTTTAGTATTCAGACAGATCTCCTTAAAGGTCTGCAACTGATTCTCTACTGATTATCCCATAACCTAGTTATCAGTATATTTTAGCCAGCTATATCCTAAAGCCCTTATAATTGCTATTATTTGAGTTAAAAGTATGAGTCTTAGATTGTTTCCTCTTTCCCCCAAACTGAATGCAATATTTT
This sequence comes from Hemiscyllium ocellatum, assembly GCF_020745735.1. Lineage (NCBI taxonomy): Eukaryota > Metazoa > Chordata > Chondrichthyes > Orectolobiformes > Hemiscylliidae > Hemiscyllium > Hemiscyllium ocellatum. The sequence continues at coordinate 45,104,895 of NC_083401.1, forward strand.
AACATATGCTACCTAGGGGCAATGTGGACATGAGATCATGTCATTACGCAATACCAATAGCCTGGTATCTGATTGGCTATAGAATATTTTACTATCAGAATCTGCTCTAAAAACATTGTGTGAATTTATCATCCAGGCTACCTTTGCCAAAATAATTCAAATAATTATTCACCCAATCTGTATTGTCACAGTATCTTCCTCACAGGTTCTATTATAACTTCCTATATACCACATTGTACGGTGTGATAACTATTAAGGAGCTTATATACCACAATAAATTTCTTACCTTTACTATTGTTTAGCCTCCTTTTCTGAGAAGGGATGCTTTTCTCTTGAAGGAGGGCAGTGAAGTTTACTCGGCTGATTCAGGGCATGGTGAGGCGTGACGTATGAGGAGAGATTGACTACATTAGGATTGTTTTTGCTGGAGTTCAGATGAATGAGGAGGGATCTCATAGAAACTTATAAAATTCCAACAGGACTAGACAGTGTAGATACAGGGAGGATGATCCCGATGGTGGGTGTGTCCAGAAACAGATGTCACCAGAGGATTTGGGGTGGACCATTTAGGATGGAGATGAGGAGACATTTCTCCACCCAAAGAGTGGTGAGCCTGTGGAATTCATTACCACAGGAAATAGTTGATGCCAAAATATTGTATATATTCAAGAGGCGGCTAGGGTGAATGGGACCAAAGGTTATGAGGAGAAAGCAGGATTATGCTATTGAGTTGGACAATCAGCCATGATCACGATGAATGGCAGAGCAGACTTAAAAGCCCTCTTCCTGCTCCTATCTTCTATGTATATGTTTCTATGTATATTTGTCATCACTACAAATCTGATCCAACAACTTGATCTCTAAAATTAACATTATCTCTTTCAAGCACCAATGGCATGTTTAATTAACAGAGTCACCCTTACACCTTCTCCGAGCTTCCTATTCTTCATAGAGAATTCCTAATGGAGTATAAGGGCGGTAGGAGTATACTTAAGAGGGAAATCAGAAGAGCAATAAGGCAGTATGAGATAGCTTTGGCAAATAGAGTTAAGGGGTTCAAAGAAATTCTTTAAGTACATTAAAGGCAAAGGAGTAACTGGGAGAGAACAGGACCCCTTAAAGATTAATGTGGAATGACACAAGATATGTGACATACTAAACAAATATTTTGCACCTGTATTTACTGTGAAGGAAGATAGGAAACTTAGGGAAATAAATAGTGATATCTTGAAAAGAGTTCTCATTGCAGAAGGGGAGGTGCTGGAGGTCTGAAAATATATAAAGGTAGATAAGCTTCTGTGACCTGTTCAGGTATTTGTGGGGAGCGAATGAAGAGATTTCTGGGTCCCTTGTGGAGAAATTTGTATTATTGACAGCGACAGGTGAGGTGCCAGATGACTGAAGGTTGGTTAATGTTGTCCCATTATTTAAGAAAGGCTGTAAGGAAAAGTCAGATGAGCCTATGTCAGTGTCAGGTAATTTATTAGAGAGGATTCTGAAGGCCAGGATTTATATGCATTGAAAAAGGCAAGGATCGATTATGGATAGCAAACATGGCTTTGTGTGTGGGAACTTGTGTCTCATCAACTTGATTGAGTATTTGAAGCATGGGCAAAGAAGATTGATGAAGGCAGAGCAGTAGACATTGTCTATATGGACTTCAGTGAAATGTTCAACAAGGTTCTGCATGGTTGACTATTTAGTAGATTTAGATCACATGGGATCCAGGAGAGCTAGCCAACCGGATACAAAATTGACTTGAAGGTAAGAGACAGAGGATGATGGTACAGGATTGATTTTCAGACTGGAAGTCTGTGACCAACAATGTGACACAAGAATTGGTGCTATGTCCACTGCTTTTCGTAATATATATAAATGATTTGGATGAATATACAAGTATGGTTAGTAAGTTTGTAGGTGACATCAAAATAGGTGATATGGTGAACAGTGAAGAAGATTATCTCAGAGTACCATGAGACATTGATTAGATGGGCCGATGGCCCGAGGAGTGGCAGATGGAGTTAAATTTACATAGATGTCAAGTGTTTATGCAGTTAATGGTTGGGCCCTGTGAAGTGTTGCCAAACAAAGAGACATGGGGAGAAGGTGGATAGTTCCTTGAAAGTGGAGTCGCAAGTAGACAACATGGTGAAGAAAGCATTTGGTACGCTTGGTCAAAATATTGACTATAGGAGGTGGGATTTCATGTTGTGGCTGTACAGGACATTGGTGAGGCCACTTTTAGAATGCTGTGTACCATTTTGGTTATTCTTCTATAGGAAGGATGTTGTGAAACTTGAGACGGTGTAGAAAAGATTTCCAAGGATGCTGTTGGGTTTGGAGGGTTTGAGTAACACAGAGAGGCTGAATAGGCTGGGGCTGTTTTTCCTGGAGCTTCATAGGCTGAAGGGTGACCTTATAGAGGTTTATAAAATCATGAAGGGCATGGATAGGATAAGTATGCAAGGTCTTTTTCCTAAGGTGGAGAATCCAAAACTAGGGGATATAGGCTTAAGGTGAGGAGGGGAAAGATTTTAAAAAAGACCTGAGGGGTAACTTTTTCACACAGAGGTTGATGCGGGTATGGGACAAGCTGCCAGAAGAAGTAGTGGAGGCTGGGACAGTTTTAAAGGCATTTGGATGGGTGTATCATGGTTGTGGGTATGTTTGCCGAGTTGGGAAGTTTACTTGCAGATGTTTCATCTCCTCTCTAGATGACAACTTTAGTGCTTTGGAGCTTCCTGTGAAGTGTTGCTGTACTGTGTTTTCTGCAATTTATTTGTATCCGTTCTTGCTGATCCGGTTTCTGGTTCCAGTTGTTCGTTGTAATGGTCGGTATATTGGGTCTAGGTCTATGTGCTTGTTATGGAGTCTGTGGATGAGTTCCATTCCCCTAGAAATTGTCTGGCTGCCCTCTGTTTGGCTTGTCCTATGATTGTTGTGTTGTCCAGTTGAATGTGTGATCCTTGTGATCTGTGTATGGCTACCAAGGACACCTGGTCATGGCGTTTAGTGTATGATTATATGGGTATATGATTTGGAAGGGGTTAGAGGGATATTGGCCAAATGCTGGCAAATGGAACAAGATTAATTTAGGGTATCTGGTCAGCATGGACGTGCTGGATCAAAGGGTCTGTTTCCATGCTGTATGACTCTATGACTTTGAATATCAAGGACCTTTGAATTTTCAAGTTCCAATTCTTGTCATCTTGCAGCTATATCTCAGTAATGGCTACTAAATCAAAATGGAAAAAGTGAGGACTGCAGGCGCTGAAGATCAGATTTGAGAGTGTGGGTGCTGGAAAAGCACAGCTGGTCAGGCAGCATCCAAGGAGCAGGAGGATCGACATTTTGGGCATAAACCCTCCTGATGAAGGGCTTAAGCCTGAACCATTGATTCTCCTGCTCCTCAGATACTGCCTGACCTGCTGCGTTTTTTAAGCACCACACACTCGACTACTATATCAAAAAATCTAGTTGCATTATCGATTCATCTGCATTCAGATATAGAGCCCTTACTTCTGTCCATTTACTAATGTTATCAACTTTAGCAATTCCTGCTGATGTGCTGTTAGGTTTGTGTGTTCTGTCACTTCTTATCAGTCCCTGGTTATAATTTTGCTTTTTGCAATCCTAAACTCTTGGTGTCATCTCTGTTCACTAGTCCTAGCACAGCTCAGATGTAGAAAATGTCAATGTTACAGCACCCCATTTTCTCCAGTACAGATGTCAGTGCTTCATGAATTAAAATTGAATTCTCACACACCAACCTTTGAGTTATGCATTTAACTCCCTAATCTTATTTACCCTACTTGTAGCTAGTTATTTTTAAGATTTGAGGTCCTGAATTTTAATTTAACCACTAGCTGTTCATTTTACCTCGCTCCACTGATGTATTTGGTACCCATATGGGACATAACCACTTGATCCTTCAGTTCTTTCCAGTGTAGAGTAATGTCCTGAAACCCTGTACCAGGCAGGCAATGCAGACTTCATCGTGCTCTTGGCTATAGAGTGTTATCTACCATCTTGCTGCTATCATGTTCATCCATTCAATCTGCTAGAACCTCAAATCTGTTGGACATTTATCAGGGCTGGGGCTCCTCACTTTCTCCTTATGAAATTCTGTACCTGCTTTAATCACAGCCATATCCTCCTGGCCCTGACCACTGACCAAACCAGAAGATCCTATACTAGAAAATGCAACTGCAAAGGAAGGTGTCTACAAAAATCCAGTAAACTCTGTGTCCCAGGTTTCCCCTTTCCCAGTGGCAGTTTCAATCTAGCACCAAGTCAAGTGGATGTTTCAGTGTACAGTAAGAATGATGTCAGCAAGCAAATAAATAAGCAAAGACACTCAATTTTTCTCACGGGGCAGATTAGGAATTTAACAGCACTTGGAAAGGGCAGAGAATGATCATTTGAAGCTAGAATTGGAAGGTGAGGACTATTGAGACTTGGAAGGGAAGGGAAAGGTTAAGAGCAGGATTACAAAGTTGGGTCAGACAGAGTTGAGGGCCCTGTCAACCAGGGTGTTAGTCAGGAGAGGCTTTGGTGAAAGAAACTGGGAGACATGTCATCGGTGTTGTTGTGAAAGGTTACATCATCAGGATAGATGTACTACAAACAATCAACCCACAAAAGAGGAATGAAGCCCCCCCCACCTTTCGATGGCATGCAACCCATCACATTTCTACACTCCTCCAGTACTACAGAACAGTGATATTGATTCAAAAGATTAAATCTTATTTTTTTCTCTCTCTACAGATGCTGCAAGACCTGCTGTTTCTTGGTTCATTAAGGGGCTGATTAAGGGCAATGGCAGGAAGCCAGTTGGAGTTATCCAGTCAGTCCCCATGGGGAATGGGAGATGAGCAGATTGAGAAAATTCAGCATGTCAGTAAAGATCCTTACCGATTTTTATAGATGCACCATCGAAAGCATTCTATCCAGATGCTTCGTTGCTTGGTATGGCAACTGTTCTGCCCAAGACCGTAAGAATCTGCAAGAAAATCAAATCAAATAATCTAAGTCAACACTCCATGTGCAGTATTGAGAAAGTGTAGCACTCTTTGAGGTGCAGGTTTGTGCATGAGACAATATATCAAGGTACCATCAGACGTGCTTCAGAACATTCCTGCAGCATGGCTTTGAAGAAAAGCAAGGGAGTTCCCTCCATGAACTGGTAATTTTTTTTGCCAAAATCACTGAAGATACACGATCTGGTCATTGGTTTTTGTGAGATATTTTCATTTGCAGTTTGACTGCTATCAACCTTGTCCACGCTTCATTTGCTGTGAAGTGCTTTAAGATTTGTAAAAGGCACTTTATCAATGTGATTCTTTCTTTCTTTACAAAAAGTGTAACTTTTCTGTAGCTCCATCTGTAGTGTTAGTACAGTTCAAGATTTAGACGATGTTGGGCCCCTGATCTCACATGCTGAATTGATGCTGCACCTGACCTTGTGACAGTCTTTTGATGCCAAAACAAATGACTTCATGTTTCAGCATGTGGGGCCCCTTTCAGGTATTTAAAATATGTCTCATATTGAATCTTCTCTCTTCCAGCAAGGCTTGCAGCATGCAATGGATCATGTAGATCACAGGGCTGGCCTGATTACATGGATTTCTCAAAAAAAGATTGTGTAACAAATGCAGACTAATGCTGAAGGAACTCAGTAGGTTTGGCAGCATATTGAAGAGAGAAACTATATTAATGTTCTAAATCTGTTGTGACTCTTTTTCAGAACATAGATCTTTAGGGCAGGAATAAAACCACTCGACTAAATCAATAAACCAAAACAATCCATGCTGTACATCTCTATGACTATGACTCTAACTGCAGATGCTGGAAATCAGAAACAAAATCAGAAATTGCTGGAAAAACTCAGCAGATCTCTAAAGGATCCAGTGATTCTACCTCAGAATTCAGGAGTTCTGAGGAAAGGACACTGAACCCAAAACACGAACTCTGATTTCTCTCTACGGATGCTGCCAGACCTGCTGAGTTTTTCCAGCAATTTCTGATTTTGCAATCAATAAACCCCAAGTGCTTATAATACTTTGATTTAAATGCCAACAGCAACTAAGAACAATGTTGTGGTTCTGTTCGCCGAGCTGGGAGTTTTTCTTGCAAACGTTTCGTCCCCTTTCTAGGTGACATCTTCAGTGCTTGGGAGCCTCCTGTGAAGCGCTTCTGTGCTGATTCCTCCGGCATTTATACTGGTTTGAATCTGCCGCTTCCGGTTGTCAGTAGCTGTCCGCTGCAGTGGCTGGTATATAGGGTCTATGTCGATGTGTCTGTTGATCGAATTCGTGGATGAGTGCCATGCTTCTAGGAATTCCCTGGCTGTTCTCTGTTTGGCCTGCCCTATAATGGTGGTGTTGTCCCAATCGAATTCATGTTGTTTGTCATCTGAGTGTATGGCTATTAGGGATAGCTGGTCGTCTCGTTTCGTGGCCAGTTGGTGTTCATGGATGCGGGTTGTTAGCTGTCTTCCTGTTTGTCCTATGTAGTGTTTTGTGCAGTCCTTGCGTGGGATTTTGTAAACCACGTTGGTTTTGCTCATGCTGGGAATCGGGTCCTTTGTCCTGGTGAGTTGTTGTCTGAGAGTGGCTGTTGGTTTGTGTGCTGTTATGAGTCCTAGTGGTCGCAGCAGTCTGGCTGTCAGTTCAGAAATGCTCCTGATGTATGGGAGTGTGGCCAGTCCTTTGGGTTGTGGCATGTCCTCATTTCGTTGTCTTTCCCTGAGGCATCTGTTAATGAAATTGCGCGGGTATCCGCTTTTGTTGAATACTTTGTATAGGTGTTCTTCTTCCTCTTTTTGTAGTTCAGGTGTGCTGCAGTGTGTTGTGGCCCTTTTGAATAATGTCCTGATGCAACTTTGTTTGTGTGTGTTGGGGTGGTTGCTTTCGTAGTTCAGGACTTGGTCTGTGTGTGTGGCTTTTCGGTATACCTTCGTGGTGAATTCTCCGTTCGGTGTTCTTTGTACCATTACGTCCAGGAATGGGAGCTGGTTGTCCTTTTCTTCCTCTCTCGTGAATCGGATTCCTGTGAGTGTGGCGTTGATGATCCAGTGTGTGTTCTCTATGTCTGTGTTTTTTATGATTACAAAGGTGTCGTCCACCTATCTGATCCATAGTTTGGGTTGTAGTTGCGGTAAAACTGTTTTTTCTAACCTTTGCATAACTGCTTCTGCTATCAGTCCGGAGATCGGTGAGCCCATGGGTGTTCCGTTAATTTGTTCATATATCTGATTGTTGAATGTGAAGTGTATTGTGAGGCATAGGTCTAGTAGTTTAAGTATGCCGTCTTTGTTAATAGGTTCAGCGTCCTGTTGTCTGTTATGTATGTGCAGCAAGTTGGATATTGTTTCTCTGGCTAGGGTTTTGTCAATAGAGGTGAACAGTGCCGTTACATTGAATGAGACCATGGTTTCTTCCTTGTCTATGTGTATATTTCTAATGCTGTCCAAAAATTCTTGTGTTGACTGAATAGAGTGTCTGGATCCACTAACCAGGTGTTTCAGTTTCTGTTGTAGCTCCTTAGCCAGTTTGTGTGTTGGTGTTCCTGGTAGTGATACTATGGGTCTGAGTGGGATGTCTGGTTTGTGTACTTTAGGTAGTCCATAGAATCTGGGGGTGTTGTTGCTTTCCGGTTTCATTCTTTGTAGGTCAGACCTGGTTATCTGTCCGTTTTTTTGTAGGTTTCTCAGTGTGTTGTTTATCCTATTGGTGAGCTGTGGGGTGGGGTCAAACTCCCTCTTTTGGTAGGTGTTGTTATCTGCAAGAAGTTGTTCCGCTTTGTATATGTAGTCTGACCTTTTCAGTATAACAGTCATTCTGCCTTTGTCTGCTGGTAGTATGATTATGGTCGTATTGTTTCTTAGTGATTTTAGTGCTTCTTTCTCCTTAGTGTTGAGGGTGTGTGTATGTCTTTTTCTTGTTATCACAGGTACGATACTTTGTCTCACTGTTTGTTGTGTCTCTTCTGTTAATCCATTGTTCCTGAGTGTGCATTCTAGTGCTGCTAGGAAGTCTGCTGTCTTGGCGTCCCTGTGGTTGTAGTTTAGTCCTTTGGCCAGTATTGTTCTTTCCATGTCTGTGAGCTGTCTGTGGGAAAGGTTTTTAACCCAGGTGTGTGTTGTGGTGTCCTTTTCGTTGTGTGTTAGTTTGGCCATTTTTTCTTTTAGTGCCGTTTTTTTGCACTCACACAACAACGAGCACCCGAACTACAAACCTTCTCACAAACTTTGAGCTAAGAACAATGTGGTGCATGAATGTAGTGTATGTTATAAATAGCTTTGTAGACTGGATTGGTGGAGGGTAAGGAACAGCAGACCCCTTCTGCAAGTTGAGAAAAGACATCTGTTGATTACTCAGTAAGCCCATGATTATGAAATTCAGAAGGTAGTGTCCAATATTTGATGTGATTCAATGTTTTGTTAGCAGTTATTGAACAATCCCATATGTGTCAAGAATTACAACTAACAAACCCAAAATCATCAGTCAGTGCTGCAATGTGGCTCACCGACACTTGCAAGAGGCTGCATTTCTTAAGACGCACTGCCCAGTCTTCTGCAGGATAAAGGAACATATCTGGGCATTGTATCTTTTCAGTAAAAAATGAGGTCTGCAGATGCTGGAGATCACAGCTGAAAATGTGTTGCTGGTCAAAGCACAGCAGACCAGGCAGCATCTCAGGAATAGAGAATTCGACGTTTCGAGCATAAGCCCTTCATCAGGAATGAGAGAGAGTAGCCAAGCAGGCTAAGATAAAAGGTAGGGAGGAGGGACTTGGGGGAGGGGCGATGGAGGTGGGATAGGTGGAAGGAGGTCAAGGTGAGAGTGATAGGCCGGAGTGGGGTGGGGGCGGAGAGGTCAGGAAGGAGATTGCAGGTTAGGAGGGCGGTGCTGAGTTGAGGGAACCGACTGAGACAAGGTGGGGGGAGGGGAAATGAGGAAACTGGAGAAATCTGAATTCATACCTTATGGTTGGAGGGTTCCCAGGCGGAAGATGAGGCGCTCCTCCTCCAGCCGTCGTGTTGTTATGTTCTGCCGGTGGAGGAGTCCAAGGACCTGCATGTCCTCGGTGGAGTGGGAGGGAGAGTTAAAGTGTTGAGCCACGGGATGGTTGAGTTGGTTGGTCCGGGCGTCCCTGAGGTGTTCTCTGAAGCGTTCCGCAAGTAAGCGGCCTGTCTCACCAATATAGAGGAGGCCACATCGGGTGCAGCGGATGCAATAGATGATGTGTGTGGAGGTACAGGTGAACTTGTGGCGGATATGGAAGGATCCCTTGGGGCCTTGGAGGGAAGTGAGTGTGGAGGTGTGGGCGCAAGTTTTACATTTCCTGCGGTTGCAGGGGAAGGTGCCGGGGGTGGAGGTTGGGTTGGTGGGGAGTGTGGATCTGATGAGGGAGTCACGAAGGGAATGGTCCTTGCGGAACGCTGATAGGGGAGGGGAGGGAAATATATCCTTGGTGGTGGGGTCCGTTTGGAGGTGGCGTCATTTCCGCCACCTCCAAACGGACCCCACCACCAAGGATATATTTCCCTCCCCTCCCCTATCAGCGTTCCGCAAGGACCACTCCCTTCGTGACTCCCTCATCAGATCCACACCCCCCACCAACCCAACCTCCACCCCCGGCACCTGCCCCTGCAACCGCAGGAAATGTAAAACTTGCGCCCACACCTCCACACTCACTTCCCTCCAAGGCCCCAAGGGATCCTTCCATATCCGCCACAAGTTCACCTGTACCTCCACACACATCATCTATTGCATCCGCTGCACCCGATGTGGCCTCCTCTATATTGGTGAGACAGGCCGCTTACTTGCGGAACGCTTCAGAGAACACCTCAGGGACGCCCGGACCAACCAACCCAACCATCCCGTGGCTCAACACTTCAACTCTCCCTCCCACTCCACCGAGGACATGCAGGTCCTTGGACTCCTCCACCGGCAGAACATAACAACACGACGGCTGGAGGAGGAGCGCCTCATCTTCCGCCTGGGAACCCTCCAACCACAAGGTATGAATTCAGATTTCTCCAGTTTCCTCATTTCCCCTCCCACCACCTTGTCTCAGTCGGTTCCCTCAGCTCAGCACCGCCCTCCTAACCTGCAATCTTCTTCCTGACCTCTCCGCCCCCACCCCACTCCGGCCTATCACCCTCACCTTGACCTCCTTCCACCTATCCCACCTCCATCGCCCCTCCCCCAAGTCCCTCCTCCCTACCTTTTATCTTAGCCTGCTTGGCTACTCTCTCTCATTCCTGATGAAGGGCTTATGCTCGAAACGTCGAATTCTCTATTCCTGAGATGCTGCCTGGCCTGCTGTGCTTTGACCAGCAACACATTTTCAGCTTTCGATTGTATCTTTTCAGTTAAACAATTACTTTGGGATGCTTGTCCGGCGCATTACTCATGGTACATCTCAAACAATCAGAGTTGATTTGTCATTTTTGAACTTAAAAATAATTATGATTACTGGTCCTTAGTCAATTATCCATATCAATACCTTAACCAATCAGTGTTCATTTGCTAATCACTCAGAACCTCGTTTTTCATGCAACATAATTGTCTTCCCTTAAAAATGTAAAATGCTTATGCCTATGCTAGTGAGTGAAAGATGAAAATCTTCAACATTTCTCCACAGTTTTTAAATTCTATATTCTCAAACAACTAATAAAAATGATGGTAAGCATTATAAGGGAGAAAAATGAAAACTAATGTTAAACTATCTAAAAAATGAAAAAACTAACATCTAAAGAAACATAATTTAAAACAAAACATTTTAAAATTACTTCTGTGATTTCTCTTCACAGATGCTGCGAGAGCTGTTGAGCTTTTCCAGCAACTTCTGTTATTGTTCCTGATTTACAGCATCTGCAATTCTCTCATTTCTTATTTTAAAATTAGTTCTCCAGGAACAGGAAATGTGGTAGGAACTCAATATTCCTTTGTTGCATTAGTTGACAAATGTCTTAAGTAATTCAGACCCAAGAATGATTTAGTTCAGCTTCAGATTCCTCCTGAGATGATAGGTCACAATTGAAGGTGTGACAACTTCCTTCTGACTGTTAATTGTGTACAAATGTGTGTACGTGTACCTGAGACACGTATGTACGTAGACAATCTATGTTTCTGTGTATGAATGGAATGTTTGTGCACATGTATCAATGGAGTATGTATTGATGTATTTGTACAGGTACATTGGATGTGTGTGTGACTTTGATGGTCAACTGCAGAGAGGATCATCCTCATCTGTAATGCTGCCTTTATTTAGTGTCCTGTACTGGGATTATATACTAGTGTCTTTAGAACCATGTTCCACCATGAGTTAACAGTTTCAGAAGAGAGGGAATGCAGAGGGAAAGGGAAAGGGAAACAAAATTACTTAAAGTTACAAAAATTTTCATTTCCACTCAAAGAGTGATGCAAACTCACTTGTGACTTTACAATGAAACAATGTTTTCTTTCATTAAAGGTGAGATTTATTTATACTAACTCTTTGTCTACCCTTGTTCACTAACCCATGTCAAAAGTGAACACACTTAATTGACTTGTACTGTTTTCACATTAATTACATTAGGGACTGGGTAATACTGCATCCTGTCATAATGCCTTTCCCTTCCAGGAAATAGGCTTTGAATCTGGGCCAGACAGATGGCTTTTTGATGACTTTCAGGGGCTGAGGCAAAATGAATGCCCTTTGTTTAACATCATAGCGCCTCAAATTTGGCACATACTGGCATTGATTTGGCACTGTCACTCTGTGAGGCCTCAACAGGAGAGAGAGATCTGTGTGACTGTGAGAGGGGTGGGGTTAACAGATTCAGATATGCTCTCAGATCAATGGAGAGACACAATTACAGTGCTGTACTTGGAAGAAGTTACTAACAATATGATAAATACTTTGTGCTTGTGCGTCACCTCTCTATCCTCCAGTTCCTTAGATCCTTTCCAATGTATTTTTTTCAATGCTTTGATTTACCTCAGTACAAATACATTAACAGAATTATCCCGTCGAGCTGGTAGGATTGATCAAGACAAAACATCTCAAGCCCTCCTGTGTCTTCTGATACACTTCAAGTATCACTGAGCTAAACAGGCAATGAGGGTGTCAGATTTGAATCTCAGTCTGAATTGAGTGAACTGGTATCAGCCTGGTGACATTAGAAGACACATAAGAATACTTCTTATTCTGGGCACGTGGTGAGGAAAGGTCAGCTAGGTTGATGCTCCTGAGCTGAAATGCTGTAAAATACCAATGTAGGAATTGGGACAGAGAGAGACCAAAGGGGTAACCATGGGCACTCACATAGCCCTCAGCTCTGCCTGCCTCTTCATTGAGTATGTGAACAGTCTATCTTCCGCAGCTACACCAACACTATTCCCCATCTTTTCCTCCACTACGTCGTTGATTGCATTGGCTGTACATTGTGCTCCCATAAGGAGACTGAACAGTTCATCAACTTCACAAACACCTTCCACCCCAACCTCAAGTTCACCTGGACCATCTCAGACACCTCCTTCCCATTCTTGGACTTCTCCATCTCCATTTCCAGCAATCGACTCAACCGACATCTAATACAAACCCACCAACTCCCACAACTACCCGGATTACACCTCCTCCCACCCTGCCTCCTGTAAAAATGTTATCTTTAATTCCCAAGTCCTCCTCCTCTGCCGAATCTGATCCCAGGGGGACCAATCCCACGACAGAATACACCAGATGGCCTTCTTCTTCAAATACCACAATTTCTTTTCCCACGTGGCCAATTATGCCTTCCAGCACATCACCTCCACTTCCTGCGCCTCCATCCTTGAATCCCACCCCTCCAATTGCAATACAAACAGAACCTGCTGGTCCTCACCTTCTACCACCAACCTCCACCATTTCTGCCACCTACAAACAGACCCTATCACCAGATATATATTTCCCTCTGTACCCCTATTTGCTTTCCAGAGAGATCATTCCTTCCATGACCCCCTTGTTAGGTCCACACCCCCCATCAACCCACCTTCCACTCCTGGCACCTTCCCCTGCCACTGCAAGAAGTGTAAAACCTGTGTCCGCACCTCCCCCCTCCCCACCCCCCCCCCCCCCCCCCCACCCCCCACCACAACCCCCACCACCACCACCACCAGCTCCGTTCAAGGCCCCAAAGGACCCTTCCACATCCAACAGAGATTCACCAGAACTTCCATACACATCATCTACTGTATCCATCACACTTGATGTGGTCTCCTGTACATTGGGAAGACAGGACACCAATGTGCAAATCATTTCAGAGGACATTTCTGGAACACCCGCACCAAACAACCCCATCGCCCTGTGGCTGAACACTTTAACTCCCCCTCCCATTCCTCCAAGGACATGCAGGTCCTGAGCCTCCTCCATCATCAAATCCTAACTACCTGACACCTGGCTAAACAATACTTCATCTTCCACCTTGGGACCCTCCAACCACACGGGATCAATGTGGATTTCACCAGTTTTCTAATTTCAACCCCCTGCCCTCACCCATCCCAGTTCCAACCTTCCAACTCAGCACCACTCTCTTGAACTGTCCCACTTGTCTATCTTCCTTCCCACCTATCTGCTCCACTTTCCTCTCCGACCTATCACCATCACCCCCACTTTCATCCATCTATCGCATTCTCAACTATCTTACCCCCAGCCCAACCCCACTCCTATTTATCTCTCAGCACCCTTGGCCTAAAAGCTTCTTTCCTGATGAAGGGCTTATGCCCGAAACATTGATTCTCCTGCTCCTCGGATGCTGCCTGACCAGCTGTGCTTTTCCAGCACCACGCTCTTCGACTCTGATCTCCAGCATTTGCAGTCCTCACTTTCTCCAAGACTAAAGATCTCACTGGCATTCAGTGCTGCACGAAGACCAGCAAAATCAGTAAGGCACATATGCACTGTATGGAAAGTTCTGGCAAAAGAATACCAGTTTATAAGAAATAAATGAACATTCCTCAGAGAACGTGTGCGTGAATCATAGACTTTGGAATTCAAGGAGAAAATACAGTTTACTTTACTGCGAATAACTCTGTTAACCAAGGATTTCAAAATGCCTGGTATCTATCATGTAACTATTTAACTGGTAAATTGCAATTCTTTATTCTAATTTATCCCTTTACTGTGTCTGTCTTTCTGCCTATGTGTGTGAGTTGGTATTATGATCAAAGAAAACTGAGGTCAAATGTAGACATTAATTCATTTTCCTTTGCTCTCCTAAAGTTATCATGTGAATAATAAATTGTTAATTTCTGCTTGTGCTATAAACTTGGTGTCTGATATCTGCCACTTGTAAAGTCTGGTTAGGAACAACTGGGCAATTCTGAAGGTCATTTAATGTTTTAATTTTACTGTGTTGCAAATTCAGAGATAGAGAGACTGATTTGGTGAAGCTTGCTGTTCCCGTGTCGTAACACCACAGCAAGCTCCCTTCCCAAAATAATTAAGCAATTAATTTCAAGTAAATTACTGGGAAATAACATTTAGTTATATGTACTTCATCAGTGAGTGCAAGCTAATGATTAAAAAATGTTCAGAGAGCAACACCCAAGAATGAGTTATTGCTGTGTAATTTGTTTGCTGGATTAGAGTACATCATTGAGGTTGATCAACAATGAAGATGTTCAGAAAGAGCTAAACAGATTGGAATTTCCTTAGTTGAAAGCAATTAAAGGTCAGATTTGCTTATTTACATTAACTGTCCTCTCACCATTCAATGTCTTTACCAATCTTTGTTGCATGTTAAACCATACTGTGCTCTCACAGTAAGTTCATAAAACTATAATTAAAACCTTTCCTTGCACCCTGCAAATATAAAGAGTTTTGGAATAATACTAGTTGAAAGCTATTTCTTGAAATGGACTTTACCAAGAGCTGTGATGTGTCTTTTTTTAATTGCTATGAATTGTTACTTTATTTTAACTTTAGTTATAAGTTGAATTTTTTACACTTCTTTCTCCTGACTAAATTTTTGTACCAGCAGGAACTAATCAGGGAATTCATTGGATGAACTTCCTCCCAGTCAGAACATGGGATGATTTGTAGAATCTCAACAGTACAGATAGAGGCCATTCAGACCATCGAGTCTGCACTGACGCATCAGAAAACATCCAATCCAGACTCAGCACCCTACTTCAGCTCTCTAACCCTGTACCATTCACAATCCACCTAGCCTGAGCATCCCTGGACACTAAGGGGCAATTTGGCATGGCCAATCCACCTAACTTACACATCTTTGGGCCATGAGAGGAAACCTGGTGGAAACCCATAGCCACAAGAAAAGCATGCAAACTCCATACACACAGTAATCCAAAACTGTAACTGAACTTGGATCCCTGGCACTGTGAGGCAGCAGTGCTAACCATGCCACATCTGCTGAAGTTATGACTGAAATCAGTAGTAGTTAAAAGGAATGGCAACACCTTGTCACCTCTAGGACTCAATGGAACTTTGAAGGAAAGAAAATATTGTTGTCAACAGTGGAACAAACTCACAACTGAGTTCCCATGCCTTGCTGGGGATCAAGATTTCAGCTTTTCCTGGGGAAATTATTTCATTAACGCATGATATTGTTAGATAGAGTGTAGTAATGTTGGCCTAAACATAGTTCAGAAGCTAAAGTTGATTTTAACTCTCAACGATAATGGTAAATGTGTAGAAGCTGATCAGCTGATCTACATGAAACAATATGTACGAAACTCATACTCTCACAGCTTGTTTGACAAAGGAAGCTTCAGCTTGAGAAATGAAGAAAACTGAAATTAAAATTAAAAATTAAATGTAAAAAAAATCCTGTGTAGCAGAAGAGCAGAGGGAATTTGACGTATATGTTTCCAGGATATCAAAGGTATCATCAAGTTCAATAGTCTGTTAAAAACAAGCAATTGGAATTAACTGTATTACCTTAAATAGTATAACAGAGATAAGCCAAGAAACAGTGTTTCACAGGGATCAGTTCTGGGTCCTCTAGCTCCCCCAATTTTGGTACCAGTAGCCATATTTTAGCAAGCCAAACTTTGCAGGGTCACCAGGGCTTAGATTGTTGTTGTTATTTCTAGTGTGCAGGTCAATGCCGGCTGATCAGTCCAATTCTCTAGTTTGATGCTTTATAGCAGTTTTAATACAACCTAGTGACTTGCTTAGCCATTTCAAAGTCAAGCCACATTGCTGTGGGTTTGGAATCCCATGTAGACCAGAGCAAGTAAAGACTGTAGAGATCCTTCCCTAAACAGCATTAGTGAAACAAATAGGTTTTTACAACAATCAACAATGGCTTCATGATCATCATTAAACTTTCATTCACAGATTTTAAAAATTTACATCCCTCATTAAGATTTGAACTGAAGACAGCTTTATCTGGGTCTCTGGAATTTTGGGGCAATTGGTCTCTCTCACTCCCAGCTTTGAAGGTAGCTCAGTGGGTTGTCAGAAAAAAAGTTTAAATGCTGCACCAGTCAGAATATCTCTGAACATCTGTGAAATTGCATACAGAAAAGCAGCAGTTCAAGTTTCATACAGAAGTAATTCTACATATTTATCTCATTCAGCTTGAGACGATGATTCCAAGATCAAGGAAACTGGTGTTGATTTCTGGTATAGATGGGAGCTGGAAATTTGATAGGTCAGGTGATGTGGTACGATTCTGCTTGATGGTATAAAAGGAATCTTCACATGCTGTGGTCCAACTCCCTGTAATGCTCTGTGAAGCATTGGCACTCTGTCCAACCTTTCCAAACCTCTCTCCTGCAGCATTCTCTGATTTCCTCAACAAGTTCACAGTGGAACATTCCTGTGCATTTGTAAAGTCACCTGGTGCCCGTTTGTTCAGCGACATATAACTGGTTATAACTGTCGGTCAAGTCCAAACTGCAGAAATACTTTGCACCTTGAGAACTTTTGTCTTGTTTCTCTTAAACCTCCGCAACTCTGTTTGGACATTCTCATCCTTCACTTGATTTCACTTTGCTTCACATCCTGCTTCTGTGCAGTGGTCCTTCAGTATCCTCTCTCTGGTGAATTAGAAGGAGGGATTCAGGAGGTCAGTGTATGTGAACAACTTTACCAGTTCTCAGGATTTGTAAACTATACCCTCCCCTGGCTTGCCTGTACACATAAGATTTCTGTTGTAACTGTGCCAGTTACTGATGTCTACAAAAATGCTTGTCAGTAACTTAAACATTCATTGTGGACTGTTTTGAACATCTGGACCCCCTCCGATGTTGCATGATGGGCATTTCCACATATATATTCCATCATCAATGCTGCTTCTCACTTGGTTTGAGGGTCCTGGGAACCATAACCGGCTGTTTGTCTTAAAATTAATCTTCCAACCATGAGATCATCAAGTCTTTCTAAAAATCTGCCCAGCACACTCCACACCAACAAATAGAAGATCATTCTTTTACTGATAGCATTCCATGTCCAAATGCAGCTCGTTCTGGACAATATCATTACTTGGGCTAACAAGTGACGAAATATAATTCATGCCACACAAACGCCAAGCAATTATCATCTCCAAAAAGAGACAATCTAACCGCTGCCCCTTAAAATGAAATGGAGTTACCATCACTGAATTCCCCACTATCAACATCCTTGGGGTACCACTGACTACTGGACTTGCCACATAAACATACTGGCTACAAGAGCAACTCAGCGAGTAACTCACCTCCTGACTCCCCAAAGCTTGTCTGCAATATCTAATAATACCTTCCACTTGCCTGAATGAGTGCAGCTCCAACAACACTCAGTTGTTGATTCATGATTCAGCACAAAACAGATCATTTGATTGACATCACATCCACAAGCATCTACTCCCTCCACCACCGATGCACAGAAGCAGCAGTGTGTACTATCTACAAGATGCAGTGCAGAAATTCACCAAGACCCTTGGATAAAACCTTCCAAACACACAACCACTTCCACCTTGAAAGACAAAGGCAGCAGGTACATGGGAACACCACCATCTTCAAGTTCCCCACCAAGCCACTCATCATCATGACTTGGAAATATTCTGTAGTTACTTCACTGCCATTGAGTCAACTTCTTGAAACTGCCAACATTGTGAATGAAGGAAAAATTGTGACATGAGATTTGAAAACACAAAAATCCCAAAGATCGTGAAGAACTGGCATTAGGTAATTATGAACAAGTGGGGAAATTAATGGTAAACAAGCAGTTAGTTACATGAAACAAAGACTATTGATTACATATGCTGCTGAATCCTTCATCCATTTGCTCTTCTATCCCATCAACCCTCCTTCCACCAAAAGCAAATTTCTGGTGGAGACCTGGGCTCCAGTCATAGTGGAACAGACTAAAAGGTGCCTGGCTAAGATAGAATTCCTTTGCTCAGTACCCTACAACACCATTGCCAACTATTGCAGGAGGTCACATTACTTATGGATTAAAGAGAAAAATGCATTAACACCTTGTAATGACATTAGAGAATTATGAATAAAATGAATTAATGAATAACTCTTTAAATATAATGCATTTTAAAGGACTGCATTAAGTACTTGAATGTGAATGTCCCTCATTACGTCTTCACATATTTTGAGTTTGCCTTGAATTGTAGTTGTTGACAAACAGAAGATGAAAGCAGAATTTCATATCCAGTGTGGCAGGGTGGTTCAGTGGTTAGCTTTGCTGCCTCACAATCCCAGGACTCAGGTTGATTCCACACTTGGACAACTATCTGTGTAGAATTTGCACATTCTCCTTATGTCTGTGCAAGTATCCTCTGGTGCTCTGATTTTTCTCCCACAGTCCAAAGATGTGCATGGATTGGCCATATTAAATTGCCCATAGTGTCCAGGGAGTTGTGGGTTAGTCATGGGAAATGCAGGATTACAGAGATGGGATAGAGAGGATGGGTCTGGCGGGATGCTCTTTGGAAAGACGGTGTGGACTTGATGGGATGAATGACCTGCTTTCACACTGTAGTGATTCTATGATTCTACCTAAAGGAATGAAGAGGAGAATTTATACAGCACCCTGCATAGCTTCAGGATGTCTTTACATCCAATTAAGTAACTCTCAGGTGTGATCCAGTCAGAAAAACTACAGCCATTTTATATAAAGAAAAATCCCACAAGAAGCAATGAAATATGTAACAACATAATCTGTTTTGGTGGTGCTGAATGCAAGTTTGCAGAGCAATGTCCCTGTTTTTCTTTGAATAATGACAGGAAATCTTAATGTCCATCCACGAAGGCATATGAGACCTCAGTTTAATATCACACCCAAAATTTGGCATTTCCAACATTGAAGAACTTACTCAGAAGTACACTAAAATATCAAATAAACTATGTTCTACAAGTCCCTGCAGTGGGACTTGAACACACAATCTCTCTGATTCAGAGGTAAAAAGGCTACCATTGAGCAAAGACAGATATATAGTCTAAAAAAGGTTCCTAGCCATAAATAACTTTTAATTTCTTTTGCTGCTGAAGTAATAGTATGAAGGAATTTCCATGGTTATACTGTATCCTATGTTATGTTGAATAATTTACAGCTCATGATCTGGGCTGGTGAAGTCATATCTGAGATGAATTTCAATTGGTTTCACAACATTTGTTTTTCTCCAGAAAGCAGTTAATCATGCTTCATTTCAGTTGCATGGACTCGAGCCATTGTCTGGGATCTAATTCGTGATCAGATGTGAACCTTAACAGTAAATGACAGCAAGCTACTTGATTATACAGAGCAAAATTATGTATGTTCTACATCCATATATCTGGGCGGCACAGTGGTACAGTGGTTAGCACTGCTGCCTCAGCGCCAGAGACCCAGGTTCAATTCAAGCCTCGGGCGACTGTCTGTGTTGAGTTTACACATTCTCCCCGTGTCTACGTGGGTTTGCTCCAGTTTCCTCCCACAGTCCAAAAATGTGCAGGCTAGGTGAATTGGCTATGCTAAATTGCCCGTAGTGTTAGGTGAAGGGGTAAATGTAGGGGAATGGGTCTGGATGGGTTGTGCTTCAGCTGGTCGGTATGGACTTATTGGGCCGAAGGGCCCGTTTCAACACTGTAAGTAATCTAATCTAATTAACTTGTCTGTAAGTAAACTTTAATATTCACTTGGCTTGAATATAATGGTTTAACAGTGTGGTGTGCTTTTGCCTTTAATAGGTGGCAGTTACCTGATTTAGAGAGTCTCCAAGTGTGGTGAAAGTGGACTTAATGCAAATGTTCAAGAGGGAATCAAACTCAGCCGCCTCATGGACTGCAGTGGTTCAGGGAGGCATCTGACCACATCCTTCTCAAGGACAATGGGATAAAGGGTGACAAATGTTGGTCCTGCCAATGACACTCAAATGCCATGAATAGGTGTCCTTTAAATGTGTACATGAAATGAAAAAAATTTACAAGGGAATGGGGAGTGTTTAGAGGTTTAGGTACCTCTTCCAATAAGTCAAATAGGTTTGTTGGACCAAGCAGCTGTACTGTAGGTTTCTAGGTCTCTATTCTGCAATGAGATTCAAATTAATGACAAAAAGGCCAAACTCGTCCCTTTCCACATCCACAGATATGCATTTTCCAGCGTTAGGGTGGTAATTGGGAGTGAGAGACCTGGCTGACTTCTAGTACTTTTTGCTCCCCAGTTCAAGGATGCTGGGGCCACTAATTGTTGTCTGAGATTATGTCAGGCACACGCTTGTGAATGCTTTGAATGGTCCAGCAGTACTTTGACAGCACACTTACTGACTGACCATCAAGGATTTGAAGTTGATGGTGATTTCATTGTAGGCAAATGAGCTGTTAACAGCATAAACAGCTTGATCACTTCTGTTTTATTTTTGATTTCTTTTGGGTGTTTAATGGAAATGAGCCAATATAGAGCATGAAAAGCTCCTCTTGGAAACGGCTCTGTGACAGAATCTGACAATTTATCATCTGTGCTGTGACAGTACCCCGTAAATTTAATCCTAATTCACCATCTGTGCATCTATGTACAGTGGGTATGTCACTATGGTTTTTGCATCAACTTATCTTTGCTGTGACTTTTTAAATATATATATATATATATATATAAAGTTCCACAATGACATCCTCTCTGTAGTCGTTGCTGCACTGATGTGAGAGTCAACATTTTGCAGTGACATCCGCAGAACGTGTAAACAGTTGAGCACATCAGTTCAATCCTGTTGAAAGTCCCACTCCTGTCAGCTGACTTCATCAGTATTTATCACTTACTAAGCTATCCTGCAAGTTAGTGCATGAGAAAAGCATGCAAAAACATATAGAGATACAAGACCTCTGTGACTCAATGAATAATGGTACTGCACCTGGAACGACATGTTTGATGCAATAATTGGCTTCAGCACTTCAAGGCTGTAAATGTGATAATTCTACATGCAATGGTTATCAAGTGATTCCTTTCAGAAGGTGTGCACATGTTTATAGCCTCAAGGTGACGACAACATCAGTTTATCTGCAATATTCATTGAAGCAAAAGTAGCCTCAGACAGAGTCTCACATCAACAATAGGCACCTGGGTGAGATACTGTGAGAGAGACTGCATCTCCAGGTTTATTTAGGGGCCACAATAGAAAAAAAATTAAGTTTTCACTCTGCCAGTTTTCCCTCGTATTCTTTGCTATCCTGAAGCATGTAGAAACCCAATCACCCTGCAGCTGAAACTCACACCAAAATTAGATGCAATTCCGTGATTGGACAACATTTGCTTAATAACCCAGAGTGTGTGAAAAATTACACAGGCGAATATAGAAATGTGTGGAGCACTTACGTGTACAGATGTTAACCCACAGAGCCTTGTTCTTTGCAGACAGAATGAACAATGACACACACTGCACTTGTTTCAACCAATCAAACTGGGTGATGGTCTTTCTCTGGTTCATTTCTATGGGCGTGCTTCGAACAATCAGAGTCAAACTAACTGGTTGAAAACTTAAACAAGGCAGTGTTAGCTGACACTGGAAATGTGGGCAACTATACATGCATACTCACTTGGAAACACAAGTGCATACACTTCCCCTGAAGAGGGAATTAGATGGGCATTGCAGACTGCTCATATTTAACCAGCCCATGCTTGCAAGCCTTAGAAATGTATCTCTATCTTCAGATGTCATTATGCTGTTGCAAGTGGGCGGCACGGTGGCACAGTGGTTAGCACTGCTGCCTCACAGCGCCAGAGACCCGGGTACAATTCCCGCCGCAGGTGACTGACTGTGTGGAGTTTGCACGTTCTCCTCGTGTCTACGTGAGTTTCCTCCGGGTGCTCCGGTTTCCTCCCACAGTCCAAAGATGTACAGGTCAGGTGAATTGGCCATGCTAAATTGCCCGTAGTGTTAGGTAAGGGGTAAATGTAGGGGTATGGGTGGGTTGGGCTTCGGCGGGTCGGTGTGGACTTGTTGGGCCGAAGGGCCTGTTTCCACACTGTAAGTAATCTAATCTATTAACTAATTCAGACTGTGCTAAGAGCTACGCCCAAATCCATGTTAAGGTCAGAAACTGAGCCTGTAGTATGATGCATCTGAACAGCAGCCTACAGAAGTACTCAGGGATCCATTGTAAATAGACAAATGGAATTTATAGTTAGAGACAGTTAGATACAGTTCTGAAGAATTGTCACTGGGCTCAAAACATTAACTCTGCTTTCTCTCTGCAGATGCTGCCAGACCTGCTGAGTTTTACCATCATTTTCACATTTTGTTTCTGATTTCAGCATAGAGTCATAGAGTCATAGAGATGTACAGCATGGAAACAGACCTTTCAGTCCAACCCGTCCATGCCGACCAGATATCCCAACCCAATCTAGTCCCACCTGCCAGCACTCGGCTCGTATCCCTCCAAACCCTTCCTAATCATATACCCAACCAAATGCCTTTTAAATATTGCAATTGTACCAGCCTCCACCACATCCTCTGGCAGCTTATTCCATACACGCACTACCCTCTGCGTGAAAAAGTTGCCCCTTAGGTCTCTTTTATATCTTTCCCCTCTCACCCTAAACATATGCCCTCTAGTTCTGGACTCCCCGAACCCAGGGAAAAGTCTTTGTCTATTTATCATATCCATGCCCCTCATAATTTTGTAAACCTCTATAAAGTCACCCCTCAGCCTCTGATGCTCCAGGGAAAACAGCCCCAGCCTCAACCTCTCCCTGTAGCTCAGATCCTCCAACCCTGGCAACATCCTTGTAAATCTTTTCTGAACCCTTTTAAGTTTCACAACATCTTTCCGATAGGAAGGAGACCAGAATTGCACACAATATTCCAACAGTGGCCTAACCAATGTCCTGTACAGCCGCAACATGACCTCCCAACTCCTGTACTCAATACTTTGACCAACAAAGGAAAGCATACCAAACGCCTTCTTCACTATCCTATCTACCTGCGACTCCACTTTCAAGAACCTGCACTCCAAGGTCATTTTTTCATAAATGGAATTTGTACAAACATGAATCATGGAGACAGCCAAACTCTGCTTCATCCCCATGGCAACTCCTTGATTAACTGCCTGGACTGAGAACTAACATTGATTGTGAACTGTTCTTGCTGCATCTCCCTGTCAATAACGGGTCAAATCATCAGCACCCTGTTCTCATTTTGTATGAAACAGTATCTCCTTTTCCAAGACTTGTTGACTAGTTCTGTTGAGTACAAGATGTAAGCTTCAACTTTTAGTTTCCTTTTAGCAATGTTTAAGGTGACAATAATTAAAGTCTGTGAGAAAGCAAGTCAGAAACTTAAAAACAGACGGTAAGAACTTTTCTAAATATTTGAAGGAAAGAGTTAATAAATTCAGTGATTATTATGAACAATAGAACATAAGGAAATCACGGATGAAGTGAACAGAAACTTTGTAACAGTATTCGCTCTCAAGGGTACAAGTAACAACACAGAAGCAGCGATAAATCAGGAAGTGGAAAGAAGGAGGAACTCAGGAAAATCATAATCCCCAGAGAAGTGGAACTGAGTAAGTTATTGGAATTAAGGGCTGACAAGTGCATTGTCCTGATGGATTTCATCCCAGGCTCTTAAAAGTGGTTATTGACATAGCTGATACATTTGTTTAAATTTTCCAAAACTCCCTTGATTCAGGGACAATCTCACTAAGTGGAAGATTGTGAATGTCCCTCAATTACTCAAAAAAGGAGAGAGACAGAAAGGAAACCACAGCTTAACATATTTCATAGGGAAATTGTTTGAAACTATTGTGAAGGAGATTATATCACTGGATAAGTTTTAAATGATCAGGCAAAGTCAATATGGTTTTGTGAAAAGGAAAAACATGTTTGACCAAATTATTGGAGCTTGAGGAGGTACCATGTGCTCTGGATAAAGGGGAACCAGTGAATGTCCTGTAATTAGATTTCCAGAAAGCTTTTGACAAGGTGCCACATGAAATGGTTTTGCAGAAAATTAAACATCATGGTGTAGGGGATAGCATATCAGCATGGAAAGAAGATTGGCTGGCTAACACGAAGGATAGAGGAGGCATAAACGGGTATTTTTCAAGTTAGAAAGATGGGTGAGTGGTAAGTCACAGAGATTGATGTTGGGACATCAATGCTTACACTTTGTATATATCACTTTGGTGAAGGAATGGAAAGAATTGTTGATGATACAAAGGTAGAAAGGAAACTACTTTGTGAAGAGGACAAAAAGAGGCTACAAAGGGTTAAAGCTAGGTTAAATGAGTTAGAATAGACGTAGTAAATGGAGTGTAATGTTAAAAAATGGGAAATATCCATTTTGGTAGGAAGATTAAAAAATAAGCATATTATCTAAACGCTGTTAGATTGCAGAGTTCAGATGAACAGAATGACCTACGTGTCTTAGTTTATGAATCACAACAGGTGCAGCATGTAATTAGGAAAGTTAATAGAATGTTATAATTTATCATGAGGGGAATTGAATATAAAACTAGGGATATTATATTTTAGTTATACAGGCATGGATAGAGAATTGGCTAACAGGCAGGAGATATCGAGTGGGGATAAAGAGTTCCTTTTCAGGTCAGCTATCTGTAACCAGTGAGGTTCCACAGGGATCAATGCTGGGAGCACAAATGTTTACAATATATATTAATGGCTTGTAGGAAGTAAGCAAATGTATCAAAGCCACATTTGCAGATGACTCAAAAATAGGTGGAAAGGCAAGTTATGAGAGAAATACAAACAGTTCACAGAGAGATATTGATAGCTTAGGTAAGTAGGCAAAACATCAGCAGAGTATAATACGGGAAAACGTAAAGTTGTTCATTTTGGAAAGGAGAACAAAAGAACAGAATATAATTTTAATGGAGAAAGACTGAAGAAAGATAGAACACAAAGAGACTTTGTGCATTAAACATGGAAAACTAGCACATAGGTGCAGCAGGTAATCAGGAAGGCTAACGGAACATTAGCCCTTATTTCAAGGAGGTTGGAGGATAAGAATTTAGAAGTCTTACTGTAACAGTACAATGTGTTGGTCTGACCACATCTAGAGCTCTCTGAGCAGTATTGGCTTGCTTATTTAATGAAATATATTTTTTCATTGAAGGCAATCCAGAGAAAGTACATTATGATGATGCTGGGTATGCAGAGACTGTCTCATATGCAAAGACCAAAGAGGTGGGACTCTCATGTTTGGAGTTTAGAAGAACAAAAGGTGATCTAATTAGAACATATTGGATTCTTCAGGGGCTTAAAATGGTAAACGTTGAGAGGAGGTTTCCCCTCAAGGGAGAGTCTAGGACCAGAGTGAAGTCTCAGAATAAAGGGCTCCAATTAAAGTTTGAAATGAGGAGGAATTCATTGTCTCAAAGGGTTGTGAGTCTTTGGAACTCCTTGTCACAGGGATCTTTTGTACATTTAAGGCTGAGATAGATAGATTCTGTATCAGTTGGGGAATCAATAACTACAGGGAAAGGGCAGGGAAGTGGATGTGAGGAATGCCGTGTCTGCCTTAATCCTATTGAATGGTGAAGCAGACTTGAGGGACTGATTGGTATATTCCTGCTCCTATTGCTTATGTCTTATGGTCATATGGCAACTGGGAGAGGGATCTTTGGCATGTTTTGTACAGTATTGGTTATTTTATTTAAAGCAGGATGTAAATGTGTTGGAGACAGTCTGGAGAAGGTTTCTTAGACTGATAATGGAATGGCCAGTTTTGATCATGAAGAAAGTTTGGACAAGTTAAGCTTATATTCAGTAGAATTTAGTAGAATAAAAGATCATTTGATTGAAGCATATAAAATGCTGAAAGATCTTGACAGGGTAAATGTGGAGAAAATGTTTTCTCATCTGGAAGCATCCAAAATTCATGGTTCACTATTTAAAACTTAGGGCTGCCTATTTAAAGGAGGGAAAAGGTAGTGGAAGCAGTGTTCTTCAATATTTTAAAGACAGAAATGGATGGATTCTATTAAATAAATGTTTGAAAGGTTATCAGGGAAAGGCAGAAATTTGAGTTTGAGTTCACAATTAGATCAGCCTTGATCTTATTGAGTAGTGGAGTAAACTTGAGGGACTGAGCTGAAAATGTGTTGCTGGAAAGGCGCAGCAGGTCAGGAAGCATCGGTACACGTCCTGGTTGAATCCCACTTGGAAGAAGCACTGAGGATGACAAAGCCACACAATGAACTGCAACATCCATCACCAAAAGTGGATTGGAAGCACTAATACTACAACCAAGCAGGTCAGGTCCTAAAGATCATGGCTACTAGACTGAGTCTGTGGCAGTCAGTCTACTTGACCGTTCCTCACTAAGCTACCTGTCGTAGATGCATCTGTCAATGATAGTATTCTTTGGAATGACTACTGCACAGTCATTGTACAGACAAAGTTTGCTCTTCTCATTGAGAATAACCTCACCATGATGTGTGATACTCTCACCATGCTAAATGGGACAGACTTCAAACAGATCTGGCAACTCAAGACTGGCCATTCATGAAGCACTGTCGGCCATCAACAGCCACAGATACATATTCAACCTCAACCTGTAACCTCATGGCTCAACATATTCCCAACTCTACCATTGCCATCAAACCAGGAAATCAACCCTGATTACAAACATACAGGTTTAGGAATCAGAAGGAAGAGTAAGCCATTCAGTCCCTCAAGTTTAGGAGAAAGTGAGGACTGCAGATGCTGGAGATCAGAGCTGAAAATGTGTTGCTGGAAAGGCGCAGCAGGTCAGGAAGCATCCAAGGAGCAGGAGAATCGATGTTTCGGGCATGAGCCCTTCTTCAGGAATGAGGGAAGTGTGTCCAGCAGGCTAAGATAAAAGGTAGGGAGGAGGGACTTGGGGGAGAGGTGTTGGAAATGCGATAGGTGGAAGGAGGTCAAGGTGAGGGTGATCGGCTGGAGAGGGGGTGGAGGCAGAGAGGTCAGGAAGAATATTGCAGGTTAAGAAGGCGGTGCTGAGTTCGAAGGATTTGACTGAGACAAGGTGGGGGAGGGGAAATGAGGAAACTGGAGAAATCTGAGTTCATCCCTTGTGGTTGGAGGGTTCCTAGGCGGAATATATCGTATCAGTTGCATGACACTATGATCTTGTGCTATAAATTCTGTGTCTTATGATCCTGCCCCACTAGTTGCCTGATGAAGGAGCAGTGCTACAGAAACTAGTGCTTCCAAATAAAGCTGTTGGACTATAAGCTGGTGTTGTGTGATTTTAACTTCATGTTGGAATATGTCTTTCTTTGCAAATGCCTCTCAATATGTAGCTGACTTTGTGAGGAGATGCAATCAAAATATATAAATGCAGGCAACAAATAGCAGTAAGAAGTGAAATGCTTAATGCTCTGTTTGCCTAAAAGTTGACAATTGTACTACTTCTTGCTGAATAGAAGCCAAAGCAGAACACTAACTGTGGTGTTAATAGAAAACAATGACACAGAGTGGAACTCGTAATCTGAATCCAGAGTGCTTAAAATGTGGAGAAGTTCAGATGTTGCAGAATTTATGCCATTAACAATCACTCAAATGGTAGACTTTAGTACAAAGATTTTGTAAATCAAAAGTAGATCAACATGTACATTTAAATACTGCAGATTGCTCAATAATGAACAGAGACACATACAACAGCAAATGCAGTGACATTGACTTGTGTTCCTATTGGAGTGGCAGGTGCCTCATTGTCTTTCAAATGATTCTTCTGCAGCCAGTGTTCATTCTAAGAAAAAACTTTTATTAACAGACTTTTTTATTGCACAGTTCGAGTTCTCATCTAACTCTTCTTCATGAGATCTTTCTACATTCGTGCTCTCCAGTTATCTGTCCTTATATTATCATTACAGTACTTTAACTGAGATGAGTGCATTGTTTCCTTTGCAATCTCGTGCCTCCACTGTTTTAGATGTTTTACATTTAACCATGAACTAATATAGGTCACCATCCACAGGACTATTAGGTGAATAGGACTTGGTGATAATTAGCACCACTGCAGCAGAGGTTTGGATAATGTCAAGTATAGAGAATGCGGAATGTGAGAGATCAATCTAAGAGACAAACCTGAAGAGCATTAGAATAATACAGGTAAAAAATGAGGTCTGCAGATGCTGGAGATCACAGCTGCAAATGTGTTGCTGGTTAAAGCACAGCAGGTTAGGCAGCATCCAAGGAATAGGAAATTCGACGTTTCGGGCATAAGCCCTTCATCAGGAAAGATTAGAATAATACAGTTTGGAATTAATAAAAGCATGACTTTGGGGCTAACGGGAATGAGGAAATTAATATCAGCAGTGAAAAGGTATTGGAGAAATTAAACTGATTAAAATCTGACAAATCCCTGAGACCAGCCGATCAGGAATTAAAACATTGTTGCAGAGGTAATGGATACACTCACTGTAATTTTCCAAACTTACCTTGATACAGGAATGGTCCCGTCAGATTAGAAGTTGGAAAATGTGATATTGTTTTTCAACAAAGGAGGGAGAGATAAACAGATTCCACAGACCATTCAGCCCGACATCAGTTGTTGGAAACATCTTGGAATCTATTGTTAAGGAAATCTAAACATTGAACTTAGAAAAGCATTAGTTTGATTCGAGTAACCCAGCCTTGTTTTACTGAGTCTGGTTTGACAACTATTTTTAAGAGTTTTGGAGACTATAATAAACAAGGTAGATCGAGAGGAACCAGTAAATGTAGCATATCTGCATTTACAAAACACATTTGAAAAGATTCAAAAGATTAGGAAAAACAGAAGTTCCTTGAGTTAGGGTTAATGGATAGGAAGTAGAGAATATTCGGAAATGGGTTTTTTTTCAAGTTGGTATGTTGTATGAGTAAAGTGCTATAAGGGTCAATGTTGGGATCTCCATTATTTATAATCGATATTCTTGACTTAGATGAAAAGACAGAGAACAATGCTGATGATACAAAGGTAAGTGAAAAAGATATGATTTGGGGAAGGCAGAAAGAGAAGGTATGCAAATGTATATAGACAGATTAAGTGAGTTTGCAGCAAGCTGGCAGATGGAGTATAATGTATAGAAGCGTTAAGTTATTCACTTTAGTCATAAGATTAGAACAGCAGAATATTTTTAGCAGGTGAGAAACTTCTAAGTGTTAATATTCAAAGAGATTTAATTTTTTTTATATATTGGTTCACGGGATGTAGGCACTGTTGGCTAGGCCAGCATTTATTGACCAGCCCTAATTTCTGCTTTTCATCATTTATATAAATATTTGGATGTGAACATAGGAGGTATGGTTAGTAAGTTAGCAAATGACACCAAACTTTGGGGTGCAGTGGACAGCGAAGAAGGTTACCTCAGAGTACAGGGGGATCTTGATCAGATGGGCCAATGGGCTGAGGAGTGGCAGATGAAGGTTAATTTAGACAAATGTGAGGTGCTGCATTTTGGAAAGGCAAATCTGGGCAGGACTTACTGGTAAGGTCCTGGGGAGTGTTGCTGAACAAAGAGACCTTGGAGTGCAGGTTCATAGCTCCTAGAAAGTAGATTTGCAGGTAGATAGGATAGTGAAGAAAGCATTTGATGTGCTTGTCTTTATTAGTCAGTGCATTCAGTATAGGAATTGGGAGGTCATGTTGCGGCTGTACAGGACATTGGTTAGGCCACTTTTGTAATATTGCGTGCAGTTCTGGTCTCCCTCCTATCGGAAGGATGTTGTGAAACTTGAAAGGATTCAGAAAAGATTTACAAGGATGTTGCCAGGGTTGGAGGATTTGAGCTATAAGGAGAGGCTGAATTGGCTGGGGCTATTTTCCCTGGAACATTGGTGACTGAGGTGTGACATTACAGAGGTTTATAAAAATATGAGGGGCATGGATAGGGTAAATAGACAAAGTCTTTTCTCTGGGGTGAAGGAGTTCAGAACTAAAGGACATTGGTTTTGTGTGACAGGGGAAAGATATAAAAGGGACTTGAAAGACAGCTATTTCATGCAGAGGGTGGTGTGTATATGGAATGAACTGCCAGAGGAAATGGTGGAGGCTCGTACAATTGCAACAATTAAAAATCATCTGGATGGGTATATGAATAGGAAGGGATTAGGGGGATATGGGCCAAATGCTAGCAAATGGAACTAGATTATATTAGGATATTTGGTAGGCATGGACAAGTTGGACCAAGGATTTGTTTCCGTGATGTACATCTCTATGACTCTATGAGTTAACAAAACAACATGTTTATGCAATCTCAACCAGGGCAGCTAATGTGAAAAAAATAGTTGCTGTGCAATATTCTTCTTTTCGAAATTCTCTTCTAAAGATTGTTACTGAGGTTACTGTAACAAAATGTAATGATCTTTTCTCTGCATTTGACTTCACTGTAGAACAGTAGAATGCCTTAACACAAACATCCTACTTCATAAACAGTTTGATAAAGGGAATGTAATGGATATTGCTTTTATGGATTTTAAGACTACCTTTAATAAAACAGATAAAGGTTGATTTTAAAAACTTGCAGCTCATGAAATGGATTCATCAGTGCCAGCTGTGAGAAAAGAGTGGTAAAGGGCAAAACAAAACAAGGTCATCATAAATGGTTATTTTTCCAGATTTTCCAGACTGAAGAATGGTTGAGAGGGATGATCTCCAAGGCTCAGTGCTGGAACTATTCCCTTTTTGACATGTACACCTCAGGCGTTATTGGAGTAGCCCACTAGAAATCAAACCCTGCTATTCCCAAAGTCATCACAAAAGTTAAATATTTCAAAATAAATGCCGAACTCCCCGGTTTATCTGACTTTCAGACTCAGGTTGACCAAAAGCGTGGACCAGATTTCAATAATACCCAAGGTCTTTTCCGCAGGGTGGGGGAGTCCAGAATTAGATGTGTAGGTTTAAGATGAGAGGGGAAAGATTTCAAAGGAAACTGAGGGCAACTTTTTCACACAGAGGGTGGCACCTTATAGGAATGAACGGCGAGAGAAAGTAGGGGAGGCGAGTACAGTTACAACACTTCAAAAACATTTGGACAGGTATATGGATAGGAAAGGTTTAGGGGGTGTATGGGCCAAAGGGAGGCAAATGGGATTAGTCCAGTTTAGGAAATCTGGTCAGCATGGAGAAGTTGGACCGAAGAGTCTGGCTCCATGCTGTATGATTCTATTTACCAAAAATAATTTATTGCAAGCAATTAGTCTCTAGGTGTTGGTAAACAATCATGAACTGCCAGCATAAAAACTCTAATAGTTAGCATTCTAATCCCCTTATAAACTCCCTCTTTCACACAGGGAACAAACATGAATGTTACTAGGAAGAGAGATAGACTGGGATGCTAGTTGAGTGATTCCTGTTCACTGAGAAGATTCTTATGATTCTTGTGCTGGTCAGAACACTGCTTCTCAGCCTTTTTTCTCTCTACATTTTCACTGGCAGCTGGTTCACATTTTAAAAATGTCTCTGTCACATTAATTATAATACATGGCTCACAGCTTCTAATCTGGTCAGCCCTGATGGAATTTTATACATTTCATTCAGATGCCCTCTCATCCTTTTAAAGATCAGTGAATAAAGGCCCAGTCAAACCAGACTCTCCTCAAAGGACAGTCCTGCCATCCCCGTTATCAGCCAATGCACTCCTACTACACTCCGTCTATTCTAAGTACATCTTTCTGAGGTAAGGAGACCAAAATTGCATGCAGTACTCTAGGTGTGGTCTCATCAAAGCCCTATATATCTGCAGTCAGACATCTATACATCTGAATTAAAATTCTCTTGCAATGAAAGAAAATATACCATTTACCTTCCTGATTGCTAGCTGCATCTGCCTGTTTACTTTCATTGACTGATGTACAAGGACACCCAGATCCCTTTGTATATCCACACTATTCAATATATCATCATTTAAATACTGGAATACTCTTCTTTCTGATTTTCATAATGAACTGTACAACTTTACGTTTAGCCATGTTTTACTGCATCGGCCATACGTGTGCCCACTGACTTATCTTGTATAAATCACCTTGAAGCCTCATTGCATCTACCAGCCAACTCACAATCTTGCCCAAATTTGTGTTGTCAGAAAATACTGCATTTGTTTCCCTCATGAAGGGCATTAAAATATATTGTCCAAGTACTGATCCTTGTGGTACCCCTTTCGTTACTACCTGCCAGCAGAAAAAGACTCATTTATTTCCACTGTCTGTTTCCTGTCTGTCAACCAATACTCAATCCATGCCAATCTATTAACGGTATCCCATGTGCTTTAACTTGCCCACCAACCACTTATGAGATTAAGGGAGAGAGTGGAATCTTGTGCAGAAATCTTTGAAGGCAAAATAACATGTTGAAAAAGTAATTGCAAAATATATAGGAGCTTGGGTTTCAAAAGAGGAATTGAATATAAAAACAGAGAATTTGTTGTCAACTTTTTTTTATTCTTCATTTGTGGCAAGCTTTGGTTAGGCCACAAGTAATGCATTGTGTGTAGTTTTGGTCACTGCACTTGGGAAGGAGTTGAGTGTTCTTGAAATGGTACAGAGGATATTTACCAGACTGGTTCCAAGAATAAAAGATATTTCAATTAAATTGGATTGGAGAAGCTGGGTTTATTCCTTTTTGGAATAAAGGAAAATTGGAGTGATTTGATAGCAACACAAAAGGAAATTATTGGATTAGGTAGAAAAGTTAAAGCTGTTCTAAATAACTGATGATACAACAACTAGGAAATGCTGATTTAAAAATTTGAGTCAAAGTTACAAGGGTATGACAGGTCGCGCAATATCGAGGACCGAAGGGCCTGTACTGCGCTGTAATGTTCTATGTTCTATGTTCTATGTTCCGTGAAAGATGAGAGAATAAAAAGGTTTTTATGGAGCGAGAGGTAGTAGAAATGATGGATGCTTTCAAAAAGAAATTGGGTGGGTACTTGAGGGGAGTGATTTTGCAAAGCTATAGGTTAAATCATGGGTATTGGTCTAGGTTGCAGCACTCAGAGTGAACATAGACTTAGTAGGTTGAATGGCTCCTTATTATTAGAGCCATAGCTCCATGACTCTAATAGTAAATAACTGTTGAACAATTACATATCACATCTGTACAGTATAGTCTTATTTCTGGGATGGGTTAGAGTAGTATGAAAGTTGCCATGGTGACAAGTAAAATGATCATCTATACCCTCAGCTTGTGTGACTGTGATCACTACTTTGTTGTCAGCTGCATAGTGCATTCCTGCTTTGTTGGCAATAATCATGACCAGAAAGCTCAGTAGCAGTAATTAGATATGAGTTGCTATAGTTGCAGGTTTTATCATTTCCCGTTTTCCACCCTCTGGACCTAGAGTGTAATTCCCAGCTTGTGAAAATGAATGCTGACAGAAGTGTTATGCCATCAGCGGATTTCCACTGGGGACTGAATTAAGACTGCCCAATCCTCATTACAAGCAAACATTACAACCAACAGAGAGAAGATACTTTCTGGCTTCACATTCCAAGCTCAATTTGAACCGCAGGCCTCAGCACAAAGGAATGAGAGTAACTAAATACACAGCAGATCTGGCAGTAGCTGTTGAGAGAGAAATGGAATTGACATTGCAGGTCACTGACGTCTAATTCAGAACATCTTCAAAACTTAAAGCCTCTACCAGCTAGAAAGGCACACACAAACACCACCACTTGTGATGCCCCTCCAAGTTACATATCACCCTGACTTGAAAACATGTCATTATTTTGGGACAAAATCCTAGAACTCTCTTTCTAATAGCGCTATCCTCACATCCTTAAATACATGTGAGGTGCCGGAGGACTGGAAGGTTTCTCATGTTGTCCCCTGTACAAGAAATATGGTAGGGATATTCTGGGTAACTATAGACCAGTGAGCCTGATGTCAGTGGTGGGAAAGTTGCTGGAGGGATAGGATCTATTTATATTTAGAAAAGAATGGGCTTATCAGTGATAGGCCACATGGTTTTGTGCAGGGAGAGTTTGTGCCTTACCAACTTAATAGAGTTCTTTGAGGAAGTGACCAAGTTGATAGATGAAGGAAGGGCTGCTGATGTCATATACATGGACTTTAGTAAGGCATTTGATAAGGTTCTCCATGGTAGATTAATAGGGAAAGTGAAGTCACATGGTGTTCAGGGTGTTCTAGCTAGGTGGATAAAAAAACTGGTTGAGCAACAGGAGACAGAGAGTAGTAGTTGAAGGGAGTTTCTTGAAATGGAGAAACGTGACTAGTGCTATTCCACAGGGGTCAGTGCTGGGGCCACTGTTGTTTGTAATATACATAAATGATCTGGAAGAGGGCACTGTTGGTAATGATCAGCAAGTTTGCAGATGACATGATGATTGGTGGAGTAGCAGAAAGCACAATGGACTGTCAAAGAATACAGGAGGATATAGATAGAATGGAGAGTTGGGTGGAAAAGTGGCAGATGGATATCAATCCAGACAAATATGAAGTGGTGCATTTAGGCAAGACTAATTTGAGAGTGAATTATACAATGAACGGAAGAGCCATGGGAAAAGTTGATGGGCAGAGAGATCTGGGAGCTCAAGTCCATTGTACCCTGAAGGTTGCTGCATAGGTGGATAGAGTGGTCAAGAAGGCATATAATATGCTTGCCTTCATTGGACGGGGTATTGAGTATAAGAGCTGGCAAGTCATGTTGAAATTGTACAAGACATTGGTTCGGCTGCATTTAGAATATTGTGTACAGTTCTGGTCGCCACATTACCGAAAGGATGTGGATGCTTTGGAGAGGGTGCAGAGAAGGTTTACAAGGATATTGCGTGGTATGGAGGGTGCTAGCTATGAAGAGAGGTTGAGTAGGTTAGTTTTGTTTTCATTAGAAAAAAGGAGATTGAGGGGGGACCTGATTGAGGTTTACAAAATCAAGAAGGGTATAGACAGGATGGATAGAGACAAGCTTTTTCCCAGGGTGAAGGATTCAATAACGAGAGGTCATGCTTTCAAGGTGAGAGGTGAGAAGTTTAAGGGGAATACACATGGCAAGTACTTCACACAGAGGGTGGTGGGCATCTGGAATGCGTTGCCAGTAGAAGTAGTAGAGGCAGGCACGGTAGATTCACTTAAGATGTATCTGGACAGATGCATGATTAGGTTGGGAGCAGAGGGATACAGATGCTTAGGAATTGGACGACAGGTTTAGACAGTAGATTTGGATCGGCTCAGGCTTGGAGGGCCAAAGGGCCTGTTCCTGGGCTGTAAATGCTTTTTGTTCTTCTTTGTTCTAAACACAATGATCATAATCTCTGGATTATAATCTGAGCGACATGCAAACTGTCTTAAAATAAATTAGATTAGAGAGATGATTGATTCATTGTTGGTGCATGTACTGGGATACAGTGAAAAATGTTGTTTTGCATGCTATACAGGCAGACCGTACCATTCAAAATGTGTTAGGGTAGCAGAACGTGGTACAAAATATAGTGTTTCAGCTACAGAGACAGAGATCAGAATAAACATTTGAAAAATCAGTTCAAAAGTCTGATAACAGGGGGGAAGAAGCTGTCTTTGAATCTGTATGTGTATTCAAACTTTTATATCTTCTACCGACAGAAGAAGGTGGAAAAAAGTATAATCAGCATGAGAGGGGTTTGTGCTTATGTTGGTTGCATTCCTGTGTCGGCAGGAAGTGTAGGTGGAGTCAGTCGGAGGAAGGCTGGTTTGCATAATGGACCAAGCTATGTTCCCAACTCTGATAAATACCTGACTCAAAGATTGGTGTAAAGGAAGTGGGTTCCAGTCATGGGCCCCTGGCACCAGTATTGGGAATAGGGCCTCTGTTTTGATAGGAACATGTCCATCTGACCCATGCTGTATCCAACATTCTCAATAATAATTAGGGTAGTAGACAGAATTTTGAACTAATTATTAAGGCCAAAGTGTCAATGTTAGATGACATGAAGCAAAGAGTGGAGACAAGGCAAAAGAGAATGGTATTACTATGGGAAAAACTAAACTGACCATACAGAAAGGAATAGATAGTATAAATCTCAGAGTCAATCCAGACTTTAAAGGCAACTAGAGTTTTGGAAAGAAAAGCAAATATGGCGTTGAAATGTAGTGCCAAGCATGATCATACTGAATAGTGGAGCAGATTTGAAGGGCTGAGTGGCCTACTCCTGCTTCTAGTTTCTATGTTTCTAGAAGATAAGGATATATTTTACAAGAAGAATAAAAGAATAAACTAAAGATTCTGGGAGGAATCTTACCAGGCCCTGAATGACATGGGCTAAGGCAGGAAATCTAGGAAATTCATCAAAAATCTAAAGCGACCTATCTCAATGTCAAGAGAAGCAAATAGCATTTTACAATAGAGTTCTGAATGTTGAGACAAGGTTCTCACCAGTGAGCAGTGACAGGCTTAATAACAGAGAATACCATTAATTATCATCCTCATTACTACCTGATGTCACCTTATTAATATGCAGTTTCCTATTTTACTACATGCCAGAGAGAAACTAGATGCTGAGAATTGTGGACATGAAAGTCAGAGCATGCCAACCTCCCTGCACTATCATGACACATCTGTTATGATACAATTCTGCACTTTAATGCTGCACTTTTGAGTGCACCAGCACCTCTCATTGTAATGCTGCTCCAAGAACATTTTGCACATAGGAGCAAGCATGTAGCTGACACACTGGACCTCAGCTGCTTCTCAGCACTGCTTTCTTTCTCTCCTAATGCTCCCTCCCCGTGTGCCTACTTGGATACATAAAGAGAATGACAGAGCATGCAGAGGAGTATAGACAGGTTAAGTGAATAGGGAAGGACTTGACAGCTGGAATATAATGTGGAGAAGGATGAGGTTATGCACTTCAGCATGAAAAGAGAGGAGTTTCACATTATTTACATGGAGTAAGACTGCAGGAAGCTACAGAACAGAGGAATTTGGGAGTAATTGTCCACAAATTACACAATAGCTTGGATTTAATAGGTAATAGCAAAGACAAATGAAAGGCAAGGACAAGCCAGTGAACTGTAGACCGTTGAGCCTGACATTGGTGGTGGGCAAGTTGTTGGAGGGAATCCTGAGGGACAGGATTTACACGTATTTGGCAAGGCAAGAACTGATTAGGGATAGTCAACATGGCTTTGTGCATGGAAATTCATCTCTCATGAACTTGATTGAGGTTTTTTGAAAAAAGTAACAAAGAGGATTGATGAGGGCAGAATGGTAGAGGTGATCTGCATGGACTTCAGTAAGGTGTTCGACAAGGCTCCCCATGGGACACTGGTTAGCAAGGTTATATCTCATGGAATACAGGGAGAACTAGCCATTTGGATCCAGAATTGGCTCAAAGGTAGAAGACATAGGGTGGTGGTGGAGAGTTGTTTTTCAGACTGGAGGCCTGTGACCGGTGGAGTGCCACAAGGGTCAGTGCTGGGTCCACTACTCTTCATCATTTATATAAAAATGATCTGGATGTGAACATAGGGGGTATAGTTAGTAGGTTTGCAGATGACACCAAAATTGGAGTTGTAGTACACAGTGAAGAAGGTTACTTCAGATTACAATGGGATCTTGGTCAGATGGGTCAATGGGCTGAGGAATGGCTGATGGAGTTTAATTTAGATAAATGCGAAGTGCTGCATTTTGGGAAAGCAAATCTTAGCAAGACTTATACACGTAATGGTAAGGTCCTAGGGAGTGTTGCTTGGAGTGTCAGTTCTTAACTCCTTGGAAGTGGAGTCGCAGGTAGATAGGATAGTGAAGAAGGCGTTTGGTATGCTTTCCTTTATTGGTTAGAACATTGAGCATAGGAGTTGGGAGGTCATGTTGCAGCTGTACCGGACATTGGTTACACCACTTTTTGAATATTGCGTGCAATTCTGGTCTTCTTCCTATCGGAAAGATGTTGTGAAACTTGAAAGGGTTCAGAAAGGATTTACAAGGATGTTGCCAGGGTTGGAAGATCTGAACTATAGGGAGAGGCTGAACAGGCTGGGGCTGTTTTCCCTGGAGCATTCGAGAGTGAGTGGTGACTTTATAGAGGTTTATAAAATTATGAAGGGCATGGATAGAATACATAGACAAAGTCTTTTCCCAGGGGTCAGGGAGTCCAGAACTAGAGGGTGTAGGTTTAGGATGAGAGGGGAAAAATATGAAAGAGACCTAAGGGGCAACTTTTTCGTGCAAAGGGTAGTGCAGATATGGAATGAGCTAAGTGTGTTCAAGACTGAGATAAGCAGATTTTGAATCAATGAAAGAATCAAAGGCAGAAAAGAATGTTATCAAATCAGCCATGATCTCATTGAGTATCTGACCAGACTCAATGAGCTGAATGGCCTATTTCTGCAGATTTTTTATGTCATCCATACTGTT
Source organism: Hemiscyllium ocellatum (assembly GCF_020745735.1). Taxonomy (NCBI): domain Eukaryota; kingdom Metazoa; phylum Chordata; class Chondrichthyes; order Orectolobiformes; family Hemiscylliidae; genus Hemiscyllium; species Hemiscyllium ocellatum. The sequence goes on from NC_083401.1 coordinate 45,143,642, forward strand.
TTCCTTCTCACCTATTTTTGTGTCATCTGCCAACTTAGCAACTCATCCAAGTCATCAATATATATTGAAGATAATTGTGGCCCCATCACTGGTGTCAATGCCACTCCACTAATAACAGCTTGCCATCTTGAAATTCCCCCTTCATTCCAATTATCTATCTTACAGTCAATCCTCTATTCAGGTCAATAATGCACCCCCAAATCCATGGGCTTCTTATTATGTATCTTACTAAAAGGCTTTATATATATCACATCTATAACTTCCCCTTTACCTATCATACTTGTTACTACGTCAAAAATATCCAATAAATTTGTCAGGCATTATTTCTCTTTTATTAAGCCATGCCAACTCTGCTTGTGCATTACATTATGCATTTCTAAATACCCTGCAATTACATCCTTTATAATAGTCTCTAACATTTTCTCAATGACAGATATTAAGCTAGCTGGCATATAATTGCATTTTATCACTTTCCTCTTATTGAGTGAGGATGTTACATTGGCAGGTTTTCAATTCTTTGGGACTTTTCCAGAATCTAAGGATTCTTGGAAGGCTACTTACCAATGTATTCACTAGCCCTAAAGCTACTTTGTTTCATATCCTAGAATCCAACTCATCAGTTCCAGATCACCTCTTAGCCTTTCACCCCAAACTTTCCCTGGGAGGCTAAACAATTTAATGCAATTGATGGAAATGGCTTAGATAACGGGACAGAAGTTTAGGTTTCGAAATTTGCTATGGTACAAAGACTGAAAGGAGAATGAGTTGTGAAGAGCATGTAAGGAGGCTATAAAAGATATAAATAGGTGAAACAAATGGGCCAAGATCCAGTAAATGGAATATAATGTATGAAAATGTGAAATTTTACGTTTTGGCGGCAAATAAATAAATAAAGGGCACATGATCTAAATGGATAGAGATTGCAGAGTTTTAAGATACAGGGGGATCTGTGTGTCCAAATGCATGAAGAGTACAAGTTTAGGATACAGGTCCAACAATTAATTGTGAAAGCTCATTGAATATTACCAACTATCTTGAGGGGATTTGTGTACAAAAACAGAGAAGTAATAATTCAGTTAATCGAGGCATTGGTGTGACCACATCTAAAGTGCAGTGTATACCATTGCTCACCTTATTTAAGGAAGCATATAACTGAATTGAAAGGATTTCAGAGAAGATTTACCAGACTAATCCTGGAACTAGTGGAAAAATTGGACATTCTAGGTTTGAATCTGCTGGAGCTGAGACGAGTAAGAGGTGACTTGATTGAAGGATACAAGATCCTGAGGGGTCTAGACAGGATAGGTATGTAAAGGATATTTCCTTTTATGGGAGAATCTAGAATGATTGGTTCATTGTTTAAAAATAATAATTTCCTATTTAAAACAGAGATGAAGCAATATTTTTCTCATAGACAGTCATGAGACTTTGAAACTGTCTTTATGAAAAGGCAGTGGAAGCAAAATCTTTGAATACTTTTTAAGACAGAGGTGGATTGTTGGCATGCAATGGGTGGAAGGTTATCAGGGTAGGTAGGATGGTGGATTTGAGGTTACAATTGGATCAGCCATGGTCTTATGATATGGTATAGTAGGCTCAAGGAGCTGAATGGCTTACTCTTGCTCTTCACATCTTTAATCAGTCAAGAGGAAGCTAGATACCTATTTGTAGCAGGAAGAACATGAAGGATACTTGAGATTAGGTAAGGTGACAGGAGGCCCAAAGTAACTTTGGAACAAGGAGCATGATTCGGTGGTGTAAATTCATAGAATAAAATTTGTATTTGCTAGCCTCCACCAAGTAAAAGTCTGCACCTAGTTTTACCTGATAGCTTTTGTTAACGTCAGTTATCAGAAACCAAATATTTGGAATATAAACAATTTCAAAATAGCTTACTAGGTATTTTTCAGGTAGAGTGTATACCAAACAATTTTTTGAAATGAGCTTTTTCTCTATGTAAATGAGATAAACAAATACTGCAACTCTTCCAAACTAATGAACATTAGTGACAACATTTTTATTACAATTCTTATCCCAGAAATGTGAAATAAATCTACATTTTCCTCAAGAATAGACCAAATAGTCTTTAGATTGTATATGAAAGTTTATGGGCAGCAAATGATTTGCATTTAAATTGTTCAATTCAAGCAAGTAGATTTTCAATAAACTTACATTGTTAATTCAGAAAGTGTGCTAAATTGAAAACTAGTAGAATAAAATCTCTATGGGAGCTCTGCTGATGGTTTGCTGTAAGGTTGATAAAAGAGTGACAATTCCATGGCAAACTAGAATAATCATGTTTTTTTTTAGTGGTTTGCATGGTACTACCAAAGAATGTACAGCAATTGAGACTGAGAGCTCCTGTGAAACTTCATTGTGTAGACAAAAAGTGCTGTTGAATTACTTAGATGGACAATTAGAATCAAGGCACATTTAAAAAATTGTTTATACAACTATGGGAGTATCCCACAAGTCACTTGAGGCAATTATTTTTAAGTCAATCTGATTAAAATGTAAATGTTTTCTGGGGGGAGGTGGGTAAAGGAAGGGTATTATTAACTTAATGGCACAGTTCCAATGAGTGTGCAAAATATGAGAGACCTTGAGATCCATGTCTACAGATCCACAAGGATAGCAGCACATATTACAAGATTAATTAGCAAAATTTGAGCAAGATCCTAGCTTCTTGAATAGAGGCATTGATTGGAAATTGAGCTCAGCCTTTTAACTGTGGTTAGGTCATAACAAGAGGGTTTTGCAAAGTTTAAGTTGCCACAGTTAAAATAGCATGTCAGCATTCTTGAGAAGGTGCAGAAATCATTTCACCAAAATGGTTCCAAGGATTGATTAGATTCTCTACAGTGTGGAAACAGGCCCTTCAGCCCCACAAGTCCACACCAACCCTCTGAAGAGTAACCCAACCAGACCCATTTCCGTCTGACTAATGGGCAATTTAGCATGGCCAATTCACCTGACCTGCACATCTTTGGACTGTGGGAGGAAACCGGAGCATCTGGAGGAAACCCACGCAGACACGGGGAGAATGTGCAAACTCCATACAGACAGTCGCCCGAGGCTTGAATTGAACCTGGGTCCCTGGTGCGGTGAGGCAGCCGTGCTAACCACTGTGCCACCGTGCCGCTTAGCTACAAGATTGGAGAAGCTGTTGTATTCCTTGAAATTAAAATGCCTTAGTACTTTCTGTACAGCATGGAGAATTAATTTCACTGTCGCTACAGCAGTAACTAGCCTCCAAAATTTCTAGTAAAAGAAAACAAAGAAAGGCGATCGTCAGTCAGCTCAGCTGTAGAACTACGCCATGTTCTTTGCAGCCTGCAACCCATTCTCGATGAGGATAAGCACCTCGCCAGGACATTCCGCATACCTCAAATTCTCACCTTTAAACAACCATCAAACCTTAAACAGACTATTTTTTGCAGCAAACTGCCCATCCTTCAGGACAACAGGAGTGTCCTAGATCCAATCATCTTTGGCTGCTTTATCAAGATTCTTGCAATCTTGAACGTGTTCGAAGTGAATGTTTACTGATTACAATTCTATTTGTGACTCCTCGCATTCTAAATCAGTCCCCATCGAAATGTAGTAAGACATGGACAATATCCAGTTTTGTGCTGACAACTGTCAAATTAGATTTGTCATACTCAATTTCCATTAGTGAATTCCCCATGATCAACATCCTGGGGGAATCAGATTCACCATTAACCTGAAAATGAATTGGACCAGCTAAATAAATACTACAGCCACAAGAGCTGGTCAGAGGTTAGGAATCCTGCAGCAAGTAATAGATTGTTAGTGCTTTATAGTGGTAATATATTGCTATTCCATCACACCTTTGATGCTTTCTAAATGGTGGATATGCTTCGAGAAGTCAGGTGGTGAGTTGCTTGTGACTGAGCGAAAAACATAAAGAACTGCGGATGTTGCAGAGACAAGGGCAGAAATTGCTGGAAAAACTCAACAAGATTGGCAGTCTCTGTGTTCTGAAGAAGGATCACTGGACCTGAAACGTCAACTCTGATTTCTCTCCATGGATGCCACTAGATCTGTTGAGTTTTTCCAACATTTTCTGGTTTTGTTTCAGATCCTAGTGCAAAACTTGGCTTGATAGATCAGATTATTTTTTAACTTAACAAGGTGGCATTTCACAGAGACACAAGCATGCAATGCTGCGAATTTAGTTTTAATAATAAAACAAAAGTTTGCTGTGCAAAATTAATGAAGACAAAATAAAGTAAACCAAACTATTTAGATATAAAACAATTTGTATGATTTCAAAATACACATTGAAATGAGATATAATCCCATCCATGCACAACACCAAAGTGTATAGTATTCAAATATCAGAATTCCCTTCTCTATCATATCTAACCTAAGTGTTCCTTTCAAATCCCTTCAAATGCTGCACTTCTCTGGCTTCCACCCTAAAACAGCCATCCCCTATGGACAAGCCCTACGCATGCACAGCATCTGTTCAGATGAGGAGGAACATGACAGACACCTGAAGATGCTTAAGGGCACCCTCCTAAGAACAGGGTACGATGCTCAACTCATCTACCGCCAGTTCCCACATGCCACAGTGAGAAACCATAATGACCTCCTCAGGAGACAGACATGGGCTGCAACCAACAGGGCACCCTTTGTTGTCTAGTACTTCCCGAGAGCCAAAAACTATGCCATGCTCTTTACAGCCTGCAATGCATTCTCGATGAGGATGAGCACCTCGCCAGGACCTTCCTCATACCTCGTATTCTTGCCTTCAAACAACCAGCGAACCTTAAACAGATTATTGTTTGCAAACTGCCCAGTCTTCAGGACAACATTGACCACAACACTGTACAACTCTGTCAAGACAGCCACTGCAAGATGTGTCAGAGTGTCGACACGGATACATTACACGTGGGGATGCATCCTACTATGTACGTGGCAGGTATTCATGTGACTTGGCAACATTATCTTACTCATATGCTGTGCGCAAGGGTGCCAGGATGCCTCAAGGCATGGTACATTGGTGAGACCAAGCAAGCAGATGAATGGACACCGCACAACAATCACCACACAAGCGTGCTCCCTTCCAGTCGGTGAACACTTCAGCAGTCAGGAACATTTGGCCTTGATCTTCAGCTGACCATCCTCCAAGGCAAACTTTGGGACAAGCAACAACACTGAGTAGTCAAGCAGAAGCTGATAGCCAGGTTTGGTACCAATGGGGATGGCCTCAACTGGTACCTGGGGTTCATGTCACACTACAGGTTACCCCACTCCAATATACACTCTCGCCCTTTTACACACTCCTACATGCTCATACACTCACGCAGACCCTCTCTCATACACAGACATAGACACCCCCACACTCACACCTATGCATGCCTCCTCTCCCAGGCTTATACCCCATCACACTCACATATATATATTAATTAGCTTACACACACACATATGCACACACACTCTCACCTGCATACACTCACATACACACACTCACTCTGTCTCTCCTACATACACAAATATAAGTTGATGGGGTGAATCCGTATTTGCTGAATTATATTATAGTGAGTTTTGAGAAGATTAGTAGCTCAGGTTGAGGTTCTGGATGGAGGTTTGCTCGCTGAGCTGGAAGGTTCAGTTTCAGATGTTTCATCACCATACTAGGTGACATCATCAGTGTGCCTCCGGTGAAGCACTGATGCTGTGGCCCTCTTTTTATTTATGTGTTTAGGTTTCCTTGGCTTGGTGATGTCATTTCCTGTGGTGATGTAATTTCTTGTTCTTTTTCTCAAGGGTTGGTAAATAGGGTCCAAGTCAATGTGTTTGTTGATAGAGTTCAGGTTGGAATCCCATGCTTCTCGGAATTCTCACGCATGTCTCTGTTTGGCTTGTCCTAGGATGGAGGTGTTGTGCCAGCCGAAGTGGTGTCCTTCCTCATCTGTACGTAAAGATTATAGTGAGAATAGGTCATGTCTTTTTGTGGCTAGTTGATGTTCATGTAACCTGGTGGCTGGTTTTCTGCCTGCTTGTCCAACGTAATGTTTGTTACAGTTATTGCAAGGTATTTTGTAAATGAAATTCTTTTAGTTTGTTGTCTGTATAGGGTCCTTCAAGTTCATTAGCTACTCTTTTAGTATGTTGGTGGATCTCTGAGCTATCATGATGTGGGGGAGAGTTACTAAAGTTTCTGGATGTGTTTTGTCTGCTTGTTTGGGTTTATTGATGAGAAATCAGTGGACTGTGCTCATTGGGTACCCATTCCCAACATTCACAAATGAAGCTGCATTAGAATAATATTTCAAGGAGCCACCACACACTGCAGCACAGAGAAACTATGAAGAGCACAGGAAAATCACCTATACAGTATATTCAAAAGGAATGGGTACCCAATGAACACAGCCTACCAATTTTTCATCAACAAACCCAAACAAGCAGACGAAACACGTCCAGGATCCTTAGCCACTCTCCCCTACATCAAAGACATCTCAGAAATGACTGCCAGACTACTCAGACCTCTTGGCACCAAGGAATTCAAGCATGGCATTCCAACCGGAACACTATCAACTAACAGATTGATTTGGATCCCAGTTACCACCCCCGAGAAAAAGAACAGGAAATGACATAAGGAATCCTGCTTCATCCGGAGGCTCTCTGATGATGTTACCTGGTAAGATGACGAAACATATGAAACCAAATCTTCCACCTCAGCGAGCAAACCTACATCCAGAATTATATTTTATTTTGCCCAAAAGATCCAAAACCTACAATTAATCCATGTAAGATTCTGTAAATCCCACGTTAGAAATAGAACCAGTCTGACTCAAAATGGGAACACAGACTTCACAACAGTAATACATTGTCTGAGCTGAGATGACAGATTTTGTTAGAAAGCCTGAAGTTATCCGAAAAAGTGACTTAAAAGGAGTTCTGGGATTTACATATTAATGAACTAAAACTAGCAAAACCATTCTAAAAGATGAAAGACTTAATCTAAGTTTGTTTAATATATTTCAGCAGCATGACACTGTAACCTTTTACCATAAATTCTGTCTTCTGGTTCTGCTTTACAACCACCTGAAGAAGCAGCATTTTGAAACCTAGCACCTCCAAATAAACCTGCTGGACTATAACCTGGTGTTGTGTGATTTTTAACTTTGTCCATCCCCATCCAACACCAGCTCCTTCAAATCATTTCAAATCCTTGATAGTCTTGATTAGTCACACAACTGAGTTTAAATTTTCTCAGCTTCAAATAACCCACTCAGGTTTCTGACCAAACCATTTAGGACTGAGATAAGGAGAAATTTCTTCACGCAAAGAGTGATGAGCCTGTGAAAATCTTTACCACAAAAAGCAGTTGAGGCCAAAACATTGTATTCTTTCAAGAAGAAGGTAGATATCATTTTTAGGGCTATAGGTATGGCGAGAAAGAGGGGACAGGATACTGAGTTGGATGATCAGACATGACCATATTGAATGGGGCAGTGGACTTGAAGGGCTGATTATTTTCTATGCTTAACTATGTTGAATGAATTTCTTTCTCTTGGAGAGATTGTTCTTAGATCTAACTTCATCCATGTCTTTTGAAAACTGAAAATGGAAGTTTCCTAATTTACGGGGTTTTTCTCTTGTGCAAAAGAAAATTATTTTTTATTCTTCAAAACCAAAAACAGGCTAACGCCTTTCAATTATAAAACTCTTCCAGAGCAAATAAATTCCTGTTAACAAATCCAGAACTGCTCTCTCTCATAACCAATTAAAAGTCATGGCTCAGAAATTATTAAGCCACCTCATACACACTTACCATAATCCACATGCCACTAATTCAAAATCTAAATTCATATATATTATAATACATCTGTATTTATATCATTCATTTTAATCAGACAGCTTACATCATAATATTATTTTAAACAATATGAAGAAAGATTCAGCCCTTTTTCCAGTAATATCTTTTCCAGACAGTTAATGTCAGTGAAACATCATTCCTATCTTAGCATCCTTTTTGTTGCTTACTCAACAGACAAGGTTACAAACATTTAAATTTGAGACTTTTTGTACATTTATCCAGTGTGATTTTCTTTTACATTACTGTCTGCACCTGAGATGCAGATACCAGCTAATTCACTTACTTTTTCTAACAGAATGTGACAAAATGTTTTGTCTAACTGATCAGCTAGAACCATTTATGAATCATGTACTCTTTTCTAGAACCTGATTGTAGACCCCAGCTATCTATCGATACAATTCAGGCTTAAGCACCCGATAGCTTGCTAAGCATTTTGCTTAAGTCATGGGCTTCCTTGGGAATGGTATTTGAACTCACTGTTCAAAAAAAGACTTTCTAGCCTTTTGCAAAAAAAAAGTCCCCTTCACAGAACTAAAACCAAAACTCATTTACTTCTACTGTAGAATGAAAATTTCCAAATGATAACATATTATCAACTTTTATCACACTACATGCAGAACTTGAATGTGATAAATACATGTCAAATTCTGTTCAGTGAACTGATCAAAAATCTTGTTTGAAAGGACATACCTTACCTGAAATATGTTTTATTTTCAACACTTTTCTATTAGCAACTAATTTGGTCTGTTCCACAAAGATCCTTAAAATTTGATTCAGTAATTTGGGCTTAAGTGAGGTTTTGGATAACTTTCAGCAGTTGATCTGTATCCAAGTTGGATTAGGATATCATTTTTGACTCTCCTTTTTACTTTTAATTCATGTTTCATAAATTTGGAATACAGCAGCCATATGTTTCTTCAATTTACTTGTATTTGTTTGGCAGCTGTCCAGCTCATTTTGAGGCTTCTTTACCTGATTCTTCATTCATATTTTACTTTTAGTCATGTGGTTTCACTATTAGACTATGAAGCTGTGATACGTTTTAAGGCTGAATGCAGTTGGAATTTGTTATTACAGGAGAAAAGACGAGGTCCCAGTTTCTCTGGTTGTTGTTTAATATTTTGAAAAAGTTGTAAAAAGAATGTGGTGAGAATTTCTGACCATGGATTAGATTTGCCATGACACCCTATGCCATGAATTCAAATCTAATCCAGACCAAGGGAATGAGATATTTCTCTCTGCTAATTGTAGGGTCCTGTGAGAGATGACTTTGACTGATCAATCCAATTTTTAGTGAGCCGAACCTAATTTGGAGCTATAATTTGACATTAATTTTGATGTGGAGTGGCCTCTTTGGAGAATTAGCAAAAGATGGTGCATTCTTGCGTCAAGGCTGAAACACATTATTCAAGAAACTAATGGGAGCTTTAGTCTGAATTTGGCTGTGTTAAATTTTGTTTAGTAATGTGTAATGACAACACTGGGTGCCTGACATTATTTTGCCTTTATGAACGTCATTTAAAAATATAGACTAGAAAGAATTATGTTACCTTTTCTGATAATAATGTGTATGTTTCCATATCATCTTTATAACTGTTATTGAGATGCAAATGAGTGATGCCGTAATGAACTTGGGTTCTAGTCAAGCGAGAATATTACTGCTTGGTTTTAAAGTTAATGGTAAGATCGTGGGGAGTGTCGCTGAACAGGGAGACCTTAGAGTGAAGATTCATAGCCCCTTAAAACTGGAGTCCCAGGAAGACAGGATAGTGAAGAAGGCGTTTGACATGCTTGCCTTTATTTGTTTGTGCATTGACTATACAGGCTGGAAGGTCATGTTGTAGCTGTACAAGACATTGGTTAGACCATTATTGGAATATTGCATGCAGTTCTGGTCTCCTTGCTATAAGAAAGATGTTGTGAAACTTGAAAGGGTTCAGAAGTGATTTACAAGGATGTTGCCAAGTTTGGAGGGTTTCAGCTGTAGGGAAAGGCTGAATAGACTGAGGCTGTTTTCCATGGAGCATTGGAGGCTGAGGTGTAATCTTATAGAGGTTTAAGCATTCATGGGAGGCATGGATAGGACACATAAACAAGGTCATTTCCCTGGGGTAGGAGAGCCCAGAATGAGAGGGTATAGGTTCCTAAGGGATCTAAGGGTTAACTTTTTCAAGCAGAGATTTGTGTAGGTATAGAATAAGCTGCCTGTGGAAGTGGTGGAGGTTGGTATAATTACAATACTTAAGAGGCATCTGAATGGATTAATGAATAAGAAGGGATTAGAAAGATGTGTGCCAAATGCTGGCAAATGGGACTAGATTAATTTAGGTTATCTGGTCAGCATGGACGAGGTGGACATCTCTAAGAAGTAAGTAAGTAAAATAAGTAAATCTTTGTTCTTAGAAAGAATGGTAAACTAATGTGAGGTGATGCACTTTGGGAAGAATAACAGGAAGGCAGAGTACTGGGTCAATGGAAAGATTCTTGGTAGTGTGGATGCGCAGAGGGATCTTGGAAACCATGTACATATATTCCTGAAAGTTGCTACCCAGGTTGATAGTGCTGTTAAGAAGGCATAAGGTGCGTTAGGTTTCATTCGTAGAGGGACTGAGCTCCGGAGCCGCAATATCATGCTGCAACTAAACAAAATGCTAGTGCAGCTACACTTGGAATACTGTGTACAGTTCTGGTCGCCATATTTCGGGAAGGATGTGGAAACATTGGAAAAGGTGCAGAGATTTACCAGGATATTGCCTGGTCTGGAGGGAAGGTCTTGTGAGGAAAGGCTGAGAGACTTGGGTCTGTTCTCATTGGAAAGAAGAAGACTAAGAGGGAATTTGATAGAGACATATAAGATGATCAGAGGATTAGATAGTGTAGACAGTGAAAGTCTTTTTCCTAGGATGATGACATCAGCTTGTCTGAGGGGGCATAACTACAAATCGAGGGGTACTAGATTTAAGACAGATGTCAGAGGCAGGTTCTTTATTCAGAGAGTGGTAAGGCTGTGGAAGGCCTTACCTGCCAATGTAGTTAACTCAGCCACGCTAGGGAGATTTAAACAATCCCTGGATAAGCACATGGATGAAGACAGGATAGTGTAGGGGGACGAGATGAGAATAATTCACAGGTCAGTACAATATCGAGGGCTGAAGGGCCTACTCTGCGCTGTATTGTTCTATGTTCTAATCTCCAGTTGGGGGCAGGCATGCATGGTTGGGGGGGGGGGGTTGCGGGGGGGAGGGGGGGAGAGGTGTTGGTGGTGGAGGGGGGAAGGCAGTTAGTGATCATCTTGTCATCATCAGTAAGTGCCTATGGTCAATGATCAAAAGGGCTCAAACAACTGATCAATACAACAAAAATTGCCAGCACTAGAAAATAAGAAATATTAACCAGGGGTTTGTGGGAAGTAAATGAGTGAGTGAGTTAAGACAGAGAATTGTTGTGCAGTCAGGAAGAGCAGGAGATCAGTCCAAGATGGTTGTCATTGTGTTTTTGGTGCTGTCAGCTTCATTGCTGATGATGTTGTCAAGGCAGAGGCACAGGCAGGGAAGAAGACGGCAGTGAATGCTTGAACTTTCTTCTTCCCCCAATCCTTGGCTGCAGCATGATAACTAGGCCACTATCAAAGATAGTAGAGCTGGCCTTTGGTCTGAGTGCTTTTCGTTTAGGTCTCGTGATAGCCATGGTCCAACCCCGCACTGATGTCCATTTTAGGTAAAAGATGAGAGAAGAGACCTTTTGATGTGATCAGTAAAGGTCCAGCTCATATTTATTCTTTCTAAACTATATTTTCATAGGTGAACAACTGGAAAGTTCCCTTTCATTAAATAAATCAATCTCTTGTATTGTCAATTGAAATGAAGTTGAATTTATTAATCATTCATTCTACAAAAAGAAAATATAGCATCATAGAATCATATAGGACTGAAGAGACCTTTTGGCCCAAAGTCCAAAAATACACTACTTACCTGAACTAGACCCATTTTCCAGCACATGACCCATAGTTTTGAATATTATGACATTTTGTTCACACAAGTACTTTTTAAAGGTTGTAAAGTTTCCCTCTAGGACTATCAATCAAGGCAGTGCATTCCAGATTCCCATCACCCTCTGAGTGAAAATTATTTTCCTAAAATCCCCTCTAAACCTTCTGTCTTGCACGTTAAAATTCTGTCCTCTTGGTATTGACCCTTCAACAAGGGGGAGCAATTGCTTTCTCTCCACCCTGTTCCTGCCCCTCATAATCTTATACACCTCAATCAGGTCCCCTCTCAGCTTTCTGTGCTCGAAAGAAAATGATCTGAGTGTGTTCAATGGTTCCTCTTCCTAGCTAAACTGCCGTAACCCAGGCAACGTCCTGCTGAATCTCCATGCACTCCATGTATCAGTGCAATCCTTCCTATAGTGTGGTGACCAGAGATGTACACAGCTGTAGCCTAATCAAAGTCCTTTACAGCTCCAACATAACCTCCCTGCTTTTATAATCTATGCCATGACTGATAAACGTGTCCTACATATCTTCTTAACTAGCCTGTGAACCTATCCTGCCACTTTCAGGGATGTGTGGACAGGTACCCCAAGATCCCTCTGTGCCTCTGAACTTCCTAGCGTGCTACCATTCATTGAGTAATGTGTACCAAATGGTATGAAAAATGTTCATAATTCCAAATGGGCATAGTTCACTGTTGTCATGTGATCTCTGATCTTAAACACCTCATTCTGCAGACTCCTACCTTTGAACACAAAACATGTCAATCATTGTAGAGTCCTGACTTTCCAAAACATTTATTGTGGAAGACCATGGGATTGACGGTAAACTGCTGACATAGCTGGGAAATTGGTTGAGTCACAGGTGATAGAAAATAGGGATAATGGTCGGGAATCAAATTGGCAGGACATGACCAGTGGTGTCCCACAAGGATCTGTGTTAGAACCTCAGTTATTCACATTGTTTATTAATGACTTGGATAAATGGACCTTATAGAGGTTTATAAAACCATGATGGGCATGGATAGGATAAATAGACAAAGTCTTTTCCCGGGGGTGGAGGAGTCCAGAACTAGAGGACATAGGTTTAGAGTGAGAGGGGAAAGATATAAAAGAGACCTAAGGGGCAACCTTTTCACACAGAGGGTGGTACATGTATGGAATGAGCTGCCAGAGGAAATGGTGGAGGCTGGTACAATTGCAACATTTAAAAGCATTTGGATGGGTATATGAATAGGAAGGGTTTGGAGGGATATGGACCAGGTGCTAACAAGTGGGACTAGATTGGATTGAGATATCTGGTTGGCATGGACAAGTTGGACCGAAGGGTCTGTTTCTGTACTGTACATCTCTATGACTCTATGACTCTAATTGCATAGAAAGTCATCTATCCAAATTTGCTGATGATACAAAGTTCTATGCTCTCTCTTCCAAAAATGACAGTGGATGCAGGATCAGTTATTAATTGTAAATCTGAGATGAATAATTTTTTTGTTTAGCATAGGTATTAAGGGATCTGGGTCAAAGGCAGCAAATATGGAGTTAGGTCACAGATCAACCATGATCTCATTGAATGGTAGAACAAGCATGGAAGGCTAAATGGCCTGTTCCACTTTTGAAAATTTGATTGCCTGACCCTTGGTAATACCACTTAGGAGCACAATTGATGCCACTTGTGCTGAGTGTTGAGCTGCCATTGGTACTAAGCCAATGACAAAGGAGAGCCATGTGGAAGCATGACAAGAATACCATGAATCTGTTTTAGACTTTCTGTATTTTTGTTCTCTTAATCCCTTTATAGGGCCCTAATCTGTATTTATTTTCCAGTACAATGATTTAAACACAATTTATATTTCCTGGTTTTAGTTGTTGGTTTGAAGTCTATAATTCACTGAAAACCCTCCCTGAAACTTTTCTGGCTTATAGGTGCCACAGATCCCCTATATTAGGCAATACAGTGAATCAGATGCAGGGTTCAAAGGAACCTCTGCTGATAAGCCCACAAATGGACTCTGGACAAGCATACATGAAGTGAATGGCAAATCTCATTTCATCAACACAGCAAGGAAAATTCAGACCAGGATCTGTGCATTTCTGTCATTACTGAATGCTGAATCCTGCGGTGCACAAATTGGCAGCCTCAGTTCCTATATTACAACAATGGAAATACTTCCAAATGACTTAATTAGCTGTAAAATGCTTTGGGATATCCTGAGGTCATAAAAAGCAACTGTAGAAATCCAAGTCTGTCTTTCTTCTTCCACTTTCTTTTCGACAGCTAAAGGTAAATTGAATAATTTAGCTTTTCCCAAAAGCACAGTTAAAAATCCCAAAATATCATATAATATGAACAGAATTCGACTAAAGTCAACCAGTAAATCAAGGGTCTTGCTAATGTACTGTGCATTAGTTGGGACAACACACCTATTGTTTTGAAACAATATGTAGACCACTGAGAGAACAATGTTAGTAAGGATCCACCAACACATTTAACGCTACCTCAGCAATAGAAGGCACAGTTTGAGACTTTTGGCACTGCATAAATCATAGAATCATTTCAGCACATGGAAGCATTGCCTTTGTAATCATATTCTCACAGTTCCATACTGAGTTGGTAGCACTATACTCTGTATATTTATGGACTAAATGCATCTGTTGAACTTATGTCATCCGTGTGAAAAAAAAGCCACCATTTCGACTGGGACAACACATCTATCCTGGGACAGGCTAATGAAGGCATGCCAGAGAATTCGTAGAGGCCTGGCACTCCAACCAGAACGCCATAAACAAACACATAGATCTAGATACCCTAAATCTCAACCTGAGCTACAAACCTTCACAAACCTTGCATGTACAAACTTAATTAATTAAGTGCTCTTTCTAATAAATCATGTACTTAATTACTTACCATCGAACAAAACATTGCCTTCACTGGACAAAATACCCAAGGGCGATGCCAACAGACATCATGAGCTGTGCTCAAACAATAGGTGTTTAATGGCTCCCACAGACTGCATATAAAGACATGTAGCAGAGGTAGACATCACATAAAAACAATAAACCAGCCAGTCTACTATGTGTATTGACATTTCTCCAAACATCCCCCTTTTCATAAAACAACCAATTACAGTGTTGAGTGCTGCCAGTTACCCAATATACATTATCATACAGAAAATTATTATTCATTAACACAATGTTGGGCCCAGTCAGTTCCTGCACATCTATTGCATATATAGGCCTTAAATTGTGCATGCATTTTAATGGTTCACATACAGTCATAGAGTCATAGAGATGTAAAGCACAGAAACAAATCCTTTGGTCCAACTTGCCTATGCCAAACAGATATCCTAAATTAATCTAGTCCCATTTGCCAACAGTTGGCCCATATTCCTCTAAACTCTTCCTATTCATAATAACCATCCAGATGCCTTTTAAATGCTGTAATTGTACCAGCCTGAATGACTTCCTCTGGCAGCTCATTCTATACCCACATCACCCTCTGCATGAAAAAGTTGCTCCTTAGGTCCCTTTTAAATCTTTCCCCTCACATCTTAAATATATCCCCCCTAGTTTTGGACTCCCCCATCCCAGGGAAAATGACCTTGAGTATTCATCCTATTCATGCCCCTCATGATTATATAAACCTCAATAAGCTCACCCCCCCCCCCCAAACGCCCCCCCCCCCCCCATCATGCATGACGCTATTGGTTAGTCTGGAATTTGTATATTCCTACCTTTTACATGGTATGCCACTTTATGGTGAAAGCTGTCGCTATGGTGACTATTGCTAACGGTACATTTCTGTTGAAACAGTGAACTTCTGATACAGATGGTCACTCTGTACTCTGTGCAGCTGGTGGCATCACTTCTTTCTGATCTGCTCCCTGCTTGCAGTGAAGGTGAAGCTTTTCTCATTGGGCATAGTTGTCGCTGTGTACAATTCAGGTGATAACTGCTTTACACAGGTATGTTGAGGTTTATTGGCCGTTTGCACTCTGACTGGCTCTCTACTGCTGAGCTCTGACAAAACTGTCAAGTCATTGCCAAAATGAAATTTGGATTTCATTCCTCTTAATTTCATTTCACTCATGCCCACCAATATTTTACTTCATGTTGTTGAGTAATCTGGGTGCTATATGACAATAATCTTTAGTTTGGACTACTTACTGTGCCTTTAGTCAACTCAATCACCATGGTTGAGCATGCGCTAGATTTGCTTGATTACATTATGATGCCTTTGGCAATTTCCATTGTAACCTCTGCCTTTCCATTTGACTAGGGATAGTTTGGAAATGGCATATATGTTTTTGAGTTTGTTGCTCCTTTATGAAGCAATTGTATTCTTCACTCATGAATTAAGGGCTATCGTCACTTATCATAATGTCTGCAATGCATCCTGATTAAAGTGTATTTCTGGCACTCTATAACCTCACAGTTGTTGATGATGTCAGTGGCCTAATGCCCAGTAGTCAGGATAATCATCGACAGCAAAAAGATAATAAGCTCCTGTGAGAATGAAGAGGTCTACTCCAAGTTTTATCCATGGTCTGTCTGGGATGGCATGTGTTATAAGTAGCTGTTTGGCTTGAGATTCATTACATGCACTGTCCTGACTGATATGATTCTTAATCTTGTTGCTCATGTTTGGCCAGGAGAGCACTTCTCTTTCCTTCCTCAGACTCAACTCAATTCCCTAATGGATGTGCTTGAGGCATCTCTTATCTCATCTCCTTACGGATAATGACTTCATTTCCTTTGTACAAGATGCCACTTTGGGCTATCATGTCATTCCTGAGTGCCCAATACTTTCTTATTCAAACAGATGTGTCCATGATGCTTTCTGGCCATCCTTTCATCAGTGCTTCCCACAGCACCTGGAGAGTGCATCTTGTTGCATTATTTGTTTGATTTTAGGAAGACTCTTTTGGACTGTGTTGAGCTGTTTCTCCTCATTGAATCTAGAAGATTTTAAAGTTGGTCTTAATATCCTCAACTTCCTTCATAGGGTGAATTGCATTTGATAGCATGGCACCACCTTGATTTGTACGTCATGTCTAAAGAACATCTCTGGAAACAAAGTTCTATCTTTGCAGACATGTTGGAACAGATAGATATTAGATATAGATATAGAATCCCTACAGTATGGAAACAGGCCCTACAGCCCAACAAGTCCACAGCAATCCTCCGAAGAGTAACCCACCCAGACCCATTCCCCAACATTTGCCCCTGACTAACGCACCTAACCTACATGTCCATGAACATCATGGGCAATTTAGCATGGCCAATTCGCCTAACTTGCACAGCTTTGGACTGTGGGAGGAAACCGGAGCACCTGAAGGAAACCCATGCAGACATGGGGAGAATGTGTAAACTCCACACAGTTGCCCGAGACAGGAATCAAACCTGGGTCCCTGGCGCTGTGAGGCAACAGTGCTAACCACTGAGTCACCATGCCACTCCAATTGTCTCTTGGCAGAAGCTTTGAAGGGACTGGTAGTCAGACTCCATTGTCATTTTGTCTCTTCCAAAATGGCATTGATTAAAATTCCTGGTGAACAGCTTATTCCCAAAATGTTGATCCTCTTGCTCCTCAGATGCTGTCTGACGTGCTGTGCTTTTCCAGCACCACACTTTTTGCCCTCGATTAAAATGCTCACAAGCAAGAAAATCATCTAGTACGATTTCGCTATCGGGCCATAGTATCATTTAGATTGTGTTAATGCTCTGATGCAAATGCAACTGGTTGTCTTTGCTTCATAAGGATAGCTCCAGGTTCAGCCTTGCTGGCATCACAGTGCCAAGTGACCTTTTCGTTGATATCATAGTACCTCAGAACAGGCATCATCGTTACTAGTTATTTTACTTAAGTGAGTGCTACTTTCTGCTCTGTGCCTCAACACTGCTGCACATCATCAGCAGTGAACTTACTAAGAGGTTCACACTCAGATGACAAAATGGGCATGAACTTTGCTAAATAGTTCACAAGTCTATCAAATTATTGCACTGTTTTCATATCTATTAGTTGTTGCATTGTTGGTACAGCTTTTTTAGGATCTGGGTAAAGTCCTTTTCTTGTCAATATATGACCTATGTACTCAACATCAGGCCTCTTCAACTGCTTCTTTAAATTATTCAGCTTCAGCTTCAGGTTCATCTGATGAGCTTTGTCAAGCACTAGATTCTGGATCATGATCTGTGATGGCTTCTTGCATTGTGTGGTCACGTCCATAAATTAACAGATCATCCACCATAGCCTTCACTCTGTGAATCCCACTATCATACATTGTCTGCATTTATACTCTTCTGGACCAATTGAGATGTCTAATGACATGTGCAAACATCTAAAGTTCATGAAAGGTATCCAGAACTTTATGAAAAAAACTGTTTCTCTCACTTCCTAGTAACTATTGATGATGGTAAAAATTGACATACTGTGGTAAAATGTTTTCAGTGGTTGGTGTGTGGTAGCATGATCTCTTCAAAACTTTGTTAAGATTCTTTGGATCTATTCATATGCTCAGTTTCCCAGCTCATTTCACTGTTAATCCTGTCCAAATTAGTTGAAAAGTGCGGCACTAGAAAAGCACAGCAGGTCAGGCAACTTCTGAGGAGCAGGAGAGTTGACGTTTCGGACATATGCCCTTCATTAGTTCAATTCCTCGGATGCTGCCTGGCCTGCTGTGTTTTTTTTATTCCTGATGAAGGGCTTTTGCCCGAAACGTCGATTTTACTGCTCCTTGGATGCTGCCTGAACTGCTGTGCTCTTCCAGCACCACTAATCCAAAATCTGGTTTCCAGCATCTGCAGTTTTTACCTACCTGCTGTGCTTTGGCAGCACCACACTTTTCGACTCTGATCTCCAGCATCAGGAGTCCTCTTTTTCTCTGTCTGAATTAGTTGTTATTTTATTTGATTGCACTCTTCTTTTTCTGATCTTGTCTTTCAGGTTGTACTTAACATGGACTTGAGCGCACTTTATGATGCTATTCACCAAGAAGACATCTAAGATTTTTAAAAACATCAGTGTAACCTTCCAGCATCTGTTCCGAATTCAGCTCCTGGCCTGTGAAATACTGCAAATCTGAGATTTTGCTCAATGCCAACTATCTGGTCCCGGCATAGTAGGTCAAGATCATTACTTCATGCTAATCCAGGACAACAGTCACGGTCAGATGCTCGATCTGGTGTTCTCAGTCAGGGGTTTGTGCCTCTACACTTGGGGAAGGGGGTCACAATTAATCCTGTGTCTCCGTGCCACCCAATCCGGGGATAGACCTAATGAGGTCAGAGAGATTTGTGTCTTCAGTCTGGGATTTAGGGCTTCTTGTCCATGACTGTCTGGTTAAGTCACTCAAGGGTGTGGGCCATATGTCAGTCCATTAGGTCCATTGATAGAAACTCAGGGGTGGGGACAGGAAGAAGAGGCCACTGCTTTCTGAAGGAGGTTCAGCAAACTATTCTTCCTGACTGGATGCTTCTGACTGAGGAAGGAGTTGACAAATATGAAGGGGGAGGTGCCAGATGCCTACAAAATGGGGAACGTGGTAAAGCACGGATGGGCAACAGTAATGGTCATGTCCTTTGCCAGGGACTGGGAAATGTGGGCAAGTGCAGACTCATGTTGATGTGTGGGGACATGGGGAGGTGCAAAGCTGGTGTGGTTTACAGGAAGGGGCAGCTAGAAAGGAACTTTGGATATCTTCAGACTTACTGACTTGTACAGGCAGAAGCTGGCCAAGGAGCAGTCAGTCACCTTCCATTGGGCTGGAAATTGAAACTATGTGATAATGAACTCTCTGAGTGGGCAGAGTAAGTGTCCCAGTCTGTGAGGGAGGGGGCAGCAGGATCATCAATGCAAGGGCTTTTAAAGGGAAACAACATTACACACAGACGCATGTACTGCACAGGGCACAGACCTGCAGAGTTCCGAATCTCTGGCCATCCTAGTGCACTGCCTCCCTGCCACAGATATTACTGACCACTTCATTCCCAGCAACACTTCTAAACACTGAGGCCAGGGAAAGAATAGGGATATTGCAGCAAGTAGGACAATGATGTCAGCAGGACCCATTGCTCTGTATATACCTTAGAACATAGAACATAGAAAGATACAGCGCAGTACAGGCCCTTCGGCCCTCGATGTTGCGCCGACCGAATCCTACCTAACCTATACTAGCCCAATAACTTCCAAATGCCTATCCAATGCCCGCTTAAATGACCATAAAGAAGGAGAGTTCACCACTGATACGGGCAGGGCATTCCATGAACTCACAACCCGCTGTGTGATGAATCTACCCCTAACATCTGTCCTATACCTACCACCCCTTCATTTAAAGCTGTGTCCCCTAGTAACACCTGACTCCATTAGCGGTAAAAGGTTCTTAGTATCTACCCTATCTAAACCCCTAATCATCTTATACACCTCTATCAGATCTCCCCTAAACCTTCTCTTCTCCAATGAGAACAGCCCCAAGTGCCTCAGCCTTTCTTCATAAGATTTTCCTACCATTCCAGGCAACATCCTGGTAAACCTCCTCTGCACTCGTTCTAAAGCTTCCACATCCTTCCTATAGTATGGCGACCAAAACTGCACACAATACTCCAGATGAGGCCTCACCAGAGTCTTATACAACTGCAACATGACCTCAGGACTCCGGAACTCAATTCCTCTGCCAATAAAGCCCAGTACACCATATGCCTTCCTCACAGCAGTATTTACCTGGGTGGCAACTTTCAGAGATCTGTGTACATAGACACCAAGATCCCTCTGCTCATCCACACTACCAAGTAGCCTACCATTAGCCCAGTAATCCATCATCTTGTTATTCCTACCAAAGTGAACGACTTCGCACTTAGCTACATTGAATTCCATTTGCCACATTTCCGCCCAGCTCTGCAACTTATCTATATCCCGCTGTAACCTACCACTTCCTTCCTCACTATCCACAACTCCACCGACTTTTGTGTCATCCGCAAACTTGCTTACCCAGCTTTCAAGTCCTTCCTCTAGATCATTTATAAAGATAACAAAAAGCAATGGTCCCAAAACAGATCCTTGTGGTACACCGCTAGTAACTGCACTCCAAGATGAACATAATCCATCAACTACTACCCTCTGTCTCCTTCCAGCCAGCCAATTCCTAATCCAAACCTCTAATGTATCCTCAATGCCATACCTCCGTAGTTTTAGCATTAGCCTACCATGGGGAACCTTATCGAACGCCTTACTAAAATCCATATACACAACATCTACTGCTTTACCCTCGTCCACTTCCTTAGTCACCTTCTCAAAGAACTCAATAAGGTTTGTGAGGCACGACCTGCCCTTCACAAAACCATGCTGGCTATCCCTGATCACGTTATTCCTACCCAGATGTTCATAAATCTTATCCCTTACCATTCTCTCTAAGACTTTGCCCACCACTGAAGTCAGACTCACTGGCCTATAGTTATTAGGGCTATCCCTACTCCCTTTCTTGAACAATGGGACCACATTCGCTATCCTCCAGTCCTCTGGTACTATTCCCGTTGACAATGACGACATAAAAATCCAGGCCAATGGCTCTGCTATCTCCTCCCTAGCTTCCCATAGGATCCTGGGGTAAATGCCATCAGGCCCAGGAGACTTATCTATATTCATCCTTTCCAATATTCCCAAAACCTCTTCCCTGCATATTTCCAGGGCATCCATTCTAATTATTTGTGATTCCATATTCACATCAGCAACAGTGTCCTGTTCCTGAGTGAATACTGATGAAAAGTACTGATTTAATGTCTCTCCAATCTCCTCCGCCTCCACACACAACTTCCCACTACTATCCTTGACTGGACCGATACCTACCCTAGTCATCCTTTTATTCTTGACATACCTATAGAAAGCCTTTGGGTTTTCCCTAATCCTACCAGCTAAAGACTTTTCATGTCCCCTTCTCGCTTCTCTTAGCTCCCTCTTTAGCTCCTTCCTGGCTACCTTATAACTCTCAATCGCCCCAACTGAACCTTCACGCCTCATCTTTACATATGCCGCCTTCTTCCCTTTCACAAGGGACTCCAATTCCTTACTAAACCACGGCTGCCTCACAAGGCCCTTTACACCATGCCTGACTGGTACATACCTATCGAGGACACGCAGTAGCTGCTCCTTGAACAATCCCCACATCTCATTAGTGTTCTTCTCTTGAAGCCTGTTTTTCCAATCCACACATCCTAAGTCATGCCTCACCGCATCATAATTTCCCTACCCCCAGCTATAGCTCTTGCCCTGCGGCACACGATTATCCCTCTCCATTACTAAAGTAAAAGTCACCGAGTTGTGGTCACTGTCCCCGAAGTGCTCACCTACCTCCAAGTCTAACACCTGGCCTGGTTCATTACCTAGAACCAAATCCAATATAGCCTCCCCTCTTGTTGGCCTGTCGACATATTGTGTCAGGAAACCATCCTGCACACATTGTACAAACACCGACCCATCTAATGAACGCGAGCTATAGCTCTCCCAGTCAATATCTGGGAAGTTAAAGTCCCCCATAACAACCACCCTGCTACCTTCACTCTTTTCCTGAATCATCCTCGCAATATTATCCTCTACTTCTCTAGGACTATTAGGAGGCCTGTAGAAAACACCTAACAGGGTGACCTCACCTTTCCTATTTCTAACCTCAGCCCAAACTACCTCAGATGGCAAGTCCTCTTCCATCGTCCATTCCACTGCTGTGATACTGTCTTTGACAAGTAATGCCACGCCTCCCCCTTTTTTACCCCCATGTCTGATCCTACTAAAACATTTGAACCCTGGAACGTGCAACAGCCATTCTTGTCCCTGTTCTACCCACGTCTCTGTAATGGCCACAACATCGAAGTCCCAGGTACCAACCCACGCTGCAAGTTCACCTACCTTATTCCTTATACTTCTGGCATTGAAGTATACACACTTCAATCCACCTTTCTGGTTACAGGCACCCTCCTTAGAGATCGCTGCATTATTCCTAACCTCCCTACACTCAAGGTCCTGTACCCTAAAGCTACAGTCCTGGTTCCCATGCCCCCGCGGAGTTAGTTTAAACCCTCCCAAAGAGCACTAGCAAACCTCCCACCAAGGATACTGGTGCCCCTCAGGTTCAGGTGTAGCCCATCCTTTTTATAGAGGTCCCACCTTCCCCAGAAAGGACCCCAGTTGTCCAGAAACCGGAATCCCTCCCTCCTGCACCATCCCTGTAGCCACGCATTTAACTGCTCTCTCTCCCTATTCCTCGACTCTCTATCACGTGGCACGGGTAACAAACCAGAGACTACAACTCTGTTTGTTCTAACTCGGAGCTTCCAACCTAGCTCCCTGAAAGCCTGTCTGACATCCTCACCCTTCTTCCTACCTATATCGTTGGTGCCAACGTGGACCACGATCTGGGGCTGCTCCCCCTCCCCCTTAAGGACCCGCAAAACACGATCAGCGACATCACGTACCCTTGCACCTGGGAGGCAACATACCAAACGTGAGTCCCTGTCGCCCCCACAAAACCGTCTGTCTGTACCCCTCACTATCGAGTCCCCAAGAACAATTGCTCTACCTTTCTCCACCCTACCCTTCTGAGCAACGGGGCCAGGCTCCGTGCCAGAGGCCTGAACCTCGTTGCTTGCCCCTGGTAAGTCATCCCCCCCACAAGTATCCAAAACGGTATACTTGTTCTTGAGGGGAATGACCGCAGGGGGTCCCTGCACTGGCTTCCTCCTCCCACTCCCCCTCACTGTCACCCATCTATCTTGAACTTTCGGAGTAACTACTTGCCTAAAGCTCCGATCTATGACCTCCTCTGCCTCCCGAATGATCCGCAGTTCATCCAACTCCAGCTCCAGTTCCCTAACACGGGTTTGGAGGAGCTGGAGATGGGTGCACTTCTTGCAAGTGTACTCAGCAGGGACGCTAATGGCTTCCCTCACCTCATACATGTTGCAAGAGGAACATTGCCCTCTCTGCACTGCCATCCCTCTAAAAGTAAGCTTTCCTTAAAAAAAACAACAAAAACCAACTAAATCTAAAGAAACAAACAAGGAAAATGCAGCACTTACCCGCTAGTCACAATTGGTCTTATTATTAGGTTAGAGGAGGTGGAAGGGTGGGAGGCACTACTCGTGTAGTGCCTCGGGTGACTCGCCTGCGCGTTTAAATAAGGGGAGAGAAAGAAAACCTTACCCAGGTAACCTAGCGCGCCTTCCGGGTCTGCTACCGCTTTTTTAAAGGAAAACTTTAAACTTTTAACTATTAAATAAACGACCAAACTTACCCACCAGCCGTCGCGAAGTCTTCCGAGAGACTGAGGCCTACAACTCGGAGCCCGCGTTTAAATAAGGGGAGAGAAAAAAAAACCTTACCCAGGTAACCTAGCGCGCCTTCCGGGTCTGCTACCGCTTTTTTAAAGGAAAACTTTAAACTTTTAACTATTAAATAAACGACCAAACTTACCCACCAGCCGTCGCGAAGTCTTCCGAGAGACTGAGGCCTAAAACTCGGAGCCCGCGTTTAAATAAGGGGAGAGAAAAAAAAACCTTACCCAGGTAACCTAGCGCGCCTTCCGGGTCTGCTACCGCTTTTTTAAAGGAAAACTTTAAACTTTTAACCATTAAATAAACGACCAAACTTACCCACCAGCCGTCGCGAAGTCTTCCGAGAGACTGAGGCCTAAAACTCGGAGCCCGCGTTTAAATAAGGGGAGAGAAAAAAAAACCTTACCCAGGTAACCTAGCGCGCCTTCCGGGTCTGCTACCGCTTTTTTAAAGGAAAACTTTAAACTTTTAACTATTAAATAAACGACCAAACTTACCCACCAGCCGTCGCGAAGTCTTCCGAGAGACTGAGGCCTAAAACTCGGAGCCCGCGTTTAAATAAGGGGAGAGAAAAAAAAACCTTACCCAGGTAACCTAGCGCGCCTTCCGGGTCTGCTACCGCTTTTTTAAAGGAAAACTTTAAACTTTTAACTATTAAATAAACGACCAAACTTACCCACCAGCCGTCGCGAAGTCTTCCGAGAGACCTTGTTCCTCTTGCTTACAAATACTACAGATCCATGTTGAATGGAAATTAAGTTATGCTGCATTTTGGAACAGTCAGATTTGAAACTACATAGAGAGAGACAAGTAACTAGATATAAGGTCAAAACAGTGCAGCTGCAGAGATAGTGAGTGTGAAGTAGCAGAGAAAAGAGTGTGGCACTTACTCGGGGTGGTCTACTGAAGGACCCTTTTTGCAGCACTGCTGCCCATTTTTCCATACCAAGGAGATGGCACTGACTGGAGTGGTGATCTCAGACCTGACTGCCAGGGGGTGGGGGCATGGCTTCCTTTGATCTCTGGGAAGAGGACTCCTCCTTTTCATCACCCTGTCCAGCAACCCCAGGTCCTTGTTTGAGAATCACGGAGTCATCTACTTTCTCAGACATTTTTACAAAAATATCCTTGACTGAGCAGGGCAGCTTTGGATGCACAGCAACCTTTTACAAATGATATAGACACAAGGGATGTCAACCTTTCAGTGGATATCCACCAAGTGACAAGTTGCTTGAGGAACAGTGCATGATAAGATGAGGTTGGAATTGGACGCGAAGGATACCAGAAGGAGGTAATTAAATGTTTCCATAGAATTCATAGAATCTCTACAGTGTGGAAACAGGTCACTTTGGCCCAACAAGGCCACACTGACCCTCCAAAGAGTAACTCAGCCGGACTCATTCCCCTACCCAATTACTCTACATTTACCCCTAACCAATGCACCTAGCCCACACATTTCTGAACTCTATGGGCAATTCAGCATGGCCAATTCACCTAGCCTGGATTATGGGAGAAAACTGGACCACCTGGAGAAAACCCATAGGGAGAATGTGCAAACTCCACACAGACAGTCGACCAAAGCTGGAATTGAACTTGGGTCCCTGGAGCTGTGAGGCAGCAGTGCTAACCACTGACCCCTGTGCTGCCCCAACACTGAGACACTGTGCTGCCTGTTAGAGATATAGTAAGAGATCTCTTTGAGCCTCATGGCATGAATCCCTCCAAAACATATGATGCAACTCACAGCCAAAAATGCATAAGATTAAGACCATAAGACATAGGAGTGGAAGTAAGGCCATTCAGCCCATTGAGTCCACTCCGCCATTCAATCATGGCTGATGGGCATTTCAACTCCACTTACCCGCATTCTCCACGTAGCCCTTAATTCCTTATGACATCAAGAATTTATCAATCTCTGCCTTTAAGACATTTAGCGTCCCGGCTTCCACTGCACTCTGTGGCAATGAATTCCACAGGCCCACCACTCTCTGGCTAAAGAAATGTCTCCGCATTTCTGTTCTGAATTTACCCCCTCTAATTCTAAGGCTGTGTCCACGGGTCCTAGTCTCCTCGCCTAACGGAAACAATTTCCTAGCGTCCACCCTTTCCAAGCCATGTATTATCTTGTAAGTTTCTATTAGATCTCTCCTTAATCTTCTAAGCTTCAATGAATACAATCCAAGGATCCTCAGCCGTTCCTTGTATGTTAGACCTACCATTCCAGGGATCATCCGTGTGAATCTCCGCTGGACACGCTCCAGTGCCACTATGTCCTTCCTGAGGTGTGGGGACCAAAACTGGACACAGTACTCCAAATGGGGCCTAACCAGAGCTTTATAAAGTCTCAGTAGCACAATGGTGCTTTTATATTCCAACCCTCTTGAGATAAATGACAAAATTGCATTCGCTTCCTGAATCACGGACTCAGCTTGCATGTTTACCTTTACAGAATCCTTGACTAGTACTCCCAGATCCCTTTGTACTTTGGCTTTACGAATTTTCGCACTGTTTAGAAAGTAGTCCATGCTTGTATTCTTTTTTCCAAAGTGCAAGACTTCGCATTTGCTCACATTGAATTCCATTAGCCATTTCCTTAACCAATCTCCCAAACTGTCTAGATCCTTCTGCAGCCTCCCCACTTCCTCAGTACTACCTGCCTGTCCACCTAACTTCGTATCATCGGCAAACTTCACTAGAATGCCCCCAGTCCCTTCATCCAGATCATTAATATATAACGTGAACAGCTGCGGCCCCAACATTGAACCCTGCGGGACACCGCTTGTCACTGGCTTCCATTCCGAAAAAGAACCTTTTATCCCAACTCTCTGTCTTCTGTCAGACAGCCAATCCTCAATCCATAACAGTAGCTCACCTCGGACACCATGGACCCTCACCTTGTTCAGCAGCCTCCCATGTGCACGTTATCAAAGGCCTTTTGGAAGTCTATATAGACCACATCCACTGGGTTTCCCTGGTCTAACCTACTTGTCACCTCTTCAAAGATTCAGCCCTTGGTGATTGGATGTATGGTCTATATTGACCTTTGTGGGAGCTGGTCTCTGGAAAACATAACAATGGTAATTCTTGTGCTTTAGAGTTTCAGTTACCAGTCAACATTAGCCCCAAGGAATCATCTCACACCCCAAAGTAATGAGAATGTAGCATTAGTAGGAATATATTAACATTTACAAATACATTAGAGAGATACAACAATCAAATCAGGAAGGAAAAAGGTGGAAGTATTTAGCTGGGGAGAAATAGAAATCAGTTAGTCAGTGAGTCAATGTTCAGGTCTGTGTGAGGACTCTCAATAAAGGGCTTAGACCAGAAGCATTGACTGTCTGATTTCTGTTTCTGCTGCCCTGCCCTGTTAATATTTATACATTCCCTCACTTTCTTCCCTTTCTTTCCTCACCTTTTCCTATTATGTTTTTTGAAGATTGTGCTCACAGCCCTCCTGGGTACTGTTTTCTTTATGTCTGACTGAAGAGTGAAAGTAAGTGAACAGCATGGAGGCAGGACCATACCAACATTATATTTTTAATGCAGGGTTTTCACCAGTGCTATAGATCTTAACATTTTAATATAAGGTTTTCACTTTTCAGGCAAGAGCTGGCATAATCTTTCCTCCCTGCTATTCTGTTTTCTTCTACTTTAAGGAAAGTATGTGACAAAGCCTACATTTATTTGATTTAATTTTGCACCACATTCAAACATGATTTCCCAACTGTAAAGAAAATCATTGCATAGAACAAGCACAAGAACAGCTTACAGAAGTAATTTTTTAAAGACAACACACTGAAATCGGTCATTATATTGGAATAGAATTCAGTGTCAGTTCTGACCCTGAATAAGATGAGGGGAAATGACAGCCTAAGTGATATTATCACTGGACTATTGACCCATGTAATGTTCTAGAGACTCAGGTTCGAATCCCACCATGGGAAGTGGTGAAATTTGAATTCTATAAAAGTCTGGAATTAAGAGTCGAATGATGACCATTGCCAATTGCTGGGAAAATCCCATCTGGTTCACTAATGTTCTTCAGGGAGGGAAACCGTCATTCTAACCTAATTAGCCGGTCTACGATCCTAACCTGGTCTGACGTACATTTGACTCCAGACCCAAGGCAATGTGGTTGACTATCAACTGCCCACTAGACAATTAGGAATGGGTAATAAATGCTGGCTTCAGTCAATGTTACCTCATCCCACAAAATGCTTTAGAAAGAAGGTGCCAGAGACCTCGGGGGAAGTACCTGTCAGGGACAGGTTGAATCTTTTGGAAACAGTAGAGACAGATGACAGTGCCAGTCCATGGGGCGGCCAGGTCTGTCAAGGAAAAGTTGGCGTGGAGACAGAGCGGAAGAGTCGGACGTCGTACAGAGCCATGGTAATAGGGGACTCCATTGTGAGAGAAACTGACCGGGGTTTTTGTGGCAGCAGACGGGACTTAAGGATGGTGTGTTGCCTTCCTGGTGCCAGGGTTAAAGACATCACAGACAGAGTGCAGGAAATCCTCAGGGACGAAGGTGAAGAGCCAGAGGTGGTGGTAAATGTCGACACAAATGATGTCGGGAAGAAGAGGAGGAACAGACTACAGCAGGACTTCAGAGAACTAGGAAGAAGGCTGAAAAGCAGGACGTCCAAGGTGGTTATCTCCGGTTTGCTTCCAGTTCCTTGGGCTGGTGTGGCAAGAAATAGGAAGATAATAGACTTGAACTTGTGGCTGGGGAACTGGTGCAGGAATCAAGGATTTAAATTCTTGGATCACTGGGGTATGTTTTGTGGTAAGCATAAATTTTACAAGAGAGATGGTTTGCACCTTAATAGGTTAGGGACCAGCATTCTGGCAGGCAGGTTTGCTACTGCAACACAGCTACGTATTGGAGGGAAAGTTAGAACAAGAGAAGTCAAGAAAGACAATTGTACCAATGAAGCAGAAAACTCAGAAAGGGATCATGCTGTAAGGTTGAGTGAAATAGGAGTTGATGGGAAGGGTGAGGGCAGTAACAAAATAAAAATACTATACATGAATGCACGAAGCATTAGATATAAGATGGATGAGCTTGAGGCTCTTTTGGAAATTGGCAGATACGATATTGTGGGGATAACTGAGACGTGGCTTCAAGTGACAGGGCCTGGGAAATGAATATTCAAGGCTACACGTGCTATCGTAAGGACAGACTGATGGGCAGAGGGGCTGGGGTGGCCTTGTTGGTAAGGGATGATATTCAGTCCCGTGCGCGGGAGGACCTAGAATCAGGGGATGTAGAGTCAGTGTGGATAGAGCTGAGAAATATGAAGGGTAAAAGGACCCTCTTGGGAGTTATCTACAGGCCCACAAACAGTAGTCTGGATGTCGGATGTAAGATGTATCAGGAGCTGAAATTGGCCTGTCGCAAAGATGTTACTACAGTTGTTATGGGGGATTTCAATATGCAGGTAGACTGGGAGAAACAGGATGGTATTGGACCTCAAGAAAGAGACTTTGTGGAGTGCCTCAGAAATGAATTCTTAGAGCAGCTGGTGCTGGAGCCGACCCCGGAGAAGGCAATTCTGGATCTGGTATTGTGCAACGAACCAGAATTGGTCAGGGACCTCGAAGTGAAGGAGCCAGTGGGAAGTAGTGACCATAATACAATCAGCTTCAATCTGCAATTTGAGAGGGAGAGGGTACAATCGGAAGTGACAATATTTCTGTTGAATAAAGGGAACTATGGAGCTATGAGGGAGGAGCTGGCCAACGTTCAATGGTGCAATACCTTAGCAGGGATGACAGTGGCGGAATAATGGCGGATATTTCTGTATATAATGCAGAAGTTGCAGGATCAGTTCATTCCAAAAAGGAAGAAAGATCCTTGGAAGAGGCATGGGTGGCCATGGCTGATGAGGGAAGTTAAGAAACATATAAAGTTAAAAGAGAAAAAGTATAACATAGAAAGATAAGCGGGAAAATGGAGGACTGGGAAGCTTGTAAAGAACAACAGAGGATTACTCAGAAGGAAATACGCAGAGAAAAAATGAGGTACGAAGGTAAACTGGCCAATAATATAAAGGAGGATAGTAAAGGTTTTTTAGGTATGTGAAAGGCAAAAAAATGATTAAGACTAAAATTGGGCCCTTGAAGACAGAAACAGGGGAATATATTACGGGGAACAAAGAAATGGCAGAAGAATTGAATTGGTACTTCAGATCTGTGTTCACTGGGGAAGACACAAGCAATCTCCCTGAGGTAACAGTGGCTGAAGGACCTGAAGTGAAGGGAAGTTATATTTACCAAGAATTGGTGTTGGAGAGACTGTTAGGTCTGAAGGTTGATAAGTCCCCGGGGCCTGATGGTCTACATCCCAGGGTACTGAAGGAGGTGGCTCGAGATATCGTGGATGCGTTGGTGATTATTTTCCAGAGTTCGATAGATTCGGGATCAGTTCCTGCGGACTGGAGGGTGGCTAATGTTATACCACTTTTTAAGAAAGATGGGAGAGAGAAAGCAGGAAATTATAGACCAGTTAGTCTGACCTCAGTGGTGAGAAAGATGCTGGAGTCTGTTATAAAGGATGAAGTTACGACACATCTGGATAGTAGTAACAGGATAGGTCAGAGTCAGTGTCGATTTATGAAGGGAAAATCATGCTTGACTAATCTTCTGGAATTTTTTGAGGATGTAACTCTGAAGGTGGATGAGGGAGATCCAGTAGATGTAGTGTACCTGGACTTTCAGAAAGCTTTTGATAAAGTCCCACACAGGAGGTTAGTGAGCAAAATTAGGGTGCATAGTATTCGGGGCAAAGAACTAACTTGGATTGAAAGTTGGTTGGCTGAAAGGAAACAACTAGTGATAAACGGCTCCATTTCAGAATGGCAGGCAGTGACTAGTGGGGTACCGCAGGGATCAGTGCTGGGACCGCAGCTTTTTATATGTTAATGATATAGAAGATGGTATTAGTAATAACATTAGCAAATTTGCTGATGATAATAAGCTGGGTGGCAGGGTGAAATGTGATGAGGATGTTAGGAGATTACAGGGTTGCCTGGACAGAGTGGTCAGATGCATGGTAGATGCAGTTTAATGTGGATAAATGTATGGTTATCCACTTTGGTGACAAGAACAGGAAGGCAGATTACTACCTAAATGGAATTAATTTAGGTAAAGGGGCAGTACAGAGAGATCTGGGTGTTCTTGTACACCAGTCAATGAAGGTAAGCATGCAGGTACAGTAGGTAGTGAAGAAGGCTAATAGCATGCTGGCCTTCATAACAAGAGGATTGAGTAGAGAAGCAAAGAGATTCTTCTGCAGCTGTACAGGGCCTTAGTGAGATCACACTTGGAGTATTATGTGCAGTTCTGGTCTCCAAATTTGAGGAAAGACATTCTGGCTATTGAGGGAGTGCAGCTTAGGTTCACGAGGTCAATTCCTGGAATGGCGGGATTACCTTACACTGAAAGTCTGGAGCGTTTGGGCTTGTTTACCCTTGAGTTTAGAAGTCTGAGAGGGGATCTGATTGAGACATATAAGATTATTAAAGGATTGGACACTCTGGCAGCAGGAAACATGTTTCTGCTAATGGGTGAGTGCCGAACCAAAGGACACAGCTTAAAAATACGGGGTAGACCATTTAGGACAGAGATGAGGAGAAATTTCTTCACCCAGAGAATGGTGGCTGTGTGGAATGCTCTGCCCCAGAGGGCAGTGGAGATTCAGTCTCTGGATTCATTTAAGAAAGAGTTGGATAGAGCTCCCAAGATTAGTGGAATCAAGGGTTATGGAGATAAGGCAGGAACAGGCTACTGATTAAGGATGATCAGCCATGATCATATTGAATGGTGGTGCAGGCTCGAAGGGCAGAATGGCCTACTCCTGCACCTATTGTCTATTGATACCCACAGTATCTTCTTCCCAAACCATTCAAAGGCAAATCAGAATTTCGAATAAAAGTCAGCAGGATGTTGTCTGATATACATGTGTGCACAACCCTGACAAGCTGGGTCAGCAGATGATAATTCCAAATTTAGGAAGCTGATGGTCATTGACATCAAACCTACAGTAGATTGAGTTTAGCATCAAGAAGCTCAAGTAAAATGGGAATTGGGAAAATGCTCATCTGGCTCAAGGGAAGATGATTGTTGGAGGTCAGTCATCTCAGTTCCAGGACATCTTTGCAGGAGTTCCTCACAGTAGTGCCCTAGGCACAACCATTTATGGCTGTTTCAATAATCTTCTCTGTATTATAAATTGATGATAGCACAATATTCAGCACCACTCAAGATTTCTCAGATACTGGAGCAGTCCAAACACAGCAAGACCTGGATGACATCCAGTCTTTGGCTCACAAGTGGTATACAATGTTGCACAAATGCCAGGCAATGACCATCTGCAAAAAGAGAGAATCTACTCATTGCCCCCTGACACAGGAACATACAGACCTTCAACTCTAGCTATCTCACTTTTAAAGGCCTCCCACTTGTCAACAGTCCCTTTGTCTTCAAACTACCCCAATCAACCCCCACAAGCTCTCATCTAATTCCATCAATATTCACCTTGCCCCAGTTTAGAATTTCAACCTATGAACCTCTCCATAACTATTTTAAAATTAAAAGAACTATGCTGACTGGTCCTGAAGTGTTCCCCCACTGTCACCTCCATCACCTGTCCTGCTCTATTTCCTAAGAATAGATTGAGTTTTGCCCCTTCCTGTGTAGGACCCTCTATATACTTCTTGAGGAAGCTTTCCTGAACACACTTAACAAATTTCACCCCATCTAAGTCCTTAACACTTTGGTAGGCCCAGTCTATGTTAGGCAAGTTAAAATCCTCTACGATGACAACCCTATTGCTCCTGCAAGTCTCCCCAATCTCCATGCATTGTTCTTCTAATTCTCACTGACTATTCGGGTGCCTATAGTACTACCCCAATAATGTCACCATCCCCTTCTTATTTCTTAGCTACACCCAAAAAGCCCCACTGGATGACCCTTCAGTTATATAATCTCTGCCTACTGCTGTGATACTTGCATTAAAAAGTGTTAATGTGCAAGGTACGTTAACGTCCACTGTCTATGTGTGGAAGTGAATGTCATTGAATATAGTTTGGATTAAGTCAGAATGGGAGACTTTGATTTCAAGACAAATTCAATTCATACAACCATTGTACTGACCTCAAGCATCTTTTACAAACCAAACCCAAACTCATGATTGTCAAATCTCTGCCTATGATTGTGGTACACTAGCTATCCTCAATATTCCTTGATCAATTACACCACCTTCTTTCAAGGCCTCTCTTCCATAATCAAAATGCATGGAACTGCACTTGTTTGGTTTTCCTCTGATTAATTCAGTTGTAGCCAGAGCATAAAACCATAGGATGTGGGAGCAGATGTAGATCACTCGGCCCACTGAGTCTGCTCCACCATTCAATGAGATCATCAATGATAATCCTCAACTCCACTTTTCCACATAATCCATGATTCTCTTAATGCCTAGAAATCTGTCTTGCTTAGTCTTGAATGTACTTAATGAGCCAGTCTTAACAGCCTTCTGCAGTAACAAATTCTATAGATTCTCCATCTTCTGAGAATTAGAAAAAAAAATGTTTTAAATGAGTAAAACCTTACTCTGAGATAGTCACAGAATCAGAAATGTTATGGTACAGAAGGAGGCCATTTGAACCTATTATACCTGCACTTGCTCTTTCAGTGAGCAGTGTTACCTTGTGCCTTGTTTGTTTCCCATATCGTTACATATTATATTTATTCAAATAATCATTTCATACCCTCTTCAATGCTACATCCACCACACTTCCAGGCAGTGAATTCGATAACCTAATTACTCAAGAATAAGGAATGATATTCCTCACTTCACCCTTGCTTCTTTAATAAATCATTTTAAATCTATTTCCTCTTGTTAGTGTACCTTTTAAGAGCGGGAACAGTTTCAACCCTACCTACGCTATCTAGCCCACTCATGATTCTTAAAACTTCTGGTTCTAGACTCACCAGGGAAACCACCTCTCCACATCTACCTTGTCAAGGCCCCTGATATTCAGTAAGGTCTCCTCTCAGTCTGCTAAACTCCAATAAGTACAAGCTCAACCAAGACACCATCTTCTCATAAGAAAATCCTTGGGATCAACCTAGTGAACTTTCTCTGGACTGCCTCCAATGCCAGTATATCTTTCCTTAGATACAAGGCCCCAAACTGCTCCTCATATTGCACCTGTCATCTGACCAGAACTTTGTATACTTTTAGCATGACTTCACTATTGTTATACTCCAATCCCTTTGAAATAAAGGCCAATGCCTTACTTGACTTCTCTATTTACCACTGAACTTTGTTGATAGCTTTTTTGTGATGCATGCACTAGGATTCCAAAATCCATGTGCTGCAGCTTGTTCAATTTAAATAACGTTCAACTCTTATTCTTCCTGCCAAAAATCATAGCTTCACATTTTTCCACATTATATTCCATCTTCCATATTTTTGCCCGTTCAATTGTCTATATTCCAATGGAAACTTTTTGTGTCATCCAAACTACTTGCCCGCCCCGCTATTTTTTGTGTCAATTGTAAAATTCTCTTCCGTCATCCAAGCTATTCATACATATTGTAAATAATTGTGACTAGAGTATTGTTCCCTGTGGTATTCCACTAGTTACAGGTTGCCATCCTGAAAATGCTACCCTTATCCCAGCTCGCTGCCTTCTATTAGATAGCCAATCCTTAATTAAATCTAACGTACTATCTGAACACAGTTGGCTCTTGTTAAATAACTTAATGTGCAGTACTTTATGGAATGCCTTTTGGAAACCCAAAATATGTTATATCTATTGGTTCCACTTTATCTATTTTGCTTGCTATCTCCTCAAAGATTACTACCAATGCATTCATTACCACTGTACCTACTTTCGTTGAAATCTCAGGATGTGACCAATCAGACTCAGAGGACTTATTGGTCTCCAGCGTTATTCATTTTGCCCTGTAAAATGATACTTTCTAAATGGTATGAAGTTAAATATAGTGGATGTCAAAAGAGACTTGCAGGGTTCAGATGCACAGATCTTTGAAATGTCAACAACAGGTGCAGAAAATATCCAGGAAAGTTATTGGCATCCAGACCTTTATATTCTGCAGTTATACAAAATGCTGATTAAGCCCCACATGGAGAACAGTGAGCATGTCTATGGCCCCATCTTTGGTAGGATATAATGGTATTGGGTTTACAAGAATGATACCGGACTTCAGGTGTAATGAGGAGATCGTATACAAATCAACCTGTATACTCTAGAATTTAGAAGGTTAAGAGAAGATCTTTTTGAAGTCTGATTGATATTGACAGGAAAAGACAGGGTAGTTAAACATAATTATGAATAAATTCCTGGGATCTGATCAAGTGTACCCCAGAACCGTGTGTGAAGCTAGGGAAGTGATTGTTGGGTCCCTTGCTGAGACATTTGTATCATCGATAGTCACAGGTCAGGTGCTGGAAAAGTGGAGGTTGGCTAATGTAATACCATTATTTATGAAAGATAGTAAGAAAAAGCTGGGAAACTATAGACCGATAAGCCTGACATCGGTGGTGGACAAGTTGTTGGAGGGAATCCTGAGACACAGAATTTACATGTATGTGGAAAAGCAAGGACTGATTAGGGAGAGTCAACATAGTGAGACAAGATTTCCAATGCCAAAGCTAACATGATTGAGTTTTTTGAGGAAGTAATGAAGTGGTTTGATGAGGGCAGAGTGATGGATGTGATCTATATGACCCTTTGACAATGTTCCTCATGTTAGACTGGTTGGCAAGGTTAGATCACATGGAATATAGGGAGAACTAGCCATTTGGATACAGAACTTGCTTGAAGGTAGAAGACAGAGGATGGTGGTAGAAACTTGCTTTTCAGACTGGAGGCCTGTGACCTATCGTGTACCACAAGGATCGGTGCTGGGTCTAATATTTTTTTACCGTTTATATAAATTATTTGGATGTGAACATAGTAAGTATTGTTAGTAAGTTTGCAGATGATACCAAAATTTGAGGTGTAGTGGACAGCAATAGAGGTTAACTCAGAGTCACAATGGGACCTGGATCAAATGGGCCAATGTGTTGATGAGAGGCAGATGGAGTTTAATTTAGATAATTGTGAGGTGTAGCATTTTGGAAAGGCAAATCAGGGCAGGACTTAACTTAATGGCAAAATCCTGGGCAGTGTTGCTGAACAAAGAGACCTTGGAGTGCAGGTTCATAGTTCCTTGAAAGTGGAATCGCAGGTAGATAGAATATCGAAGAAAACGTTTGATATGCTTTCCTTTACTGGTTATAGCATCAAGTGTAACAGTTGGCAAGTGTACAAGACATTAGTTGGGCCACTTTTGGAATATTGTGTGCAATTCTGGTCACCCTCCTATCGGAAGGATATTAAGAACAAAGAAAATTTATAGCCCAGGAACAGGCCCTTCGGCCCTCCAAGCCTGAGTCAATCCAAACCCACTATCTAAACCTATTGCCCAATTCCTAAGGATCTGTATCCCTCTGCTCCCCTCCTATTCATTCATCTGTCCAGATGCACCTTAAATGAATCTACCGTGCCTGCTTCTACCACCTCTGCTGGCAATGTGTTCCAAGAACCTACCACCCTCTGTGTAAAGAACTTGCTGCGTGTATCCACCTTAAACTTTTCTCCTCTCACTTTGAACACGTGACTTCTTGTCATTGAGTCCCTCACCCTGGGAAAAAGCTTACCTTTATCCACCCTGTCAAAACCCTTCATGATTTGTAGACCTTGATCAGGTTTCACACTCAATCTCCTTTTTTCTAATGAAAACAATCCTAACCTACTCAACCTCTCTTCATAGCTAGCACCTTCCATACTAGGCAACATCCTCATAAACCTTCTCTGCACCCTCTCCAAAGCATCCACATCCTTTTGGTAATGTGGCGACCAGAACTGTACACAGTACTCTAAATGTGGCCAAACCAAGTTCTTGTAAAATTTAACATGTCCTGCCAGTTCTTCTACTCAATACCCCGTCCGATGAAGGCAAGCATACCATACACCTTCTTGACCACTCTATCCACCTGTGCAGCAACCTACAGGTTACAATGCAGCTGAACTCCCAAATCTGTTCCATTTACAGTATAGTTCGCTCGAGAATTAGATCTTCCAAATGCGTCACCTCACATTTGCCCAGATTAAACTCCATCTATTACTTCTCTGCCCAACGCTCCAGTCTATCTATATTCTCCTGTATTCTTTGACAGTTCCCTATGCTTCTTGCTATTCTACCAATCTTCGTGTCATCTGCAAACTTGCTGATCATACCAACAATGCCCTCCTCTAGATCATTTATGTATATCACAAACAACTGATGGCCCCAACACTGACCCCTGTGGAACACCACTGGTCACCTTTCTCCATTTCAAGAAACTCCCTTCAACTACTACTACTCTGTCTCCTGTTGCTCAACCAGTTCTTTATCCACCTAGCTAGAATACCTTGCACACCATGTGAGTTCACTTTCTCTTTTAGTTTACCATGGTGAACCTTATCAAACGCCTTACTAAAGTCAATTATATGACATCTACAGCCCTTCCTTCATCTATCAACTTAGTTACTTCTCAAAGAACTCTATCAAGTCAGTAAGGCACGATCTCCCCCTCACAAAACCATGTTGCCTATCACTGATAAGCCCATTTGTTTCTAGTTTAAATAGATCCTATCCCTTAGTATCTTCTCCAGCAACTTGCCCACCACTGACGTTATGAAACTTGAAAGGGTTCAGAACAGATTTACAAGGATGTTGCCAGGGTTGGAGGGTTTAAGGTATAGGGAGAGGATGAAAAGGTTGGGGCTGTTTCCCCTGGAACGTCAGAGGCTAAGGGGTGACCTTATTGAGGTTTATAAAATCATGAGGGGCATGGATAAGGTAAATAGACAAGATCATTTTGCCAGCATGGGGGAGGCAAAAACTTGACAGCACAGGGTTCAGGTAAGAGGGGAAAGATTTAAAATGGACCTAAGGGGCAACATTTTTCACACAGAGGGTGGTGCATGTATAGAATGAGCTGCCCAAGAAAGTAGTGAAGGCTAGTACAATTATAACATTTAAAAAGATATCTGGATAGGTGTATGAATAGGGTTGGGTGAGTGTGATATGGGCTAATGGGAAATGGGACTAGATTTATCTAGGATATTTGGTCAGCATGGATGAATTGGACTGAAGGGTCTGTTTCTGTGTTGCACATCTCTATGACTCTATTTCCACTGGTTGTGCATTCTCGAACTAGGGGGCATAGTTTCAGAATTAGGGTCAGACCATTCAGGAGAGATGTTGGGAAGCTTTTCTACACACAAAGGGTGGTAGATGTTCAGAACTCTCTTCCACAAATGACACTGGATGCTGGATCAGATGTCGTTTTAAATCTGAGATAGATAACATTTTATTTTGGAAGGTATTAAGGGATATAGGCCAATGGTAAGTATACAGAGTTCGGTCCCAAATCAGCCATGATCTCACTGAATCTTGGAACTTGCTTGATGATCTGAATAGCCAACTCCTCTTCCTATGTGTCTGGAAGCTGGTGACATTTCTCCCCACTCAAAAACAAAATGAAAACCTTGATTAGGTTATGAATGCCTCAATTTTATAAACCTTTTACTTCCTCTATTCTTTAGTCAATCAACATTAAACCTTTGTTCTGAAATGTACTGAGCTTATTTGCTGCATATAGAGTGTTGGAAAGGAGAGAGAAAGGAAACAGGCTGATGTTTCTGTCCTTTTAAGAGATAGATTTAAATTCTCTTTCAACATGGTATAAGAATTATAGGGTTTGGTCCTTTTATGTCACAATACTAGCATTGGCAAGAGACTATTGCAATTCTGCATCTTGAATGAAGCAATTCAGTCTTCTTGAAGAACTTAAGATGAGAAGATGAAGCATCTACGGAAAAGCAACACTAGGAGTTGGATCCATTATTTCTGTTGCTTTGAGTATGTACTGATTTGTCTTGCAACTGATGGAATGCCAAGTGTTAGTTTGAGTGTGTCCAAATACATGGAGAATTCACAACTCTCAAAGTTGTGCTTCAACAGGAGGCAGCTGAGACTTGTACTATTGTTTATTATGTATCAAGTCAGTGCCAAAATTTTTTTTATTTGAAAGTTGCGAAACCTAGACCAGGACCTATTGTATAGTACACCAACCACATTGAAATGAGCAAGAAGGAAGTTGAAGAAACCCAGCTTTCTGACTGATTAAAACCACTGAAATTATGGTCTACATTGGTACTGTGTTTGCAAAATCTACACTGGGAAATCAAATTGTAGGGGCTAACCAATAGCTGGCTTTAATATTAAAATTCCATACACTACAAAACCATTAGTGGTCCAGCAAAACATTTGTTTAAGAGAAGAGAGTAGTTTTCTTTGTATTCCTAAATAATAGCACAAACATAATTCTAAAAATTCCGTGAATTTCCGTTCTCAGGTAAAGAACATAAAACACACATGAAACAAGTTTATAAAAATGGCACATTTATTGCTACAGAACTGTCATGTACATGACTGCTTGGAATAACTACTGATGATAAACAGGTAATGGCCTACATCGAGCTGGCCTTTGAATACTCCAGCAAACAATCTGTTCGGACATTTCTACAAATCTGAAAAACACCAAAAAAACATGAAAAGTTGAGGCACTCGAGCCACACAAATGGGAAAAAGGTGAAATAGGTTTTTTTTCTTCACTGCTGCAGCTATGTGTAGTCGCAACATCATACGACTTACAACTAAAACGCTACCATACAGTTCATCTCAGTAACACATGGTAAAATAACATCTTTTAAATAGTAAAATAAAGTAACAAACTTTTACTCAGAATGATTCCAAAAATCTACAAAGAGAAATATTCAGAATCCGAGAATTTTTTTTTTCAAGATCCATGGTATAAAAGGATTGCTCCTGCGAAAAATAAGCCAAATATATTTTTTTCTTTAAATTTAGCTTTTATAGGGTGTACTACAGTCTATTTCATAGCAAAAAGAGCACTAGACAAAAGAAGCTTTATAACAAAAAGCCAGGCACTGATACATGGTAATTCTCTGCTTTTCTCTTCACTTAATTGCATCACAAGTACAAGAATGAAAAAGGCCACAGTTCATATTCTCACCATTACATATGTCTATAATACTTGAAATGAGCATGGTAAACCAGCACTGCACAAGATGAATAAGAGTCCATGAGAAAAATGTCTGTAAAAGTGGGCTCATAAAAGCCTTGGTGCCCCATTTTATGGAATTACATCTCCTTTTTAAAATTTTAGCTATATTTTTTCCAGTCAGCTATAATTGGCTAATGTTTGTGCTTGTTCATATCAAACGCTAAATCATTTCTGGAGAGTGTTCACTTTTTTTTATTTAAAAAAAAATTGCCTGATACAAAAAAAATTACAAAAGGAAAATAAAACAAAAACTGAACAAAATTAGAAAAAAAATCGGAAGACTGGATAAATTTACAAATTGCATCACTGATTCAATTGACAGTTTATAGGCGTTAGTGTTAATTACAGCTACATTGAAGACAATGGATACTGATGAGTGAGCAGTTGATTCAGTTTATGAACTGTTATAGGCAGGGAAGTGGATCCATTAATAAGACTAAGGTAATAAGCTTATTTGATGTTATTGCTGATTTTTAGAAGTAAAATGTTATAACTCTTTTGCACATTAACTAAATAGTGTCTCAGATGATAACACATGCAATACATGCTCAATTAAATAAAGAGGTATTGTAAATGTCATATTTTGGCAAAATCAATTGTGTGTCACCTGTTCAAATCCAACTGTCTCTAAGTAATAGTACATCAAATAAAATTCCTTTATACTGTCATGTATTAACAATAATGGCACAATATTTCTCAAATGGTATATTTGTGATATAGATTCTACTCAAGATCTTAAAACACAAATTAAAGAACCCCCCTATCCTTCCCTGAACAAAACTTGAAACTTGGACACCTGGTTGCAAACAGCCTTTAAATAAAAGTAAACTGCACTAACCTTTTTAAATTCAGGTTTAATCTTCCACATCTT
The DNA here is from genome assembly GCF_020745735.1 of Hemiscyllium ocellatum. Lineage (NCBI taxonomy): Eukaryota > Metazoa > Chordata > Chondrichthyes > Orectolobiformes > Hemiscylliidae > Hemiscyllium > Hemiscyllium ocellatum. Next base: position 45,184,886 of record NC_083401.1, read on the forward strand.
AATTACTCATTATATCAAGAATGTTGTTACAGTGTAACTAGTAACATATACTCAAAGGAAACTTGTATTTAATAGCTCATGTTTAGACACACAAAGTAGCTCAGCTGACAACCCATTAATGCCTGACCATGTTATTGTATATCCTTAGCTATTTTCTTTCCTGTCATATTCTTTTTCAATGGTGAGAAGCCACTCTGAGTTTGAAATAGTCACCTTATTACCTCCTCTATGTTATAAACCAGACCTTCTCCAATAGTCAAGAGATCGACAGAGAAACCTACTGGAAGACATTTCTTCACCAAAGTAACATTGCCTCAACAGTGTGATTTCAAACCATTTGGGCATGTAAAATTATGAAGTAGTTAATCATTGCGGTTACAGCTGGAATCATACTTCAACTGGTTTACTGTACTCAACATAGTTAAACCATTCATTAATACCTGATTGTATTAGGGCACACAGCTAACCATGTAAGCATACCACACTTACCTTACATAGCTTATTTGTGCAGCTCTTCACACCACAACAGTTAGCCCTTAAGTAGTCAACTTTCATTCATTTGAATCCAAAGTACTTTAAGAACACAAGATGGAACAAAGGAACAGGAGTAGGCTATTCAGAGCCTTAACCCTTTCAATTAGATTGTGGCTGACCTATATCTTAACCCCATTAATCCTCGTTGACTCCAAATCTCTAAATAACCTAAGTCTTTTATTAATCATTATATTTAAATAAGCAGTGGTGAAAAGAGTAACAACATTTCAATTCTCATCACAAGTTTAGTTTGTAGCCTTTTTGAATTGATTTTGGACCGTGAAGTGTTGTGCTCTTTCTATAGGCACAGCACCTAAAAACTCATTTCTACATTACTTCGGTTAAGTGATATTGCTCCTTTCCAATTCACAGCGTCAAATGGAAATCAATTGTTTGCTTGATCCACATCCATGCATACAAAAGTATCATGAACTGCCCATCAAAATACTGAAATCCTGTACACTCACAAATGTAATCATTATCTACAATATTCCAACAGCAGAGTGATTTAGATCAAACATTTAGTAGGAAATAAATTTGAAATACCTTTTTGTTCCTTTTTTGAAATAAGTTTCCAGAAACATGTGTGCTTGTAAAATTCCTTGACAATGCTACTTGAAATTTTACTATCTTGTTTAAATGTGACACTTTTTTAAACCACAGGGATTCAATTGTATTTCTTTTTAAAAGCAAAACAAAACCTCATGACATATTCAAAAACACAGAATAACTTTTAAGTCTACATGTAAAAATATAACTTTTAGCTTTTACACAAAGAATTCAAACACAGCTGCAAAATTTGCCTGTCGCTGCATATAACACACAAAGTTTTGCAATTTTGTTTTAAAGTGATAGTTAATTACTATTAGGGAGAGGAGATGGACCATTTTTTCTTCCTATTTTTTGTCATCTTTTTACACCAAAATGTGACTTTCTTCTGAAACTCTGCTCAAAGCAGAGGTCATATCACTGCCAGGAATGTTTCAAGTCTACACAGTCTAAAGTGTAGGAATTATTGGCTCCTAATAGTTTGGTAAGCCTTACACTCGGAGATTTTTCAGGCCACGCACATACGCTAAAATTCCAGTGCTGTTGTATTTTGTTTTAAAAATGATATTTTAAGAGCATAAACCATCTCCACCCTCCAAACTAGTGTATGTGCTCTCTGCACAAGAATGTAAACAAAAAGAAAACAAACGATCAATAATGACTTTTCCCAACTCCCACATTAATGCTTGCTTTTATCATGTTGAATATAACAAAATCTATATTATGATTATTGGTGGGATTTTTTTTTAAAAACTATGTACAATATATGAAACCCCTTTTATGTTGATAGTCGCTATGATTTTTCCAAGCTTCACCTCATGCATAAACTAATGCTGGTCAGCGTCCTTCACAAATAATGCACACTTTCTCGTTCGTTATTGCTAAGTTCTTTAAAGAAACACTAGAAAACTGACAAGTTTCTCGAAGCCCCTCGTTGTTTGTTTTTTGCGCTCGGGCTTCTAGACCTTGCTGCACTTGTCAAAGTCACAAGCTGCATATCCACTATCGATAATCGTCACTGATTTTATTTTTTTGTCTCTAATCTACTACAGTACTTTTTTGTTGAGAGGAAAAAAAGAAAACCAAGAGAACCTGAAGTGTTAACCGCTTTAAACCACGTTAGCAGGCAGTGTTAGTTTAATTACTGATTGATGTAAATGGTTACATTTTAATCCATTGTGCTGTGGACAGTTTCCTTCCCCTCAGCACTCGGTGCATGGAAATGTGCTTCGTTTCTGGGACTGGGCAAGTTCAAGCATTCCATGTCAAGTTCTATTTTTCAGCACATTTAGATTTCCACGCAGTTTGTGCAGAGGGTAGCAAGAGTGCTCTGAAATCCGTCTTTTTATTGACTATATGATCGTGCTCTTACAGTGGCCTGAGCTCTCCCACCAGATTCCTGCTACAATAGAATCCGGATCAGTGTGTACCTGAGCCAAGGGTAAGCACCTCCCACGTATCATTCCCATCCACGCTCTCACCCTGTAGAAGTTCCGAACCAGGGGCCTATCAGGATTCAGCAGCACTGAATCCCTTCATCATTTATTGTTTGATAAATGGAACCCCAATCAATACCACAACAATCTTTATGTTCTGTGACTTTAACCCTCTGAGCACAGAAAGGCTGTTGCTGCTTTCAAGAGACAAACCGTCTGTTTGTGCGAGAACAGGGAATACAAGTTCCTTTACATTTCTTTTTTTGGGGAGGGGAAACTTGGGGAAGAAAACAAAGTGTGGTGCTGTGCTGGAACAGTGCATTGGTGTATTAACAAGACTGTGTGTTAGTTTCCAAATGTTGAGATGCTTATTGTGGCCTCCTTATTCAATAAGGACAGGGTGCATTGTGACCTTCTATGGAAGCAGTGAATAGATGAGACTTCCAACTTTTGTTCTTGCACATCTCAAACTGACCAATTACAAATTCACATTGACAGAGGTATGGGAGCAAGAAGCTAGCACGTACTCTGGGCAATGCAAATAAACACTCTGCATTGACAGGGAGGGCAGTTACCAGTGAACTATTAGTGAATGTATTGATTCTGAAGTTTTCTCAGTTCACTATGTGAACTGATGAAACTTTTTGGATTTTACTGCAGTGCTCAAAGGGTTAAATAACAGCTTCAGATAAAATCTAATCTGGTATTACTTAATTCTCCACAGATACACTATTTGATGGAAAATAAGACTCCTATAATGCCAGATTTATGCAGCTGGCATTTGTTGAACATATATATAACAGTACTGATCACTGTACCAGCAGTACAGATAGATCTTAATCTCAAAGCCACTAATGGACCTGTACGAACATTGAGAGGCAGGAATCCTAGTAGAGGTTTACTAGATGTTTCCCAAATTCTAAAATCCAGTACAGACTTGGATTATTAAATACTATCAAGTCTGGATCCAGACAGGGATGAGATCTGGCTTAGATTTTGATGTTCCTGCCAATGGAAACTTATATAATAAATTATCCCATGCCACAAGACCTGCTTAAGATCCCCTCTCGAGCAGCTCTAAATGGCATAATTCCCCAACCTGTATGAAAATCTGTCTATCAGGAAGAATAGAGAGAGAAGTTTACCACATGTAAATGTTACCTCCTAAAATTTCCAACAACACAGAATTTAACCAACTCTGAATCACTCGAAGTGGATATTGCACCATTAGCACTGCTCCACTTCAATCACAGAGCTATTTCTGCTTTAACACAGACAGATTTGCCTTTGCAGGGATTGAATTAAAAGGAAAATTGCCTAGGTCTAACGCTACTTTTTAATGCATAACATCTTCACAGAGAAAATGCAACTTGTGCAACGACTGTGCACTGAGATGGTCAGCATGTGTGCGTAAGTGTGCAGCTCTTGTTCGCTTTAAATGAGCATTTTGCTTTTATAACCTAACTTTCTTTACACGTAGAAGTAAGCTGCTACTTCACGTTACATTGCATAAATATATCTGCAGTAGACCTGCCTAAAGCACTTGTTTTCACTACTCCTGACATGCATAGAACTAAGCTGACTCTTCAGATTGATCATAGGCAAACCTCTGCGCAGAACTATATTATCATCCAAGTTTAGTACAAATGCTTAAAAAACCTAAGTGGAAAGCTTCTGTAACCAGAACATTTACAATAAATCAAACAGCGAATTGCAGGATTTCTTCTCATCCAGGAATCACACCGGTCATATGGAGTAGAAGTCATATGGAGTAGAACTTTTTTTAAAGAACTATTATATATACACACACCATACACATATAGTATTAGATATCATGGTAAAAATGGAATGCAAATGGATATTTCTGCTGTTATAATATTTTGTATATATTATAGTGGAAACTTTCATTTACCCTTACTTTAGGGTTCCCCTATTCATAACTGATCATTATAATGTCTTGTTCTCCACTCCCTATGCTGTTGTCCTTTCAATTTTTGCCCCTTGCCTCCTAAACATCCAGCCAGTTTTGGGGCGTGGTTTGATAGGCACCAGTTACCTAACTTGAAGCAGTGAGCTCAGTAAACAGATTTCAGCAGGTTGTTTTAGTATAAGGGGGATTGTAGTTAAGTCCAATTGCCACCCAATTTAATTTTCATGTAGAATTCACTGGTACATAATTGGGAACAAGAATATTGACTGACATTACCCTCCTCCTGTCAAGAAGCATGAGGGCCCTTTGCAGCACCCATATCATATCCTTGGTCGAGATCAGTTAACTAAGCAAAGATTACAGATTGGGCTTGGTTTCTCGGGTGCAGTTCACTGAACACTCCCTTCGCCCACCAAGCCATTGACGTAAGTTTCCACTTACTATCCTAATTACAGAAACCACAAAGCATCCTCCCAAAAGAAGAAACTTAATTTAGTAACAGTGCCATTATGAATTTTGTACCCCAAACTATTCATTTTTCTTGGATTCCACACAACAGCCATGCTGACCACTGCCATTATATCACATTTAAATTCAAAAAAGCTTTCATGTTGATTTTAGTTTCCAATATAAACAATTCTTGCTAAAAGGCAGAGGATGTGACCTATTTTCCATCAAATACTCTATAACTGCAGGAAAATGACAGGAATAAAAATCACAAAAAAAAACACAGGCATCGCAATATACATACGGATTACACCACCAACAGGCCCATTATTCCATCCGTTACTCCCATGCAGACAAAGGAATGGCTAAGCAGTCATCACCTAAGTTACCATTAGGACAGTTGCTGGTTTTTGTGAATACTGGATGTTGACGGGCAGCAAAGCTTCACTCTCTCCAGAGAACAAACACTAGCTGACTAGAACACCAACAAAACAAAATAATGTTAAATTGTATTTTTTTTCCTTTTTTTTATCAGAAGTACACTTTTCATTATTGCAAGGTTACGATTTCAAATAAATATTTTTTTCAACCTACAAATTGATTTTTTTTTAATTTTATTTTTTTACAGAAGTTCAGGCACAAATGCATTTTCCACAGTGTGGAGAAGATTGCCATTCAGTCTCTAGGCTGTACATTAACAGCTTGCAACATACTGCTCAACATTCTGAATGATATGTTTTGAGTTTGTCCCCCAAGTTGTACTTTGCTTGTTGGGAATGCAGTATTCTCTTTTTTCCTTCGCTCATTCTCTCTCGTCTGTGATTCATTTTCGTGACTGCTTTTAATATGTCTCCATTTTACAAAAAAAGGGGAGTGGGCAGAGTGTTTACATTTTTGTAAGATAATACAGTTGTCAAGGAAAATGGTCTCTCACTTATTTTTTGTTGATCTGGCACCATGGGCCTACAGAGAGAAAAAAAAGAGAAAAACAGATTAATCGATTAAATCTATATTCTACATTATTTTCCTACTTCATTTTGCCTCTCCTCTGAGGGTGGACTCAATTTCAGTACTTTAGATTAGAGTGGTGTTGGAAAAGCACAACAGGTCAGGCAGTATTCGAGGAGCAGGAAAATCGACATTTTGGGGAAAAGCCCTTCATCAGGAATAGGTATTCTTGGTGAAGGGCTTTTGCCCAAAACGTCAAATTTTCCTGTTCCTCGGATGCTGCCTGACCTGCTGTGCTTTTCCAGCACCACTCGGATCTAAACTCTGGTTTCCGGCATCTACAGTCCTCACTTTTGCCTGGTTAATTTCAGTACTTGTCCAAATATCCATTCTTGGCGTGATTGTTGAAGGCTACTTAACTCTGGTGAATACTGTTATTGAGTCTCATCTTAATTCAACGTTTACTGACATTCGGTTTTTCAAACAGGAGAACAGAATCGTGAATGAATAGCATTCATAATAACTGCGGTGAAAATTTCCTCCACATTAGCTTCAGGCACTACAACTAATTCAAACACACACATCATCATCACATTTAACAAACTAGCTTGGAAGAAACTACAGAGTTCCAAGGCTCTCTGTTTTATATACCACCTCTCCTATGTAGTGTCTGTGCGATGAAATGATTAGTTGATTGCTCTGTTTGGATCATTTAGTTTTAAGATCCTTGGATTATTTTTCTTCTTCAAATATCCTTCACTAAAGGAATAGAATTGTTCCTAATCATATGAAAACAGTACATCTTGGATTAAATGTAGAGAGCTAAAAACATGAATACAGATAGGATGAGTCAAATGACTTGCTTCTGTAATGCTCTACAATTCAAAAGTGTCCAGGGCGAGGCAGGAGTCAGCAGCTTGCTCTCCTACTCCTCATTCCTTTCTCCCCCCAAGTGATGTGCCTTATGTCTGCTGTGTGATTTCCCTTGGTCTTGATGGAGGGTCAGATTTCAGGGTTGAGCTGACTTCAGAGACCTTTAAAAATGGTTGGTGGGACAGGAAGTGGACATCATCCTCCGATTCACATCGGATTTCACTTTTGCTGGCCCGGGTGGTGGAACTCGGTGAAGTCAACACAGGGAGTAAGGACCCTAAACTCAGCAAGGCTATTTGAAATTAATGTTAAGATTAAACAAGCCTCATTTTTCCATTTTCAATTACCTTAACCCATGGCGGCTGGAGTCATGGATTAGTGTAGATATAAATACCCTTGAAGATCACATTAGGTCTGTTTGGTGATATGAATTAAAAATTTTGAAATATCCAACCCTTTAAACTGAAAAGAAACAAGCTGAAGCTGTCACTTATTGCAAAATAAACACCCTCTCCTAGACTGCATTAATTGACAGGCGCTCTGGCGTACCATCTGTACTTGTAGTTTTAGAAGCATTCATTGTTAATATTTCTCAAGGGCTGTTATTACAGCTCAGCTCATTATGGCTGCTTGGCTGACGTTCAACATCTGAAAAGCACTTATCTACAATCTCCCGGGTTAGGGGTAGAGAGAGGAGTTCCCACTTTGATTGACAGTTCAAAGAGGCTATGATAGGTTTAGCTGTTTTTTATATGCTCACTGCATAGAAATTTTTGGTTTAATAGCCAGTTGAAAACTTGAAGGGATTTAAAATCTTTGAATGGGTTTCACAGATGGAGGTTTTACTCAGTATCAAGTCTGCATGAATGAGAAGATTACTAGATTGTTAGAAGTTTAACTAGTTTTCATCTCTTCTGAGAAATGTCCACAGTGGATACCGGGTGAGTGGTTATGGAGATGACACAGGAAATATGAGTTGGTTTGGATAGCAAATAAGGACCAAGTGAGAGGCTGAGTGTGTCTGGGTGGTGAGGACCAGAGATCCTGATAGCTTTGAAAATCATTGGGACAATATCACGGATAAATGATGCAGGCCTTCTAACTGGCCTAACCATGGATGTCTCCAACCTGTTTCTGGGGAGGGTGGGTGCACTCTAACCTGTCACCATGCCCCTGGAGCAAAAGTTCAGTGTAATGGGGCCCTTTAAGCAGAGGTGGATCTGCCTCATCAAGAAATTTCTTGACTCAAACCACTTGCTGTGAAAGCAAAAATCTTGCCCTACGAATTGAACCTTGAATTGGGACAGGTTTCGTGCTTCCACCACTAGCCACATGTAACTGTGACACTATTCTCTGAAACTACCTTTGGAATTAAGCAAGATTGTAATATTTTATTAGAAAGCTGACCTACTTTGTGTTATATTTCATCACTGTTCCATCACACTTATACTTTGTATTCCAATCAAGTGATCAATATGACCGTCCACAAAATGAAACAGATCTGACTCCACTGCTGTATTTAGTTATAAAAATAGCGCAATGTTAAAGGCTCCAATTATAATTTTGGGGAATTCTGATCTTCCAGATATTGATTAGGGTAATAGGATCTATTTGTCCATATTATACTGGAGATGTACAGCACGGAAACAGACCCTTCAGTCCAACTTGTCCAGGTTGACCAGATATCCTCAACTAATCTAGCTCCCATGTGTCAGAACAAGGTTATATCCCTCTAAACCCTTCCTATTCATATACCCATTCAGATGCCTTTTAAATGTTGCAACTGTTTCAGCCTCCACCACTTCCTCTGGCAGCTCATTCCATACACACACCTCCCTCTGAGAGAAAACAAATTGCCCCTAAGGCCTCTTTTAAATCTTTCCACTCTCACCTTCAACCTATGCCCTCCAATTCATATGGTCACCCCTCAGCCTCTGATGCTGCAGGGATAATAGAACATTTGAAAAAAAACATAAACAACAGATGAGGAAAGGAGAAGGTCCTGGCTATGGAGGATGAAGGAAACAAGTAACGTGAGAAGTGAGAAAATGCTTGCATTTCAGTAATCATAGAGCTGCTAATTTTGAGATTGAAATTAAAAGCTGATCAACATTAAACAGATTCCAAAAGAGGATTTTGAGGTGACATGAAAGTAATGAAATGGGAGAAACTACTTCTAGGGAGGGTTTTGGAGGGGAACACTGTGTCTTATCTCCATATTTTACAACATCAAAAGGGTAATTTGAATCAGCATGAACGCAAAGGAGTCTTGGAAAACACTCGTGAGATTGAGTGGTTGTGTAAAAGTTTCAAGTGTGTAAGGATGCAGCAGAAAACAGGGTCAGACAGTTTTCCCTCATATTTACTGATAGAACTAAAAATTGACATTATACAAAGTGGGATGTCTATGCTGCGTGATGTTATTTGAGATAATTTTTAAATATGACTATCATCGTTTCACAAAGCAGCTGAAGTTAGCATGATTTCAATTACCTCTTTTCACATTGGGCCCATTTGGTTGGATGTGTCTCCCATATTCGGGTGGACTCCTGCAAGGGAGAGTGGCGGTGGATCTGTTGACACTTTTTCCTCCTCTCTTCTTTTCAGACAAGCTGCTTTAGGATTCAGGTTCCTCTCTTCATGAGAAAGAAAATGTTCAATGTGACTATAATGTATTTAAAATGGATAGATTTGCAGGGGTATGGGGAAAAGGCAGGGCAGGATAACTGACTGAATAGCTCGTTCAAAGAGCCAGCATAGAAATGAAGGCTGAATGGCCTTCTTCTGTGCTTAATGATTCATGATCTACTCTGCTTTAAATAAATGGAGATAGAATTATGATACAGAATTTCTCCAAGGATTTTGTGATAGATATAGAGGGAGATTGGGAAAGCTCCTGTAAGAGCTACACCCATAACTACAAAGGCTAACTTTAAAATTCAGCAAAGATGTCAAGCCTGGCTCAATTTACAGGGTTTAAACTGGAGTTGAGGAACCTAAAAGACATTAGCCAGGCCACTAATTTACTGTTGATAAATAAGTCAATTTTGTGGCGTGATTCTAAACAATTTCAGCAATGGCACAGTTGGGCACAACCCTGCTTTTGAGTCAGAAGGTTGACAATCAAGATTCACTCGAGCAACTTGAACAGAAAAATCAAGGCCAACACTCAAATACGTTGCTGAGGAGGGAACACTACACTGTCAGATACCATCTTTTGGATGAGACATTAAACCAATGTACTATCGCATCTTGCAAGAGGAAATAAAAGATTCCGTGGATTTATTTTAAGTGGGAATATGCCAATAATTGTTGGTGTCTTAGCCAATTTTTAACCCTCAATCAACATCACAAAACAGATTATCTAGTCATTATCACACTGCTGTATGTGGAACTTTGCTGTATACAAATTAGTTACCACATTTCTTGAATCATTAACTTCAAAAGTACATTGTTGTATGTAAGGCACACTGGGATGTCCCAAGATTGTGACAGTGCCATATAAATGCAAGTCTTCCTTTTCCTGTCTTTCCTTTACAATTTGATCCATCAGTTTATATTGACAGAATGAATTAAACTCCATGCAAATTTAGGGAGCTTTTAATGTCTTCATTGGTGGTTTGGACGGATTTCTGTGAAATATGCAAAAAAAGGAGCCTTGCCCTTCAGGCATATAGAGCCACTAGAGGGAGTACCAACTGTATAGGATTCAGCTTTCTAAACGTAAAGCAGATTAAAACGTATGGTGTTGTGGGAAACGTATCGAATCCTTATCAGAACATCTGACCAAATAAAGCCAAATGAAGAACAAAAGTAATTCACATGATAACTTTCAACACACTATTCAGGACTGCAATTGTAAAAGCGATGGGAACTTGTTATTACTGATTTATTTTATTCCTGTATCCTAAAATACAGTAAAATTATTAACCAGCTCTATAGGAAATCATTTTCGCTTGATGCATATTTTTCTTATTTAAATATGTTTCCTTTTAAAGTGGAAAATCCATGTTGTCTCCCAATATGTAGGCTTGTATGCTTTTCTGTCCTCGTGGGATAATTAGAAAATGATGCGAGTCTTCATGAAAGAACGACCATTCTTTAAAGGATATGAAATCATGGGAAACCTAACAAAATTAGTTTCAATGAAATTGTCAAAACTTTGGTAAATGTTATGTTCAGAGATTGAATGTGAAATAAGAGCATGCCATTTGATCCATTCTATTTTTTTTTAACAGCTCATGTACAATCCATCATTTGTGGATATTTCATCAATTTAATCTCTAGATACGAAGCTCCCACTCCAAAAAAAGTTATTTATTCTACTTCAAATATAAGTGCTGTCTACAAAATTCAGGACATTTCCAACTGAATGATAAGTTGTTCCTCCAGTTATTTTGAAACATCAGTGAAACTGAAGTCTGAGCTTGGTGTTGCATGTGATGGAAGTCTTAAGTTATCTAATAGGTCTAGTTAATGCAAACATTCACACCCCATGATTTAACTCCATTATGTTGGCTGCTATTAGGTTAACAGCCTGCCTCTATGTTAAGAGGATATGGCTTCAATCTTTATTCCAAGATTTGAGCAAGTAATTGAAGCTGGTATTTCAGCACAGTGCTTCGGAAGTGCTACACTCTCAGAAGAGCAGTTGAGAAGCCTGGCCTCCAAAGTGGATATAAAATAATTCCACGACGTTTATACAAATGAACAGAGAATTGATTCTCACCATCGTCCCAGAGAGAGAGATGACTGGTGGTGAATTTAACCCAAGGAGGCCCACGACCCAGGTGAGGGGCTAGGTTGACAAGGCAGGAATTCATGGTAACCTCAGCCAGTGTGGGAATTAAACCCGTGCTGTGAGCATCAATCTACATTGCAAACCTGCCATCCGGCCAACTGAACTAACCGAACCCCAGTACAATAGTTAGCCTTCAAATCACATCATTAAAATAGCTCAGGTCAAGGCCGTACCGTGTGCAAGCTGAATGTCATATTTACGTGTATTACAACAATACTTGGCTGTGAAGTGTTTAGGGACATCTTGAGGTTGTGAATGGCACTATATGATGTGAGTTTAATATAAACATCTCTGTCTAGTCACAACAGCAGATGACTGTCATCAAAATTAGAGTGGTGCTGGAAAAACACAGCAGGTCAGGCAGCAGCCAAGGAGCAGGAAACATCGACATTTCGGGCAGGAGCCCTTCATCATTCCTGATGAAGGGCTCCTGCCTGAAACGTTGATTTTCCTGCTCCTCAGATGCTGGCTGACCTGCTGTGCTTTCCCAGCACACTCTAATGTTGACTCTGACCTTCAGTATCTGCAGTCCTCACTTTTGCCTAGCAGATGATTGTGCAAGAGTGAAGTGTACCATCATTTCAGTTTATACACATTATTACCACCTTTGCTGCCACCATTCCTGGTCAAAGACAGATTTTTTTTTTAAGTAACTTGACTGTAACTGCTTGTGATGAGAAATCTAGTTTGGATTTCAAATTTCGTGCACGTGTTGGAAAGAAAATGGAGTGGTGTGTTAAAGAGGGTAACTGGGGAACAAAATTTGGCTGAAGAGTTTTGCGTTTTGACTGACCTCGGACTTGCTGTTCCAGGCTCAAAATAACAGCAACTGCCTGGTGAAGAATCAAAAGCTTTGTCTGTGGCTTGTCACTCTTCAGGTGGAGCTGCACCATACGGCCGAGTTCCTTAAATGCTTCATTAATGTCACGCACACGCAGACGCTCACGCGCATTGTTGGCCATTCTTCTTTCTCGCTCACGTTCAGCCTTCTGTTCAGGAGAAAGATCTTCATCATCGTTATTATTGCTGAGGAAGGAAACAAAGAACATTTTGTATAAACACTTAGAAAATTAACTAAAAATAAACACAGGTACTTGCAACATATACTCTAGCAGCACAATACCTAACATCTTCCGCATTTCACATATTTAGAAGAATAACTATATTGCCAGATTGGCCCAGATTTAAAGTCTTGTTCATGGGATGTAAATTAGCCAAACAAAAATGATGTTTACAAAATTCAGAATATTTTCAACTTGAATGATAAATTATTCTGAAATAATTGAAAGACTATAAATAAAAATGAAGTTGGAGTTTTATGTTTTTAATTATAGAAATCTTAAGTTATCTAATGGGACTAGTTAGTTCAAATAATTAAGCTCGCTGTACTGATAATTTCAAAAATTATTTTACTTAATTTGTTCATGAAACGGGAGCTTCATTGGCAAGGCAGGCACCATTCCGAAATGCCCTCTACGTGCATAGGCAAGAATAAAGGGCAGCTAAGTGTTAACCTCACTTTGGATCTGTGTCACATGTAAGCCAGAGTGGGCAAGGATGATGGACATTAATGAACCAGAAGAGCTTTTACAGCAATGGATGATAGTTTCCAACAAAAGCTAACGTTTAACCAAAACTAAGTTTACATTCCAGGTTTATTGATTGATTTTAAATATTACCATGATGGGACTTGAACCCATGACCCTAGAGTGTTAGCCTGAACTTCTGGTTTACTAGTTCGGAGATATGACCAGTAGATCACCTCTCCTCAAATTTGTGGGAAAGGAGAAATCCTTTAAAATTGTGGCGAAGTCCAATCAAATAGTGGAGGCTGAGGACAACTAAGCTGAACCACAGCGCTATAATACAAACCCTATGCTCAACCCATTAATTGTCATCTAGATCTAGACCTATTTAATATCTTGATATCCTTCTTGTCCTCATCCCCCTTCTTGTCATCTGTAGATTTTGAATCCTGTAGATTCTCATCTGGCTCCTCTTCTGATTTTATCTCTGAGCTGACTGATGACACGCTCTGTCCTTGGAGACCACTGGAAAGAGCTGGAAGGTGAACATAACATGTGATCAGCATTAATTATGGGAAATATTACTTTTAGTACCATCATTGTCACACTTTAAAAAAACAATCACAGTTTAAAATATATCATACTAACAAAAAACTTAATTGATTTGAAGTTGCAGTTTGTGAACTACAATATAGGCAAATTAAAGTTTGCAATTATAAAGTTCCATAGAGATAAATATATTTACAGTAAATCGGATATGCACGGAAACATTTATCCTTAAGAAAGATACATTAACATTTGCCTGTACTTGTGTTTTTGTTTTTGCCGCTATTTACTTATTATTTACTATCTATGCTACTCAACTCTGTCATCTGCCTGTATTGCTCGCAAGATAAAGCTTTCCACTGTGCCGAGGTACACGTGACAAGAAATTCAATTCAATTCTCAACATTGGGAAAACTCTATGGCATTCCCTCTGAGGACAAAATGTATCAGAAAGTCAAATTATGAGGACACAGTTGATAAACTGGGCTGGCTTTCCCAGGAGAGGTAAACTGATTGAGATATTCAAAGTGTTAAAAAGAGTTGATTATGTAGATACAAGAAATAACTTTCTATGACTCTTTATAATTAAAGCTAGGTCTTTTAGGAATTAAACCAGGAAGAATTTTCTGACACAAAGCATAATCGAAGTCTAATCTCTCCTCAAAAAACTGTCAATGACTATTTTGTTGCAGCTTTCACACCTGAGATAGAGATTCTTACTAGACAAGGATGTTGAAGAATATGGAACGGTGAGTAAATGGTGTTGAGGTGCAGGTCCATCCACAGCCACTGAATGGCAGAAAAGACCCGATGGATCAAAACTGTTTGTAACATGGCAAATATGTGATTGAGGATGTTCTTGGGAGTGCTCACACTGCTCAAGTTAGTAAATTGAAGTGAAATCAGCTCTAAAACAGTTGCAGTCTTTTTATGAAAGAAGACTTGCAAATGACTGATTTGGAATAATGTATTTAGAGATAGGCGGCAGGAAGAACAAGAACTGAGAGCGTGTTGCTGAAAAAGCACAGCATCCGAGGAGCAGGAGAGTTGATATTTCGGGCAAAAGCCCTTCGTCGCTCCTGATGAAGGGCTTTTGCTGAAATGTTAATTCTCCTGCTCCTTGGATTCTGCTGGACCTGCTGTGTTTTTCCAGCACCACAGTCTTGACTCTAATCTTCAGCATATGCAGTCCTCACTTTCGTCAAGAACCTGAAGAATGGCTGGTTGGCTGAAGGATCTTTTTGTCAGCAATACCAGGAAATGTCACTGCAAGTCATCTCAGGTTTTGCTGAAAGTCATTTGTAATAAATGGGAACAGCCTAATTCTGAAACAAATTCCACAAAATATATCATTAACAAGCACACAACTGAGTATCAATAAAATATAGCAAATAAGAGTTAAAATGAGTTACACTACTTATCTTTTAAAAACAAAATCCTCCCAAGAAACTCTTAATTACAGTTTCAAGCTGTGTTCAATGGTAAGCTATAAGGAAACAGTAACTTTGCAGCATGATGGCGGCAGAGTCGCAGCACAGTGTGGAGGCTTCTGCTCAGGCCTTGTTTACTTTTGTTTTTTTTTCACTCTACCTGGTGTGAAGTGCAAGTTGTGTAGCGCAGGGAGGGCGAGCCCAAAGAGAGAGGTCCCCAGCACTGATGACACTCATCCCAGGAGATGGTAAGACCAGGAAATTTCAGCCTGAGGCAGCTCGCAGGGACAGTGAGCACAGGTAGCCTGGGCTGGGGAGCAGGAGCAAGAACAGGGTCTCTGTGGCGATGGGAGCAAGAACAGAGTTCCTGTGGCAGAGGGAGCAGGGACAGGCATCCTGTGATGGCGGTGGGGAGCAAGAACAGGGTTCCCTTTGTGGGGGGAGCAGGAACAGGATTCCCATGGCAAAGGAAGCAGGATAAGGTTTCCCGTGGTGGTGGTGGTGAGAGCAGGAACAGGGTTCCTGTGGCAGCGTGAGCAGCTATAACATCTCACCTGCAGCTATCTTATTTGGGTTGTCTGGAAAACTATAACATCAGTTATAGAAATCATAATGGTTGATAAGTGATGGCCCCAAGCAATGTAAAAAAAAAACCTCACCATTATTTAGTCATCAGCCATAATGTAACATTTAGTAACATTTTTAGCACCTTACTAACAAAGGCCTATTGATGCTGGCCTAATACTTTAACTCTGAGCAATTATTTTCAACAAGCTTTGATTTGTGGACTGGTAAAGGTTGCCTACATTTAAACTGCACTTAGGTAATGTTGGAATCTGCCAACATTTACCTCTGTATGGGTCCTGGGACTGGTTTATATCAGGAGATGTAGCTGACTGCACTGGAAGCTGTGGAACTGGCACTTGGTTTGACACAATTGGATGGCTGCCTCGGAGGCCAACACCTTCTTCACGATGAGCTCCCACCTAGAATTTGAAACACACAAAAAGAAAACACATCATTCTGCAGCTGTTGCCAACAAAAATCGAGTTACTGAGCGACATTTCTCTTCAATAACTTAATGAAAAGTACAAGCTTCCATACAAACAGAGTAAGATGCCAAAACCTGGCTTGTGTCAAGGGCCAGATTTCTTCAGATGGCTTGCGAATGAAATAGTGAAAAGTTTAAAATTTGTTTTATTCCTAACTTACTTTCCTTCTGTGCTGAAGACACTGGGTTACAGTTGTGTAGACAGTTGACCTCCTACAAAATGACCATCCCTAAAAATGAGCAAGTTCATTTAACTCATAACAGCTGGGCACAATAATGCTTTCATTTGATGTTCATGCACTTTCCACTAAAGTAGTGATTGAGAAAGGAAGTGGTAGCAAGCTAGTTTGATTCACTTTCCAACTTCAAGATATCTTTACAAACAGATAAATTAAGAGCAGGAATAGGCAACGAGTTGCTGCTCATTCAGTTAATACGATTATAGTCTTCCTGATGACTGCAAATTTTAGCTATCCCACTAACTTTTTGCTCCCTTGCTCATCCAGGATCTGTCTCTGCACTAAAAATGTTCGAAGATTCTGCTCCCACTGCCTTTTGAGGAATTCAAAAGGGTAATTACACTTTATGAGAGAAAAGATTTTAGTTCACTCTAAAATGGGCAGGCTATTTGTTTTGAAACAGTGACCCCTAGTGCTAGATTCTCCCAAAAGTAGAAGCAACCTTTCTATATGCAACCCATCAGGAGCCTTTAGGAATTTATATTTCAATCATGATTCTTATTCTTCTCAACTGCACGGAATAGAAGCCTACTCTACCTAACTAGCCCTAATAAAAAATCCATTGGCTCCAGATATTAGTGAAATAAATTTCTATAAATTGCTTCCACCGTACTTACAACCTTCCTTAAATACGACGACCAACACTATACACAGTACTCCAGATGTGGTCCTGTCAAGGCCATTTGTAATTAACGCAATTCATTCTTAAGACACGGTGGCTCACAGCACCAGGGACCTGGGCCCAATTCTTGGGCGACTGTGTGGAGTTTATACATTCTCCTTGTGTCTGTGTGGGTTTACTCTGAGTGCTCTAGGTTCCTCCCACAGTCCAAAGATGTGCAGGTTAGGTGAATTGGCCATGCTAAATTGCCTGTGGTGTTCAGGGATGTGCAGATTAGGTGGCCAGAGGAAATGCAGGGTTGTGGGGATGGGGTGGGATGCTCTTTAAAGGATCAGTGTAGACTCGATGGACTGAATGGTCTGCTTCCACATTAGGGAATCTATGAGGATTCTACTTTTATACTCAAATGCCCCCAAAGTAAATAATAACATTCTACTAGTATTCCTTAATGTTTCATAGAAGATCAAGAGTAAGGGTGGAAGGATGCTTTTTGAAACGGAGACCTGTAAGTGGCAGAGTTCCACAGGGATCAGTGCTGGGTTCCTTGCTGTTTGTAATATATATATGTAAATAATCTGGAGGAAAATGTAGGTGGTCTGATTAGTAACTTTGCAGATTACACCAAAATTGGTGGAGTTGCAGACAGTGAGGAGGATTGTCAAAGGATAAAGTGGGAATATACATTGATTGCAGAAGTGGGCAAAAAATGGCAGATAGAGTTTAATCTGGACAAATGCGAAGTGATGCAATTGGAAGATCAATTCAGGTGTGAACCATACAATATATGGCAGAACCCTTGGGAGCATTGACATATAGAGGGATCTGGACGTACAGGTCCACAGAGGCCTGAAAGTGGCAACACAAATGAACAAGGTGGTCAAGACGGCATGCAGCATGCTTGTCTTCATTGGCAGGGGCATCAAATGTATAAGTTGGCAAGTTATGCTAAAGCTGTACAAAACGTTAGTGAGGCCATATCTGGAATTTTGCGTGGAGTTCTGATCGCCACACTACAGGACCATACATGCTTTGGAGAAGGTGCAGAGAAAGTTTAACAAGATGTTGCCTGATCTGGAGTCTTTTAGGTAGAGGTATGAGGAGAAGTTGGATAAACTCAGATTGTTTTTGATGGAAAGGTGATGCCCGAGACATGGCCTCTTAGAGGTCAACAAAATTATGAGAGGCAGAGATGGTCAGAGGCTTTTGCCCAGGGTGGAAAAGTCAACTACGAGACTGCACAGGTTCAAAATGAGATGGGGAAGTTGAGAGGATAAGTGGAAGGAAACTTTTTCACGTGGAGGCTGCTGGGTGCCTGGAATGTACTGCCAGTAGAGGTGATGGAAACATGCAGTTTGGCAACATTTAAGGCATATCTTGATAGACACATGAACGGGAGGCACACAGACACCACATATGGGTAAATAAGTAGCAAGTCTAAATTAAGATTAAAAATTAAAAATTGGCGCAAGCTTGGTGGGCTGAAGGGTCCTGTTCCTGTGCTGTTGGTCCTTTGTTATACTACATACTAACATTTCAGTTCATGTAATCAGACACTCCGATCCCTCTGCATCTCCGCTCTGTAATTATTTAGCATTTAAAACTCTTTCTACTTCCCTGCAATTCACTCGACACCATACTTCTAGACACCAGCCTGTATGGTTTAAAGATAATTAAGTGTAAAATTAAAACAAAATTAGAATTTTAGAAAGCAATTAAAAACTCTTGCTCACCCAACTCTCAGTTCAAAGTCACACTGAGTGGGACCCAAGGTTCAATATTGCAAAGTGTCAAAAATACACTACAGAGAAAGTTTCTACTAAAATGTCAATTATTATTCAAAATAACAGGTTTAACCAATTTAGTGGCCTTCACTACTAGGAAGTATGACATTGTGTTAAATTACAATAGAGATAAGCCTTTGCAATGTGAACAGTACAACTGATTACTGATCAAGATACATGGGGAACTGTTACATCATTTACCTGTTTTCTCTGGTAATTCTTTTAAAATGACCTTTCTTGAAATAGCTGCGCTTTAACCAAGTATATTCTTTTACTTTGATGTCACATCAATTCAGTAATTCTATACTGACGTAGGCTAAATAAAAAAAAACTTCCCATATTGCTAACCACACAGGTGAACACCACGTCAATAATGTGTTTTAAAGGATTTCAAAAGTGATCTGATCTTTCAACCTATTGAAGATCAAAGACAGAAAGTGCAGGAAATCTTCAGTAAATCATACATCATGTCTGGGGAAAGAAACAAAAATTAATATTTCAGATCGATGACCTTTCACTAAAAGTTGTTTCTCCCTCTTCTGATAGTTGTGTATTTCCAGCCTTCTTTTCTTTCATTTCTACAAATTTCACACTTCTACAATTTATTTTTATTAAGATCAGACTGGGCAAGACTTTTGGGTAAATACTAGACAAATCAATGATCACTGTGATTGTACATCCTCAGATTTACACCAGATTTCATGGTTCATGCCATTTACCAGCTTACTGCCAACTGCCATGCTCCATATTGATAAATTACTGCAGATATCATTGCTGACATGTTAGAATACCCAGCTTTGGTCCTCTAGCTTAAATAACTTGCTTAAACCAGTTCATGTTTTTTATCTTTATTTTGTAAGATGATTTTATAAGTCCTGTAACTACAGTGATGTATTCAAGAAAAGTGAGTGTTGTTGTAAAGTCTATGTCAGCCTGGTATTAAAATATACTTTATTTAAAATGTTATAATGAAATATCCAACTGAGCTGAGCCATGATACTAATCATTGTGACTGTCATGGTAATACCATTTATCTGAATAACCTTAGCTCAGCTAATAATTATGTCACTCTTCGATTAATTCTGCTTCAATTGCCACAACAGCCATACTTTCATCTAAACTGGGTGTAAATCTTGAGTGCTCAACCCACAGACATTTGCTTCTGCCTTCACTTTCTATATAATGAGTCACATATCACCTTTTCTTTAAAATATCTCTTCAAAGAACACTTTCATTTTGAACTTGCTTACATGTCCTTTAATAAGGCTGGTGTATTCCAATATTATCTTTTAAAAATTAATTGTCCTTCCCTAGTGGTTTGGTTAGGCAACTGTTTTACACTGTATCGAGCAGGAGGGTCACTGTTTCAGTTCCCATTCTGTTCTGTTTGGTGCTCATGGTAAATAATGGTAGAAGCATTATCGGTACCTTCAATATCCTTGGACTAGAGAAAAAAGGATTTATAGAGGTGAGTTCTTATTTTTGATTACATTTTCTGACGAGATCTAGAATTATGTGTCTGCAGGTGTCAATAAAAAAAAACAAGTGGCAACTAATTCACATCCTTACCATAATAAACTGACTGAAGGCACTTCACACAAATTTATTAAAATAAAATTTGACACCAAGACACATAAGATGTGAGATGGGAGATGACCAAAGGTTTGATCAAAGAAGTGAGTTTCAAGAAGGAATGAGTCGGACGAAGGTAGTAAGATTTAGGGATGGAATTCCAGCACTTTGGACATTTGAAGCTGAAATCAAGGATGTTTGAGGCCAGAATTAGTAGGATGCAGTTAATCAAAGGGTGCAGGATATATCACAACTGATCTCCAATGTAGTAGTTACATATGTACTCCTTGAGTACATATACAGAATAGTCACTGAAGCAGGATGTTAGAGGATACTAAGCACACAATGGATTGCGTAAAAATGGTGGAGTGAGGTAAAGAAATGGGAAAATCTAAAAAATGCTTACAAAAGCACAAAATATCAAATGCCCATTAATATATTTTTAAATCATATTTTGAAAAAAACTATGATCATTATGAAAAAATTCTTCACTGTTCTGCAGTTTTCTTATAGTGAATTTTAAAATAAAACTTGAATTAATGGTAACAAACAATTAAGCAATAAGATTGTGTAGGACATTGCAGGTTAAACACCACTTGCAGTATAGTAATGACATTAACAGGCCCTGATATGTTGGTGACTGATGGAGATCTAAAGGAGCAAGCGATGAGCTTGTCTCACTGGGTTACCATCCTGACATTCATGTCAGGAATTATCACCATTTACTTTCTATCTGCTGGGTGGAAGACTGGAAAACTGCATATAACTGAGCTTACATGACATATTTATGAGGCTGATAATGTATAGTAATAGGTAAAAACAATGACTGCAGATGCTGGAAGCCAGATTCTGGATTAGTGGTGCTGGAAGAGCACATCGGTTCAGGCAGCATCCGCGGAGCAGTAAAATCGACGTTTCAGGCAAAGGCCCTTCATCAGGAATACAGGCAGAGAGCCTGAAGCGTGGAGAGATAAGTGAGAAGAGGTTGGGGGTGGGGAGAAAGTAGCATAGAGTACAATAGGTGAGTGGGAGAAGGGATGAAGGTGATAGGTCAAGGTGGGGGGTGGGGAAAAAGGTGAGTAGATAGGTGGAAAAGAAGATAGGCAGGTAAGGACAAGTCATGACAGTGCTGAGCTGGAAGTTTGGAATTGGGGTGAGGTGGGAGAGGGGGAAATGAGGAAACTATTGAAGTCCACATTGATGCCATGGGGTTGAAGTGTTTGGATTAGATTACTTACAGTGTGGAAACAGGCCCTTCGGCCCAAGTCCACACCGACCCGCCGAAGCACAACCCACCCATACCCCTACATTTACCACTTACCTAACACTACGGGCAATTTAGCATGGCCAATTCACCTGACCCGCACACCTTTGGACTATGGGAGGAAACCGGAGCACCCGGAGGAAACCCACGCAGACACGGGGAGAACGTGCAAACTCCACACAGTCAGTCGCCTGAGGTGGGAATTGAACCTGGGTCTCTGGCACTGTGAGGCAGCAGGGTTAACCACTGTGCCACCGTGCTGCCCTTCATCAGGAATACAGGCAGAGAGCCCGTGAGGTGGAGAGATAAGTGAGAGGAGGGTGGGGGTGGGCAGAAAGTACCCACGGAACTACCTGGTCATGTCCACGCCCCCCTATAACCCACCCTCCCATCCTGGCACCTTACCCTGCCACCGTTCCGAGGCTGAAGATGAGGCGTTCTTCCTCCAGGCGTCTGGTGGTGAGGGAGCGGCGGTGAAGAAGGCCCAGACCTCCATGTCCTCGACAGAGTGGGAGGGGGAGTTGAAATGTTGGGCCACAGGGCGGTGTGGTTGATTGGTGTGGGTGTCCCGGAGATGTTCCCTAAAGCGCTCTGCTAAAAGGCGCCCAGTCTCCCCAATGTAGAGGAGACCGCATTGGGAGCAACTGATACAATAAATGATATTGGTGGATGTGCAGGTAAAACTTTGATGGATGTGGAAGGCTCGTCTGGGACCTTGGGTGGAGATGAGGGAGGAGGTGTGGGCGCAGGTTTTGCAATTCCTGCGGTGGCAGGGGAAGGTGCCAGGATGGGAGGGTGGGTTGTAGGGGGGCGTGGACCTGACCAGGTAGTTCCGTGGGTAGTTTCTCCCCACCCCCACCCTCCTCTCACTTATCTCTCCACCCTTCAGGCTCTCTGCCTGTATTCCTGATGAAGGGCTTTTGCCCGAAACGTCAATTTTACTGCTTCTCAGATGCTGCCTGAACTGCTGTGCTCTTCCAGCACCACTAATCCAGAATGTATAGTAATATTCAACTTGCTGCTCACGAGCAAGAATCTCATCTCAACATTCAAAACTTGGTTAGAAGTTGTGACTTTTTGCTCTTGATTGTGGGAAACTCCTTATTTCCAATCTCATGTAATGCTCTCATTTCTAGCCAATGTCTTTCATGGGTTTGGAAAATTCCATTCCAAGTATTTAATTGGCCCCTATTCACTTTCTTACTCTGCAAAGATTTTCATCACACATTCACCTTTGCGGTTAGCAGCCTTTTAGGTGAGTAACAATGACAACTGATCAAGAACATGTCGGAGGCACGGGTCACCCGATACCATTTTCACTTTTATAAGTGTTAATTTTGCACTTATCAATGAAAAGTGAAAGACTGAATGTTAACAGAGAACCTCAAGTTAAAAGACCAATACAAGAAACATGTCACTCATTGACATGTGAGTGTCAAGTAAAATTTGGACGTTCAAAATGTTTCTTCACTAAATGGGTTTTGTATCTCCTCCAAGAATATTCTTAAGAACATCCAATACAGTAGGAAATTCTGGCTTTTATTCCCAAATTTGAATTTAGACAAGTTACGAACAACCGGTTTACGAAGTTCTCAAAGTAACAAGTACAGATGCATCCAACCTATTGCCAGCTTTACATCGAATGGTTGGTCACAGCTTTCTAAGGTGCCTCTGTATAAAGATACTTATTATTTAGAACTTGACCTTGTAAACTGCTGAAATGTATGTTTAATATTATAGCTCCAGAGAAACTATTCCATCTGCTACCATTTTAAAACTGATTTATTTCTCAGTTGAGAATCAGTAAAGTTTTAGAGCATGCTTTGCTTTGAAGTAAATTCCTAAAAGACAGACAGATTTGTGGGATCAAAAAGCATGGGCTCTAGCAAAATTGCTCCATTCTAAAATTTCTTATTCTCTCAGTAGCCTGACCTTTTTCTCCAATATATTTTTACAGATGGGCACATGTACAGATCTTGATAAATATAGTGCAATAGGTCTGAAGAGCATAAAAGAATAACTTTATCAAGACACATAGTAATGCAGTCTAATCAAGATTATCTCTTGCAAACAGATTCCACAATAAAGGAAACATTGTCAAAAATGACTCTACAGTTATCACATGCAATATTCATCTTTCTTCTCTAGAGGGTGCAGTTACACTTCCCATTTTCACTCTCTCTCTCTCTCTCTCTCTCACACACACACACACACACACACACACATATATACATACATACATACACACAGAGCAGAATACAATGCTGCACACTCGGAACATCATTTAGTGACAAACAACATGGCAGAACAGTTCAGCCAGGTAAAACGTCAATTCATCTCCCAGGGTGCCTCTACGGAGGCTACTGATTCACTTCCATCTGTCTTCTATCATGTCCATGAACATAACTGACAATTACCTTAATGCCCATATGCTTAATTGTGGGCTTCACAATTCCCTTGCTACTTACCAACAATCCTGAAGGAATTCAAAACTGGCATCAGATTTTCATTTTAGGCGGAAAAAAAAATCTTCGCCTGCCATTTTTTTTGTAATGCCAGCTAAGCTTTTGACAGCAGCAGCACCACGTGATCTGGGCCCCCTCTTGCAGCAAATATCACAAAATGTCGAACAGCTTTACTAAAGAGGCTACTCGGATTCTGGAAGCAAATTTCATTAGCTTTCCTGGATTCATTTGCTCCTCAGTTTAGAGTCAGTTATTGTTTGTCCAATGATATGGGGGCCGATTAATTTTAAACCCCACTGAAGACTTGCACTAACCAGCAGAGATGTATTTTGAAAAATCAAAAACTCATGTAAGAAACAAATTATCTTGTTTACATTAGAGTCAATATTTCTGAATTGTCACAGGACCCAAAACGTTAACTCTGCTTTCTCTCAGAGGCTGCCAGATCTGCTGAGCTTCTCTTGCAATTCCTACTTTTGCTTCTGATTTCTAGCATCCATATTCTGTGGTTTCTTTGAAATTTATTTACATTTCTAATGGGATTGATCAAGAGTATTGCTCATGGATGCATGAATAAAAACAGAAATTTTACACTCTTTTAGTGTGAAACACTAAAAGTTAAAAAAAAATTCCACATGATTGAGCTGTCACTGGTTTGGCCAGCATTTATTGCCCAAGGGTACCCAAGAGTCAACCACATTGCTGTGGGTCTGGAGTCGCATGCAGGCCAGACCAGGTAAGGGCACCTGATTTCCTTTCCTAAAGGGTATTAGTGAACCAGATGTTTTGCTTCAAAAACACAACTGACAGTGGTTACATGATCACCATTAGGCTAACTTTTAATTCCAGATTTTCTTACATTCAAATCTCACTACCTGCCATGGCGGGATATCAACTCATGAAGGTCACCAGAAGCACTGGATTGCTAATTTAGTGACATGACCATTACACCACCACTGACTTCCTAGTGGATGGCACAGTGGTTAGCACTGCTGCCTCACAGACCTGGGTTCAATTCCCACCTCAGGCAACTGTGTGGAGTTTGCACATTCTCCCAGTGTCTGCGTGGGTTTCCTCTGGGTGCTACAGTTTCCTCCCACAGTCCAAAAATGTGCAGGTTAGGTGAATTGGCCATGCTAAATTGCCCGTAGTGTTAGGTGCAGGGGTAAATGTAGGGGAATGGGTCTGGGTGGGTGCGCTTCGGTGGGTCGGTGTGGACTTGTTGGGCCGAAGCGCCTGTTTTCACTCAGTAAGTAATCTAATCTAATCTAAAAGTAATCTAATCTAATCTAAAAGGAAAATTTAAATTTAATAAAGAAACTATTGCCTAAATACAGTATTAAGTTGTATTTCTTTTAGAGATAGCATGCAGCCCAAACAATCAAACTTTTTTTTATAGATTGTGTTTTTATTCATAGAAGGTTATCATTGAATTGAAATAAGTTTCTCATATAAGACTAAGGTGGCTAAATGGAAGCATTTGAAGGAGGAAAAGGTGGCATTTTTATTGAGACAATCACAACCACCAGATGCTCCAAACTGCTTTACAGCCAATGATGCTCTCTAATTTAGAAGTGTCATTGTTCTAACTCAGGAAATATGGCAGCCAAATTGTGTGCAGAAAATTCCATAAAACAGCAATGTGGTAAAGGCCAGATAATCTGTTTTCTTTTAAAACAGTGTTGTTTGAGAGACAAATATTGACCACGATACTTGGATTTCTCACTTGCTTTTCAAAATTGAGCTACGGTTTCTTTTGTGTCCACCTGTTAGGGCTTTGGTTCAACATTTCTTTGCAAAAGATGGCACTGTCGACAGTACAGGACTCCATTAGTACTGCACTGGAAGATCAGCCTTGATGTGAGAGCTCCTGAACTTGGATTTGAATTTTATGACTTGTGGTGAGAGTGCTACCAATAAACCATATAGTCAACATTAGCATGTTCAACAAGAATTAATGTATAAAAGGTAAAGTCACAAGTCTTACCAGACCATAAAGCTACTCTACCACTAGAGGGAGAGAGAGAGAGATGACTGATGGTTTAACCTGAGGGTCATGCCTCAGGTGAGGGAAGGTTGAGGATAGTCCTTCATGGTAACTTCAGTCGGTGCAGGAATTAAACCCACACTTTTGGCATTACTCTGCATTATAAACCAGCTGTTCAGCAAACCGAGCTAATAAATTCCCTGCATGTATGTAGTGCCCTGAACACAAGATAAAACACCCTAAAGCACTCTAAAATAATTCAAAGGGAAGAACAATGAGCCATGTACTGGGAAAGTTAGGAGAATTAGATGAAAATATGGTCAGAGATGCATGTAAATAGAACATTTAATGTACTGAAATGTTCGAAGAGTTAACCTAGGCAACAATTTACAAGACGTCAAAAAAAATGGAGACAATAAGACAGATTAGGACAGCTTGACCAAAGAGACAAGTTTTAAGGAGTGCCTGAAAAGAGGAGGAACATTTGGAAAGGTGGAGAGGCTTAAGAAGTGAATCCAATTTCTTCGTGTTTAGATGTCTGAAGTACAGCAGTGATGGCTGGAACAAAAGTAGTCAGGGCTGCTCATGAAGTCAGAATCGGAGGAATGAGGAATTCAAGATGCGGCTTAGGGCTGGAGAAGATTACAGCAATAAGGAAGGTTGAACTTTAGAGGAAACAAGCAACTTTCATTCAGGCAGCACCCTATAATGCATTAAAATGTTCCAATGTGATTTTAATCGAGCAACATTGAAGGAACACCAATTTATGTCCAAGTCAGGATAACTTGTGGCACAAATCTGTTGCCCTTATCCTTTTAGAAAATAGAGTCCCAGGATTTTGGAAATGGCCAATAAAACTTTGATGAGTAAACACAAAGTGCTGGAGAAAGAGCACATCTGGCAACAACTGTGATGCATGAACCAAGTTACTGTTATGAGTCTGGTGTGACTTCAGAAGAACCAATGCTCACACCCCATGATCAAATCGACAAAAAAAAGGGAATAACTTTAATATAAAAAAAAACTGCAGATGCTGGAAATCAGAAACAAAAAGAGAAATTACTGGAACAAACTGAATCCGAAATGTTACTTTTGCCTTCTCTCCACATATGCTGCCAGACCTGCTGAGTCTTTCTCGCAATTTGTTTCTGTTACAAAAGTAATTTCAACTGGGGTTGGGTGGAGATTAAGTTTATCCACTTTAAGTGGTATTTCTCTGCAGAAACTGTCCAAATGACAAAGGAGAAGCACCACGAGAATAACCAGCTCTTGGAAGTTTGTTACAATGGCTGGTTTAAAATACTAGGTTTGCCTAAACAGTACTAGAAGCAGTCCAGCATTGATTTTAAAATGTCAAAACTCTATTATTGTATGTATGGTTTTAAGCAAAAGAGATTCAGGGATATCCATAAATGTTAATTACCTTTAGTAACTTCTGTAATAAGGAGAAACTAAAATTTATCAGGCTTGAAGTTTGTTTTACCACACAAAATGGACCTGATTTGATGCTTCCTTGATGGTGCGTTTGAACACAGTGATGCATGATAAAATCGAGTAGGTAGTGATTCTGTTACCTATCTGGTCACCCAGACCAGTTTGAAAAATTAGCCCAGCTTGTCCAAACCCCTTGGGTCCATTGAAACCTGTTGGTGGCCAATTAAAGGCCTCAACTCATCTCTGCCAGTCTTTTATCCATGGCTGGGGAGGCCCACACAATGCAAGGTGCCCGGTAGCCTTACGGACTTAGCCTGGTGTTGGGCATGTAGCAGTGGTGGTGAAAGGAAAAGAGAGAGATCTTCTTTGAGAGCTACCTGACCTCCTTGGAAGCACAGCCAATTGTGCTGCAAATGTCTAATGTGTCAGCATCCACCTGTGCAGGACAGTTGTAGGGATCATGATGGGTTCCCATTCAATCCTACAACAGTGGGCCATCTGCGCACCATGATGTCTAAGCCACTTCAATAAGACAGAGCCACTTTAAGTCAGTTACTTTCTTAATTCCTGATTTTGGCTCCCCTCTGTTCATGCAATGTAGTTTGCTTCACAGTAGAGGATGGCAATTGGACCACTGAAACTTAGAAATTCACAGTTCAGGAAGAGACAATTTGCTTTATCCTGTTTGCCAATCCTACTCCTCATTAGTAATAAACCTGGTAAAGTTGTCCACTGACTTCTCATACTTCCCTCTGGGTACTGCTCAATGACAGATGTGAAATCAAGTACCTAATAGTTACAGGAACACCAATATGAATTGTAGCACCAAGTGCCTCTGGTAACCACAGAGTAGATTACCATAATGATGAAAATAAATTCTGAACTATTTTGCCAAGTTATTTACGCTACCTGTTTAGATCCTTGCATTATATGTAGATTCAACCAGTGGCTAGGGACTTGTTATAAGAGCTCAGACAATGTAATTTGTGAACTAGTTAGTGTACAAGAGTAACACAAGTTGATTTGCCCTTTAAACTTTCTTTGTAACACCTGCGCCTTTGTTTAGTGCCTATCCTAGACCAGTCTCAGTGGGACCAGGCCTCACCTTGTGGAAAATTTTTCAGGGAGGGAGACGTGAAGAGACAAAGACTGTGAATCTCCACCCTTGTATGAAAGTACAGTTCAGCAACATCCTCAACTACCTATAGAATACATACACAAACAAAACACAATTATTCCAACGCACTGTGTAATAATTCCCTTAAGTAACAGCAAATTTAAAATAATAACCTGAAAATAATTAACACCTTATTCCCAGTTCTGAGAGTCAAATGTTATTGTAGGTAAGCATATGTTTACGATGCACCTTTTGAAGTCTTGTCACATTGAGGAAAGTAAACGTGTTCCTAATAATCCTTATAACTTACCACTCTCAAACCCTTCATTCACTGTAACTCATATGCACCCAACAATGTTCTGGATATTTTGAATATATAATCATGATTTGCCAGTGTAAGGCAAAGACTAAATTCCACCATGCTTTACTGCACTCAGACAGTCCAATAAACTTCAGGATGAAAATATAGTGGCTTAATCTTTTGGCCCTGACAGAAGATTCTCCCTTCAACTGCAATTTTTTTTTTAAACTGGCAATCTGATCAAGCCAGTTATCTTTGTGAATAGCAGCAGGCTGGAATTTGAGGGGAAAGAGAATGGGACAGTAGAAGGAAAAGTTATCTTGGTACAATTCAGATCAGACTCTCACTTTGTAACAAACTGTGCAATGACAGTAATAACCTGTAAGAGAATGATGGAACAGTGCAGTGCTCAAGGAAACTATTGTCTGAAATAACTGTAAAGTTAATTTCATTTCCTGCTCTTACACCCAGAATATTTTCTTTTCAAGAATATATCCATCTCTCTTTTGAAAAGTTACTTCTGAATCTCCTTCCATGACTCTCTCGGGGAGAGCTTCCAAATCAAACCACTGGATAAAAAGATTTCTCTTCAGCTTCCCTCTTGTACTTTTGCTCATTACCATTAATCCATGTCTTCTGGTTACCTATTCTTCCAGAGTGAAGAATAGTATCTTATTTATTCTAGCAAAACCTTTTGTAATTTTGAACTGCTCACCCCTCAACCTTTGCTTAAAAAGTGAGGTCTGCAGATGCTGGAGATCAGAGCCGAAAATGTGTTGCTGGTTAAAGCGCAGCAGGTCAGGCAGCATCCAAGGAACAGGAAATTCGACGTTTCGGGCATAAGCCCTTCATAAGGATTCCTGATGAAGGGCTTATGCCCAAAACGTCAAATTTCCTGTTCCTTGGATGCTGCCTGACCTGCTGCACTTTAACCAGCAACACATTTTCGCCTCAACCTTTGCTCCAAAGGACAATCTAACATCTCTGTTCTCTCCAGTAACACTTTGCCTAGGTGCTTTCACAGAACCAGGAGCATAGACGTCTACCGCATAGGAAGAGACCCTTTGGCCTATCGAGTCTGGACCGGTCATAAAACAAGCATTTAATTATTCTAAGCCTATATTTCAGCACTTTACCCCACAAAAAAGTACAAAGTTCCAATTAGATTTGTTATCAAGATTCAGGTTAACTTAGCAACATCGTACATCTATATAAAAAACTAAGCATAAATATTCTCTAATGTGGAAATTAATCAATTTGTTAAGTGACCCAAAAGGTCAAGGTCTGCTTTTTTAATTTAGCTAGTGAATCCAATTGACATGACTACTGCAACTTAATCTTGAGCGATATGACAGACTTCAAACGCAGAAAGAAAACTATTTAGAGCCCATATGAAGAGACAGAAAGAGGCTGTAGGCTTCTCACAGAAATAATTGCTAAGAACAGTGAGCTGAGCATGAATGCTTGATTTTATAATGGCAAGCTTAATCATTCAAACTTATGGAGTTTCCAAGCTTGGCTGTGTCATTATTGGAAGGTCAGGATAAAAGTCAGTTGTTCAAGCACATACAGGGATGTAAGAAGTACTTTGAGTTACTCTCTCACATCATTTTATTGCCAACTAGGACTGGCATTGGGGGGAGGCCAGTGACAGTGGGAGTGCAGCTGATGATAGCCTAGAGAAGCAAAGCAAAAACTGACAGAGTTTATAATCCTGTAATGGCCACGATAGCAATGATCAAGTTTAGTAGGGATGGCATCATGCATATTTTTGACATTTTTCATACTGACCACATCTGTGGCAGCAGTCAGAACAAAAAAAGACAATGCTTAAAGAAACAGACAGTAGAAACAAAAACAGTAAATCTTAAGAGGTACACGTTAGCATTTGAAACGAAAAGATTATTGTTTTGACTAGAGATCTCAATACAGCAAGGTCTTTTGTTTTCTTGAGGTGGAAAACACAAAGTCGCTACATTCTTGAGAGAGTTATTTCAATTCAGACTTTAATCTTCTTCTCCCTATTCATCAAGGTCTCAGTTTGTTATTTTAATAAACCTCCATGTTAAGTAAGATTACCATCTTACAATCGCACTTATCCTTTTTGTTTCATACTGACCTCTTACTTAATTTCCCAAAGTTCCGAAATCAACCAACCAAGCAATTTCCTTGACAGCCCATCTAAAGAATCCATCCAAAGAGATTGCTGCTTGATTGATTATGAACTCATCAACTTGACAAGAATATCTGCCTGAAATGGGATATCACAGCTCAGGTATCCATTATTTTTTTCACAAGGCAGAACTAAATTGATTTTTTTAAAGATGTATTTTATCCACTCTATCTTGTTCCCTAATTCTTGCTACTCTCCTCAGTCAAAAGACCAGACCAGTCATGTATGTTTTAATCTCGTTAAAAAATCATCAAGGTAATACTCTTGAAGTACTTCAACTGTATAGACCTGGACTAAGCCTTTGCCCAGAGGACCTTAATGTCACTGAGTAAATTTACTTTAAGTCATCCTCCTTAAGTGAAACCTGAGCAGGAATCTGCATCAGAGTAAAAATTATCATCAAGGGCAAGAAGAAAAACAACGTGGCAATCAGCAATAGAAGGAGAAAGTACTGAAAATGTCGAGGTCAATCAGCATCTAAATGACAGACTTATGTGGGACTTTTCATTAATAAGATGATCTTGCAAACTAATTATTCCTATTTAATACCATGAGCTTTCTAATTTACTCTTGCTTAATAACTAGTGCTAAGACCAGAAATAAAATTAATAAAACATGGAATTTCTCACGAGAAAGGAAAAATCATGATTCAACATAATCCTTGTATGACTAATATTAACAACCTCCATGCTGCATTTCTGCGACCTTACATTTCTCTGCATCCATACCACCCACCCACCTTGCCCCTAACATAAGTACCAACCAGATTTTACATTGTAACTAATTATTTTTATGATCAACAGTTTTTATAAGCAAGTTGTCCATAATGTACCACTGCATTTATTCTGCTGGACATAGACACAAACATTATTATGTCACCTAACTCCACATGTTGCTTTTTTATTTCTCTTAGCTAGTGTTATCTTTCCCTACTATCTGATGGAAAAATTGCTTCCATTCCATGACAAAAACAGTGCAGCACAAATGCTTATGTCCTATGCCCTAGGGAGGCATTCTTAATTTGGAAAATTACATTTACACATAGTTTTCTCAAAAAAGCGTTCTGATGTCTATGATGGGCAAGAAATGCACAGACCAGAAAGGGCCCAGTTTCAATCCATTATCTCTAGTATATTGACTAGCCTTAATTGGTATAGCAATAAGGGTATAAAAGGTAGCTTTGAGAATGGCACAAATGAAACACAGCAAGTAATAGGAAACCATAAACAAAGAGCCAGTGAATGTATCTTGAAACTCAGAGGTGAATTTTATTTTAATTAACCTGCTTCAGCATGGTTATTTCATATACATTGGTGTTTAAGATTGCAATAGATTTCAGGTATGAGTTCAGTAATAATTTCATAGAGTCATTAAGCTGTACAACACGGATACAAACTCTTTGGTCTGACTTGTCCAGCCCGACCAGATATCCAAACCTAATTTAGTCCCATTTGCCAACACTTGGCCCACATCCCTCTAAACTTTTCCTATTCATATACTCACCCAAGTGCCTTTTAAATATTGCAATTGTACCAGCCTCCACAACTTCCTCTGGCAGCTTATTCCATACATACCATCCTGTGTGTGAAAAAGTTGCCCCTTAGAACCCTTTAAAATGTTTCCCTTCTCACCCTAAACCTATGTCATCTAGTTCTGGACTCTCCCACTCCAGGGAAAATACCTTGTCTGTTTGTCCATGCTCATGATTTTATAAATTACAGAAATAGATTTGGGGTAGTATTTTAGACCAACACGTGATGTGGCAGGTCATGAGAATAGAACTGCTCTGTGCATCAACAGAATGGGAAATTGGTCTTCATCAAATGGCTCATACTGAATCAGCAAGCCTGAATTAGAGTGCTCGATTTTCAAGATATTGAGGATGTAATGCAGTGTTAGCCTGATTCTTGCCCTCACCTTGCATCCAGGTATGGGGACTTTTCAGCAATCATCAGAGTTTCTCAGATTTTCTGACTTAAACCAGAATCACTGAGAAGGATTGTGATGATACATTTTCAGGTTAGATTACCACAGGTCAAGCACAGCATTGTTTTGATCAGGGGACATAATGAACACAATGAGCATTGGGAATTCTCACTTGCAATGCTTTCTCTATTTCTTGCCTCTACGATAAAATGTTCAAAGAACATTAATTCAATATTAAGCAAATTTGTTAAGTCAACTACATAAATTTAGCATTTTGTGATAAAATATGAAAATATTAAAAAGTCAAATTATATCACAAAGTTGGATTGTGCGTGCACTCTTATAATCTGAACATTACAGCATTCTGGTACTTGGATGTTTCTCAAAAAACAATGTCATTATGATTCCCAACTTAGTCTTCAAAGGCTTCATCCCCTTGGACTATACAGTCTCAAAAGTAGTGAGTCAGTAAAGAAAACTAAAATTGTTGTTTCACTCAAATCTCCTGAGTGACAACCCCGAAAGAGTGACTTAAAGACTACAATTATCCATATTAATTTATAACTACGTTGTGTACAATGGTCTTTCTGTTTCACACCTGGAGTAACGCAGATTCAAAATTTAATTTGAGAGTCTAAAGTATGCACTCTGCAACCAAGGGGAGGCAGTAGCCTCGTGGTATTATCGCTGTTCTGTTAATGCAGACATCCAGGTAATGGTCTGGGCACCCTGTTCGATTCCTGCCATGGCAGACGGTGGAATTTGAATTCAATTAAAAATATCTGGAAATAAGAAACTAATAATGACCGTGGATCCATTGCTGATTATGACAAAAAAAAACCATCTGGTTCACTTTAGTGAGGAAAGCTGCCATCCCTGCCTGTTCTGGCCCTACACGTGACTCCAGACCCACAGCACTGTGGCTGACTCTTAGCTATCCATGATTGGGAAGGGCAATTAAATGTTGGTCTAGTCAGCGACACCCTATTCCACGAATTAATAAAGTGAAGCTACATCCAGTGGCATCTTCTTACATCTTTCATCACCATCGCAGGACAAGAAAACAAAAGTAAGTGACAACTTGGAAATGTCTTAAGTGAACATGAATTGGCTCAATTTTCTCCTTTATTCTTGTGGTACTGGGGATTATGATGGGGTAAAGGCCCAAGAGCAGAAGTCCTGTGATGTCAAGTTGTCATTCTTTGCACACAAATCTAGCCAAAGAGTTTAGACAAAGGATCATTGACAGGGCAGTCCTGATGAAGAGCTTTTGACCGAAACGTCGATTTTCCTGCTCCTTGGATGTTGCCTGACGTGCTGAGCTTTTCCAGCACCACTCTAATCTAGACTCTGGTTTCCAGCATCTGCAGTCCTCACTTTTGCCGAAAGGATCATTAACAACTGTACAGCACAGGGGTCATAAAAATGAAGAAAAACAAAGAACTGCAGATGCTGAAAATCTGAAACAAAAGCTGAAATTGCTGGAGAAACTCAGCAGGTCTGGCAGCATCTGTGGAGAGAAAACAGAGTTAGTGCTTTGCGTACTTCTTCAGAATACTCTGCTTTTGTTTGAGGTTTGGGAATCATGCTGATTTTTAAATTCCATAACTTGTACAGCCAGACAAACCATGGCATTATAATTGCACTTATGATCATGATAGAAATGAATGGTTGATAGCAAAATTCTTTTTGGTTTGACTCAATAGTCTGGAGAGAAGGTAGTAGTTGTGGTGGTGGTGTTGGGGGTGTGGTAAAGATGACAGAACTGCACTTAAAGTACAGTGAGCGCTATTAATAATCAAATTTCAATTTAGCAAGTGGCTTAACTTTAATTCTGCATCACTGGAGTTGTGTTTCACAACAGTCAACAGGCTGTGTGTGCCTGCAGACTACCATTGTGAAGGATGGTTAGATATAAAAGAGCATTCAGTTGGCTATCATATCACTACTTCACTTTAATTCCAAGCAATTAAAGTAAACAATGTTCTAACAAACTGAAAAATGATAAACTATGTCACCAATTGCCATGGTGCTGGCAGCTATGATTTCCATTTTCCCATTAATATGTTCAGTATTCTAGGACAAAAACTGCCTCTGGTGGCAAGATCAGTCCTAATTGCTAATAAAAACAGCACATTTAATG
The DNA here is from genome assembly GCF_020745735.1 of Hemiscyllium ocellatum. Taxonomy (NCBI): domain Eukaryota; kingdom Metazoa; phylum Chordata; class Chondrichthyes; order Orectolobiformes; family Hemiscylliidae; genus Hemiscyllium; species Hemiscyllium ocellatum. Next base: position 45,219,981 of record NC_083401.1, read on the forward strand.
CCTTATTAAGAGGAAATTTGATGAATGTCAGCTAATTGGTTATTCAAAGATTTCTGTTAAGGATGCTTTATACTTATTGTTGGCCAACATATGTTCAATTTAATATCTATGATTAAAAACAAAGACAAAAAATACATTTTAATTTATCGTAGCAAATTCATAATACATTAGGTGTTTGTAAAATACATTAAAGCGATTTTAATTGCATTAGTTGGAATGGGAGGAATTTGAACCAGGGTCCCAGAGGTGAAAGACAATATATTAACCTGCTGTTCCACTACATTTACAAAGAGATATTATTTTTAAGCAGATTGTTGGTATGTGCTTTTTTTTAAAACAAACAGGCATTGTCAACATGAATATAACCATGAATAATGCTGAATAACTCAGCTGCATTTGTGGTTTTTGTTAGGTAATCTTTGTCAAAAATGCAAACTGTTTTCCCTCTCCTAATCACCCATATTTTTCTGCCAACTGCTAATTCCATAACTGTCCATCTTTGTATCTTAGCTTTAATTCATCCTATTTCTTTTTGCATGGTTGTTACATTGTATCAGGGTTGAAGACTTGCGTTGATTTTATTCCACTTCTTCAGTAGAAGTCCTCTGGTTAAGTAAAGCAAATGAAGCAAAATAAAAGATGAAAATTACTTTGTACTGGAAATTTTGGATGCATTACACTGCTTTTTGGAGACACCAGTTAAGAGACAAATCTTTAATAAGAATTATAGCTCGCTGTAATAATGAAGGTTTTTGCACACACGGTGAACATCCATTGAAGTATAAAGTGTAGATGGCTCATGACAAAAGGGCTGACTTCAGAGCTCAATGCCATCTCTTAATCTCATAAGCCTGAAGGAAGGACTCCTCACTAGCACTCTTTAAAGGAAGTATCAACCTTTTACGAATTAGTTGCTGATTGATTTCTATTGACTATTGCTGTAACTGTACAAGGTTTTGGTTCATTCCATTGCTGTTTCAAGTTGTATAAGTTTACAAGGAGCACTTTGGCAAGTTCAGGTTCTAATCTCTCAGCCCCATCATTGGCCACAGCCTCAGAATGGCTGTTTGAATGATGGTTGCCATATCTCTTCCACATAGGTAAAGTCATGCCATTCCAGTCTACAGTTGGTTAATACTCAAGTTCAATTGTCCACCACCTTAACTGGCAACGGTGCTATTCGTTTGGGCAATGTTTCATAGTTTCGTAATAGAAGCAGGAGTAGGCCATTTGGCTCGTTGAGCTTATTCTGCCATTCATTAAGATCAAGCTGATCTATTCATTGTCTCAGCTTTTCCTACCTGCATTATCCCCATAACCCTTAAATCCCCTACCATTCAAAACCCCATCCAACTGTGTGTTGAATATACTTAATGAAGCCGCTTCTACTGCTTCCTCGGGAAGGGAATTCCAGAGATTCACTACTCTTTGAGAAAAACAGTTCCTAATTTCTGTCTGAAATCAATTCCCCCTAACTTTGAGGCTATGTCCCCGGTCCTAGTCTCATCCACCAAGTGCAAACAACTTGCCCGCCTCTGTCTTATCAGGCCCTTCCGTAAATTTTATGTTTCTAAAAGGTCCCCAATCTTCTAAACTGTAGCGAGTACAGTCCCAGGTGGCTCAACCTCTCCTCAAGGGTAACCCCCTCATCTCTGGAATCAACCTGGTGAACCTCCTCTGTAGCGCCTCCAAAGGCAGTATATTCTTCCTCAAGTAAAGAGACCAGCACTGCGCACAATACTCCAAGTGCAACCTCACCAACACTTTGTACAATTGCAGCAGAACCTCCTGCTCTTAATTTCAATCACAATCAAATTACAGTTAATACGGTTGCATGGTGGAATAGCTGGCAGGGTATACAAACTGTGAACTGTGGTGCGAAGTTCTTAGTTGTGTGAAGTGTGTAATGCTGAGGTGAAGGGATGAGTCCTGATAAGAGATTGGTAGTAGACAAGTAATGGGGATGTGGTACGCGAAACAATGGCTAACTAAGGCTTATGGTCCTGGGACACCCTGTCCTGTCATGACCATGTTTTAACTCAGTCACCTATTTCCATGTACTCCTAGGCCCATTATCAGATTATATGGGTTGTATTCAACACAGCTAACTCATTTTCTCACTCCTGGCTCTTACTATCACATCCAGGTTTTCTTCTGCCCTGGCTGCCATACTTAATCGTCTTCTTTACCTACCCCTTTCATATGCACCCCCCCACCCCGTGATCTGTGTCCACCTTCCCCTCATCTCTTCCCTTCGCCACAACCCCCTCCCACTTCAGCTTCTGCAAAAATACCACTTCTCTCTAGCTATTAACAGTTCTGTTGAAGAGTCACCAGACTCAAAACGTTAACTCTACTTTCTTTCCACAGATGCGGCGTTTCACCAGCAATTTCTGTTTTTGCCGAAGGCTTACAGTGTGAAAAATGAGTTTTAGTATTTGAAGATGCATTCATTGACCTTAACTATTCGTGTGAACTCATTAAAATTCTCACTGTACTATAGCTAGGTATTCACGACTGGACCCCTGGTATCGATTAGCAAGGCTATCTGGCTCCATTCCTTTTCAGAGCTTACACAGAGGATCGATAGGTCTTCTGTGATTTAAAGGTGCTCCTCTTCTGTAGCTGCGTGGTCAAAGCTTCCACTACAGCATCACAGCATCTTGGAGCTTACTGTCACCCACACTGTTCCAATCCTCTGTCTTTCCCAGTTCAAAATCAGAATGACTGATCTATCTGCTCCAGCCACAATGCACTTCAACCATAAATGCATGTTGGCTTTAAGCAGCATAGGCTAATGCTAAACGTTACTGGTGTTCCTCAGTTTTGGACCCTTGCTGAGGTATGCAGTAACTCAAAAGCATGGTTAGCAGTGGGTACATGTTACGATCATGCAAACTGCCTGGCATCAAGAAATCGGTATACTGCCTACATTGGAAATAATTCGCATGGGTGAATTCTGCACCTGATCCTGTATCGTTTTTCAGGGACTATTGAATTTAAACTGTCCTATGATCTGCTATTCACAAGACAGTGCAAGTGAAGTCCTCTCATTCCCCACTTACAATCTTATCCTTATTGCCTTTTTCTTTTAACGTTATAGATACCTGTTGCTCAATCTAGGCCCTTTACATATTTTCAGGGTAGCTTAAAATGACTGAAGTGCACAGGAGTATTCAGTTTGTTGGATGGCTGCATGGCAGAGACTTTGACTCCACTGAAACATATATTTTCTCCTGGCTAGGTTTGCACACAGGAACCAGAGTGGAAGCAGATCAAGACTGAGGAAGTGGAGTGATTGTCAGTCTGAACCCAACTGGGTGTGCTGTTGTACAGAGCTATAAAAAAGAATGCGTGGGAATGTGGGTGAAGATAGAAGTGCTCATGGAGTAGATCAGGAGAGCATAAATGGGCCCAGTACCAGATGATGATCAGGCCACAACCTTTGTCAGTTAGAATTATGCCTGGCACAAAACAAAATGTCTGCGATTGTTAATCAATTATCTCAGTCCCTGGACACCACTGCAGGAGCTCCTCAGGCTAGGGTGTCAATGTCCAATCAGCTTCAGATGCTTTTTCTGCATGATAAGCAAAAGCTCAAAAGTGGGGATGTTTGCCAATTACTGCATGCGGTTTTGCACCATTTGCAATACATCAGGTACTGAAGAAAGCAGCAAAACCTGGATGACATTCAGGTATGGGCCGAAGTAGCAATTATATTCATGCCACACAAGTGCATCCACTGACTATCTTGAATGAGAGAGAATCTAACCATTTCCCCATGATGTTCAATGGCATAACCATTGCTGAATTCTCACCTTCCAATTAACAGCCTGAACATCGATCAGCAAGTGAACTGGACCAGTCACATTTTTTAGCCAGAAGAGAAAGTCAGACCCTGGAAATTCTCCAGCAAGCAGGTCATTTTCTGATTTCCAAGTCCTTTAGTTGCAAGGAACAAGTCAGATTGTGATGGAATATACACTATTTGCTTGGATAAGTGCCAATGACATCTGGATCGTTACATGAATAGGGAGGGAATAGAGGGATACAGACCAAATAAGGGCAGAAGGTTTGTTTTTTATTTTCTTTAGGGCATAATGATCAGCACAGACTTGGAGGGCCAAAGGGCCTGTTCCAGTGCAGTGCTTCTCTTTTGTTCTTTTGACATTCAAGACAAAGCAGGTCTCTACAATGGCATCCCATCCACCTCTTTAAACATTCACTGATTCCATCATCAGGGTACTTGACAGTACCATCTGCCAGATACACAGCAATACTTCCTCAAGGGCCTTTAGACAACACTTTTCAAACTTGCCACCTCTACAACCTAGAACGATCAGGGCAGTTACTGCATGCTAGTACCACCACCTGTAAGTTCCCCACCAAGCCACACACAAACCTGACTTGAAACTAAATTTCTGTTCTTTCACTATTGCGGGATTAACATCATGGAACTCCCTTCCTAACAGGTTGGTGGTTGTTCCTACATCATCGGGACTATAGTGACTCAATAAAGAACATTAATCATCGCTTTTGAAATCTGACTGACTGAAGGGACTCTTACGATCAAGGTACTACAAATATAGAGGTGATGTGGAGGTGCATTATATTTCTTAACATTGATGTACTTAAGTCCTTTTTAATGATATACAACCATATTTGCAGCACAATGCCCTAAAGCACACTCCTTTTTTTTACCAAGTCCAAGGCTTGAATCCATCGTCATCCATGGGATATGGGTGAAAGCTTGCCTCTCTGGCAAGAGGTCTAAATCAGCTCCAGTGAGACCCAAGTTGCAATGTTGATCTAATTTGTGATCAGAAGTATAATGGGCAAAAGGTTGGAAATTGCATAATAGTGGGAGGTAATTAAAGTTGAACAAAAGGAGTTTGTACTCTGGCTATGTTGAACCTGTTAAGATTACCTGATCTTGACACTGGATGCAAGAAGCACAAACATGTTTAACTACTGGCTGGTGTTGTTCAATGCAAAGAGCAGCAAAGGAATAAGAGTACTCCATTTCACCTATTGAGGTTCCTCTAATATTCAATGTAATCATGGTTCAACTACGTCCATACACCCACCTTTATTTCATATCCCTTCAGGAATTTTACAGGTGGTTCTAATATTTGGATTATGCCCCTTATCAGAAATCCCTAAGTGGTGGAAACATTTTCCACTGTCCACACTATTTATTTTGCATAATACATTAAAAATTTCAATGAATTTGCCCGTTAAGCTTGAAGCATTCAGAAAATACCTTACTGTCTGTAATTTAAATTTTGGTTCATGAGTCAACAACAATACAATACTAATTTTGGGTTAAATTCCCTGCATAACACAAAATCTTCACTAATACCTGTAAATAAAAACTGCCTAAACAGTTTATTTTCTTGAATATGTAAACATGCAGTTTGGAACTTATCTCCTGGCAATTACGAGACTATGTGGCAGGAAATTCATTTGAACTAAAATGTCTAACTTGGCAATGATAAACTAACAACCTTCAGAAACACATACACAAATTTCAAAAGAATTACAAGGAAAGAGAAGCAGAAATGTATCAATATCGCTCTAGCATGCAGTAAGTGTGTTATCCAAAGAGGTGGACTAATAGTTCAGAGTTCAAATCCCACATGTTAGGTTGTGAATTGTAGTTCAGATTTGTTTTTTCAATAACTGTTATCAAGAATTATACAAAGCTGTTGAAAAAATCTTTCCAATGATGGTAATGGAAAGAAAAATTGAACAAGGTGTAAAACAGACAGCCAATTTGCTATCACCCCTTTTGCAGCTGTTGATAAAAGGTTAAAAAAAATCTGTTTGCAAATGAGAAGGAATTTTAATATTTTACTGAGCTAAAACTAAATTTGGTTAGCAACAAGTGATGTTGGAGAATTTATTAAGCATAACTGACCAAAGGCTTTATACAATTTGAAGCAGAAGATAAATAACCATTTCTTCATTTAGTGTCACAGATATGTACGGCATGGAAACAGACCCTTCAGCCCAACGCGTCCATGCCGATCATACATCCTATATAAATCTAATACCATTTCCCAGCATTTGGCTATTATCCTTCTAAACCCTTCCTATTCACAAACCCATCCAGATGCCTGTTAAATATCATAATTGCATGTGCCTTACTTCAGTTGTTGGTAAAGTGTTGGAAAAGGTTATAAGAGAGAGGACTTATAATCATCTAGAAAAGAATAATTTGATTAGGGATAATCAGCACGGTTTTGTGAGTTCTTTGAGAAGGTGACCAAACAGGTAGATAAGAGTAAGCTGGTTGATGTGGTGTATATGGATTTCAGCAAGGCGTTCAATAAGGTTCCCCACAGTAGGCTATCGTACAAAATGCAGAGGAATGGGATTGTGGGAGATATAGCAGTTTGGATCAGTAATTAGATGGCTGAAAAAAGACAGAGGGTGGTGGTTGATGGGAAATGTTCATCCTGGAGTCCAGTTACTAATGGTGTACCGCAAGGGTCGATGTTGGGTCCACTGCTGTTCGTCATTTTTATAAACAACCTGGATGAGGGCATAGAAGGGTGGGTTAGTAAATTTGCAGATGACACCAAGGTCGATGGAGTTGTGGATAGTGATGAAGGATGTTGTAGGTTACAGAGAGACATAGATAAGCTGCAGAGCTGGGCTGAGAGGTAGCAAATGGAGTTTAATGCGGACAAGTGTGAGGTGATTCACTTTGGTCGGAGTTATTGGAATGCAAAGTACTGGGCTAATGGTAAGATTCTTGGTAATATAGATGAGCAGAAAGATCTCGGTGTCCATGTACCACCCAGGTTGACAGGGTTGTTAAGAAGGCTTACTGTGTTTTAGCTTTTATTAATAGAGGGATCGAGTTCTGGAACCATGATGTTATGCTACAGCTGTACAAAACTCTGGTGCGGCCGCACTTGGAGTATTGTGTACAGTTCTGGCCACCGCATTATAAGAAGGATGTGGAAGCTTTGGAAAAGGTACAGAGGAGATTTACTAGGATGTTGCCTGGTAGGGAAGGTCTTACAAGGAAAGGCTGAGGGACTTGAGGCTGTTTTCGTTAGAGAGAAGAAGGTTGAGAGGTGACTTAATAGAGATATATAAGATAATCAGAGGGTTAGATAGGGTGGACAGGGAGAGCCTTTTTCCAGGTATGGTGACGGTAAGCACGAGGGGGCATAGCTTTAAATTGAGGGGTGATAGGTATAGGACAGATGTCAGAGGTAGTTTCGTTACTCAGAGAGTAGTAAGGGTATGGAATGCTTCGTCTGCAATGGTAGTAGATTCGCCGACTTTAAGTACATTTAAGCTATCATTGGACAAGCATATGGACGTACATGGAATAGTGTATGTTAGATGGGCTTCAGATTAGTATGACAGGTCGGCGCAATATCGAGGGCCGAAGGGCCTGTACTGCACTGTAAAGTTGTATGTTCACTTCCTCTGGCAGCTCATTCCATACATACCACCACACTCTGCATGAAAATGTTGCCCCTTAGGTCCCTTTTAAATCTTTCCCCTCTCACCTTAGACACTTGTGATAACTCAGCCACCTGAAAGAGGTAAATCAGTATTGCTCCACAACAGTCGTTCCTGATGAAAAAGTATTTTTCAAGGGTTTTGGATGTCCCAGGGATGTGAAAAGCAATACTTTTTCCCTTAAGTTTATGCCTACATCATCTCCAATCGTTGAGATCTAAACTCTTTTTATGGATTTGGGGGGGGGGGGGGGGGGAATTAAATTAGATATACAAATATTTTGTCCTTCCCTAAATTATTGTATGTACAAGTAGAGGAAAGAAACGTTGTGCTGAACAAAATCAGCAAAGTTTCTGAAAGTGTTGATACCCAGTAAGCGCATGCTGAACTACTTACTAACAGCACTTTCACAAAACACACACAGTGTACAAATACTCTTTTGGGAAGGGTATTGATTAAATTGACAGCAAAACCAGGTTTGACTAATTGTACCAAATGAATGGTTTTACAATTTTTATACGGACATAGTCTGGTGCAACAACGTCAAACAGTTGCCCTCTTCTGATTTCCTTTGTGCTATCCACAGAAATCAATGAAACTAAAGTACTTTCTAGAGCATGGAAAGAAAAAAAGTGAAACTAAAGAATGTGTTGAAGAAAATATTTCAACAAAAGGCAATAGCAAAGACTGGGGCAACACACCTGCTCAGGATCAGGGAATAGTGCAGAGTCTGTGTGCACACAAGAAGGCAGGGTAAATTAACTCGGAAAAAAACTATAATCTCAGAGGTTCAAAACTGCACAGTACGTGTCATGGTTTAGAGCACTGAAAGCACATTAGAGAACACATCATGACCTGTGTCGAATAAAATTGACTCCATATGCTAGACCACAAGATCTGTGTAACATTATGCTGAAATAAGTCTTTCAAATACTGAAGCCATTCAAGACTAAACCTTTGGAGCAAAGTTGATCACTGAAGAACATTGTTCCCTAGTGAAACTTCAAGTAAAAGCCATCCTGTCAAGTGCTCTGATCGATTAATTGGAATAAAGCAAGAACTTAGAAATGGCTGATAAACACAATTTAAAGAAATGGGGGGGGGGGGGGAGAAAGCACTTTGAGCTCTTCCAGCATACTTGTCATTCTTCCTAACCCTCGTGTGAATTGAATCAGTCTATGTAGACTTTCCACTTGTTCCCAGGCACCTGCTTTAGTAATGACCTCAGCTCCCCAGTCTCAAGTCAGACTGTCACCCAAACAGCTTTACAAACAAAGCCCAGCTGTTTCTCATCTCCAATGCAGAAAATCAGAGCAAATCCAGGAGCAACTTTGTTTTTCATTAGTGACCACCATTTGCAAATAGCCTCCCCTACTCTCTACCAGCAGGTTTTTCAATTAAAATAGGTTTTAAGAAACTAAATTGAAACTATATCAATTTAATAATACTTAACAATTCAATAGTATCAGACTATTAATAAATAAATTGTTTAGCAGACTGATTGCTGGGATGGCAGGAATGACAGTATGAAGAGAAACTGGATTAATTAATATTAAATTCACTGGAGTTTAGAAGAATGAGGAAGGATCATACAGAAACTGTAAAATTCTAACAGGACTTGACAGGGCAAATGCAGGAAGGATGTTCCCGATTACCACGGAGTCCAGAACCATGAGACACTGTGCAAGGATATAAGACAGGCCATTTGAAATTAAGATAAGGAGATACTCTGTCACCCAGAGTGTGATGAATGGAATATTTGGTGCAGAAAGTGATGTGGCCAAACACTGAATGCTTTCAAAAAGGAATAAGATAAACTTCTAAGGACTAAAAGGATCTAAGGGCTTGGAGAAAAAGTGGGAATGTTGAATTGGATGGTCATCCATGATCATTCGAAATGGTGGAGCAGATGTGAAGGTGAATGGCTTAGCCTTATTTTCTACGAAAAGCAGTATTACTTCTTTTTAAAATGTAGATTTTCAAAGCATAATTCTGAATTTACAAAACAACCTAACATTTATCTCATCTGGTAACTGTGGCATGTTCTGCACAAATTGTTGTGCTCAGTATTGTAAAACCACTTGACACCTTTGAAGTAATCATTGGAGATTAAATACTTTCAGATATCCTTAAAATGCATTTAAGGTCCTATATCAATGCACACGTTTATTTGAGGAGTTTGACAAGGGTGCTCTTTATTACCTGTTCCTTTCAATATGTATGCAGAAGCAATGATCGAAAAGGCAATTGAAGACATAGAATGTGGCATTAAGACTGAAAGTGAATAACAACCTTTGCAAATGGCCAAACACCAACAGCAACCACAGAAGTAGGAAGAGGAACTACTTGAACTAGTGGATAGATTAGTAACAGCAGGCATGTTCACTTCCATAAATTCATTGGTAAAACCAAAATGCTTCACATTTCAAATCACCAAGAAATATTCATACATCATAAAAGGCAGATAACTAGAACAGGTGCAAGAATTTAAGTACTTGGGAAGTGTAACATCTGCAGATGGAAGTTGTAATGAAAAGTATGCCTGAAGGTGTGCTGTAATATGGCTGAACAGATCGAAGACAAGAAAAATAAAGAACAAGGAAAGAAATGAGAATAGTTGAATTTGGTAGAAGAGGTGGTTGCCAACTGGAAAGCTGAATAAACACCTCAAAAAGTGACTTGTGAAGAGATTGATTTGAAACATTGTTTTTTGTGGCTGTGAGGCAGGACCTGACAAAAGGAAGAGACCAACTTACTAAACAGCTTTGAATGTGGGTTTGGAGGAGAATGGAAAGGTATATTTGACAAAGTCAAGAAAAAGTAACAAATAAAGTTTTGTGGAAAATGCTGTTTAACCAGCTACATATATAACAGTGGTAATAAAGAACATGGTTTGATGAACAAATGTTTTGAGATTAGCAATGAAATAAGTCAAAACTAATCTTGGCATCTGTAAGTCAATAAATGATGTGCACTTCAGAACAAGAAACCAAATGAATTTGCATTTACAAATTGATATGAGGGACAGAAAGAAAGGAAGAGTGAATGAAGTTATAACACAGCCTGTAACAACTGGATATATACAGTGCATATAAATATTGCATTTGTTATTCCATTACCTTGGCTCTCACAAATAACAGACATCATAAAAATATGCAGCATCAATTAAAAAAAAGTTATCTTGGCACCATTCAAACTTGTATTAAATCTGAGCAATACTCTTCATAATTATGACCAGAATGACAAAGCCTGCTTTCACAATACAAGATCTCTTTGTTCTAAATTAAAACAGGGCTCATTAGATTATTGACGATCCATAAAACTGTAAAGTGAAACTGAACTTCTTTCCATGCGCCATTGTGTTTAACCAGGGGAAGTAGAGAAGCTCTTCTCAATTTGCACTCCTTCAAATTCTGGCCTCTTGTGCATAATAGATTTTCACTGTATCAGCATCCATGTTTTCACTTCAGCTGTCTAGGCTCTAAGCTCAGAATTTCTATCCTTAAACTGCTCCATGCCTTTTTGTCTTTTTAAAAATTGACATCTTTAACCAATGTTTCGGTTACATACAAGATATCTCTCAATATGATTAGAACTTGGAGAAAGTGAGGAGTGCAGATGCTGGAGATCAGAGTTGAAAGTGTGGTGCTGGAAAAGCACAGCAGGTCAGGTAGCATCTCGGAAGTAGGAGAATTAATGTTTCAGGCATAAGCCCTACATCAGCCCTTCCTCCCTTCCACGTATGACGTTCTCAAATGACTGCAGAAGACACAACTGAGTGGATCACTCATGATTTGCAGGGTTGTATGGTTGCATCTAGGCCATCATGAATAATCTCAAATGATGAAAAGAGGGCTTGAAACACAAAGCTAAATCCACAATCATGCAAAGGCTTAAATGTCCTGTCTACATAGTGATCATGTTAGTTACTTTATTTCCCATAGAAACAACTAAAAAACAAAACGACAACAGTTTAGCTAAAGATTTACAATTAAACAGACAGCTCATTCTTCCAAATTATACAAGATTACACAACTCCAAAGTGTTAATTTGTTTTCAACCAAATATAAGCTGACAGATACATTTTACTACATTGGTAGTAAACTTTCTTTTTCTAAAGTTCAACTTTGTTCTGCTTTCTAAACAGATTCAGCCAAATGCACATTTACAATTGAAATAATCTACTGTTCTGTGCAGTCTCTTAACAGAGAAAATACTGTACATTAGAAAATATCCAATGGACTATTAGTGAGCCAATGTGTTGTTTTGTGTCAAAGAAGAACTTGGACTTTACAAAGATGGAGAATGACTTACTAAATAATTTCAAGATGTGGATTTGGAGGAGAATGGCAAGCACCTAATGGATAGAAAATGTAACAAGTGTAGTACTGTGCAGAGTGAACAAACAAAAGAAGTTGCTTGAAAATCATTAGGAAAAGGGAGAAAGTATGGGTAGGTTACATTTTTAAGAAGAAATGGAACGGTGGATGGATGATCTCAAGTGTAAAAGAAGAGAGATAAGGAGGAAGATAACATCAGCGTTGGATATCTTGAGAAGCTTGTACAAGAGGGCATAACTACAAATTGAGGGGTGATAGATTTAAGACAGATGTCAGAGGCAGGTTCTTTACGCAGACAGTGGTAAGGGCATGGAATGCCCTACCTGCTAATGTAGTCAACTCAGTCACATTAGGGAGATTTAAACAATCCTTAGATAAGCACATGGATGATTTTGGGATAGTGCAAGGGGAGTAGTTGAGAATAGTTCACAGGTCGGCGCAACATCGAGGGCCGAAGAGCCTGTTCTGAGCTGTATTGTTCTATGTCCTAAAATTGAAGGACATTACTGGCAAATGAAATGAATGACACAGGATACAGAAACATGAAACAATCACTGAGAGACACGAAGTTGCTTCTGAACAAAGTACACATGATAATAATGAATGTGTGCCAGTTTTGTTAAAGGGTTTGCAAAGGGTCGAGCAGTTAAGAATTCTAACAAAGAAAAGGTAAAGCCATGCAATAAAATTAACTCAACTTGGGCTTTGTTGTGAAGCTGCAAACAGAAAAGGGCCATTCTTGATGACTAGTTCTTCCTGCAGGACAGGTGGAGAAAAAGCTGGGCACTGAAGGCAAAACTCCTTACCAAATTAATTTTCTAATTATATTACCAATGGATTAAGTGCGCTGATTAAAGAAAAGCTCACACTTTAATGATACAACGTGGCAACATGTAAACAGACCATTTTGGGACAACACATTAATAAATATCTGCCACATAAAACAAACACAGCTGGAACTGATGTGCCTCTACTAATCATATGTAAGGAAGATAGTCTAAAGGCATTGTTTACAAAGCAATAAAACAAAAAGGGTATGGGGGTGTGCAATGAGGGAAAGATCCTCCCACCGTCTGGTTGGTAACATGTGTTTCCATTACTAGCCACCCACTGTTACTTTACTGACAAGAATTTGGCTTCATCTTTATGACCTGCTTCAAGTACTAAAATCACAAAATGTGGAAAGGATTAGCATCTTTCTCCCAGAATTTTCTTTTTTTTGAAGTTGATTCCTACCATCAGGATGGAAATCATCATCTGGCCCAAACCAGCTTTAAACTGACCATGCACAGATGCTGTTTCTACTTACCTTTGCAATTAACTTCGGTCATTAGTTTCCATGGAAAAAGAAAATTCCTGCAACTTTCACAAGCTATCCCATTTCAAAAACATAAAATGCATGCTTTCTCCCTGCTACATTCTAGTTCCAGAAAAACACCTTGGATCACAATTATTTCCTTCATTAATTGATATTAGAAACACTTTGGCAACAACCTTTAATGTTTGCAAACTGCTGATGTGAAGCCAACTGCAACATTTTTGGCAACTGACATAAAGTGGTCAAAAATTTTTTTGTTTGCCAAATTCCTTCTTCCCCCTTCTGAAGGCACTGACTTAAGTTGAAATGTGGTTCAGTAAGTGCCAGCAGTCCTCCAGCTAGGACTGATATACGAGGCTGTACAGTGAGTGTCAGCAGGCTCGTTGACCTTGAGAGGCATCAAAGCTGAGCTAATTTTGACCTTTATTCGGTACCTATACTTGCATGCATTTTCCAACTGAGGTTGCTTGAGGGCAATTAGAGCAGAGACCCCTGCTAATTCAGCCTATGTCCAGTGCAACAGCAGAATGTTGCCTGTGCTGAGATCAGCTAATGCAGCACAGATTGGAAACTGAACCAGAGCTCTTGTGGTTTGTAAGGGCTTAATGCAGCACTATGAGGCTTAGTACTATACCGCACGCACCCTCCTCCATTTCATTTTTGCTTTTTGAATGCCTACAGAATGTAGTCTTTTCAGGCGCTGTTGCTATCCTGACGTCTAAGCAGTGACAGCTGGTAATCAAAATTACAACCTTGTGTGCAGTATTTGGTGATGATTCCTGATCTCTGTGTCAAAAGGGAGCATAATTTGTCTCAAGCTAAATGCAAATATGCAAACTTCTCCCTCTTTTTCTCAACAAAAGTGGGTGACACCCTATTTTTGTGTACTATTGGAGGAGAACATGGGAGAATGCAGGTTTTAACCTTTAATGTAATAAGCACCATATTTGTGAGACTCTGCCATGCTTGCTGCAGAGGGAGGCATTAATTACAACAAAAGGATCACTTCCAAATCTAGTGGTTGGCTAAAGTATGGTCAGTAATGGAGGAATGGGAGCACATTTCCAGCTTGTGCGGTCAAAGAACATGTTGATTTTCAGAGAGACGGGAATGAGAGTGAAGAAAATGGCTAATTTTCATATTGACAAAATGCAACAGAGAGTTGAGGTTAAAAAAAACTTATTTGATGTTCAACATACACCAGAAGAAACACTTATACACATAAACAATTTAACCCTGCACAACTGATCATGTGTAATATAACAAGAAGGTCCTGCCACCCACAGTGTGCTAATCTCCATGTTAAATTAATCTTAAACTGTGGCCCCTGGTTGTAGATCCTCTCCCATGAGAAACACCTTATTCTGGCAGCTACCTTGTCATGCCTCCTCAGAACCCTGCCGGTTTCAATAAGATTAGTTTCAATAAACCCAATAAAATCCAATTGTAGAATGCTGACCAACTTGACCTTTTTGATTATGACAACTCCTTCATCCCAGGAATCAATTAGCAAATCTTCTCTGCTTTTACTGCAAGTATATTCCCCTCCTTAACTAAAGAGACCAGCACTATACACACAACATTCCGGGTGTGGTCTCAACAATGTCCTTGGCAGCTGCAGAAAAGTTTCCCTACTTTTGCAATCTGCACGACCCTTCCCTTCTAATAAAGGTCAACACTCCACCTGCATTCTTTAGTACTTGCTGTACCTGCATACTAACATTTTGTGATTCATGTAAAGAACAGCCATATACCTCACAATGGCAGCACTGGTAAGTTTCTCTTCATTGATACAACACTCTGTTTTTCTATCTTCCTTTCTGCACTGGACAAGCCTATATATTATACTTTTCACTCACTCATTCTTTGAACTTACCTGCGTGCCTTTGCAGATTTATGTTCTCTTCACAATTCTCTGTGCCATCAGCAAATTTAGCAAACCCACAAACTGTCATATTGGCAATTGTCTTTCAACAACTGAATGCTGGGAACAGTTGAATGTTTTTATTCTGATTGCAGGAGGAGTGCCACTCTAAAGAGCTGCTAGCCAATTAGATGCCCCTGCAGCACCAGTTGAGAGCAGTCATCACTGCTGGAACTGCAGGCAATCCTAACATGGATGATCCCAGAGTTGAGCTAAGCCCAGGCTGTTGTTGGGGCAAGCAAGGCTGGCCCATGAGGATGGGATGGGGGTGCTGCATTGAGAGGGTGGAAAGTGGAGGTCAACGTGAGGACAGTAGATTGGAGGGACATGCCTCCAAAGAGTACAGGTGGGCAAAGGAGGATCACGCCATACCTTACCAACATTCAAAGCTTCAGGGCTTCCCACATCACAATGCCTTTTGCCAGGTGTGGGCAACACAGTGATGGAGCAGGATGGGTAGTGAGTAAGTGACCAATTAATGGTAACCCCATACCCTACTCTACCCTCCATGACAATCTGACAGCGGTTGAAGCTGGGAGGTGGGGAAACAGAAGGCAGCTATGCCCCTTTGAGTACACCCCACCCCTACTCACCCTTCTTTACTGTTGTGCACCTATGAATTACATCCTCATTATGGCTTTGTCCATCTGCAATTCTACTTTCATGGGATTACATATTTAAACATACAAGAGTCAAGATTCATTTCCACTTGTCAGCATTCTTTTTTCCACCCACTAAAACAAAAATCAGCTCACATTAGCACATATTAAACTGATGTAGGATTATGGATTTTGAGCATTGAGTTATCATTTTTCATTTAAATTGTGACAAATGGTTGAAAATTCTCTTTATTATAAAAAGAATTGGGAATTTATTTGATTGTGGCAAGCATTGTCTTTGCAAACAAGTACTCCCAACACTGAGTTGGATTAGATATAGGATTCTGGATTAGAGGTGCTGGAAGAGCACAGCAGTTCAGGCAGCATTCGAGGAGCAGTAAACTCGACGATTCGGACAAAAGCCCTTCATCAGGAATACAGGCAGAGTGCCTGAAACGTGGAGAGATAAATGATATATTTGGAATAAAGTTTTTTTTTAAAAAAAGAGTTAAAGGCAGTTTACAAAGATTTGCAGTCCATAAGTACTTGCTGAAAAACAAACATAGGTACATTTATTTGAATTCTCAAATACCAACAATTCTTTTCGCAGGCAGGCTTCAATGCTGATGTCTTACCATTAAAGTATGTCGGTTGGCTGACAGCAAGCCTGTCCCATATCCTGATGCCAAACCTCCCATAGGTCCATTATGTGATGCCCCTATTAAACTGTGCAAGTCGCTATGGCTACCAGGCATGGCTGTAGAGGGTCCCACTGCATGATTTCGCAGGACATGAATGGCATCATCCAACCTTTCCAAGCGGTCTTCAATTCGGGTTTGCTGAAAATAAAGAGTCAGTAATCATATTGAATACGAATATTTGCAATCATTTCACATAGTGGCAAAAACTTTACTTCATTCATTCTCTACCACAAGATTTGAGTATTCGAATGCATTTCTGGTGACCCACATTCTACCCTCTGAACTCAAACTCATCCAAATCTCAAATGTACACGTGGCTGCTATTGGAATGCTGCAAACAATTCTGGTCTTCATGCTCAGAAAAGATGTTGTGAAACTTGCAAGAGTTCAGAAAAGATTTACAAAGATGTTGCCAGGATTGGAGTGTTTGAACTATAGGGAGAGGCTGAACAGGCTGGGACTGTTTTCCCTGGAGTGTTGGATATGGAGGGGTGACCTTATAGAATCATGAGGGGTATATGAATAGAATGGGTTTAGAGGGATATGGGCCAAGTGGTGGATATGGGACTAGATTTATTTAGGATATCTGGTCAGCAAGGACACATTGGACCGAAGGGTTGTTTCTGTGCTGTACTTTTCTGTGATCTATAGTAATTTCCACTAAATGTTTTTCATTGCTCGTCCCTGTGCTCGCCCAGACATATGGTCCTCTGTAAGTCAATGCCTTTATTTTAAAATTTTCATCCTTTTCTCCCTGCAAACTCCTTTGTGGATTTTCCCTCTTTAGCTCTGTAAACACTCCATATATAATCTAATTTTGGCATGTTACACATTCTGGATTTTAATTACTTCATCACTGGTGGCCATGCCTTTTACTTCCTAGGCACTAAGCTCTGGAGGCTCATCCGACATCTCTCCACTTCTGTTCTATCCATTAAGGCACACCCAAAAAGTTTGGTCATTTGATATAACATCTCCTTATGTGAAGTACATGTCATATTTGTTTTATAATGCTCCTTTAAAGTGCCTTGGAATATTTATGTTAAAAGCAATTAAAAAGCTGTTGCTACACCCTAAAAGATTTCAAACTTATCAAAAAAATCATCACAACTATAGCTCAACTTTTTAGTTGTTATAAAAGCAATTTGTCTCTTTTTAGCTTTAGAGAACACATTCAAGATGCAAGGAAACCAATTGAACATTATGCTGCATGAAATAATATTGCATAATTATTGGGCAATTTTACCAAAGCTGTTATTTCATTCAATGTTGTGTCTACCTGGTTCTGAGTGACAGATTGGTTAAAACGATTCCATTGGTTGCTTAGTCTGAACTACTGCTGAATGAGAGCAATTGTCTTGTTTAAGATACAATACTGACAGTTGTTCAGTTAGCTCAGTTCATTGGTTAGCAGTGCAGAGTGATGTCAACAGCGTGAGTTAAATTCCTGCACCGGCTGAAGTTATCATTAAGGACTCTTCTTCCCAATGTCTCCCCTTGCTCGAGTTGTGGTGACCCTCATGGTAAACTAACATCAGTCGTCTCTCTCTGAGAGAGCAGCATTATGGCTCAGTATGACTATGGTGACTTTACCTTTACCCATTACTGACAGGAAACTCAAGCCAAAGCTTTGAAATATGAGTATGCAAGTACATATTAATCACCAGATGACCTTGATAAATGTAGCAACATTCCTAAATGCAAACTGCAAAGGAAATTATTTTTCCATTTCTCTAGTTAAAAAAATATTTTGAAGTGAAGCAACAGTTTGCAATTTTGGACAATGAGAAACTTGGAAATACCACAACATAAATAAAAACTGTTAAAATTTACAACTTGTTTGACTGAGCTCTGTGCGGGATGTCAGTGTCAAAGAATGAATATTTTGGCTGCAACACCCAAAGTTAATTTTCCAAATGTCAATGCCCCATGACTGGGCATGAACAGCTGGAAAATAGGCAGAAATTCAGTACATTATATAATGTCACATAAAATTTCAGTGGCTCTGGACAGCTCATCAGTTTCCCAATTATAATATTTAAATTATGCCTCGTAGATTTCATTTAGATACCTGTTTAAGAGGCAGTAGCACAGTTGACGTGTTACTAGATGAGTAATCTAGGGGACCAAACTAATGAAAGCCTGATCATTCACAATTATTTTGAATATATTTGCTTGTGGAACAAGCGTACATGGGATTAAGTTCTACTCAGCAGTTTCAAAGCCTGAATTTTTAAAGGACCTGAAAATCAAAAGCTGGTATCAGTGAAAATGTGACTTAACAAAGAAATCTACAGAATGGTCATAAAAACCTAACCAGTTCAGTAAGGTCCTTAAGGAAGAATTTATATCAGTCCTATATCAAAATGTCCGACTCTTAAGATGCTGGCGAAACTGGCCAAGCAAATTAATTATAACAAGTTAGGAAAGGACCATAAATGTATATCTTGTTATCATTATCTATATTCACAATGTCAATTTAAAAAAGATATTGAATTAGTGCATGCAGAAAACTTTATCAAAAAGGTTCCCACATAAAAGGGAAATTTGTCATTGGTTGTGGATGCAAGTGTTCAGAAAAGATCAATAATATTGCTGTAACCAAACTCTTGATTTGAGTTAAAAATCACACAACACCAGGTTATATTCCAACAGGTTTAATTGGAAGCACACTAGCTTTCGGAGTGACGCTCCTTCATGAGGTGATAGTGGAGGGCTCGATCGTAACGCAGAATTTATAGCAAAACTTATTTTGCTATAAATTCTGCGTTACGATCGAGCCCTCCACTATGACCTGATGAAGGAGCATCGCTCCGAAAGCTAGTGTGCTTCCAATTAAACCTGTTGGAATATAACCTGGTATTGTGTGATTTTTAACTTTGTACACCCCAGTCCAACACCGGCATCTCCAAATCTCGATTTGATGGCCTTTTAAAAAATGTTTTTTTTTTGCCTGCGTCTAGTTGTTCTGAAAGCTTTATTGCTTTGTGTTTCAGTGCTTAATTTTAATACAACAGGCAAAATTGGTTGCTCTATAGGAATCATCTTTATTTAGGATGCTGATAACCTGACCAACTGATGGTTTGAAAATATATCCTTCAGTGTCAACAGCAAGCATTCCTAGCAGGTATGTCGCTGATCAGATTAGGGTTAATGCCTCTGCGCTCTGCCCTATCAAGAAATCTCGGTTCCAACCTCACAACTGGGAGGAAAATTAGTGTGATACGGGATGGTGTCCACAAATCTATAAACACCAAACATTTTTCTGTTACTTCTTAACTGTTTTCCCAATGACCAATGCTTTCTTTGATTGACTCCAATATGAAAAGGCATTATTGGACTCATGTGTGACTTTTCACTCGGCAAAAGTGAGGACTGCAGATGCTGGAGATTTGAATGGAGTGTGAGATGCTGGAAAAGCACAGCAGGTCAGAAAGCATCCGAAGAGCAGGAGAGTCGACGTGTTGGGCAAAAGCCCTTCATCCTGCTGTGCTTTTCCAGCACCACACTCTCAAATGTTACTTTTTCCTGACTGGATGGCCAGTCGTGCCTGCTTCAGCATTCAATATGATCATGCCTCACCCTGAACTTCAACTCCTTTCTGCCTGCTCCCCAAAACCTTTGATTTACTGAAATATTAAAAACCTCAGTCTCAGCCTTAAAAGTATTTAACTATGCCATATGCACAATCTTCTGGGGGTAGAGAATGCCAAAGACACATAACACTGTGTGTCAGGAAACTTCTCCTCATCTCACTCTTAAATAACCAGTCTCTTTATGCTGAGATATGTTCCCGCGTTTTAGATCCCAAAGCTCAGAGAAACTACCGCTCAGTATTGTCATAGTTCATAATTTTGAACATTTCAATGGTGTCATCGCTTGTTCTTCTCCAGAGAACAAAGACCCAATTTACTCCACCTCTCACCACAGGTCAACTCCTGCATCCCAGGAACCAATCTATGAAACCTTTGCTGTAATGCCTGCTCAGCAAGCGTATCCTTAAGAATGCCTACATTGAGTTCCATACTATACTGGGCATAAGGTTAGCAAGGATGCCTCGGAATGCCTGGGACACCACAATTTTCACTGCTACAAATGATTTCATAAAAGTAGAGCATAAGTGAAATTCCCATACTCTCTTTGAATGTAATTGCTAGTGGAAAAGGAAGAATGTCCTATCCACTCATCTCATAATCTCCTTAACAGTTATATACTTTCAAAACTTTGAACTTTTCATGTTAGTCGAATTTTCAACAAGTATAAATTTTGAAGGAGGAAAATGCCTCATTATTCCAAATATGAATGCACCACTTAACTCAATTGTTCTCAGGCAGCTAAACATTCAAAAATGCTACAACTTTGCTTCATCTGAAGGTTTATAAATGCAGAAATCTCCTAAAGCCTTGATGTGATTCACATACATAAGAAAGAAAAAGACATAGATCTATCGACCGCCGATGAAGCAACAGGAAAAAAGCTTCAAAGGGACTGCCAGATTAAGTGTGTAAATTGGAATAAATGAGTTCTATTTTGATAGCATATTGCTGCATAGGTTTTTCCTCAGACCTACCAAAGAGTGAAGTGGGCCTTCGTAATTGGGAGAAGATGGACCCTGGCCTCCATTTCTAGACCACACAGAGGTACCTGCTAAAAATAGAGATTAGGGTTAAATGCATGGCACTTAAGATCAAGACACAAGAGGGAAAGAAAAATGTCAAGCACACACACGTACATGGATATTCAACTTGCCTGAAAGACTGGTGGATTATTTTACCTGTGAGGGTTGGCGGAGATCCAACAGGCGTTGATGGAGTTGAAGGGAAGCTGTTGTTAGTGTGGTCTGGTGAGTAGATCTAAAACACGAGCAGAAATATTTTCGTATTAGTAGGACACTAAGTGTAATCATCACAGTTCAATTATACATTGTGCTGGCCATTCTATTTGCACTATAGTTAATTATTTGTCTTTTAACATTTTACAAATTATCAGCCCATTTATTCCACAGTTGAGCATTTTGTATTTCATTCAAATTTACAGGTGGCTTGCAATAAAATTCCAAAAGTGTGAAAGATGCCAGTTGTTTTCCAACCCAATACAGCTGAGCGTACAAACTCTGAAAAGTGGATTTCAAATGGATCACAAAGAAATTGCTGAAAAGTATTTTGAGAGAGAAACAGAAATTGCTGAAGAAACTCAGCAGGTCTGGGAGTATCTGTGGGAAGAAAGCAGAGTTAACATTTTGAGTCTGGTGAAGCTGATAAACAGTCAACGAACTTGAAATATTAATTCTGCTTTCTTCCCACAGCTGCTGAGTTTCTACAATTCCTGTTTCTCTTTCAATATACTTTTGCAGGGAGGACTTTGTGGACATTATTTTATTAGACCATAAGACATAGGAGTGGAAGTAAGGCCATTCGGCCCATTGAATCCACTCCACCATTCAATCATGGCTGATGGGCATTTCAAATCCACTTACCCGCATTCTCCCCGTAGCCCTTAATTCCTTGTGACATAAAGAATTTATCAATATCTGCCTTTAAGACATTTAGCGTCCCGGCCTCCACTGCACTCTGTGGCAATAAATTCCACAGGCCCACCGCTTTATAAAAGTACACTTATCACATGGAGAGTTGGAACCTAAATACTGTAAGAAAGTGAGAACTGCAGATGCTGGAGAGTTAACATTTCATTGGGAATCCAGCCCCAGTCTTCTATTTATCTCTCAGGCCCCTTTCGCCTGCCCCACATTCCTGAAGAAGGGCTTATGCCCGAAGCGGCGACTCTCCTGCTCCTCAGATGCTGCCTCACCTACTGTGCTTTTCCAGTGCCGCTCTCTTCGACTCTTAAATACTATACATTGGTAAGTGAGCACAGGAGGAGGAGTGGAATTAAGGGCAAATGGAGGAAATTCTGTGTTTAGAACAATTCATGCAGATCTCCAATCAGCACAATCTTCTAATTCATGCAGAGCTTTAATACGTGAAAAGGGTGATAGCATTAATCAATGCTGTAGTCCTTCCTTCTTCTCATACACATACTTGATCTAAGTGGGCCCATGCATAAACGTTAGATCACTGTGAACATTCCATGCGATGGAATGGTCAGACTCCAGTGTACTGCCTATTTTCCTTAAAAAATCATAATTTGATTTGGATGCATTAAACATACACTTAATCTAATAGATGGATATTCAGCGGTTTGAATGTCTGTTTCTGGCAGGGGTCCTGCACAATTTTTGCCAATTACTGCCAATACAATAAAGCTACACTTATAGTTCAGAATGAGCACATAAATACTGCTCATCAAATTTGAGGCTAAGTAATTGGATGCTTGCAAAACGGACACAACAACATGAGTTTCTAAGTCATCACCTCTCCACAGGGACACAGCTAAGACTGGGGAAATTAGCAGACAGGAAGTTACTGGGTAAAAACTATGTCTCACTGCACAGTGGAGCAATTTATTGACACAACAACAATTGCATTAGGTTCTAAGTTTCACAATCATGCTTTCATCAATCTCTGCTTTTTGTCCCCTCAAAGATATTTATTTTGATAGTGACATACTTTGTAAACTTTTCATCATATTTTCCTAAAACTCAGAGATAAAAGTTGTTTTTTGCTTCTCCTTCTTAGACTTAACAAATAAACACTGCTTTACTGAAGAAAACTTCAAGCGGGAAAGCCCCAAACTGGTTTAAAATCCAACTGGACAAAACACATCTTCCCAGGTTAGGTCTCTTTGGATGCTGGTGCAGAGAATTCCAGCCAAGTGTAGCAATCTCAGGTACTGTGCCAGGTGGCCCGTGCAGCGGTCTTAAGAACAATTTATGGCATTAAAAATAAAATCCAAATGCTATCCAGACATCCAAGAAGTTTGGATTAAATTGGTTGTGCCCGTAAGTAATCATGTTTAAGCATAGCCAAGGTTGACTCAAGTACTTTGAGGTACTCCATAAACTATGCACATACACACACAGCTAAATCAAATTTTTACCATTCACAGCCTTGCCCCTTTTCACACAAAAAAAGATGCTAAACGAGTGAACAACAATCCCTCCACTTACTGATGCAAGTGCTTTACCCAGTGCATCGCCAGTCTGTGAGCTGCCAGTTGGCGCTGCTGCTCTGGTTACTAGAAGCAAAAAAAAAATCAAATTAGGTCACAACCTGCAGAAACATTCCAGCATAACATTTTACTTAACGAGGAGAAAAACCCATGTCATAAGGCTGTGGAAAACCGCCAGATGACATCACTAATGTTGAATTGTAAGATTATCGGTTTATTCAACACAGATGGACTATTAGGTGGAGAGAGAAGTGGCAAACACTGACCCTTTCACATTTCTACATTATAAGTCCTAACTGGAATTCCAAGCAAGTTGTGAATGCCCTTGTTCTTTACTGATTAAATTACTGATTGGATACCATCTTACATGTCAGAAAATACTGGTGCCTAGACAGCCTAAAAACAGCTGTTGCCTTCTATTTAAGTTAGCTTTCAGTGATGTAAAGACAGAGTGAGGATAGGTCCCAGCATGCTCAGTTCAGAAAACAAAAATCTGAAGAGCAGCAAGCCCTTATTGAAGGTTACATTTCTGATTCAGAAACACAAACAGACTGTTTGTGTTGTGCCTATTTTCATGTGGCAATTAGTTAAGCTTGGTCAGAGCAAATCTCTTTCTCAAAATCATGATAAGTATTTTTTTAAAAATCAAGAATCAGATTCTTGAAGAGGAGGGCTATTAATGAGCACTAGAGTCTAGCAAAAGAGAAAGATTAAAACATGGTGGTCCATGCAGACAGTTTCTATGCTTTAAATTCGAGGATTCTCGAAGTCTGGAGAAAGTGTGATCTAGTTATTAAGTGAAGTCATTAAGGCAAATATAGAAGCATAAATATAAAACAACTACATGAAATGCTTCTAAAATATATGAATATGTGCATATATAAATACATAAAATATTTGCATACAACTTGCTTAAAGATGATGCACAGGAGTGAATTATAGCACATAGTTTCTATCATTGAGGACCTGATCTTAATATTCAAATTGCATGGGGGCAGTCAACAGCAATGTTGCCAATCTACATTTCTGTTCATTGTTGTGAAATCATTTTTTGGAGGTATGCTTTATACCCAATGGATTACAATAGCACCTGATGTGAAGCAAAGCTGGTAACATTTGCACGCAGTGGGAAACTTTCAAAGTTCAATTTCAGAGACAATTTCACTCGCGAATTGTTGCATCCTATCACTGCTATTGCAATCAGTTTTAATAATATTGCATACCAAGCATGGAGCCCTGTAAAATTATCTTTAATTTTTTTTATTGTTAGCACAGGAATATCATGGGCATACACTTGGGAACAATGGGTGATAATTATGAACAGAATTTGTTCCTGATTTATTCCTAACCTTGTTCAGGAACAACAAAGCAAATCTAGCTTTCCCTTCTCTACTCAAGCAAGGATCTGCTAATAATGAAAATTAAGCATCAACTCAAGTTGCTAAAAGCCTGCATGAGTTGGCACCACGCCTTTGAAACCTTCGCTCATCGACCCGTCAGCAGAGTTCTTACTAACTTCCTACATTTTTTTGGGCTGGTGCTTTTATCTCGCGGAGTGTTGGAGGCTGAGGGGTTACCTTATAAAGGTTTATAAGATCATGAGGGGCATGGATAGAGTGAATTGCCAAGGTCTTTTCCCCAGGGTAGGAGAGTCCAAAACTGGAGGACATAGGTTTAATGTGAGAGGGAACAGCTTTAAAAAGGACCTGAGGGGCAACCTTTTCCACACATGTTATGGTGGTGCGTGTATGGAACAAGCTGCCAGAGGAAGTGGTGGAGGCGGGTACAATTACAACATTTAAAAAGCATCTGGATGGGGAGATGAACAGGAAGGGTTCAGAGGGATATAGGCCAAATCTTGTAAATGGTACTTAAATAGGTTAGCATGGATGAGTTGGACTGAAGGGTCTATTTCCATGCTCTATGACTCTGCAACCGATATGAAAGAAAAAGTGCAAAGCATTGATTACACAACAGTTAAGAGTTTTGTCTGCACATTTTTGGTTTCACTTATGGAAAGGATAATTGTACAAAGATACAGATGCATCACAATAATATCAGGAATGAGAAGCCGTAATAATAACAAAGTTGAAATACTGTTATGCTTCCGCTGATGAACAGTGGGCAAATACAGATCTAAAAAAATAAAATTATGATAGGTGCGATAGGAAAAGATTTTTCATTCCTTTGACTGAAGAATGGCAACATAAGAACTCAGAGCAGACAATGGTATTTAGCCCCCCCAAGCTTACTCTATCATTTAATAAAATCCCAGTCTATCTGATTGTGGCTGCAACATATTTTCCTGGCTACTCTATCCTTTGACTCCCTTGTTGGTCAAAACCTACCCACGTGTGCCTAGAAAATATTCAATCATTTTGGGGAAAGGAAAAAGACTCGCAAACCCCAGTGAAAAGATTTCTCCTCATTTCCACCTTATATGGGAGAACACTAATTTTTAAAACGAATCTGTATTACAAGGCAAAATATCCTTATATCAACTGAACTGGTTCATAAAAGATTCCAACGCATATAGGTCCAATCTGTTCAAACTTTTCATAAAAGATAGCTCCTGGTGATAAGTGAACAACAATTTAAACCAATTGCTCTCTAATCAATAGACTTAGAGAGCAAGCAGAGACCGTTAGCAATATCCTTTTCATGCAAAGCTTGCAGAAGTATGGAATGTTGTGTGACAGAAAGAAGTAGAGCATTACACCTTTTAACAAAAAAAATTGAATAGATATTTTAAGCAGGAGAAAGGTTCAGAAGAGAGTGTAGAGCAGTGGGATTAGGCTTGAATTTATTCAGCATTGAGACAAATGGTTGAAAGATCTTATTCTAATATAAGATTCAAAGATTCGCTTTTCATCGAACTGATCCAGGCTGTTTGGCAAAATAATTTCTTTCAGTCACTGAATGGCACTACCAAAGTGATGGGATAATGATTTTTTTAAAAATGTAATCGTCATCACTTGTTGAGTTTTTGAAGGTAAGGCAAGGGAAAAGCTTTCCAAAGACATTTCATGAAAACAGTGCCCTTTTAATGATCATCTGGCTGACTCAGAGTTTCACACAAACCCAACTTTACATTCAGACATTACTCAAGTCTGAGGTCTTTTGGGTGTGGTTAACACTAATTGCTTGAACATTTTATTTTTAAGATCTTCTGGAATGTTTTGGTTTTCATGACTGATAGTCCAACTGAAATTTTCAGAGAAAAAGTTATTTCTTTTGGACTGTACATGGTAGGAATTTTAGCAGACTATAGGTACCAAGACACTTTTCAAACCCATTTCTGACTTTCATAGCAGCTATAACAGTTGCTTGTAAAGCATATTTTTATAACTTTTATCATAATAATTAGAACTATTGAATGTTATGTTATGATAATAGTAAGCATTACCATTATGTTGGTGATATAACCAACATAATGGTAATATTGATATTCAACTTTCATCTCTGATTTTAGTCCTGAGATCTTCATTAGCTAAGATGACAAAATTAAAAAAAAACAAATACTGACCTAAAGCAGCGGCTGTGATCACCTGAACGGGTTAAACCGAGCTCAGGAAACAAGGATCAGTCTGACCTAGAACTGACATTGTTTTAAAATACAGCAAAACTCTGATCTGTATCTCTTAGTGGATTGACACCTTTCTGGACACATTAGGACGAAAGTCATCTGTGGATTAGCCAGCTCAGAAAGACACTGGAATTATAGACCAGAATGAGTTGTATTTCAAAGTTGCTTTAGAAGAACAAAAAAAAAACCAAAAAAAAAATCATTTGGTAACAAGGACCGTGAAGTCTCTCTCAACTCTTAAATGTTTGTGGTAAAGCAAACATTTTGGAAAACAACCATTCATCAAGTATGCAAGGCTATCTAACAAACCACCTCAGTGCTAAACAAACAAGAGAAGAGCTAAAAAAAACTGGAACTTAGGTCACACTTGCAATTCAAAGATTCAAAAAACTTTAGAATTTAATTGTATTTGTTCTTCTTTTTAAAACCAACCGTCCCTCCCAGTTTGTTTTTAAGCTTGTGACCTGTAAGTTTGTGTGAGAACTTGATGTCATATTTTTATTAATTTTGGGGGTAGTGGGTAAAAAGAAAATCTTTCACTCAAGAAAACCTTGAAACTTTGGCTCCTTTATTTTGATTTAGTTAATTACATTCTGATTGAAGCAATAATTATGCGCTAAAAAATGGGGCCAATTCCCCTTTCTGTCCTGGCCATAACAGGTACAACATAGAAAAAAACCAAGTTTATGTTGAATTTTATATAAACTGGCTAGTTTAATTCTGCTCGCTGCTCATAACCAGATAATTGATAAAAATGTTATAGAGTTTTATAAATATTATATAAAATGAGCTCCAGACATAATGAAGATGAAAAGACACATTCTCTACAACACAATAGAAGTACTTGAAATTCAATCTTAGAGGGGTTAAGAACTGATGAGGTCCTAAAGATAGACAAAAAAGGGTGAAGCATTGTTTTAGCAAAAGGCAATATCTTGGATATTGGAAGTAACATGTAATAATTGTACAGTTCTCCCTCTTTCCCTCCAAACATGCATTTCATTTGTTCGGTTTCAAACATAATTACCTTTAGTAACAATGATAACTGTGTTAAGGTTGGAAAGTTATTGGGGTGGACCAGAATGCAGATTTGAGCCAGGACTTTATTGAATGGTGAAGTCGGCTTAAGAGGGTTTTGTTTTGCACAAAATATTTGCTCATGGCATACGTGTCACTGTGTAGGCCAGCTTTTACTGTCCGTTTTCTAATTGTCCAGTGCGCAATTAAGAGGCAACCATATTGCTGTGGGTGTGGAGTCAAACGTAGACCAGACTAGATCAGTTAAGGACAACAGATTTTCTTCCTTAAAGGACATTAATAAACAAATGGGTTTTTACAACATTCAACAGCAGTTACATGGTTACTATTAGGTTAGCTTTTCATTCCCGCCTTTCATTGAATTCATTTCATTTCACCATCTACCATGGTGGGATTCAAGCCCATCTCCCAAGGACATCTGAACTTCTCTGCCACAGAATGATGTGCAGACATTTTTTTTTTTGACTATGTTTAAGATAGCGATTGATAGATACCAGTGGTGTCACGGATTATGGGGAAAGTGTATGGGAACAGGGCATCGATGTGCTGGATCAGTGAAGAATAAATGGGTATACTTTACAGGCTGAATGGTCTACTCTTGTTCATATTAGGCTGGGGGCTGTATGACTAAGCCACTGACATTACAATTAAAGCACCACCTCCCCTTACTCCTGCTCTTAATTCTTATGCACACATGAAAAATGACTAGTATGCTAAAGTCACGTTGGTTGACTCTGATTTCTTTAATGGTTCATATCATTTTGCTCTAATAAAATAAATTGTTTGGCTACGATCAACTGATTCAATAACCTCTTGGCTGCCAGAAAACAACAGCACCAAAACAGTAGCAGTGAGAAGTTCATAGAGCCATACAGTCATAGAGTCATAGAGATGTACAACACAGAAACAGACCCTTCAGTCCAACTCGTCCATGCCGACCAGATATCCCAATCCAATCTTGCCCGACCTGCCAGCACCTGGCCCCTACCCCTCCAAACCCTTCCTATTCATATACCCATCCAGATGCCTTTTAAATGTTGCTATTGTACTAACCTGCACCACTTCCTCTGGCAGCTCATTCCATACACATACCACCCTCTGTGTGAAAAAGTTGCCCCTTAGGTCTCTTTGATATCTTCTCCCTCTCACCCTAAACCTATGCCTTCTAGCTCTGGACTCCCCCACCCCAGGGAAAAGATTTTGTCTATTTATCCTATCTAAGCCCCTCATGATTTTATAAACCTCTATAAAGCCACCCTTCAGCCTCCGATGCTCCAGGAAAAACAGACCCAGCCTGTTCAGCCTCTCCCTATAGCTCAAATCCTCCAACCCTGGCAACATCCTTGTAAATCTTTCCTGAACCCTTTCAAGTTTAACAACATCTTTCTGATAGGAAGGAGACCAGAATTGCATGCAATATTCCAACAGTGGCCTAACCAATGTCCTCTACAGCTGCAACATGACCTCCCAACCCCTATAGTCAATGCTCTGACCAATAAAGGAAAGCATACCTAATGCCTTCTTCATTATCCCATCTACCTGTGACTCCACTTTCAAGGAGCTATGAACCTGCACTCCAAGGTCTCTTTGTTCAGCAACACTCCCTAGGACCTTACCATTAAGTACTTAAATGCAACATATGATACATTCAGCAAAGCTACTTCTTTTTTCTCCAAAAACACAATAAGCTAGTACTTAATGCTCAGTAAAGCTCCATATCTTACCCATGATATTGTCGGTTCCGTTGGCAGCAGGCGGTGTGCAGGACGCAGCGCCATAGTGATTTGTGCCACTGCGGTGGAAACTGGACATCGGTGGGAGACTGGCATTGATGTCCGTTGAGGAGTGTGGTGGGTAGCTCTGTGGTTTATGTATGCATATATCATGAAGAAATAAAAGCAAAAAAATGTATTAATTTCACAAATGTTATCAGTTCTCCATATAATCAGGATTTACTTATGAAAATACCAATTAGGAGCAGGAGTTGGGTTAGGCTTAAGAGTTATTTGCTTATCCCTCAATCTTCTTGGTTCATTTTGGTCATATAATTATCTGATTAAAGTTTAAAACACTAGTCTTAGAACTGTGTTTCCCCCATTCCAATGGAATGCAACATTTAGTCATGTTATGATTTGTTTTCAAAAAGTCTAACCCTATGTTTTGCTTCTTTAGAAGCAACATAGAACCATAGAGTTTACATGGAAATGATTTATTCCCTTATGTCCAATCTTTTGATAAAGCAAATAAGTTATTTTTAAACCCTGTCTCCTGGTCATTCAATATTTTTCTTGTTAAATTACATATCCGATATCTGCTAAAAGTTTGGCTCCGAACCGCCATTTATAGCCTTGGTTCAAACAAGTATAAAAAAGCTCAACGTAACAGGAGAGGCGAATGTGACCGACTGTCTCATCTTGACAACAACTGACCAACTGTGGCACCAAAGAACCCAAGAAGAAACTCTCTAGTGGTTGGAGTCATATCTAATACAAGGAAGATGAACATAGATCAATGATCTATACTCCAGTATATTGTTGTGGGGGTTGCTAAGGAAGAACGTCCTATGCTGAACCACCTTCGGTTGCTTCATCAATTGATCTTCCATTTATTACAATGTCAGAAATGGTGATTTTCTCTGACTACTGCACAATATTCAATGCCTTTCACAATTCCTCAAACACTGCAAAAGTCTGTGCCAATGTCAAGCAATACCTGGACAACTTTCAGGCTTAAGCTATTAAGTGGCATATCGCGTTTATACAACGTAAGTATTGGATATTGACCATATCCAACAATACAGAATCAAACCACCTTTGTTCGACTGTCACTGAAACTTTCACTATCAACATCTTTAAAGTTACTGTTGACCAGAAACTAAACTGGACCAGCTATATCAATACTATGACAATAGGAGCCATACAGGAGCGAGGAGAAACTCACCTCCTGTTACCCCAATACCTGTCCAAGTTCAACAAGGCACATATTCTCCACTTGCCTGAATGAGTGCAGCTCTAACAACACCAAAGAAACTTGACACAATCCAGGACAAAGCTGCCTACTTAGTCATTTACACCCTGCATCATCAAAGCAGTATGCATTATGTACTGCAGAAATTCACTAAGGGCCCTTCAATAGCACCTTCCAAACACACTATTTCTACCATCTACAAGGAAGAGGGTAGCTGTTGCATGGGAATATCATCACCTGCAGGATCCACTCCAAGACCTACATTCGCCTGGCTTGGAATATATTGCACTTCCTTCAATGTTGTTGGGTGAAAATCCGAGAACTCCCTTCCCAATAGCATTGTGCATGAACTTGCACCCACAGTCTGCAACAGTTTTAGAAAACAGGTGAAAGGCAATTAAGCATGGGCAACAAATTAATAAATGTTGGTATCCTAGGCATTGCCGACATCCTTTGAAGGAATTTTGAAAAAGAAAGTGTTTCCACAACCTTTCAGACAGATCACTGTCGAGGGAAAAGAAGTCTCATCTCCTGCATTTTTTTTTGCCAACTTTTTAAAAACTGTATCATCTTGGTTATGAAACTTCCTGCCAAGGGAATGAGTTTCTCCATATCAACACGACAAAAACTTTTAATTTGAAATATCCCCCAATGTTCTTTGTTTTACATTTAATAAATGTTGTTTTCAAAGCAGCATTACTTTACACATACTTTCCAACCACCCCACTCCTGTTCTTCAACTGATGTCTGCAGCTGTGCACTTTCCTTCAAGATTTATTGAATAACCACCAAGAACTGAAACAGTGGTTTAGTTTTGCCCTCTATAACCCATCATATGAAGGCAGCTCTACCACCAGGACACTGAATAAGACAAAGAGCTAGAGCCTCAACCTTCACTTTTAAATACTAAGCAAAATAGCTTGTTAATGCAACCCAATAATCTTTTATCTACTTATTTGGATGAAGTCTTGTAGATTTTGTTTGTGATAGCTTCAGTGAAATGGTCAAAACAAAGTTAACATGACCATCATCTTTTTTGATATAAAATCATACCTTTTCAAATGAAAATATACTTGCAACAATAAAATAAAGTTCTAGATGAGCATAGAAAGATGTGCACGCCATGGTAATATAACAAATAATAGGGGACCTGACCAGAATATTTCTTTTTAATTGAGATGGCGAGATGAAACCAGGATCATGCTGCAGGACAGCATTACTGGCTGTTTGTAATTAGCACCAATGTGATTACAAATCTTAACCCCCAGTTCACTGATTTATTATTAAAAAAAGAAAATATGTAATTAAAGCTGGGTGGAGTTACTTTCATGCATATGAAACAATATTCATGCTGGTGCATTACTGTCCAATGTCAAGTCACATTTGTCCATTGTTTAGTTTTTGCAGTACTGCTCTGTTTGCAGTTCCTGCAAAGTGCAAATGGGGCTTGAAGTATGTGAAGAGAACAGTGCAGACATTCACACAGCAGATTAAATAAAATCAGTTTCCTTTAGGGCCAGCTTTACTTTTCAACGTAAAAGATGGCAAAACCATAAAGATGTAGGAAGGTTATAAAAGGTAGGAGAGAATGAAATCAACAAGTGATGATACCAGTGTATGACTTTCCTAACAACGGCTAATTGCAAGAAGAACAGTAGAAGGGAGAAGTCTGGGTGGGAAAGATTCGACATTTCAATCAAACCTTTACACAAAAACTCTACCACTTGAAGCCCCATTTCTGAACTCCACATGATGAGATAAGCCCTTGATCAGACAGTTATCAACAGTCCACTAGAATTGTAATGTAGTTTTCACTGAAATTTTGTTTTATGTTAAAATAATTTTACAGATTTTGTTAATAGAAGAACAGAGCATGTTAGTTTTCATTTCATTTTAGGAATCTCTAAAATCAATGTTCCTCAGCCAAATGGCCTCTTATTTCCTCTCCTTCATTTGTGTGTTTTTTTAAAACAGTATGCTCGCTAGGCACAGAGCAGAGATTGAAAACACTAGATTTTTCCACGCCAAGCAGCCCACCCAAATAGAAGCTCATGGGCTTACAGAAAAAAAATCTGTGTTTGATTTACAAAAAATATAAATTAAGCCATTATTTACAATGAAGCATAAAGAAATAAAAAAACTTCTCAGAACTTTTGGATTTTTAAAAATTAAATGCACATTTTAGTTAATGGCTACATTTCATCAGGTCTATGGAGCATACATGATCTGCTTAATATTTTACCACTTTTACACGAGAAATAGATCGGCACTCCTTTTGTACTTACTTTGATTTTGTTTTTCCAATAGAGCAACCCTAAAAGGTGAGGACCTATACTGTATGTTTCTAAAGGTAAAAGCCCATAGGAGAAAATGTCAGGCAAATCAAGCAGAGTTGGTTAGGGATAGCACTGTAAATTTTAAAAATGTTTTAATTGAATGAGGAAAATGCATTAGGAGATATTAATGAAGAAATACTTTGAGTGACAAGATGTACAGACATGTGCCCCTATGTATACATACATTTTCTTTCCTAACAAGGGAACCATTTAAAATAAGAGTCACACCCAGTTTACCAGACTGTTCATGTTATGTGTCATCAAAGCATTAAGATGGTTCCATGCAAACAGATACCATGAAACTGCATATTTGTTATTTTTAGCAGGTGAAATCTATGAAAAGATTATAGGTTTAGCTGTGGAGGCACTTTCACTGTATTTGAAAGATCGTTGTGAAAATTTTAGACATCGGAAGTGGAAGGGTGATTATTTTCAATTTTATTTTAGTAAACCTGTTAAGATATGTTGATTTCAGTTCCCCAGTGGGTTAATGCATCATGTAGAACAGAAAGGTTACATTCCATTTTTGAGGGATATATGCATCAGGAGCAAAGCTAGCACTTATTGCCCATACTGAATTCCTAGAATCCCTACTGTATGGAAGCAGGTCATTCGGCCCATTGAATTCACACCCACCCTCTGAACAGCATCCTACCCAGACCAACCACAACTCTACAGCTCCACATTTCCGATGGCCAATGCACCTCGCCTGCACATCTTTGGACTGTGGCAAGAAATTGGAGCACTGGAAGGAAAGCCACGCAGACATGGGAAAAATGTGCAAATTCCACAGTGACAGTTGCCAGAGGCTGGAATTAAACCCGGGTCCCTGGCACTGTCAGACAGTACAGTTAACCACTGAGGCACCAGGCCTCCGTAAGGCATAGGTGAGGACTGTTTCATTTTCTGAGGTGTACTGAATGGAACTGAAAAATTGTGAAATTGCGACCTAGTTTCTTCATTTCTGACCTTATGGTGAATGAAAGGTCATTGATGAAATAGTTGATGATGATTAGGGCTAGGATATGAACCGAAAGAACTCCTGCAACAGCATCCTGTGAATATAAAAGACTACCATTTCACATCTGTGTAAGGTGTGATTCCAATCAGTGGAAAACTTGAACCCTGATTCACATCAATTTTTGTCGTATGAAGATTTCTTATGATGCAATGTTAAATGCTGCCTTGATGTCAAGGGTATTCACTCTTATATCATTTTTATAATTCAGTGCTTTTGTCCAAGTTTGGGTAAAGGTTGTAAAGAGGTCTGGAGCTAAGTAATCCAGATGAAATCAAAACATAGCAATAATGAGAAGGTTAAATGGCTAAGTGGCACTTGATAGCATTGTCTACTACAGCTTCCATCCCTTTGCTGACGAATAGGTGCAGATTGATAGGCTGGTAATTGACTACTTTCATGTCTATGATGCAAAAACTGGATGTAGCTAGACTGTACAGATTTGATCTGATCTGCTGGTTATGGAGTTGCTTTGTTCCTTCAATCACATGCTGCCTCCAGTTTGTAATGGGCAGGCAGTCCCTGCATTATAGCACCATGTTGGTAACTCATTATTAGGTATGCTTGCTGTTTCTTCAGGTATGCAGTCCTACAGCTATAAATGAACTGGCATCAATTCCTCAGCTTGACAGTAATGGTAGTGTATGGGATCTGTCAGGCTATGAGGCTACAAATTGTGGTGGCATATATTCTGCTGCTACTGATGGCTCACAGAATGTCATGGATGTACAGTTTTGATCAGCTGGATCTGCTTTCTATCAAATTTAGAATGATGCTATTGCCACAAAAGGCTGTTCACAGTGTGAAAATGGGACTGAGATGTGGTAAGTCTAACCAATTGTGCAGATGATCTGTGAAAGGTAAATCATTGAGGATGGGGCAAAACAGACATTTTCCATCTTCTTTTCTCACTTGTTCTCTCATCAACTGCTATTTGTCAAGTCTGGCATACGTGTATATATATTCCTTAAAATCTCGGCCAGCAGTGATTGCAAAAGTGGCAGATAAAGGAAGCAAAGGGAGATCTCTAATGTCAGCTGGAGACCCCTTAATGTCTCTTCTTGGAAGGCTAACAAATTAAATACCATTCAGAGATAGGAGGCTGGGCTGCAATGTGGCTGTCCCCAGGTTCCTCTACTTCCCAATGTCAGGCCCCTCAATCAGGGAGTGTCTTTCACCTGTACCCAGAAGCCTCAAGCAACAGAATTTGTTTTGGGGGTATCCTGCATGGTGAGGCACTTCAGTCTGCTGCTGGGTTAATACTAGAGGTGGTGGAAATGTGTCCTTAAATGGTATTAATTGCTGTATGTACAGTATTGATACATCACTTCAGTAAAGGTGGAAAGTGTTATCAGTAGTTTCCTAGTCCACGTCTGACCTGATCCAATAAAGTTCTCTGGGGTTTGGAGTCAATGTTGAAAGCTCCAACACCACTGCGCAACAAATGTTTTGCCATCTCTATTGGATCGGTCCTGCTTATGGAACATGACATATTCAGGGATGGTAAAGAGACATTGGCTGAAATGCATAAGACGTAGGCCATTCAGCCCATTGAATTTGATATACTATTCAATGAGAACATGACAGACTTGATAATCTGATTATGCCAGATTTTTAGTACATTTTTCCATGGGAGAGCTCTCCCAAGGTTGATACAAGTCCCCATTTGTTAAGGTGGACTTTAAATGGTTGACTGGGGCGGGTGGGCTTTTATTGTACCATGTTTAGGCTGAACCCCGATGATTTATTCAATTTTACTTTTAGTATGATTTTCTAATCAGTGGTCAGAGGGATGTAGTTCATCAACAGCATTGCTATGGATCTGAATTCACATGTTGGGGTAAGAATAGCAGATTTCCTTCCTTGAAGAATATTTGTGAAGCAATAGGGTTTTAAATGGCCATCTAGCAGTTCCACAATTCCCCTTATTGCAAAGACTATTAAAACCCACTTCTATTTTTAACTGAATTTAAACTGCCTGGGTCTCATGGTGGGACCTGAACCTGTGTGTCTCTGGAGCAATCTTCCAAGCCTCTGAAGTAAAAGACCAGCAACATAAACAGTATAGTCAGTTTACGTTGTGCTGATCTCAGTTAAAGCTGCAATATTAGTACAGTAAATGGTCACAGCACAGCTACTATGTGGGCTGGGGGACAAAATAGCTGGAACACAAAGGCACAGGGCTTGACTACATTGCTGCCAGTGGTTGAGTGGTCATCTATACAGCAGCCACATAAAGACTGGGCACATGGAGAATATACCCTCATTGCAGCAACTCAGTTTGCTCAGTGCATTAAAGTACAAGAATGCAATATGCAAAAACAAACAAAAATAAATTGCAGTTTCCAAATGTACAAGAATGATAATTAAATAACTTTTAATGCATAACAAATTATATGCAGCTTAATAGAAGAATGTCAGGATGGAGATTTTTGTTTCTCTTCTTCAGAACTGTTTCTTTCC
Source organism: Hemiscyllium ocellatum (assembly GCF_020745735.1). Lineage (NCBI taxonomy): Eukaryota > Metazoa > Chordata > Chondrichthyes > Orectolobiformes > Hemiscylliidae > Hemiscyllium > Hemiscyllium ocellatum. The sequence goes on from NC_083401.1 coordinate 45,256,824, forward strand.
TCTTTCAGAACTTTTTTAAAGAAGATTCACTGGACCCAAAATGTTAACTCAGCAGGTCTGGCCCTAAATGTGGGCAGAAAGCAGAGTTTCCCCAGCAATTTCTGTTTGTACTTTTGATTTCCAGCATCCACAGTTCTTTGGGCTTTTATTTAAACTAAATTTCTATTACTTGAACAACAATGTGAGGTTGAACAGATTAAGTTGATGGGCAGGAATCAACAATATTAAAGAAAGATGCCAGTGGGCTGTTGGCACACAAGATGTCACTATTACCAGGCGCTCGTGAGGGTGCAGACTGCAGTAACTGCTGGACTGTGGAGTGTGGGAGGAGTTTCCCAACATTCCTCCATAACCGGGCTGATTCATTCCACCAGAGGAAGTCCATGGATCGGAATTGTGGTGCCCATCTGGAAAGGAAGGTCAGGTTACAATAAGTCTTTCAGAAAAGAAAATGCTCACAAAAAAACATTCTTAAGTGAACATTCCTGCTGATTATTTGATTGCAACTATTTGGTTGGTAATGAACCCTTAATTAAAATGGGCCATTAAATTGGAACTGCAAGACAACCTCTCAGCAACATTCATCTGTGGAATTCTTCTTGATTTAAACAAAGAAAAATGAAGAACAGAAGCTCAGCCAAAAGAATAATAGAAATAATCTAAAGAAAGGGAAGTTTGCATTGCAGGTATAAAAGTTGAAGTTAATTCATCTGATTAGTACCACTTTGGCTCAGAATACAAAAGCTGTAGCTGGAAATGGAGTCAACAGGCAAAAGCAAACTGCATGCATACTTACACCAGGTCCCAAAATCTACGTGCATCTTCCTTTTTTGAGATTTTTTAAAATTCAGTCATGCGATGTGGATGTTGCTGGCTGGGCCAGCATTTATTGGCCATCTCTTGTTACCCTTGGGAAGGTGCTCGTGAACTGCCTTCTTGAACTGTAACAGCCTAACTGCTGTAGGTAGACCTGCCATGCCATTAGGGTGGGAATTCCAGGCTTCTGGCCCCGCAACACTGATGGAAATGTTTAATTTTTCTCCCACAACGTCTTGCAAACTCAAAGCTTTGCTGCACGCCATTGGTGATCATGCCTTTAGCTGTCTACGCCCTAAGGGCTTGAACTCCTTCCCTCCTACTTTTTCTGTTTTCGTTACATTCTTGCTAATAGCCAACTCCTTCAATCAAACTTGTTACTAGCTCTAAAACTGTGTCGAGCCATCACACTACCTGAGTGCGCTTTTGAAACACCTTAAAAATCTATACTAAAGCATGATGTAAGTGTAGGCTGTTATAAAATTAAACGGTAGTTACTTTTTATACCAATTTAATATTTTTGAGTTAGAATATTTGCAATAATTAACACGATACTGAGAACTGCTTGCTTTCCTCATCCTTTTTACGTTAAATCTGGAAAGATGGTGTCAAACAAATCTCCTCTCGCCTCCCAGTCCAGGGAAGGTCGATTTCCTAAATCCATTTTCTACTCATAATTTCTGGATCTCTGTCACAACAGGGTGGAACTCAGAATCACAATGAGTTGTTGCAGCATAAAAGTAAGCCATTTAGCCCATCATTTATGTATCAGCTCTCTGAACATGTAATTCACCTAGTGCCATTCTCCAACATCTTCCCTGTAACACTACACACGCCTACTTTTGAGGTAACAACCTAATTTCATTTCAAATGCTTCAATTAAACCTGCCTTCTCCATAATCTCAGGCATAACTTTCCAGAACCTAACCACCAGCTGCATTAAACTGTTTCTTGCGTTGGTATTGCTACTTCTTGCAATTACTTCTAATCTGTGCCCTCTCATTCTCATTTATATACATGATTTGGATGTGAACATAGGAGGTATGGTTAGTAAGTTTGCAGATGACACCAAAATTGGAGGTGTCGTGGACAGCGAAGGAGGTTACCTCAGAGTACAACAGGACCTTGATCAGACTGGCCGAGGATTGGTAATGAAGTTTAATTTAGATTAGATTCCCTACAGTGTGGAAACAGGCCCTTCAGCCCAATCAGTCCACACCGACCCTCCAAAGAGTAACCCCACCCAGACTCCTTTCCCTCTGACTAATGCACCTAGGACAATTTAGCATGGCCAATTCACCTGACCTGCACATTTTTGGATTGTGGGAGAAAACCGGAGCACCCGGAGGAAACCCAAACAGACACAAGGAGAATGTGCAAACTCCACATAGACAGTCGCCCGAGGCTGGAATGAACCGGGACCCTGGTGCTATGAGGCAGCAGTGCTAACCACTGTGCCACCGTGCAAATGTGAGGTGCTGCATTTTGGAAAGGCAAATCAGAACAGCACTTATACACTTAATGGTAAAGTCCCGGGGCGTGTTGCTGAGCAAAAAGATCTTGGGATGTAAGTTCACATTCCTTGAAAATGGAGTCAGAAGTAGACAGGATAGTGAAGAAATCATTTGGTATGCTTTCCTTTATTGGTCAATGCATTGAGTATAGGAGTTGAGAGGTCAATTTGCGGCCATACAGGACATTGGTGAGACCACTTTTGGAATACTGCATGCAATTCTGGTCTCCCTGCTAAGGGAAGGATATTGTGAAACATGAAAGGGTTCAGAAAAGATCTACAAGGATGTTGCCAGGGTTGGAGGATTTGTACTATAGGGAGAGGCTGAATAGGCTGGGGCTGTTTTTGCTGGAGTTTCAGAGGCAGTAGAGTGACCTTATAGAGGTTTATAAAATTATGAGGGGCATGGATAGAGTGAATAGTCCAAGGTATTTTTCCCCAGGGTTGGGGAGTTCTACCCTAGATTGCATAGGTTTAAGGTGTGAGGGAGAAGATTGAAAAGGGACCTAAGCAACAACGTTTTCATGCAGAGGATGGTGCATGTATGGAACGAACTGCCAACGAAAGTGATGGAGGTTGGTACATCAACATTTAAAACCCATATACCTGGATGGGTACATGAATAGGAAGGGTTGTGAGGGACATGGACTAAATGCTGGAAAATGGGACTAAATCTATTTAGGATATCTAGTTGGCATGAATGAGTTGAACTCAAGGGTCTGCTTCCCTGTTGCACAACTCTACAACTCTGACAAATCAGTTCATGGGTGGGAACGGATGCTCCCGATCCATACTCTATCCAGACAGAATGAGTTTGAATACTTTTAAAAGATCTCCTCTCCGCCTTTTTCTCTCCAAATCAAACAGATTGAATTTCATTATTCTGAAGTTCCTCTTCCCTGGAACTATTCTCGAGAAACTTCTCTGCATTTCCTTCAATGCCTTCACATCTTTCCGAAAGTGAAACACCCAGAGCTGAATTGGATTTTCCAACTGAGCTCAGACTAGTGTAGTATACAAGTTTTATGTAACTTCCTTGCTCCTGTAAACTAAGCCGCTATTGACAAAACCTAGGAAACGTTATGCTTTATTAACTGCTCTCTTAACCTGCCCACCACCTTCAGTAAATTATGCATTTATAAACTCAGTTCCTACAGCGAAGAAACACAGGATTTAGAATTTAGAGGCAATCATCATGTCACAAGGCTAGCAATCCAGAACACCAGATGAATGCTCTGGGGACATGAGTTCAAATCCCACCCTAGCAAATGTGGACATTTGAATTCAATAAAAAATGTGGAATCAAAAGTCGGTTTATTGTTGACCACATAGTTAGCGCAAAATGTAAAAAAAATTATTTCACCAATATCCTTTAGGGAAAGAAATCTGCCATCCTTATGTGGTCTGGCTGACATATGACTCAAGACCCAAGTATTATGGCAGACTCTTAACTGATCTCTGGTCAATTAAGGATGGACAGTAAATGCTGCTATCAAATCAAATCACTTCGCATTTTCGATTTGAACTGCATCTGCCAGCTTTCTGTCCACTCACCAACTTGTCAATGCCCTTTTGTGGCTATAAACTATCCTTTATGTAGTTCACAGTTCTTCCAAGTTTCTGCCATCTAGGGATTTTGAAATTATGCCCTCTACACCAAAGACTTGTTCATTAAATACATATCAGAGAAAGTAAAGGTCCACAATGATACCTCGGGAACTCCACTATAAATCTTTGCGTGTGTAAAAAAAAAACAAACATTCAACATACACTATTCTTTTTGTTTCCTGTCAGTTAATCCATAATCCATTTGCCACTGTCTGTTTCATTCTATGAGCTATAACTTTTACAGGTCTATCATGTGGCATTGTAAGATATGTCATTTAGTAGACATATAAATCAAATTAACAGCATTGCTTTCATCAATTCCCATTATTGCTTCTTCAAAATACTCCAGGAAATTACCTCAACATTTTTCTTGCCTGAATCAATCCACATTTTCCCATGTTAATTTTGTACTGAAAATTAGTGTTTGTAGATTTTTTCTTTTCTCCACCAATGCAATCAACTAAATGACCTGTAGTGGCGAGATTTATCTTTACACTCATCTTTGAATAAAGTTGTAACATATTCTGGCATTACCCTTACATCTAAAGACTGCAAAATTATGGCCAAGATCTCCACAATTTCTATTCACTTCTCTCAGTATCCTGATGTATCTCTTCCTGACCTGATGCTTTATTAGCTTTATCAATGACCAAAACAATAATAAAGAGAGAATGCTTAGAGTACAAGAGAATTATAAAAATAGGTAAGAGCTCCGACAAATATTCAAAGGAGGAAAAAACATTAAGATGGTGATGGCTGATCCTGGAGAAATAATAATGGACAATAAGGAAAAGGCAGATGAACTGAACAGACATTTTGCATCAGTCTTCATGATAGAGGACTGAAGTAACATCCTGGAAACAGCGATTAACCTGTGAGTGGTAGGGCAAGAGATTACTTAGGAAAATCAAAATTACCAGTAAAGTGATCCTGAGTAAATTGTTGGAGTATGGACTGGCAAGTGCAAGTTCAGATAGACATCAATCTGAAGTCTTTTTTTTAAAAAAAGTGGATAATGATATAATTGATGCATTAATTCTAATTTCCAAAACTCTTGATTCAGGCACCAGCCCATTAGATTGAAGGATAGCGAATGTAACCCCTTTACTCAAATAAAATGGAAACAGAAAGCACGCCAATTAGTTCAGTATATGTCACAGGGAAAATTTTAGATGCTATTATTAAGAAAGTTCCAGCAGGTACCTGGATCATTTCAAAGTTGTCAGGCAAAGTTAACATGGCTTTGTGAAAGGAACATCATGTTTGACCAATCTCTTGGAGTTCTTTAAGGAGGTAATGCATGCTGGGATAGAAGGTTCCAGTGGCCAGATTGTCAAATGTCCTCTGGAAATCCAAGTACAAAGTGCATACCAAATGTCATTAGAGAATATATAAGCTCATTCCGTAGGGAGTAGATAAAAGATTAGCTGTCTAAAATGAAGCAGATAGAAATAAATATTGCTTTTATAAGTTAGCAAGATGTAATAAGTGGTGTGCTATAAACAGTTGTGCATAGGATCTTGACTGTTTTTAATTTATATAAATGGATTAGATGAAGGGACAGAAGACAAATTTGCTGATGTCAAAGATGGCAGGAATGAAAACTGTGAAGCGGACACGATGTTGATACAAAAAGATATAGATAGGTTAAAAGAGTCAGCAAAGGTGTGGTGGCATAAGAAGTATTCTAAAGAAAAATATGAAATGGTCCATTTTGGCAGGAAGAATGAAAAAAAAAGCAACATATTGTGTAAATGGCAAGAGACTGCAGAGGTCTGGGTGTCTGCGTGCACACACAGCTACAAACAAGGAACAAGATTCGGATACTCAGCACTTCGAACCTTCTCTGCCATTCAATGAGATCACTGCCTATCTGATTTTAACCTCAACTCTACATTTCCGATAATCTTTCATTCCCTTGGCAACCACAAATCTATGCCTTTTGAAGGTAATTTCTTCTGAAGGTAAAACCTTCAGAAAAGAAAAGGTTTTCCTCACCTCTGTCTCAAATGGGCAATCACTTATTTTTAAATTATGAATTACAAAATATTACTGGTCCTCGGATGCTGCCTGAACTGCTGTGCTTTTCCAGCACCACTCTAATCTAGACTCCGGTTTTCAGCATCTGCAGCACTCGTTTTTACCTACAAAATATTAGTATGCAAGTAATTGGGAAAGCTATTAGAATATTCTTACTTATAATGAGAGGAGTGGAATACAGAGGCAGAGAGGAGGTGTTTCATGCACTAACTGCAGTATTTACACAATATTACTCAAGTTATTTAAGGATGGATGTAAATGCAGTGGAGGCAGTTCAGAAAAGGTTTACTAGATTGATACCTGAAATGGGGGCAATTGTCTCATGAGGAAAGATTGGAGAGGTTAGACCTGTACGTGCTGGAGAAACAGGTGAACTGACTGAAATGTAAAAGATCTTGATGGGTTTGATGTGAAAAGGAAGTTTCCTCCAATCTCCATAATTTCTATTCACTTCTCTCAGTATCCTTGGATGCATCTCTTCCAGACCTGGTGCTCCATTAACTAGAATTTAGAACTCGGGGTCACTGTTTAAAAAAAAATCTTTTGTTTGATGTTTAAACATGACAGTATACTTAATACTGCTTCTTCATTATTATTAAACCTTTCTACTGTACGAAGGGTAATCCCCATTCACCACAGCCTAGGTAGAATTTTCTTCTTGGTAAAGGCAGAACTATTGATTTAATACCTCAGCCTCTATGCATAAATCCCCTTTCATGTTCATAATCAGTCGCATTCCTCCTTTGTTCATCCATTTACATTATTTTATGAGAATATAGGACTTTGAGATTTCCTTTTAAATTAGCTGCCAGGTCCTTTTCATGCTCTTTCTTTGTTTTATCACTTCCCCTCTGAACATTCCATATTCAGCCTGGTTCTCGTTGCACTGTCCACCTGGTTTCTCTTACAAGCACAGATTTTCTTTTTCATCTTAATCTTTCTTTTCTCTACGGACATCAATGAATTGTTTCAACAAGAATATTCAGATTGGTATCTTGACTAACCCTCTCTGCCATCTGAGGTGGCAAGGTAAGGACTGGCGCTGTACAGGATTGTTTAAAGTACAGAATCCCTACAGTGTGGAAACAGGCCCTTCGGCCCAACAAGTCTATACCAACTCTCCGAAAAGCACCCCCCCCCCCCCAAGCCCCTCATTTCCTTCATTTCCCATGGCTAATCCACGAAACCTACACATTCCTGGACACTATGGACAATTTAGAATTGCCAATCCACCTAACCTGCATATCTTTGGACTGTGGGAGGAAACTGGACCACCTGGAAGAAACCCACACAGACACAGGGAGAATGTGCAAACTTCATGTAGACAGTCACACAAGGCTGAGATTGAAACGAGTCCCTGGTGCTGTGAGACAGCAGTGCCAACCACTAAGTCATCGTGTCACCCATAGGATATTTGTGCTAATGGAGATTAAGGGCTGAATTTTCCCATTGGAAGTGGAAATTGGGAGGCAAGGTGAACTACGGAATGAGCTTATATATTCTCTAATGACATTTGGTATGCACTTTGTACTTGGATTTCCAGAGGACATTTGACAATCTGGCCACTGGAACCTTCTATCCCAGCAGAAACCCATCTCCATCATGCCATGAGGTGTACAGAGTTGGCAAAGGTTGGTGAGTAAAATTTCAATACTGCTTAGTAAGCTTTCTCCAAATTTTCACTTTTGGCATGAACATAAAACTGTTTCAGTGCTGTCACTTGTCTTCCACAAGGCTGCAGCTGGCCACTTTCAGAGTGCTCTCACTGGCTGCCTCCCGTGTGAAAATCCTGGAAGGTCAGATGGCAAGCTTTTAACGAGCTCCCTAATGACCTCAAACCATCCAATTAACAAGGTGGGTGCCTTCACCTTCCTGCCTGTATGCCCTGTTCTACTCCTGCCCTCAGAAAAGCCACCAGAGTCAGGGACAAGAGACAGGAGACCTGCACAGAAACTGCCTGCACTATTTTAGTTTTAACTTCTCATCTTTCTCGATTTAGGATTGGGAAATCCTGACCTAACTTTTACTTGGTGCTAGTCTGCATTCACCCGAAATATTTCCATAATAAAATCAGCTTCAGTAATGCAAGTGTTTTTCTGAAGAGTTCAGCTGCAAAACCAAACCGGTTTACAATTAGGAATAGAATGCTCTATGGCTCATTCATATGCTCCATTGTCAGGTTGATGGATGAACAATATCGCGGATGGGATGGGAGTGGGTTAAGAAGCATATACATTCATAGGCAAATTTCAAGTTAATGTAATGAGTAAATCAAAAAAGAATTTCTTCACCCCATCATTCAACGGTACTTGCTCACATCCACTTACCCTGCATGAAGAATGAACTGGGAAATGTGCTTGTAGGTGGCTTGGAGGAAGGGTAGCCAGGAGAGTCCCTGTTATAATCGGCAGCACTTGCTGATGGGGCATACACCTGCAAAAATAAAAAGCAAAATTTTATCTATTGTTACAGAAAATATAAAAATACATAGTGATTTTTCAAAAATGAACCAGTCAGACTGTTTACAAGGATGTTTACAAATCAACTCTTAGATGTAAGAAGTACTTCAAATGACCACTGAGAAATGGCAAGAGGCATGTGGGAACACCACAACATATACGTAGCATTGACACATCCCACTTTATTCTCCATACTAAATGTGTGGCGGCTTTGGTCATGCAACCTTTCTGGTTTATTGCTGCTTCAACCTTACAACCATATTCATGACACAAAAGCAAATCAAGTCTTTTAAAAATGTAAGCGCTGGAAATGTGTGGTCAACGGTTGAAAAGAGGAAGGTTTGTTTCCATTCTGTGTCAGACCCAAGATCAGAATACCAGTGGTCAGGACCTCAACCTCTATACAGGACTATCAAAGAAAAGAAAGCCACATATTCCACTGACCTTACCCAAACAGTACATTACAACAAAAAATCTCTCACAACATGCTAGTCTATCTTCATCTTTCAGAGACTGAATAAATCTGCTGAGCCATACTGTTTATCTCTGTTTAATACAGGAACTATATTTTCCTCACAGGTCAAGAATTTAAAAGCTTTAAACTGCATTTGAGGTTCAGATCATATTAATAACCAGCCCTTATAATTTGTTGCTGTCAGTTGAACCTACTGATTGGATTAGTTTCTGGACTTTTCCTGAAAAGCACTCTCTTTGATATAAACTAATAGGACTACCTCATGCCAATTGCCAAGCACTAATTTCTTAATTATGCATAAAACACAACATATATTTAACAAATAGTATATCAACATATTGCCAAAAGGAGTATTCATGTAATGGTAAATTCTTTCGCCATTTGCAACTGTGGTATTTCCTTACCCCCTCACCTTAGCAAGCAGATTTTATTCTTGAAAGAAACATTTGTTTACACTTAAAACTTGTGCTTCTAAACCAGCTGGTCCCACCACTCTAAGTAGAGGACCAGATAGTATAAGCTTATTGCACTGTCAATACACCATGTGCTATAGGGCTAACTGGGCCAAAATCCAGACAGTCAAGGTCACACCATCAGAATGACAGAACTTGTTTATATTGAAAATGTGGAGTGGTGACTCCACTCAAAATCTGTTGACCTCGAGGATGCAAAAGCAATCCAAAATACAGCAGGCAAAGAATAAATTGATATAGGTCACAGTTAGTTAGAAATGGGGAAATATATACAAGTTTTACTCAACATCTCCACATAACAGTTGAAAATTTGTGGAGTTCTTTCACTAACTAAATGCTTCCACATTTCATTGACTGAATTTCAAATACCCTTCATTGAACACACACACAAAAAAATACTGAAAACCTGAAACAGAACCAGTTTTAAGTACTCGTCAGGCCAGGCAACATCTGTGGAGAGACAGGCGAAGTTAATCTTTTAGGTTGAATTCTCCAATGAAACATTAATTCTGTTCTTCCTCCTTTCATGCTGCCAAGTCTGTTGTGTATTTCCATCATATTTTGTTTCTGTCTCTTGTTTTAACAAATTAGTTCCCAGAACATTCAAATCCTATAATTTGCAGTCTTATGAAGCTTGTCAGAACCCTGCTGCATGCAACTAAAAGATCTTTGGCCACGATGGTGAGCAAAGAAAGTTTGGAATATTTTGAGCTTGCATTAATAAACTGTTTGAGTGGAAAGAAAGCAGCAAATGCGAGAAAATAGATGATAATGATCAGATTTAAATTTATACCTAATTCAGTAATGTATTGATAATAATGAAACCACTTTATACATGTTTACAGGTATCATTTTTCATCACTGTAACACAGTCGGCATGATGCTAAGATGCCAAAATGACATTGATTTAGGATACTCATGCACAAACTTACACCACAAACACTGATCTGTAAGGCATTACAATCCAACACATATGTACTGAATTAACTATTTTTGAGTTCATGGGTTCCAAAAATCAGTTAACTGAGAGTAATGGCAACAGAAACAAGAAGTACTCAGTTACTTCAGTATGATTAAAGTAATTAGAGAAATCTTAGAGATATACATGTTTATTATGCATTTGAGATTATAATAACCCGACAAGAGGAAGTGTAAATACTCTGTTCCCTTGATTGAAGGAAGCCAAATGTTTTATCGCTCAGTACAATGAGTAGTGTGGCAGAATCATTGTCATGTTTTAAGCAAGTACTTCCCAACTGATTCCTCTTACTACATGATGTGAAGCCTTAGATACAATGACTCATTTGTGAGGTGTACTGTCCAATTGTGACTTAAGAAAACAGACAGAAAAATGTCTCAGGTGTGGTCACTGGTTTTATGTTGCACATCATCATCACTTGGTCAACAGAAGAGGGTCAAACTTTCTCTCAGGAATCTATGGACTAAAAGATAAAGGTCACCTTGATCATTATGTTTAAGATCATCATTACAATCCCAAAACATTATAAAGTTCTTCCAACTCAACCTGTGGATCTCTTCACAATGGTATGCTGTGTGAGTATAACTATTATCCTGGTCACCTTGATCATTATGCAATGATTTCAGCAAGAAAAAGTGTGTGTGCGCGTGCATGGATATTAGGTGAGTGAAGGATCAAGCTGAGTCTTAAGATCCTCATGAATGGAGGACAAGATGAGGTTCTCAAGAGAAGCTGGTATCACTTCAGCTGCATCTAAGCAAACAGCAACCAAGGAATATCCCTTAAAGAGCTATAGAAATGTTCAAGTGTCAGGATGGCAAATTAGTTGGCGCACTGACAGCAGAATCTAAAAAGGATGACTTGAAACATGTGAAACACCTAAAGAAAATCCATATTATGTTCAAAGTTACTAAAAAAGACTTTGCCAGGACATGACTTGAAATTCCGAATCAAATTTTTGACCTTGTGGTCGAATGCCACCAATTAAAATCCCAGAACATTATAAAGTTCTTCCAACTCAACCTGTGAATCTCTTCACAATGGTATGCTGTGTAAATATAACTATTATCCTGGTGCCAACTGTAAGGTAAGTGGAAAAAGTAAAAGGGAAACTTTGTTAATTAATGCTTATAGAATGCATTCTGAATAAATTATAGACCACTGTTCAAGAAAAATATTAGCTTTAAATCTCTATTGAGCACCTGTAATCTAATATTAAGATGACAGAATGGGCACTTAAAGTTGTGTTACACAAGTTAGCTTTACATGTGCCAGAAACTGGCATTAATTCCAGCTCTGCATCATAACGGCATTCACAAACAAAAAAGTGGAAATAATTCCAGGATCTGAGATTCATTCCAAATGAATCTTAACAAATGTGCAGGGGAAGGGAAAAGACGGACCATCTGTTAATTTGAAGGAGAACTGGTTTGTAAGTTCTCAGCTCTGGTCACAATCAAAGAAATTATGTTCCCTCCAAAACCAGCAGTCCTCTGTATTTTTCTAATTCATGGGAGGGAGGGAAGATCTTTCTGGAGGGCACCAGTTTGGATAATAAAACTAACATCCTGGACCAAGAAATGAGAGTACTCCTACACAAAACAATCTGAAAACAACAATTAGTCAACAGGACCATCTCTTTCTGATTAACTAGAATAAATCAATTATAGATACATTTCTGACACGACAGCTAAAACCCTTGTTCCATGCTTTTGTTCTTCTAAATTTGGCCACTCTGAAGTCCCTCTGGTTGTCCTGCCTGTTTTTCACCATACTAAACTCTGCTGCTTATATCCTACTTTACATCAAGTTGTGCTCACATAGCACCATTGTTTTAAAAGCCACTTCAATGATGTTTCTTTAAAAATAGGGAGCGTTATAATTTTATGTTTTATGAGTATTCAAGCAAAAATGTTGGACCTCACTTCCCATCTCTGTCATATTTCTCATTTTCTCTCAATTTTCATTGCTCTAGCAATTACCTTAGCCTCTGGAATTTGCCATCTATCTCTCTCCAATTCTCTTCCTTTCATAAAGAATCTCCTGGAAACTCACATGTCCAGTATCTCCATGCGCGGCTTGGTGATCAAATTTTGTAAGATTATGTTCCTGTGAAGCACTTTGACATTTACTATATTACCACAGGTACAGAAAGGATAAAGTAATGGAACAAGGAGGAGGACTGATTCGGAACCAAAAAGGGTTCCGTGTACAAAAACAGGGAAGTTATGCTAAAACTGAAATTTAGCCTCACAGGGAGTACTGCATTCAGTTCACATTCAGAGATGTGAAGCCACTGGGATGAGAGCAGAACACATTCTCAAGAACGGTTGAGGAGCTTTAGTTATGAAGATAGATTGGAGAAGTTAAGGTTTTCTCCCTTGGAGAAAGGAAGGTTGAGAGGAGAATTGTTTGTCGCATTAAAAGTCATGAAGGGGTCTGGGCAGAGTAAATTGGGAGAAATTGCTCTCAGATATCTGCGGAAACCCCAGCACCCACATCATACTTAAAAGGCTGCTGTACTATCAATCAGTCAAGAGGAACAATGAAGCATTGCCCTCACTGGCAACCTAATGGCACAGCATCCACTCAGTCATGCTGCTCAAGGCATGTCGTAGAATGGTTGAAGTATATTCAGCATTGAGAGAGACAGATTTTTAATTAGTGAGAGAATCAAGTGTTATTAGGGATATGGCAGGAAAGAGGAACAGAGGATCAGATCATCACTGAGATAGCAATTCCAAGCACCAACACCTTGGTGCAATTCATCTTTGACTAGCATTTGAAGCTTACATATGTTCACTCTGCATGCATTGAGAATGGGGAAGAAATGATTGCAAATGAAATGCAGTTGAAGTGTGAAAATGTCTGGTTCATGTACCTGCCCCTTCCATGCCTGAGCGTACAGAAGACATGGATCCATCAACTTCACCCAAAGTAACACTCACACCTTGAGTATTGTTCCAGGAATTTTTCACTTCAATTCACATCTAAAGAAAGTTCTCGGTGAAGACCATCAGCCCTAGGTACATCCCACAGCCTCCATGTCCCCTTTTACCTTGTTTCATTCTGCAGATTCTTCTAGTCATAGGCTCTGCACTCCCCTCACTCCTGCAACCACCTCCCCTGGCCTGACATGTGGAGAGGCATCACATTGAACTGACTCCCTGCCCCTTTAAATTCTGACACTGCTTACTGGCAACAAAGCCCTCCATAAATGTAGCATACCATGCTCTCTGATGCTGTTCTGTGTATTCCCCATACACATTGAAGTCAGTCAGAGGTCCAGGATGAATCCAGTCCTAGGATGAGGGAAGCACAATGAAAGGTCCCTACACATGTTGAACCAGACTCCTGACCACTGTGTTTGCAACTCCCTGACTGATGATATTGGATTCTCCTGACTAATGATGGTCTGCAAGCACTGATTGCTGCCTACTTCCCTGACTAAAGTTGGATAGATTCCATGACTGTGCTTCACCCAATCAATCAACTGACCATGGCCAAGGTCCTGGAAATGTGTGGTCTGTGCCTGTGACTGATGATACTGCGTCCCTGACAGACAGCAACATCACCCTGACTGGACTGAGGTCTCAGCCCTAACCATTTTTCAACATGGTCACTTCAATGAATAATGGTCAGTGTACTTCTTGTACAGGCTGCTGGCACATGCTGTAGGTGTTACATTGACATCTTAGTGAGCCAACGGCAAGACATCTATCCCACCCTGACAGATCCCTAGTCACAAACATGACAAGCAGCCTGTCTGTGCAAAGGAACATGTCAAGATAGCAGCACTGGCGTTTGGCTTGAACACATCAACAGACATGACTCATCACAGCAAGGCAAGACATGGATGTTGCAAGCATGCAGATAGGCACGAAGTGAGTGAGTGCTGAAACAGCAAGCGAGCAGTTGGAGGTGCAGCTAATCCTTGTTGCTAAAGCTTCCTTGCAGCAACTTTTCAAAACCCTGTAGTGTAGTTCTGTGCTTCCTGAGTGACCCGCAATTGGATTGAAGAGGTGCCTTGAGGATCATGAGGCGTTGGTAAATGTTGGACGTTACTGAAGAGAGCTACATGCAGCTGATACCGATGGATCATACCCAGAGAGACTTATTGAGTTGAGCAACATGGAGATAGCGGTGAGGAAGTTGACAGGAACCTGCTTTGCCTTCCATATCTATAATTCTTGATGTATAGCTTGTTCAGTGCTTTTGCTAAGATAGAAAGCTGAATATTAATGAGGCAAGTTGCCAGTAAAGCATTTAATAAGCTTTAATCTTATCCATTAGCAAGAAACTTGTCCCACTAGTCAATACATGTATAAAAGATGCAATGAGTTGCATCAAAAAGGAACTCTGATGAAGAGTTGGATTCCAAACTTTACCTCAGTTTCTCTCTCCACATGTTGCCAGACCTTCTGAGTTTCTGCTTTTATGGCAGATCTCCAGTAGCCATAATACTTTGCTTTTACCAATCTCAATTGACATTAGTTTGTAGAACAATGGCCATTAAAATTAGCATTTGCAGCCATTTTGTTACTGTAGTGAAGTGAACTGGACACAGCTATTTTAAGGCAATCATCTTAACACCATGAGACATCTTAAAGCAGCAACTGTTTCTCAATAGGGAGGCAGTGAGAAACTTCCAAGGTAGCTCCAGGCTACCAAGAACCACAACCTGCACAGTCCTGAAACTGGAAGAAGGGAACCTTTACTCAGTATTTGGACCTGCTCTGCGCAGGTATGTTTGGAGCAACTTCCAACTACCTAACTACAAAGTTATGAAAACTGTGGAATCTGACTTCCAGTTTACACCATCTTCATTTCCAAAAGAGGACCTTCAAGCAGGCCAGGCTTGCAATAATAGTCAAGGCTGACCTCACTTTCATCGTCATACATAAATTTTATCCTTCCTTATTTTGTCTTTATATCTAATAACCTCATTTTTACTCACATAACAGTGCTGTTGTAAAGTAAACTAAGCTTTTACCACATTTAAAATATAAAGTTGTGCTGTTGCCTCACTTTTAAAGTAAAGCACTTGACACTTTTGGGAGATGTACAAATTCTTAGCTCACAGACTACTCTAAGATATATCAATATCCTGTTAGTGCAGAATGGACTTTTTTGAATGCATTGCAGTTTGACAATTCTTATTGATTTGAAAGAGTGCAAAAACATCCTGGGTTATAACGAAGTCATCTTAAATTTGAAAATGGACACTTTTCTGCCTGTATTACCTTAAATTAATCAATGGATTTCATTGTCGACAGCTTTCAGACAATAAAAGCCTAGTAGTTACACAGAACACAAGCCGCCAATCAAATTGTTAAATCAATTCATCTTCCACTAGAAAAGGCAGATCAAAACATAACTATCTTCAGTCCTGGATCGCGTGTCTAAAAAACTCATTTTGGAATAGGTGAAATCTAAAGAATTTTGAAAATTCCCACCAGTTAAAAAACAACTTAGAAAGGAGTCACAGAAGGCATACTCTTAAAAATTTTACTTCCTAGCCCTAACTTTGACACTTGATGAAGGCAATTCTTAAAATGACCAGGAAGATAAGTGAATTATTTACATTAATGTCTCGTAGAAGGAACAGAATTCAAAGGGAAAGTAGGATTGAAAGACGTTTGCAGGTTTAATTGGATAAAAGAATGGACAGTCTTAAAGACAATGATAAGGATTTAAAATATATAGTGTGAAGGACAGAGAGGCATCAGAGTCTATTTGAATAGGACACAGAGTATGTGGAAAGTGGAAACCAGCAAGAGAAGTGTTTGCATAGTTGTTTACAGATGTAACAGTGCCTTGTTATAGGGATTTAAAGGGAGTGTAGGTGGGATGGTTTGGGTATGTGGAACGGTGGATGTAGACCACCTCAGAGATACACAAGATATGAAGGCTAAACCCATCTCAGAGCCGAATAGAACGCCAAGGTTACAAACAATCTGCTTCAGCCTGAGGCCAGGGAGGAAGGACAAAATCATTGGCAAGGGAACTGACTTTGTGGCAAGAGCTTTGGTCTTTCCAATGTTGAACTGCAGGAAGTTCTGACTCATATCGTGCTGGAATTCAGACAAATAGTCTGACAGCAGAAAGCAATTTTGGGGAATATAAAAACTAGTATCATGAGCTTGTTTGCAGTAGTTGACCTGTGCCTTAAAAAAAACACTGAGAAGCAGTGTGCAAGTAAGGGAAGATTATGAGTTAAAGTCAGAAGTCAGATTCTGGAGTAAATCCAGAGGCAATGGTGAGGAGAAAAGTATTTGTTGTTGTTCCTTTTGCTGCAGTCAGTTTGGTACGGGTGGCACCATGTACAGACAGAGCTGACAAACAGAAGAGAGGAAATGGAGGAGGATTTCACGGCCAATTGCATTAAACATTACAGAGTGGGTGAGAAGGGAGAATGCACCATTCATCTGGTGAATTCTCTGCAGCGACACCTCTGTCACTCTATTTGCCAACCACTCACCACCCTTTTCTCAAACATTATTAAATGCAGTTCGCATTTACATTGGTATTCTTGCGTGTGTCCTGATGAATGCAAGGCAAAACACTTCAACAAAATAGTCTTTTCTTTCAGGGATACTCAAAATCTGTACTGCCAAATGACTAAATAGACATGAAGGTTGTTTTTTTCCTAAATGCCCAAATATCCTTACATTACCAATTGTTTATTTTAATTTCCTAGAACCAATTCTGCCACTGCCTTCTTCCTCGTTCTATGTGAAAGATCTTGAAGACAAAATACTAATCTGGAAGTTGTTTGTTATCTGAACATATATCATTTAAAATGACATATAAAGTGAAATAATTGTTGAATAATTGGATCTTTTTATAATATCTAACCCCAGCTGCAGAATGATGACTGTTATTGTAAGTTAGTAGAAACTAGAAGATTGCAGTAAATGTGCTTTATACTTTAAAATACCATTGTTTCGAAGCAAAGGTTAGTAGATTACATTCTGAGAGTGTTCTGTTAAACCAATGAGTTCTGTGTTCTGATAATCACAAGACTTGCATTTTCTTTTGCAGCTGAGCACAGGAATACTCAAAGGTATTTTTAAAAAAACAGGAATACCAAATTGCAGAATTGTTAAGGGGGTTGTGGTGATGCTAAACAGATTCTTATTCACTCTTCCTTCCTCCTCTTCATGCAACCTTTTGCACATTTCCAAAACTGAAGAGCACTGCCAAATCACCCAAATGATAGAAAAGGAGCACACAGAGTCCAATGCAGATGCTCGAGGGGTGTTGTTTACAATATCCATAAATATGAGTGAGAAACCAAACAAGTTCATCAAGGCAGAAATTCCTAAAATACATCACAAATTAACCTTTTGAGAACTATAGTACCACTTCAATAGATGCATTATAGCAATAACGAGGTCATTAAAAAATGCAACAACACAACAGAATAATAAATTGAAATTGTTTTTTTAACTAGCTTAGTCATGAACATTAATCCTTTCGTGTAAAAGTGTTTTAAATCAATGACATCGCATGATAGGTTCATGAACATCACCAATCGGTTAATTCACTTTCACCTCTACTCTTCCTTACATAAATCACCTGAATTCCTTAGTTACATTGCTGTCCATAACTTTACTGGTTTATATTGAATAACCAACACCTTAAGGTCAAGAAGGTGCTTCATTCTAATCAAGAGAATTATGTAGTTTATACAGTATAAGGAATTAAAGACGCCTGAAAGTATAGACAGTAATGTAATTGTGGGTTCAGATGGTTTATATTAGAAATAACCAATCTGGAAGTAAACTACAGGCAATAACTTGAGGGGTAAATATATTCACAGGAATGCTTTCTGTCTCCATCTTCTCAGTATTGGCAGCCAGACCCAATGTTTGGAAATTTATGTTCTAAACTGCTGTAACTTTGCATTGCCCACTTCATCTCCTAGCTCTTTCTTTAATTTCTAACCAATGTTCCCTCCAATGTTTCTTTGTTGAGCATAGCCAGTTTATTGCACCGCAGAGTGTGTTCAAGAGTTTTGTGGAGCCCATCTATTGCACTGTGCGGTATCTGCCAGATTGCTGAGAGGCTGAACAACTTCAAGAGATCATTGCCAACCGAGCTTTTTACCATTTCTCACATTTTATTTTCCTGGCACAGTGAGAATTTAATCGATTACGCATGTAGAAAAGACAAAGTATAAATCCAAATTATGGCTTTCATCCAGGATGTGAAAGAACCAAATGGCGACTGACCCTCCCCATCAATCGGACTGAAATGACAACACAATAACAGCTCAAGCATGAGCTGTGGTGCACGAGTCTCTCAAACATGTACACAAGGCAGCACTGATTTTGAGAGATGTGTCACTTAATTTAAAGCCACAGCAAAGTAGACCGACTACAGATGAAAAGACAGGCTTACTCTTTGATTGCCTGCTTAAGCTGCATTTTTTGAAATACAAAATCAAATCCTACACAACGCCACCTTTCAACACATGCCAAATTTTCAGAAATAGCTCTTTGCAATTTTTAAAGACTGCGTTTGAAGTGATGAATAGCAACTTCTGCAAAATCTACACAAAACATAACTACATCCAATTTTATCAGTGGAACTGCCATCACCTTGTAGATTTATTCAACATTCCGGAAAGTATGTGAAAGCTGAATTAAGAACTGTAGTAAGTTTGTTTTAACTTTGCAATTTCAGTGTATTTAGAACCCCTTCACTCCTCACCCCTATGCATTATTTAATAGCCTGGATAAATTGGCAAACCTGTACCATGGGCTCTGGTGTGAATGCAGCTCCCTGACTTTAGTTAACACGGGTGTGAGGTGTCGCTATAGCCTGGCATAGTTTCAACACATTTTCTTCACAGCGGAACAGGATGATTGCAGCAGAATGACACAGAATTATCAGGCAATGGAGAGTAGATTTGACTATCTGCCACTTCTAGGTGTCAAACTCATGATCATAATGCAAGTTGCAGATTTGATTTCTGCAATGTAACAGACAGGCAGTGCCCTCCTTTGCACGCTAATGTAAATGAACAACCAAATTAATTTTCACATCACAAGAGACTTAAGGAGGTAGCATTTTAACTGCACTTACCAAAAAGGTAAAAGTGATGGCCACATTTCAGTTGCTTGGTAATGGTATTGATCACAGAGATAAAAGGTAATGAATAAAGAACATGGTAAAATTAATTCATCATGGCACAGCATACAAAGAAACTAATTTGATAATTTTGTCTTTGGAGACAAAGCCTTTTCTGTTGAAGTTGAACAACCTTACTGTGATTTGTTCAATGCATTTGCTCTACCTGAATTATCATGATTTTTGCATTTACACTGCAGATGCAGGGAGAATGGCTATCACAGTAACGTACATCTTGTCTGCATTGTGAAAAAGATCCACTTCAAATTAGATATTTTGATGACTCGTTAAAAAAACAACACAAGTTTAATATTAGGCTGGGTCTCCTGACACTGTTGAAAGTTTCACAATGGGCATGCATAAAGTACTGCACGTGCACGTTTGTGTAATGCCCTGCCACTAAAAAAAACATGGTAGTGCCAAAATAAGCAAAACAAATACAAGCAAACAGAATGGCATAACATCAACTAGCAGTACTGGCAGGGTTCTGCACATGCCTCTTTTACAGGGGCTTTTTCAGAAAGATGAACAGTCAACTCAAGCTCTGAAGTTTTCATACTGAAATTGTCTATCACCGTTGTGTAATCAAAATAAGTTATTTGAAATGCGTCAATAGCCCCTTGCAGTTCTTAAAGTGTGTGCCACTCTTCATAAGCATATTAACCTAGTGAGCACTGATAGGTATTTAAAAAGGTATCACAGTGGACATTGTTCTGTCCTCACCTGAAGTTAGTAGCTGCTTTCATGGGGAAATTTACTGAACAGCGTTTGGGAGCAGATAACCTGTCTGCCTTGTTCACTTTCCAGTTAAGAAAAAGTGTAGAACTTATAATTTAGAAAATACTGAAGATTAAACTTGTACCTTTTACAGTTTGAATGATTTAATAGTGAGGGGAGGAGCATGCAACAAAGGGTATGAGGATTTACTTACTAATCTTCCCTCAAGGAACTTTCTGCAACTCTTTGTAGGATAAGAACCTTCTGAAGGATATCAGAAAACAGTTTTTAGCTGTTTTATGTTCCAGATGTCAAAGATTACTTCGTAATGATTTAATTTTGGTTTGTCCACATATCTATATATAGTGCAAATAAGATACAGCCTGGAGAATAGGAGATGGAAAGTTAGATATTCTATGGAACTACAGATAAGTGAAAGAGTTACAAAAGTATAAAAATATTCTTGCTGATGAAAACAAGCTATCTCTGAAGTTGTTTTGGCCAGCCATTACTTACATGAACTAGGGCATTAACACAAATTGATGAACATTCGCGAAACTAACAAAGTCAAATTTTGTTTGATAATGTTCTTGTGAAACATCCTGGGATGTACAACTACATTAAATGCACCACTGAAATGCAAGATCTGTTTTTTTCCACTGAAACAATATCAGTTTATTTGCTAAACCTTATATTAATTCAATCTCATGGAATTCATCCGGCCATTTTTATGAACAGATTTTTATCTCGTTGAGTTTTGAATTCTTCTACTTATTCACAATGACCATATCACAGAAACGTTATGATAAGTTTCACTGCAGTAAGAGATCTGTAACCAGAAAGTCTGATGCAAGAGGCTTCACTTCACCATTATGAAGAGCATTCGTCCAAGCTTTCTGAATGGAACAAAAGGAGCTCCCAATATAAATATTTCTGAAAAACATCTACTAAATACAAACATTTTGATGTATTATGGAAGTTGCAGTAACTTTTGCTTGGTTTTGAAAGAAAGGGTTAACAATGGTTGCAGTTAAATAATTATCATTAGATTTCCCCACAGTCCTTGTACATGCTGAAAATGAGTTATTGGAAAAAAGTACTCTTTCCCCAGGAGTTTTGTAGTTCTGGGACTAGGAAATCTTGCTCCATTGAAGCAGTTTGTTTTTGGTTTTAAGAACACAAATTCAACAAACTGTGTTTTAATTCTTTTCTTTAAACAATGTCCAACTACATAAAATCCTGTTGTATATGTTTGTCGTTTTAAACACGGAAAGAAAAAAGAAGTGTTAGAAGTTGAGTTATGTATGACATACTCCAGAAAAGACCATAGAAGGTTAATTGCAAGTCGTAATTTAGACCAAATGTTGGTAAGGGAGAATGATTAAAAGACTAGCTACATAAGTGAAGCACATTACAGCACCAGCGGAAAGCACCGGAAGGAAATCCCACCCACCTCACCCCGTGCTTATTCTATCAACCTGCAATTGCAATAATCAGAAGCAGATGTCGGGCCTTCCAGATCTTTCTCACAGGACAAACACACAAAGCCCAGTTCTGGCGTTACCATCAAATGGTAATTGAAACCATGTGAACTTCAGAAAAGCACATGCGAGCATTTTCCCGGCAAGGAGGATGAAATTGCAGGTCCCGCTGTGCACTAAGTGCACAGTGCACCATGAAAACAAGTGTACATAACTACAGTAACCACCTGTAACCTAGATACATACAAAAAAAACCTGGCAAAGTGGCAGACTGGAACTTAAGACAGACATTAAGCTGGTGCAATAAAAAAAACTTATGGCATATCATAGTTATGAATGAAGGCACTCAAAATTAGCATTTCTGACACCTACCTTCAATTTTTAGTGAGAAAGCGTAGCTTAGGGGAAAGGGGAGGGGAGGTTGATGTCTGGAGATGAAGGGGAAAAAGAAGTAATGCTGTATTTACAGAATATTCTATGGATGCAAAATTCTTTCACACATTAAAATGTTAATACATTTTACTCTTAATTGTAAGTCACTTCAAGAAACATGATTCAATTTTTAGTTTAATATCATTTTGCTGCATTATTTATGTTGCTTGGGGTTAATAAACGTAATTTTTTTTAAATGCAAAAG
Source organism: Hemiscyllium ocellatum (assembly GCF_020745735.1). NCBI lineage: Eukaryota > Metazoa > Chordata > Chondrichthyes > Orectolobiformes > Hemiscylliidae > Hemiscyllium > Hemiscyllium ocellatum. The sequence continues at coordinate 45,279,160 of NC_083401.1, forward strand.
AGCCTTTGAACTATTAAGACTAGACTGCAGCTATGTTGAAAAATCAATTAGCTGCATATAATCTGTTAGTGAGTAAAATTCTGATATGATTTCTATGAAATAATATAACTTCATTAAATTAACTAATACAATTTTCAAAACAAGTATCATCTTGTACTTTTCCTTTAATGAGGAGGAGTTGGAATTGCTTCTAAATTCACTGTCAAATTCATGCCCTCAACTTTTAGTTCATTCTTAAAGTTCAAACTTCGCTTCGACTCATCATTATTAAATGTCTCTAATTGTTTCAAACTTAGAGGCCAATTTAAATTTCAGAAAATAACTCCACATTGTGAGTGAGCTCTTTGCAGTAAAAATGAAGAATGGGATTTTTCACACGTTACAAATGGACAGTAGGAAAATTCAATGCCACTTTGTTTAATCCTGGAAAACGATGAATTAGAACATGCTTATGAGACCAATCATATATCAAAATAGAGAGAGCTACAATCAACTAGCTAGCAAAGTGCGGTATTATAATGCATTTGTATGAGGCCTCATCATTAAGATAAAAATCTCTTTATTATAAACCTACTGAAAAAGTTATATCTGACAGAAATTACTGACAAACAATTGCTGACAGGATATTCCAATGTAATAACAGACATCAACTTGATTACATGGTTAGAGCCAGATGCAACAGTCAGAATTATGAGCTGAAGTATTATTAAAATAAATATCGTTATGCAGGACAGCAACTGACACTTCACTTTCTAAATCTCATTACAGCATGTTTAGTAAGTTTTTAATCAATATTTGCCAAGAATGTGCATTGAGTCTTTTTGTTTTTGATCTTAATTGAATTGGAAGTCATATTATTTTTCCCTATGAAAAACCCAAGGATTCTGATCTGCAATTCTGTTGACTAAATCACAATTCCCTCAGAGTTCTGAAATAACGCGATCTTTTTGCTCTCATGAGATCTTACGATATAGGGAAATTGCGCAATAGCTGTGCCATTTAAACTAATGGAGCTGGAATTTGCAACGGCAATCTAAATTCTTCAATCACGTTAAAGCCGATTCACCTTGAAGATTCGTGCGTTATAGCAGATATGACTGTGTTCCACTTTATCTTATAGCATATTCAATGAGACATCAGGGGTTTCACTCTTTTTCTTTTATTATCTGAGGACAGTATGTGTGCAACCAAATTGTTACTACATCTAAGTGTTCTAAAATCAGACACTCAACTCCTTTGAGAATCTTTCAGTTTATCTCTTCTTGTCTTTTGAGTTATACTTTAAAACTATTCAGAGGCAGGTAATTTTGTGAGGAAGGTTCTTTTGCTCATATCATAAGGCATAGCTCTAGTCTTTCTCACCTTAAAAGAATTCAATACCCATTATCTCCAGATAGAAGATATCACAACAGAAAATTTAAAATATAAACTATAGGATATATAGTACATTCTTATTTCAATCTGATCTCTGACCTCTCTGATGCCTTATTACTGTTTATAGCTTTTACTTCAGCCGAGAGAATCTTATTCATCTATTCCACTTTCTACAACATTTGGATGGTTGGTTTCGGACATCTCCTTTCTAGTCTAGACTGAGTTCTCATGTTTTTGCTTTCTAAAAATTCTATTAAAATTCAGATTTGCACTACCAGATGCATATTTCTTTTTATACAAAAAAAATTGGCAGATTAACATCAGATTAAATTTAATACGGAAATTAGATTATTGTGCAAAGATAGACAATGGTCTAAACATGCACTCATGAACAGTGTTGAAATATTTTGAGATAAGAGATCCTGGGGTCTTCCATTCACAGAAACTGCTTAGCAGTGATACTAGAGTTGCTGCGTACATGTGTGTGATTACAGAGAAAGAGCTTATACACATTGGAAAATCTACAGCATGAATAAACCAAACTGTCAACCAAGCCCATTTTGTACATGATTATTGCATCAGAATATTTCTACACATATCACTCGCTATTTTCTAGCTTTAAGTTACTTCCTCAAGCCCCTTTAAAAGTAAAAATAATGAAGCATTATCAGGATTTTATAATCTTCAATGACTTTTCTTGACAGTTGTCTATCAGCCTACTCTTTAAATTGTAGTTTGAATTAAGATCAACCGCTGTTACGGAGTACTTTTTTCCAGTGTCCCTTGGGAATTTTTTTAAAAATCTACAATCTTGCTTGACGTTTGTCTATTTTGTATCTGTTTAGTCTATTCCTAGTCTTGTTGACCACAATGAACAGCTCAATCATTTTCATCTTATTTATACTTCTGATGACCTGTATAATGACTGATCACAATCTCAATCATCACAATTAGAAAATGAAACTTTCTAATCAGCTAGCAATTTGAGGAATCTGTCAAATACACATACATTTAAGCTACATTCCCTACAGTGTCTCTGTTAGCTTTTCAAGAAAATAACTGATTAAAGCATCAGGACTAAAGGTTAAAAGTAAAAGGAGAAGTACAGAAGTTTAAATTCTTGAACAATCTCTGGTCCCAGTGTTGCTTGAATCACATCTGGAAAGTGGGACTGTTCACGGGTGGAATTATATGAGGTAAGTCTGCTGTTCTAGACTCAGGGAGACTTATGATCACACTAAATGGCATGAGGAGACAAGGCATTTCACTGCTGTACATCTAAAGCTGGACCTTTGAAGCCCTGTTGAAAACAACAAAACTAAAAGACAGCTGTGTCATCAGTTTCCCAAATTGGTAAATCTGGAGAAAATCAGGCTATTTTAGTCACTCTATAAGAAAAACAAACATCAATACTGACAATATAGGAGCTCAGTCCAATGAAGAATACAATCAGGAATATTAATGAATCATTCCCTTTCAGATAATTACTGACCTAATGGGTATTACCAATATGATCTGCTTTGAAGGTAGCAGGACTCTACATAGGCAGAGCTGATTTGTACCCAATCACAACTTTTATGTTTGATTCTTCTCCCTACAGAGGACGGTCAGCCACAGGAGATGAATGGTGGCTGGGGAGACTTATGATGGAAAATGAGAAAATGTGATGAAACACCCAAGTACTGTATTTCACTTACAGATACCTTCACTGCTAAGCATTTAAAACTAATGGGGAGTCAATCTTGTACCTCTAGATCAGAAAACGTACCGTTTTTTTCTGGGATCTGTATGAGCTGGCAGTATTGGATTTTAAATCCAGTTACTGTGGATCTACTGAGCCAAGAGAAAAAAACGTTGTTCCATCATGGTGCAAAAAAGTTCAAAAATAGATAGCTCAACTCAATCATTGAACTTCTTTGGGATGGATTTGCAATTTTTCCACCTTAACAAGCCAAACTGCATGAAACCAATGGAATATCTAACTCAGGACAACAAGCAGGGTGGTTCTTTTCACCTCAAAGCTTTTAGCACTAAAGAGCATCCAGAGCGGCCAGATGGAGTCTTAAACAGATTAGACCACATTCAAGTCCAGAACTAGAGGGCATAGGTTTAGGGTGAGAGGGGAAAGATATAAAAGAGACCTACGGGGCAACATTTTCACACAGAGGGTGGTATGTGTATGGAATGAGCTGCCAGAGAAAGTGGTGGAGGCTGGTACGATTGCAACATTTAAGAGGCATTTGGATGAGTATATGAATAGGAAGGGTTTGGAGGGATATGGGCTGGGTGCTGGCAGGTGGGACTAGATTGGGTTGGGATATGTGGTCGGCATGGACGGGTTGGATCGAAGAGATGTACAGCATGGAAACAGACCCTATGACTCTATGACATCACTCTGTTAAATGTTTCGAAGGTTGTGCTAGGAAATGGCGGAGAAGGTTCATTGAATGGTTACTTACAGTGCCTGCATGAGATTGATATTGACTTTAACAACTAATATCAAGGGATTCACTTACAGATGAACTGCGAAGAGGACATCTGAAACCAATGGGCGACTTTCTTGGACACTTTGTCAAGAACTTGACCAGCTTTTATTTTGGACACTCTTTGGAAACTTAGTTGAAAAATTCCCATTCTGCTCCAGCTTCCATAGGTCAACAGAAAAAAAGGGGAGGGCTTAGTCACTGCCATTTGGCTCAGAGTTCCCTTTGGCCTGAGCAGAAAACTGGAAGAGGACATGATGCTAGCCAGGGTTGCACCAGCTGCAGAAGAGTGGGACAACAAAGTGAAGACTTCCCCATCTATAAATATAGCACACCACACTTCACCTGGACCTCCACTGCCGTACCTGGAAACCTGGTCACTCCCTTTCTTTATCCTTTAACCATCTTGAAACCTTCTGCTGTGCAAATTGAAACACTCTACACTTTGACTAGAAATGGTTTCGAGAAGCCAACATACACATCTCCATAAAAAAAATGATGCCTAATTAATACTTCAGTGTTAAATCTACAACTGCCTGGCTAACACCGCCTGGCATTTTCAAATACTGGTTGTGAAGAATTAGGACCACAACCGTGCACCATATCCAAACATTCATTCAGTTTAATCTTATAAGTTTTGTATTAATTTAGTATGTGTTTTAATCCAAACAATCTTCTCATTCAGACACAAACACTGAAAATAAATCCAGACCTGGAACAGGCATAACCTTGTGAAACCTTCCAAATCATTTTAAATAATAGAACCATAACTTTGCCCGCACATTAATTTATTTTTAATTGCCAGTCTGGTAAAGCGCAGTATTCTTTCCGGAGTTGGAAGATTGCATATTCAGCCACTCCCAACAACATCCTCTGAACCTGGCAGGGCCTAGGCTTTTGACTTCAACAGATTTGTCAGTGCAGTACTAAGGGAGTTTGAATAAGAAATTAATGCACAGACAGTGCCTGGCTGTCCAAGCAGACAATATATTTTTTTGCCTGATATTCTAATATTTCAATTTTCTTCATTCCCTTTGGAAGCAGCAATGACTCACAAATGGTGCTCTGACCAAGTTCAGCAAATGCCTCAGGTCAGAAAAGGTAATAAATCCTTGTTAATCCTGACACTGAATGATAGCCTTCTACTTTTTACAACAATATTCAGATATTCAGTTTTTACTGGGTGAAAGCAGAGATGTAGTGTCATTCACAGCTAAATGGTTACCAGATGTGATAAGTCAAATTTCTTACATACATAGCTCAGTTGGAGAATGGTAAATAACTCTGATTAGATTTTTGATTTGTGGAAAAAGCTGTCGTCACTTCACATAATCATAAAATGTTAAAAGCATAAAATCAGCAGTGATCTTCATTTCCCATTTTACTTTTTTTTGTTTTTATTTTGGGGTTGTTTCATCTGTCCACATAGATCTCAGTGTTTAATGAACTTGTTTTCCTGAATTCAACAGCCAACTTTGTGTAACAAAAACATGCTTGGAACAAATGGGAGTCATATGTTAAAGTCACAACTGTTTACGTAAATATACATCAAAAAACATACACAGTAAGGCTGCTTTTCTGTTGCGTGATTGCAACCTTAAAAAGAAACCAAGAAATCAGATTTCTCCAAATATGTAAACTTTATCACTTCTCACCCTATGGTCTTCAATTTATTGCAAGTGGTCTCTGCTCACAACACCCTGTTGCAATTATAAGAGATCATGACTAAAATATTAATCCAACTCTATATTTCTCTTTCATCCACTGATCAACCTGCTATTCTATTTTCTATTTTTATTTTTATTTTTATTTCAGATTTTCATTATTTCTTTATTCTCTTTCTCATCAGTATTTCGGCCATTCTCCAGTTAGAAAACAAGGGAAGGGGAATAACTCAGAGAAGGCAAATTTCTGCTTTCAGGCCAATATGGCCAGGCCTAATATCACGACAATGAAAGTTGCTCTGTTCTAGAGTTAATTCAACCAAACCTGCTTGTGAGAAAACAAGTTGCAATATACTTGCTTTAAAACTTTACCAGTTTTCAAACAAAAAATAATCAGCTGCTTTACCCAAGATTTAATCCCTAGACTGTGTTCAGTTAACCTTAACAGAAGAGTTAAATAATAGGGCGAGAAACATAGCCAAGATTTCCACTCCTAATTGTGTCCTAACCAGCCCTGTTTATGATCAGCGTGCATGGAATAAATGGTTACCTGAAGTGTTACTCCAACCACAGCTACTGAGCATGTGCAAAAGAGGCTACATCACAGTGATGTCAGATCATATGATACCGAAGCCTGGTTCCACTGGATTCTAATAGATGTCCTGTCTTGCAATCCTTTATGTGTAACTATGTTTAATGAAGCCTGTTCATGATAACACACTTGACTCCAGACCTGGGTCAATAGATGTGAAGCTGGAAATGCACAGCAAGTCAGGTAGCGTCTGAGGAGCATGAAAATCAGGGGGTGGAGGAGAAGCAAGGTAAATAAAGGGAGAGTGTGGGGCTGGGGAAGGATGGGTGAGATGGTGATAGCTGGATGCAGGTAGGGGCTGTTGCGATTGTTCAATGGGAATGGTGGAGTGAATAGGTGAGTAGAAAGATGGACAGGTTATGTCACGTCAGGGAGGTGAGAAGGAGGGGGAAGGCTGGACATGGGATAGAGCTGGATGTGGAGAGATTTTGAAGCTGGTGAAGTCAATATTGAGGGCATTGGGCTGTAAGCTCCTCAAGCGAAATATCAATTGTTGCTTCTTCAGTTTACGATTGGCCTCACTCTGGCATTTGAGAAGGCCAAGGATAGACATGTTGCCGGGAGGGTTCAGAGGAAATTAAAATGGATGGCAGCCAGAAGATCGGGTTAGTTGATATGTGCAGAGCGTAGTTGCTTCGCAAACTGGCCCCCAAGTCTGTGTTTTGTCTCCTTGATATAAAAGGAGATGACATCAGCAGCAAATGAATACAATTGATCAGATTGGATGAAGAGCAGGTGAATTTCTGCTGCATCTGGAAGGATTGTTTGGAGTTTTGGATAGAGGTGAGGAAGGGAGGTGTGGGGGCAGGTGTTGTATCTCTTGTGGTTGCAGGGAAAGGTAGTGGGTGTGGTGGAGAAGCTGGTGGGGAGTGAGAGCTGATGAAGGAGTTGTGGAGTGAAAGGTCCCTGTGGAAAGTGAACAGGGGTGGGGAAAGAAATATCATTTTGATGGTGTGATCTGATTGTAGGTGGCAGAAATGTCAGAGGATGACACTTTAGATTCGGGAGGTTGGTGGGGTGGTACATGAGGACTAAGGGGACTCTATTATTATTATTGTTGTTGTTGTTGTTGGAGGGAGGGGGTTTGAGGAGAGAAGTGTGGGAAATGGAGGAGATGCAATCGAAGGCATTCTTATCACATGTGATCCCCTCCCAAAGCATAACAGAAGCTTCTGAGGAAGGGTTTATTGTTCTCACTTCAAATGTTAATTCTCAGGAGGTTGATTAGTCTTTCCTTACACGTTATTATATTTTTCTTCAATCCCATTCATCATTTTTGAAACACTTCAATGGCAAATTCTAGTAATGTCCATGTTTTCTTAACACTTTGAGGCCAAGTTTTATCAGCCTCTTTCTGGCGCAAGTAACTTTATTTTCCCCTTGCTCTGTTATTTACGGAAAAGAAGAGAAGAAGTTGTCCAGTCCTTCCACTAAACCTATCCTGCACCATGACAACTGGACATCTGGGTCTCTCCCTTACATAGCAAATGCAATCAGTTTGGAAAAGCAGAAAGCAAAGTAGAAAACCAAGAGAGGTTAAGAGAAGAGGAATGTTCTGAAAACCAGAAATGTTTTCTTAAAGAGTCCAGAACCAGCAGTCACAATCTAAGGATATGAGGTAAACCATTCACCATTGAAATAAATAGAAATTCTTTCACCAAAAAAGTGATGAACCTATGGAATTAGCTATAAATTAAAGTGGTCAAGGCTAAACTATGGTATGATTCAAGGATACAGCCTTTGCCACAAAGGGATAAAAGTATCTGCTTCTATTTTCTTATGCTTCTACATTAATAGTAGTAATTAGTGTTTGTTTTCTCTCTTAACTTTTTCTGCTTTTCGAACATGTCCTTCATATCTTTGATCATGACCATATTCATTCGTCATGGAAAAGGAGCCCATTGACACCCACTCTTAACTTAAAATTGGTCACTAAGACAGATGAACATTCAGCACCCATTAGACTTATACCTCAGCAAGAACCACAGCTTTTAAAAGGCAAAACATACACGCTGGACTGAAACCTATTCATTAATATGGATGAATTCACTGTAAATTTGCAATAATACTTTTTAAAATATGCATCAGTGAATATTTCAAAAGTCAGGAAAATCATAGTTACACTCATGAATATTCACTGGCAATATTAATGATTACTGGAAATGATGCAAGGAACATATAGTTAAAAAAAGTGTAAAAGCATTTGATGAAGAGCTGTACAGTGTAGTGTTTGGGATCTTGAAGTACATCCAAAGTGTATTAGAATCTACTCTGTTTGCATTGTTATCTCAGGTAGTTAAAATGAATGTTACAACCAAATCTGGTCGATGACCACCCTGCAAATTTATTTAATTGGCTATAATCCACTTCTGGATGTCTTAAGATGCCATATAAATGTTTCTGCATTTCACACACTGCTTAATTGCTCACCTTTCATTCCTTTCACCACTTCAAATCAACATTTTGCTTTGTGCCATCTAAGCTTCCCTGCTTTCATCTTTGGGATCATTGTTTTCATCTCTTCCTGTTTCTCTCACTTTTCTCCTTTTCTCACCTATTCTTTCTTACTTTCTCCCGCACCATTGCCTCTTCAAAACCTCAGGAGCAGAAGAAATCAAATGTGTCAAATGACATGGGCTTTAAAGAGTGGAAAGTATCACGAGTGAGAAAACGTTTTAAAAAAAATCTGAAATTGCCCAACTGATCCCTAATCAAGTAAATGTTAGATGAAAATCTGGTTGTGACTTCAACATTTTGAATTTGCTGCTTATTTAAATTTAGCATTTGCAAATTGTAGTAAAAATGATCTTTCGTTTTACATTTCAATTTATTGTGGCTTGAAGCAAGAGGTACATGTCAACAATGTGTGTTCTCAGTAAAAGATGAGAATCATGCTGTCTATCTGTTTTATGCCTGAAACTCCAGCTGCATATACTTGTCAGCTTTTCAGAGGTTATACCTATTCCAAAATGCAGCTCCATCGATTAATCTGAGGCCTTGTGCTATGACGGAGATGAAGGTCTGCTGTCAGGATATTCAGATCACGAACCACGTCAATCACGTCCATTAGTTTGTGGCCAAAATGTAACCTATCACCTTAGACAATTTTGTTGTACAAAGTGGTACATTTGTATCTTCAGCATTTGGCAAATGGACATGTGCAGTGGTGCCACATATTAGAAACGTGGGCAGACAGCTGTCATGAATTATCATTCATTTCATTAAAGGGTGGAAAATCAAGGGGGTGGTGGGGGGGTAGCACATTCAAATCACGATAATGTTTTCCTTGTGAGCAGGGTTTTGCACTGTGCGCACTGAGGTTTAAGTATATGAGAAGCAGCAAAATAAAAGGATGCAATCTAATGTAACAGCCAATACATGCATTCATACTCAACCATTGCTCAAATCACATACTTTTAAAAGTAGGTAAACGATTAGACTGCATGCCCTGTCTTTTAAGTGTGAGCAGTTTTGATATTTTCTTATGTTGAGCACATTTTGTCACACAAGAATGAATTCTAATACATTTCTTCTGGGGAACCAAGTAACAACTGAAGATCTACAACAACCATGAATCAATTAAATCAAAATATTTATAAAACACAAATATTAATATATACATATTTTTGCACACACACATCAAAATGGTGCACAATGGACTACATTATATATTGCATTTGCATCATTCCCTCTTAGCAAGTTCTTATTCTCAGTTAAGTCCTCAGAGAGCAGCAAATGAACAGAGGACAATCCTCACTGGAATAAAACTAAGGAATGAAAAAATAATGTCAATGGAATATATTAATGCACGGATCCTCAAAAATAGATGAGGAACAGAAGACTGGGGATACAAAATGGGTTGCACTATTGTGACAATTTAAAGTTAAGAATCACAACACCAGGTTATAACCCAACAGGTTTAATTGGAGGCATTAGCTTTCGAAGCTTCCTCATCAGGTGGTTGTGGAACAGGACCATAAGACACTATTTATAGCAAAAGGTTACAGTGTCCTGTGGCTGAAATATGTTAATCAAACTTAGATTAAGTTTGGTTAATATATTAAATTTGTTTAATACACATAATCTAAACATTCATCTTTTAGAATGGTTTTGCTAGTTTCGGTTCATTAATATGTAAATCCCACAACTCCTTTTAAGTCACATTCCCGAGATAACTTCAGGTTTTCTAACAAAATGTGCTACCTCAGCTCAGGCAATGCAATAGATGTGGGAGTTTAAAGTCTGTCTGTGTCCCCATTTTGAGTCAGACTGGCTCTATTTCTCAAGGGGAATTTACAGAATCTTACATGGATTGACTGTAGGTTGTGCATTTTGTGAGCAAACCAAAATACAATTGAGCAAATACAGATTCACCCCATAAACTTATGTGTGCACGTGCAGGAGAGATAGAGTGCCTGCATATGTGAGCATGAGCACATGTGAGAGAGCGAGAGAGAGCGTGCGTCTTTGTATGCATGTGTGCGCGCGCAAGCTTGGTAAAGTTTGAGAGTGTGATGGGGTATAAGCCTGAGAGAGGGTGCATGCATGGTTGAGAGTGTGGGGTGTATGTGTGCGCAAGAGAGGGTCTGAGAGTGTGTGTGAGTTGCACAGAGCGGGGCAGTGTATAGTGTAGTGGGGTGGGGTCAACTGTATGTGACATGAACCAAAGTCCCAGCTGAGGATACCCTCATGGGTACTGAACTTGGCTGTCAGCCTCTGCTTGGTCACATTGTGTTGTTGCTTGTCACAAAGTGCACCTTGGAGGATGGTCACCTGAAGGTCCAAGGCTGAACGTCCTGGATTGTTGAGGTGTTCCCCAACTGGGAGGGAACACCCTTGTCTTGTGGCTGTTGGGCGGTGTCCATTCATCCATTGTCACAGCATCTGCTCGGTCTAGTACACACTATGCTACGACAGTGGATGAATCGACACCGCACAAGTCACCAGGCAAGTGCATTCCCTCCCAGTTGGAGGGCATTTTAGTGGTGTGGGACATTCAGCCTTTGGGTGACTAGTCTCCAAGGATGACTTCAGGACAAGCAGGTCTGATAGCTAAGTTTGGTACTCATTGGGATTGCCTCAACTGGGACCTTGGGCTCATGTCACACTACAGGTGATCCCACTGCACTATATATATATATATATATATATATATATATATACACACACATATATATATACACACACCTTCATGTTTACACACTAACACAGACCCTCTCTTATACGCAAGCTCTCTCCCATACATACACCCTCACACCCACAGCCATGTACGCACCCTCTCACAGGGTTATACCCTATCACACTCACACGTATACTTTACCAAGTTTACATACATACATGCTCTCTCACATGCACTCACACCCACACCCTGTCTCTCCTGCACAAGCACCTATATAAGTTTATAAAGTGAATTTCTATTTGCAGAATTATGTTATTTTGCTCAAAGAAATGCATAACCTACAGTCAATCCATGTAAGATTCTGTAAATCCCACTTTAGAAATAGAACCAGTCTGACTCAAGATGGGGACACATTCAGACTTTAACCTCACATCTTTAATGCATGGTCTGGACTGAGATGACACATTTTGTTAGAAAACCTGAAGTTATCTTGAGTATGTGACTTAAAAGGAGTTGTGGGATTTACATATTAACGAACTGAAACTAGCAAAATAATTCTCAAAGATGAAAGACTTAATCTAAGTTTGTCTAATATATTTCAGCTGCACGATACTGTAACCTTTTGCTATAAAAATTGTGTCTTGTGGTCACAACCATTTGATGAAGAAGCAACACTTCGAAAGCTCGTGGCTCCAAATAAACCTGTTGGACTATAACCCAGTGTTGTGTGATTTTTCACTTTGTCCACCCCAGTTCAACACCAGCTCCTCCATATTGTGACAATTTAAAATAGTGAGGACGTCCATTAGACTAGGACTGAGTTGGAGGTGAGGCCTACAGATATATCTATCTATATATCTATAAATATTAAAAATTGCAGTGAATAAATATGGGACATTATCTTAAAAGCTTATAAACATGACATAATTGGTGAATGCAACTCGAAGGATTTGACAGGAAAATCGTCATCATTTAGTGAAAAATGTTTGGAAAAACATACCAGGTGAAATGCAGAAAGGTCAAAATGTCACTAACTGTCACCATGAAAAATTTAGAGAGGAGAGGGCATCTTCTATTCCTGTGCTTTTTTACCTAATTAAACGGCTTCTCAAAAGACAGTAAAAGGTAAGCAATTCAGAAACTGTGAAGTGTTGACACCTGAGGGTTTCAGTAGAGGGCAGTCAATTGCATGACAGAGGTACACTGACTTTTGAGTCACACCAAATGCAAGAAACATCTCCACTAATTTCACTAAATGGTTACATTGTGCACTTCGTATATTTGTACTAATTCATCAAGTTATTTTTAAACCAAGTGTGAGAACCCAAGTAGCAATTGTTATATTAGTCCTACCAGTTCTGATGAAAAGTCATTGATCTGAAACGTTAGCTTTGCCCTCTCTGCAGATGCACTGTACAGCAATGCTGAGTATTTAGAGTATTTTCTATTTTTATTTGAAATTTCCAGCATCTGCAATATTTTGCATTTTGTATAGGCAGTAGTATTGGCTTCAATCACAAGATAAAGACAGTTAAACAAGTTGCAATTTTCCAGTTCTGAGGAAAAGTCACTGGACTCAAAACATTAACTCTGATTTCTCTCCATAGATTTTTGCCAGATCTGCTGAGCTTTTCCAGCCATTTTTGTTTTAATTTCTGATTCCAGCATCTGCAGTTCTTTCGGTTTTTGTTTGTAGATTAGATTCCCTACAGTGTGGAAACAGGCCCTTCGGCCCAACAAGTCCACACAGACCCATTTCCCTCTGACTAAAGCACCTAACACTATGGGCAATTTAGCAGTGGGAGGAAACTGGAGCACCCGCAGGAAACCCACGCAGACACAGCGAGAATGTACAAACTCCACACAGTCACCAGAGGCTGGAATCGAACCTGGGACCCTGGTGCTGTGAGACATTAGTTGGTTCAAGAAATCTTAATAGGCTATTTAATGTGATGCTGCTTCAGTCATTATCCAACATTAAAAAGGATATGCTTTCCAATGATATTTAAAAGTGATCATTTAAAAAGTACTCTAACTAGCTTTCCCTCTCAAGCCAAGAAACACTAAAGCTAGTGATAGCGCTCTAAGTGCTATGTTGAGATCTTCTGACTCATCACGAACCACCAGTCTGAATCCCAGATTCTTCTTGATTGCATCACACAATACTGATGTAATAAATGGGCCCACAATGGATACAGAGACAATGCTTTGATTAACACAGAGGTTGAGTTAGTAATCTATTTAAGCAAACATGGGAGGAAAATGAAACAAAAAACACACCAAAGCACAGGGATCAATCAGGCACTTACTTTATTTCCTTAGTTGCATTAGCTGCTTGGCTATTACCTATTAATTCCTCTGTTTGCTAATCTTTACATATATTCAGAGGGGACATACTTAGTTTAAGTAAAATAAATTGTTCTCAATTAACTGGAATTGTCGTCTTCCTCTTCCTATCATACCCAATTATTATCTTGTATTAAGCCCTTTAGGGAGTTGGTACAGAATTGATCTGATATACAAGCTATAAAGTTCTCTCCTGCAACAAATGTGACAGTAATCCCCTTCATAATTTAGTATTATTTTTGACTTCTCTTTCCTTATGTTATTTGACATAAGTAGAGATTTAAATAAATCTGTTTTAAAGAAAGCACTATGCCTGAATCAAGGACATTTTATAATCCTTTGTCCAGATTTTAGTTAAACTATGTGGAAGCAACATTTTTTTCAAAAAATATCAGAATAAAAAAAGCTGGTCCTGGAACATTAGCGCATCACTTTCTAATTCCAGTACAGTGATTTCAGTTAAGCATAATGCTGGGCATGTGACACTTCTATACTGCATTCTTCACCTATACTGTGAAAAATATGTAGAAAATTATGATGCATTTCTTCTGTCATTCCCAACTCTGAAGAGAGCATTTTTAGCTGCATAACAGTAGAGGGAAGTACCGACAGTGGGAGCTATTTAAGGTGATGAATTAATAGTATCGCACAAGGCGTACATCAGCTTGACTGCATTTTAGTTTAGCTTGTGGGTACCAATATGCTAGATAAGCCCAATGACAACATTTTAGTATCCAAAGTGTGAAAAATGATCTGCTAGGCTTACAGAATTTTTCACACATTGAATGACAGCTATATTAACCTAAATAACACTCTCCAATAATATAAAATCATTATTTTATTAGGGAAATGCTGGCATGCAATTTTCAACTTGCCTCCTGAATTCAATTTTCTTTGCTACGTGCATTCACAAGCGCCTCAAGGTAACAGCTCTGTACGCAAGCATGTTCATTTTACAATCTTCAATCTGATACGGTCTTTCTTTAATACTATTGTTAGTTATTTAATTACATACATTTTTTAATGAATAATTCTAGATGAAAACTAAGCCATTTTTTGATCTTGATTTGGCAGAGTATATTTTAACATGATAATTGGTTCTTTAATTCCATTAATGCTTTGAAGTAGCTGTTCTAGCGTGAAAACTATAGTGTTGTGACTTGCCTTGTTTTTTTTTAAAAACCAAAAACTATATGATACTTTTTAAACCTTAATCTTCCAGATCCAGATTAAAATTAAATGAAGTAAAAACCTCATTTCATTACAGCTACATACTGGTGATAGGAAAACTCATTTCAAACAATGCAATACTTTTATACATTTTATCACGGCAGTTTTAAAGAACAGTCAACCGACCAAACAAAAAAAAACAGAATTGTACACTCATTTCTGGCATGACAGGTAAGTAATTTCATCCTACAAGAGGGGAAAGATTTAAAAGGGACCTCAGGGGCAACTTTTTCACACAGAAGGTGGTGCGTGTATGAAATGACCTGCTGTACATCTTTGACTCTATGACTCTTCAGTCATGGCTGCTGTCGGGATTTTGATCTCGATTTTGATAAGAGATCGTGAGATTGCATTGCCAGCTGCTGATACATTCGACGACTACATCAAAGTTTTGACAAGTTGTTTTTCAGAGTAGTCATAGTTACTTGAGGCTACCTTCTTGCTCCTTGCATCCCTTCATCCCCGAGTGTCATGGACCTCCTTCTCTGCTTACCTTTCACTGTGGTGTTTTGCTTTCTTCCTCTTCCCCAACTCACAACGTAAATATTTCTTACATTCCAGTTTGAACTGCCAGTTATAACTGACCTTCTTGTTCAACCTAAACCAACCTCTGTCCCAATTTGCCTATGAAAATGCCCTCGAGGGAAGGAAATCTGCCATCCTTACCCAGTCTGGCCTATGGGTGACTCCAGACTCAAAGCAAAGCAACGTGACTGACTCTTAACTTCCTTCTGGGCAATGAGGGATGAGCAAGAAATATTATCCTAACCAGCAATGCTCCAATCCAATGGACAAATAAAAAAATCCGGCCATTCTGGCTGCAAACTGCTGTTCAAACACTACTGAATGCTGTAGTGGTTCTGTTCGCCGAGCTGGAAGTTTTGGTTGCAAACGTTTCGTCCCCTGGCTAGGAGACATCATCAGTGCTCTGGAGCACTACTGAATGTATTGAATCCCTGCTTTTCTTAATGCTCCAACATCAGGTGTTGACAAACTTCATTTCAGAATACAACTATCCTTTTCCTTCTGAAGTCACTCTGTTTTCTTTGACATACAGCAAAACTTGATACATAACAGTGTGAATTTTATCTACCTACAAAGTTGCTCCTGGGTCCATGATCCTAGAATCCCTTCAGCTCAATAAGTCCACATTGACTCTCCAATGAGTAACTCACCCAGACCAATTCCCCTCGCCTATTATCCTACTTTTACCACTGACTAATGCACCTAACCGACACGTCTTTGGATTGTGGGAGGAAACTGCAGCACCCAGAGGAATCCCATGCAGACACGGGGACAATGTGCAAACTCCACACAGTCGCCAGAGGCTGGAATGGAACCTAGGTTCCTGGTGCTGTGAGGCAGCAGTGCTAGCCACTGTGCCACCCTGATGGCAACTGATTTCTACCATTACTATATTTATGACATAAAAATCCACTCTGCCCATTTTCCTGACAAAGTGCTTAGATATCTACATAAGCGTGAACAATTACACATGGTCATTTGAGCTGCAAAACACTGTAGTAATCAGCTGGGTGAAGTTGATTTCCATCAAGCAGTAAAAATACAGACTTCCTCAAAGGAACCAATTCGACCAAACCTATACAATACATCATTTGGCTTCAATATGGCACTGTTTAATAAACAGACTTCCATTAAATGCTAATAGAAAAGAAAGTCACAGGTAGTGGCTGTGTTTCTGGAAGTTTGGTCTTAGCAACAAGTTGTGGTTCAGCGGCCTAACATTCCAAGGAATTTATATTCAAAGTCCATCAGGCAGATTGCTAAATTTAATTCAGTTTTTGAAATGTGAGAATTAAAAAAAAATCTGTCCATCAACAAACCAAAAAGTGTCCGTTTTGATTTATTTACTGTCATGTGTATTTTGTTACAAAATACAGTGAAAGGTGTTGCATATTGTTGCCACTCTTTGGTGCCATCTTAACACAGAAAAAAAAACCAAAACATCGAATAAAGAAGCAGAAAAATAAAGAGATAAAGAAAAAGCGTTCAACTTTACAGTCCTTCTTGTTGTTAAGTGCTCAGCCATGGGTCCGGTGGCCAGGCAGGAGTCCCTGTGCCATGCCACCACCACTTAATGTCACCCAGCCTGGCAGTGGCAGGCTCCTTCAAGATGTTGGTATGTCTCATTCAGCACCATTTTGCCTCCACCGATGTCCTCACCACCACGTGTCCTCGCTGAACATCGCCATTAGTGATGCCAAGACCAGGTACCACACCAATCCAAACTCAACGCCACCACTGCCACGAGTATGTTTTGGGCCAACCTCACCAATGCTGCTGGGTCTTGTACGAGACCCAAAATCGCCAACACTTCCACAAACACGCACTGGACGCAGATATCACCGGGAACCCAAACTGACCAGTAGCCATGAGTCCAGGTTGGGCCCACTCTACACTGCAGATGCCAGTGCTGTGACTGAGCTCTTCAACAAGAGGCAGATAAAATAAAAGAGAAAAGAAAAAAAAAGAAGAGGAGAGGGAGAGAAATGAAAAGCAGATGGAGGGGACAAGCCCCGGGCTCAGAAGCCCCTACTCCGCCACCTTCTTCTGAAAGCCCTTGAGGCTTGTCTGAATTTTGTAATGATTAATGAATGCCATGAATAGTGGAGCAGGCTGGAAGGAACATGAGGCCTACAACTACTCCTTGCTCAATGGCCTTCACTAAAAGACAATTGGCCTAGATGTGACTCCAATCTCAGCCCAATGCAATTTATTCTTCACTATTCTTCCAGTGAACAACCGTGCAACACAATTATATCAAACCACTACATGAAGCGATAATCCACAACTGCTATCCCAGGGCAACTGAGATGAAAAATACTTGCTGAACTTCTCATTGATGGCCCACACATTGAGAATGAATTTTAAAAAGGTTTCAAATTATTAAACTGTTCTCAAGCATGCAAGCAGCATTTTGGTTCAACCTGATACTGTACAGCAGTCCCATTTACACACTGCTCAGCATAGCTCATTGAACTTTGACCAGGAACGAAGACCCCACAGCTGCTTTTCCCCACCCTTTTAGGTGCTGAGCCTAAATTCAAGAATCCCATCTGATCAGCACAGATGAAATTTTAGCTTGTAAACAGAACTAACAATGCATTCAGTAACTGGGTCCTCAGGAGCATATACTGTGACCATTTTTTTTTGAAAGGGTGTGGTTTGACTGTGTTGATTAGTCCCACGTTGGTCTCACCTCATTCATTGTCAGAGAAATGGCTAATTGTTACACTATTCTACTTAACCAGCAGCAGGGACAATTTCTAAAAAAGCACTGCATCTTGGCCCCCATCCAGGGAAAGATAGAACAGTGACCAATTAAATCATCTTTTGAACTGTTAATTAACATGACTTTTTTAAAAATAAAAACTATATTTGGAACCCAAATATCTAACCTTGAAAACATTTTTTAAAAGCCTATGTTTCTTATTTCTCTTGAAGCAAGTCTTATTAATGAATACAACAATTTTTTAAAAAATAGAGCGAATCAGCATCCTAACCTATCAAACGTTGTACACTACCATATGATACCTGAAGCTTTTCAGCAAGCACTCCATTAGTGGTTTCACTCCTCAGCCCAAAAGGCCTTATAAATTGTTTAAAGAAAATCAAGCTTTTTTAAAAAAGATTGACCATTAGATGAAGTATGCCAAGGACTGTAGTAGTTCAACTGAGGCAGCTCACCAGTAATTAAGGTTGGGCAAATAATACTGATCTCGTCAACAATACCCAGAATCCAAGATCAATTGCAAAACAATTCCTAGACTCACAAGTGAACTGCTAAAGCAATCCTCTTCTGAGATTATCATTCACAGGTCTGATAGCTCCTACTGATGAATGTTGGTCAAACGGTTAGTTGATAGTACAGAACTTGAATATTGTTGAAAAGGCAGACTTGCTCCTGAAGGTTTTGTCTTGCACTGACTAGGGCAAACGTAAGAAAACCAAACATTCAAAAAAAAAATCACAAAATAAATTGTGTTATAAGGGGAAAATAAAGGGTAACTGACTGGCTGGCAAGTTGACTCTGATTGGTTGAGGTTTTGCCATGAAGACAGCACAGAAACTACAGGCTCCCTGAGATCCCAGGTGATTCAAAAACTTGCAAAGGTTGAACATTTTTTCTGTGTTTGATAAGAATACATTCCCATGGAATAATGTATGTCACTTCAAGCAAGCATAAATGAACATGTAACGAGTAGAGTGTTACTGAAATTAGTGCTGGAACCACAATTATTTACTTTATGGTTTGGAAAGGGTGGACGCTAGGAAATTGTTTCCGTTACGCGAGGAGACTAGGACCCATGGACACAGCCTGAGAATTAGAGGGGGTAAATTCAGAACAGAAATGCGGAGACATTTCTTCAGCCAGAGAGTGGTGGGCCTGTGGAATTCATTGCCGCAGAGTGCAGTGGAGGCCGGGACGCTAAATGTCTTCAAGGCAGAGATTGATAAATTCTTGATGTCACGAGGAATTAAGGGCTACATGGAGAATGCGGGTAAGTGGAGTTGAAATGCCCATCAGCCATGATTGAATGGCAGAGTGGACTCGATGGGCCGAATGGCCTTACTTCCACTCCAATGTCTTAAGATCTTTATTTATTTTATATATATATATATATATACACACACACACACACATATATATAATGTCTTGAATGAGGTAAGTGAAAATACTTTCACCAAATTTGCAGGTGACCAAAACAGGAGGCAAGTAATGAAGATGAGAGTCGACAGAGGGATGCAGACTGTTCACTGAGTGTGCAAAAATTGGGCAGGTGGACAAATCTGACTTTATGAACTTTTGTGGGAAGAATAGAAGAGCTGAACATTACTTGAACAGAGAAAGACTTGAAAAGTGCAGCTCAGAAGGGGTTAGGGATCCTTGTCACACAAAGCTAGCATCCCAGTTCTTTTGGTGAGAGGAAAGGCAAATGGTCTGTTGGCCTTTATTTTAAAAGAGTGTAAAAATAGAGAAGTTTTGCTAACATTATACAAGACACTAGCCAGACCATAGCTGGAATACTGTGAACAGTTTAGTCCCTGGAATGACATACTGGCATTGGAGGCAGTTCAGAGAAGGTTCATTAAATTGATTCCAGGTATAGAGCGATAAAGGTAGAGTAGGTTGGGCCTACTCACTGGAGTTAGAAGAATGAGAGGTGACCTTATTGAATTGTGCAAGATTCTTAAGGGGCCTGACATGGTAGAAGCAGAAAATTGTTTCCCTTTATGGGAGGATCTAGTACCTGACAGCATAATCTCAGACTAACGGGTTGTCCAATTAAGACAGAGATAAAAAGGAATTTCTTCCCTCAGAGATTAGTGAATCGGTGGATCCTTCTTTGCTCTAAGGATATCTGGGTTGGTACTTGGAAAGAACTCTCTAGTCAGCCCAATTCCCTATTTCTTCTTTATGGGAAGGCTAAATGAGTTGAATACCTAAAACAAATGAGATGCAGGGTTAAGTAGTAACAACCAGGCACCAGGTTTATGTTACGTTTCAGTTTTAACATAAACTTAGCATAAAGGAACAAATAGCCTTCTTTTGTGTCATAGACATGTACTGTATATGTTGGAAACCTCAAAATAATATATAGGAGGGAACAGAAACATTTTGATTCTAATTTACTGCTATTTATTTTATGGAGTAAAGCATAGGTACGGCAAAGCTACGTGCACGCAATTTCAACTCAATTTCTCAGAAATTATTAATTTTGGCATCAGTAGTACAACCAGATGCAGTGTAACTACAGCCAGTTCATTAGATTAGATTAGATTCCCTATAGTGTGGAAACAGGCCCTTCGGCCCAACTAGTCCACACCGTCCCTCCGAAGAGTAACCCACACAGACCCACTTCATCCTGACTAATGACCTAACACTATGGGCAATTTAACATGGCCAATTTACCTGGCCTGCACATCTTTGGATTGTCGGAGGAAACCAGAGCACCCGCAGGTAACCCACGCAGACATGGAGAGAATGTCAAACTCTACACAGACAGTCACCTGAGGCTGGAATTGAACCTGGGACCCTGGTGCTGTGAGGCAGCCGTGCTGACCACTGACCCACCCCATATCTGGCTCTTTATACTATCAATGATATTAAAGTTACTCAGTGACTGGCCATTACTGATTTTACATGCTTAAAGTTTGAAGAACATTAGCACACAACCCATGTGTTTCATCCACAGCTTCCTAACTTCACGATCCCAAATTGGCAGCTTCTACCTCCTGTTAATCTATGAAACTCATTGCTGCAGAAGACTGTGGTAGACAAATCATTGAATGCACTGAATAGGTTCTTGACGGTAAGTGGGGAAAAGGCAGGAGAGTGGGGTTGAGAAGCATATCAGTCATAACTAAATGCAGCAGCAGACTTGATAGACCAAGTGGCTTAATTCTGTTTCTATATCTTACAGTCTTATGATCTCCTTCGCAAAATCCACAAACAGGACAGTCCTCGTAGACTCACTGAATCACTGAAGTTATTTCTTCCATTTGACTCATTTATTTTCTCCTCTAGTCCAGTCTCTGCCACCTACAGCCATGACTCTTCAATGATGCTTCAACAATTTACAGATTCTGGGCCCTAGGCTCCACAATAGACTTCTAATCTTTCTACACCCCTACCCCAACGGTATAGTCAAAGGGCTTTTCACTTCTTTCTTTGAAGAAACCTGAGCAGCTCCCATCCAGTACCATCCTCCTCCACATTGTGCTGGTTGTGGAGAGAATGAACACTGATGACGGTGGATGGGGTGCCAATCAAGCTGGCTACTTTGGCCTGATTGGATGTAAGCTTGAGTGTTGTGGGTGCTATACATATTCAGGCAAACATACAGAATTCCAGTGCCCTCCTGAATTATGCCTGTTTCAGATGGAGAACAGACTTTGAAGAGTTTGGAAGTGACTTGCTAAGGATTTCTAACCTCTGACGTGACTCTGTAGCCACAAGTATTTATATCACTGATCAAGTTCATTTGCTGGTCAATAGTATCCACAGGGTGAATAAAGTGGGGAATTCAGTGATGGCAATGCCGTTCAAAGTCAAAGGGTGATGGCTAAATTCCATTGGTTAGCTGTTCAGCAACTTGGAAATTTCACCTGCAGTCTAAAACTAGTGGGTAGAAGCCAGAATCCAAGTTGATTATATAGATAAATTATATTACAAACTGAGTGGGGTTAACCAGCACTATAACCATGTATAACCATAAGTTATCATTCTGCATTCTCAACCTTGTGGCAATTACCCCCAGTAATATAGCATAACTTAAGAATTAAGCATTCCAGCTGAATAACTTTTTGACAGTGACAGCAAGCGGAGTTGAACATAATTTCCTCATTGCCCAGCCATTTAGCAATTTGCTCCTTCTATGAGTAAACCAATATGTGTTGCACTTATCTTCAGGGTGTGGCACTGAAAGGCTTTAAATCTGGATCAGAAATACATCTTATAAATTGTTAAAAGTGTATGTTTTTTTTCTTTTCTTTGTTGCCAAGAAATTGTACAGTGCACTTTATAAACCTGAAGATTAACATTATGTTTTCGTCAATGGCTGCAAATGATTATAGTGCGTTTTTCACAAATTGAAATTTACAAGATTCATTATACTCCAATTTCTACTTGAAACGTCCTCAGGACAGCATCTGATTGGCCTTTAAGCAGCATATCTAGGAATGGCATAAAGTAAAATGGAAAATGTGAGCCCGAAAATATTTCTAGGTAGAGACTAAATAAGCAATGGCTGCAATGGAGAAATAAGTGGAACAACAGCAAAAAAAACGACACAAAATTGGGAAGCCTCCCATCGTGTAGTAAGCAATTCACCTCAGTGTTTGCATAGCTAAGTTCAATGTACCCTTTCATCGACAACATCCTATCCCTTTAACCTAGAAAAGAAAGGTCGTATTAGAGTACTGAATGCCTAAAGATAACAAATTAAATCAGAATATTTATCTATTCCTATTTCACTCCTTGCACTTCTAACTGTACCTTATATTCTCCTTACCCCTTCATATGTCATCCTCTTCCAACTCCTCAAATTCTCAGGGAGTCACATCCAATAATGCAAAAGATCCAAGTTGGATTGAATAGGATAGAAGGAGGTGGTAAATAATTTTGCTAAGATCTAAATCTGTCTCTAAACAGCTACTCTGAGTGGGAACCATACTCTGGCAATGATATTCTGCTAAGTGAATCAAGTTTGAATCCCAGAGTCGACTGTTATTTGGTTTCTTCATTCCGATCCCACTGTCACTGATACTGATCAGTCCTGTGCAGTAGATGGGAATAACATAAAAAGCAGAAAGGTTGCTCATTCAGATATATTTCATATGGTCACTTGATTGCTAAGCTTGTAGCTGATACAAAAATTGGTGGGGTGCTAAGTGGTGAAGAGGATAGGTTTAGATTACAAGTCGATGTGGATGGGCTGGTTAGATAAGCAAATGAGTGGCAAAGTGGATTCAATTCAGACGAGGTGATGCTCTGACACAGGCCAAACAAGGCAAGGGAATTCATGATGAATGGTAGCTCCCTCGGAAACACCGAGGATCGGCATGACCTTGGTGCAAATATACTGGTTCCTTAAGGTATCAGAAAAGGTGGAAAAAGTGGCTAACGCTTACATTTATTAGATGAGGCATAGCGTTTAAGAGCAGGAAAGCTATACTAGAATTGCATAAAATGTTGGTTAGGTCATAGTTCTAGTGTCATGAGCAATTCTGGAATCAATCCACATTATAGGAGACAAGTGGTGGAACTGGAGAGGGTATAGAGAATACTTATCAGGATGTTTCCTGGAGAGTTTTAGTTTAAGAGAAATTGGACAGATTTGGGTTGTTTCTTTACATCAGGGGAGACTGAGGGAAGACCCAATTGAGATGAATAAAATTATGAAGTGCATAGGTAAGGTGTACTGGAAAAAATGTTTCCCCTTGACAGAGGGACAAATGACCAGGGACACAGATTTGAGGTAACGGACATAGGCTTAGAGATGTGAGGAAAAGCTTTTTCACCCAGGTAATGGTGGGAATCTGGAATTCACGGTGTATAAGGATGGTGGAGGTAGAAACCCTCATAACATCTAAGAAATATTTAGATATACACTCGCAATGCTGGAAAATAGATTTAGAATATTTAAGTGCTTATTTTTGATTGGTAGGGAAATAATGGGCTAAAGGGTCTTTTTTAATATACTACTATATAGCACAGTTGTTGTTTATGATCACTTCTGTTCACAAAAAGTAGAGCCAACTTATTAATTGCAGTTGCAACTTATCTGTTCATGTTGTGGTTATCAAACAGCCTAAAAAAACAAGGTGCAATTCCTTAATCTTCTGAAAAACTGATGACAAAAGAGAAAGCAACTGAGTGAGAGAGCGTGAGTGAGAGAGAGGGGAAGTGAGAAGTAGAAAGAGAAACAGAAATGGGAGGGGAAACAAAAACATTCAAATGCAGACAGATGGAGAAACTGACAGGGAATAAAGCAGAAAAATGAAAGGGGAACAGATTGGTTGAGAGAGATAGATATACAGGATAAATACCACATAGATAAGTTTAAAGCAAGCTCTTGCCACATCAGCATGAATTAGAATAATCAATTCAAACTAGATTTTCCTGGCAAGCCCAACACTCCCACGTTCTCCCAGTTCCCCCACCCGTCCAACCATGTGCAGTGTTGACTGATACTGCATGGATACATATGCAGAAATTACTCAAGCTTTGCAATTAACCACATTCTAAAAAATCTTTGTGCCTAATAGTGAACTTAAAGGATCTTTATAGGAGTTTTGAAGGAGAACAGTGTACCCTTTTGTTTGCTTCTAAATGCCATGTTTTTCTAAACTATCAAAAAATGTAACGCACCAAAAAAATCACCTTCCAAAATCAGACATACATCGCAGCTTTGGAAACACATATCTACCTGTATTCATTAAACCATGTGTCACCTGTGAAATTTTGTGTCTGAAATAACAGATTAATATACAAAGCCACAAGAGAGGTCTTTATTTGCAGTGTTTGCCAACTAAGACTTGAATAAAGAAACTGAAATCTTTATTTGCATGAAGGTAAAAATTACTTAATTATGTGTTACTCATCTAATATTCAAGCTACAATTAACTAAGGTGACCAGATTATGTTCTGCCTAAATTAAACCATGCTAAGTGCATAACCACAGCAAACAATCAACTGTATTTGAGCTCAATGTATCCCAGTAAATCTTGTGTATCTTAAATGGACATTTTAAGCAACTGAATACAGAAGTCAGTATGGTAAGAGAATGGACAGAATGGGGATAATTGTGGTTTCTGAAATAAAATACGTGAAATTGATGGGTGATGTTAATAAGGTTAACTAAGAAGTAATGCATAGACAACATCAGCACCACCAAACAAAAACTAAACAGAAACGGCAGAAGATGATCATTATATGATTATCTGAGCCATTTGATTCCAACATGTGTTGATCCGTTCTGACTCCTTTCTGTGTATTGTCTTGCCACTTTCAAGATAGGAGCTCTACATAGATTTTGTGAAAAAAAGCACAGATGCCTCTAAGCTTAATGCATGCCAGTGAAAGCTATCAAAAATCTTAAATCAGAACAAGGAAGGTTCCTTAAAAAGTCTTAGGTTTAACAGAGAAAAAAAACAAAGCAAGCATACCCAAGAGTCCTTGCATGCATGGCCAATCTCATGCCGTGTCAAGGGTGCTAGCATGCAGCGACAGGAAGGAACATTCTGTCACACAGTGCTGCATAAGAAGAATCAGAGACCGGATTAAGACATAAAAACTGTGCCAAAACAATTCGAAGGGATTATCTTTTGTAATACAAGAAAACTGAAATGAATTAACCCTTCTGGCAAATGTGCCCTTTAAATCAAGCCAAATACAATTTTAGCAGACAAGGTCATCTCGGAGAATAGGTTAATGGCCTGAATATTGAAGTACTAAAAATAAATAACTACTTCTCTTCAACACATTACTGTATATTTTCTTCTTTCCAGTAAAAGACTCAGTTAGTGAATAAAATTATTTCAAGTTAAAGCAACTCATAATATTATGAGCTCATGATAAAAACAAGACTGGATCCAAGCAAAATCTAAACAATTGGAAGTTGCCAGAGAAGGCAGTATTTTTACACAGAGTGAATTTGATTATCTTAAAATGGAGGCAGTGGCATAGTGGGAATGTCACTGGGCTAATAATCCAAAACACCAGGTTAATGTTTTGGGTATGTGGGTTCGAATTCTATCACAGCATTCAATAAAATTCTGGAATAAAAATCTTGATTGTTGTAAAAAACCCATTTGCTTTATTCAGATCTTTAGAGAAGGAAATATTAGATATTAGATTACTTACAGTGTGGAAACAGGCCCTTCGGCCCAACAAGTCCACACCGACCCGCCGAAGCGCAACCCACCCATACCCCTACATTTACCCCTTACCTAACACTACGGGCAATTTAGCATGGCCAATTCACCTGACCCGCACATCTTTGGATTGTGGGAGGAAACCGGAGCACCCGGAGGAAACCCACGCAGACACGGGGAGAACGTGCAAACTCCACACAGTCAGTCGCCTGAGGCGGGAATTGAACCTGGGTCTCAAGCGCTGTGAGGCAGCAGTGCTAACCACTGTGCCACCGTGCCACCCACTAATCTACTGTCTTTACCTGGTCTGGCCTAGATCTTATTCCAGACTCACAGCAAAGAGGCTGATGTTTAACTGCCCCTTGTAACATTAGCACTGGACAATGAATGCTGGTGTATCCAGCCATTCAACAATTAAAAAAAACTTTTAAAAAAAAATTCCTTGCAAAAAAACTAAAAATTGCTGGAAAGTCTTAGCAGGACTGGCAGCAGCCGTGGGAAAAAATTTTAAGAGTTAAATGTTTCAAGTCTAGTGACTCTTCCTCAGAACTGATAGTAGTTAGGAAAACGTAGTTCGGGAATGGCTGTTAATAGGGACAATAGGGAGTAGCTAACAATAGGGAGTGTGTAACAGTAGACCATGTGATAAATCCTGATGAAGGGCTTTTGCCTGAAACATCGATTTTCCTGCTCCTCAGATGCTGCCTGACCTGCTGTGCTTTAGCAGCACCGCAGTCTCCACTCTAATCTTCAGCATCTGCTGTCCTCATTTTCACCACGTGATAACATAGCCCAGTGTGTGGTTTGTGTGTTTGGGGCAAGAGAAGTGGTGTCTCAAGCCCTAAAATTGATATTGAGTCCAGAAGGCTATAGATTTCCAAATCAGTAAATAAAGGTTCTGTTCTTCCAGCTTGTGCTGAGCTTCACTAGAGCACTGCAGTAAGTCTGCGACAGAGACTGGAAACTCAGGGTCGCTAATTGTCCCAATGAGCCACCATTCATTCTCCTAGACTGGCCGTTCTTCTCTCTCTTTGGGGGTTCTATCTCCACCAATCATTTACTCTTCACTCCCTACTTTCTGCACAAAAACCAATCATTTCCTTGCTATCATAAGTGCTGAAGGGTCATGAACCCAAAATGTTAACTCTGCTTTCTCTCCACAGATGCTGCCAGACCTGCTGTGATTTTCCAGCAATTTCATTTTTTATTTTTGATTTTTAGCATCCAGATATCTCTTGGTTATTTGTAACCATACTGTGAAATGAAAACCGTATCTAAGTCATTTGCTATTAAAATCTTATTTACTTTCAAGGCATTCTAAAATGTAAAATAGTTTTCAGTCACAGAATACCTATGATTATTAATGGCCCAGACTAACCACAGTTATTGCATTATTTTTATTGCAAGAGAGTTAAATTATCAATGAAAGAAGTCAAAATTAGTTCATGGTAAGAAACTAACCTTTGCAATGGATGTAGTGTGACAGAAAAGCAAAAAAAACCCACTCTGACAAGGTTGGTGTCTTTGCTAGTATTAAGAACAAGCCTTTGTTTGATGGTGAACACAGTTCTGTAACCGAGACCACAGTTGCTGGTGTCAAACAGATAGCCTTAAAACAACACTGTCAACATTATTTCTGTTTAAAACAATAATCTGTCACACGAGTCAGAGCTATATCTGAAATCTTAATTTTTTTTGTTGCATTCACATTTTAATTTTAATTTTTAGTAACAATGGCAATTGTGTAGAATCTTTCTCGTGGACAGTCCACTCTGTGTGGATCAACACACAAACAGCGCTCACTCACAATAAATTGTTGCGGAAGGTAATAGCACACCAGCTGGAAATTGTTTTGATAGCTGCCTGATAGTTTGAGCATAGTATCAATTAGCAAGGATTTTTACAGAAGGCCACAGACATATCTGTGCTTTTGCTATAAATTATATCCAAAGGGCCATTCTTTCTGTCACTACTTCATATACATGCACGTGCATAATTTCAAACTGTACATGCAAGAAACACAGTAAAACAAAACAATGAGTTTAAATTATTTTCAGCCATTAAGTTCAAGCTATATTCCTTCTGCACAATATCTGGCCTTCCAATCTTTTCCCTCAAAGAATGACTAATCTTTTGGCCAAAACTGATCTTAAAATCCTCCACTATCCAAATGTTTCAGATTCACACTGGGCAAAGCCAATTAGAGAGGCTTGCTACAGAAGATACAGTTACAACAATCCCAAATTCTGTTGTGATTCCCATGACTTTACAATTGTAATTGAGTTATCATGGCAGGTCTTTCTTGCATAGTAAGTACTTTTACACAACACTTCCTAAAGACGTGTTACCAAGAATGTCACAATATCAGGTAGCCAGAAATCTATCATTTACTTGAGATAAGTGTGCACTGCTGATCTGTCCGTGGCATACATGATTTGTTACTAACTGTTGCCATTAACATTTCTGATCTACGAGTGTAAATTTTTCCCATTGGCAATCACTTACTTGTAAACAGCTGTTCAAATATGACAAAATAGCCAAACCGAAATAGCATGAACAAGATTACGTGAGTACAAAAAATATCAAGTATGAAACGAGAACATTAAGCAAAAAGGATTTGTAATGGTTTCAATGCCAGGTTTGACTTCCAACTGAATAAACCATATTTATGAAGGGACAGTAACCCAATCCATTTGAGAGAGCTTGTGGAGAGAAACTAATAATGAAAGCTGCCAGTTGCTTCCTGTCAGTTATTAGCCAGCTCTACTTTAAGGACCTAGATTAACCCCTCAAAATGCCAGTCAAGTGTTCTGGTCATACTAACCAGTAGAGGCTGGAATCTGAAAGCACTCCAGCATTTAAGAGGCTTTTCACGGACAGCAGGATCTGATGTTGTTTTGCCAGGCCACATAATAAATAGTAATGCCTGATTTTTTTTTTATTTGTTTCAAGTGTGCAAACATGTCACCCAGATGAACAACCTGCTTCAAAAAAAAATGAAAAGCAGAATTTTACGATGCCCTGTCAGCGGGAGTGGGCGTGAAGGACGGGGTCTGCAAAATTATAGCCAGTTATTTGTCGCTATTTCAAAGGTCAGGGAGAGGATGTCAGGGACCTGAGGGAGAGTTAACTGGTTGTGGAGCAGGTGTCTAGTGCAGGGTGAGCTCGCCATGAGCACTACTTGTTTTATTTTGAAAGAAGGCCCACCACCTGCTAAACTTTGTCCCCCAAAAAGTAAAATTTCTGCAGAATGTTTACCAGTAAAGAATCAAGCTTTATAAAAAAAGAAATTGAAGAAAAAACTCAAATTGAAACATTCTCATAACCAAAAAAAATCAACAAATCAAAAGCAAATGTCTCACTTGTGTCTATTTTGATGCTTTTTGGATTTTTTTTTCTTTCTCTCCTAAATGTCCATTTTCACAATCTGACATTTGCTTCCTCTTATCTATGCTAAGGACTCATCAGTGCTGCTTTTGACTCAAATATGCTTTTTCTAATGATATGACTCTTATCATGATTAACAGAGCGACCTAATGTTCTCTTCCACTCTTTTTAATCATAAGAACATAAGAAATAGAAGCAAGAGTAGGCCATCAAGCCTTACAGCCTGCTCTGCCATTCAATAAGATCATGGATGATCTTTCCGTGGACTCAGCTTCACTTATCTGCACACTCACCAAAACCCTTAATTCCTTCACTGTTCAAAAATCCACCTTTGCCTTAAAATCATTCAACAAGGGAGCCTCAGCTGCTTCACTGGGCAGGGAATTCCACAGATTCACAACGCTTTGGATGAAGAAGTTCTAAATCTGCTCCCCTTTATTTTGAGGCTGAGCCCTGAGATCTAGTTTCACCTGCCAGTGGAAACAACCTCCCTGCTTCTATTTCCTTCATAATTTTATGTAGTTCGATAAGATCTCCCTCATTCTTTCAATTCCAATGACTATAGTCCCATGTCTACTCAGTCTCTCCTCTTAAGCCAATTCTCTCAACTCCAAAGTCAACTTAGAAAACCTCTTCTGCACCCCCTCCAGTGCCAGTAAATCCTTTCTCAAATAAGGAGACCAAAATTATAAAGTACTCCAGGTGTGGCATCCTATATACCTGCAGCATAACCTGCCTGTTTTTAATTCCATCCGGTCACAGCAGATTGGAAAATAGCAAAGGCCACTTTTTAAAAAGCAGGTAGACAAAAGGCAGGTAACTATATGCCAGTTAGCTTAACTTCTGTAGGGGGGAACCTTGTCCCATCGGGTAGACACAGCATGGGTTCATGAAAGGCAAGTCATGTTGACTAATTGATGGGAATTCTTTAGGGACATTATGAGCATGGTGGACAATGCAGAATCGGTAGATGTATCTGGATTTACAGCAAACATTCAACAAGGTACCGTACAAAAGACTGCTGCATGAAATAAAGGTACACGGCATTGCGGGTATGCATTAACAGGGATAGAGGATTGTTTAACTAACAGAAAGCAAAGAGCACCAATAAATGGGTGTTTTGCTGGTTGGCAATCATTGGCTCAGGGATCAGTGTTCAGACTGAAAATGCTTATAATTTACACATAAATGATTTGGAGTTGTGGACCAAGTGCAGTGTGTCAAAGTTCACAGACCACACTAAGATGGGTGGTAGGACAAAGTGTGCAGGGGACACTGAAAATCTGCAGAGGGATATAGGTAGGTTAAATGAGTGGGAAAGGTCTGGCAGATTGAGTACAATATTAGTAAATGTGAGGTCATCGATTTTGGCTAGAAGAGGGGCAAACTGAACCATTACTTAAATGGAGAAAAAGTGCGGTATTCCGCTGCGCAGAGGGACCTGGGTGTCCTTGTGCATGAATCACAATCTTTATGGCAACCTCCAGTATCAGGGGCTATTTGAAATTCAGAAGACAAGCAGATTATGTGTCATCTTACTGGACGGTGAAGCAAACATAAGAGGCGAAAAGGCCTACTTCTGCTCCTAAACTGTCCATCCTTCGTCTTGGCTTCAAGAATTATATAAAAAGTTGTAACTTGTCAACTGAAGCAAAATACTGCAGATGCTGGAAGTCTAAAACAAAAACAGAAAATGTTGAAAATTCTCAGCAGGAAAGCGAATTAGAAATGCTATTGCAGATGCTGTGTGACTTGCTGAGTATCTCCAACATATTTTGTTATCAAGAATACTTTCTAAGTCTTAACATATCTATCCTAAAGAGTTCTACAGTACAGAGATCAGTGTTTCAGTGTCTAAAACCAGTTGCTTTTTAAAATCCCCATGTGGTACGGAGTTGAATCACCATGTTCCACCTACCTAGGTCACACAACGGCAGCATCACAGAGAGAGACAATTTTGGCTCACTGAGTTCATGCTGGATTTCTGCAACAGCAATTCAGGCAATCCTGAATATCCTTTAATAGTTCTTCATTTCAAGAAGCCTTTGAACAATGAATACACTCTGCTTCAGCAATTGATCTGTGGTAGCAAACTGAAAATGTTATATAGTCTTTTAATTTTCCATATGATTTTGAATATTTTTAATTTGCTATTAATATGAACATAACCTTTCTAAATTTCAAAAACCTCAATCCTGGTGCTCTTTAAGCTTTTCAGCTTTAGTGAAACAAAATTCCCTAACTTGTCAAATAGTACATTATAAACACAGTCTTGTGTACTCTACTTCCCCATTACATTTAAAATATTTCTGTACCTGAGGGGGCAAAGCCACACAGAAGATTTTCAACTTGCATTAATTTCATATTATTCCTCATTTTTATATTCTATGCCTCAATAATATAAATGAATTATTGTTTTCAAATTATTTGACCCGAGTTCTCAATACTAGTCATCAGCAAAATAAAGGTGTTCTTTTAGTCCATTTAATATTTGGCATTTGGTGTGCATTTCATTCCTAAAAAAATGCTGCTTCGTATGTTTCTACACTGAACTGAATCTGCTACCTATCTGCCCATCCTACCAAACGGTCTCTGTTATGAAATCATTGCCCATACTCATTGTAACAACCTGAAGTCATCAGCAAATTTCAATACTGTTGTTTAAATCCTTGACCCTGACCTCAGGCTTTTTCTGAGACATTTACAGAAATCTTTACAATCTATTATTTTATTCTTACACAAATTTTAAAAAGAAATCAGGCTGGGGCTGTAGGTTGCGCTGGCTGGACCAGCAGTTATTACTTATTCCCAAATCCCCTCAAGAAGGAGGCAGTTAACTTTTTGATAGCTGTAGTACATTTGCCGTAGGTACACACACAGTGAGTCAGGGAGGGAATTTCAGGATTCCGACCCAGCAAAACAGGGAAGGAATGGTGAAATATTTCCAAAATCATTGTGAATGGATTTCTCACATTCAACCTAACTTGCTGGCCACAAGGCTACATTCTCTTTACGTGTTTGAATCTTGGACACGAGATTAGATACCTAGGTCAAAATATCCTGGTGAGCCTATGTTTCACTGTTCATGATGGAACTCATATTTGCTACTTTCAAGTTATGCAGTGGCTTTACAAATTCAAGTTCTACCTCCTCTTATAAAAACCAAAGAGACAAAATATGTCTTTCGTACCTCCTATTGTTGCATTGTATTACATGGCCAAAATTTAATCCCAGTTATTGACATGTTTGACTCTCTACTCAATGGAATATACCCCAAGTACTTCTTCACAAACTGTCTGAATATTTTCTCTTGATTTGTTTATTTAAATTCATACAAAATTCCTCTGAATCATGTTTCAAGAGCTTAGACTTGGCGGATAGGGATCAATCAGGTTGGAGAGCAAGCACCCTGCCACCTTCCATTCTCCAACTTGAGCAAGTAGACCAATGGTGGCGGAAGATTTGCCCGTTCCATTGCTGATTGAGGATCCTAAGGGGTCAAGTATAGCCTGCCCGCTGTTACATCCTAACATCACTCATCTGTGGCCTGACATTCAGTGAAGACACCCAGTATGGCTGGGCACCAAACTGACAGCAGCCATCACTTGATTTATAGTCATAGAGGTGTATAGCATGGAAACAGACCCTTCAGTCCAACCTGTCCATGCCGACCAGATATCCCAATCCAATCTAGTCCCAACTGCCCATACCAGCCCATATGCCTCCAAACCCTTCCTATTCATTTACCCATTCAGATCCCTTTTAAATGTTGCATTCGTACTAGCATCTATCACTTCCTCTGGCAGTTCATTCCATACACATAGAACCCTCTGCGTGAAAAAGTTGCCCCTTAAGTTTCTTTTATATTTTTCCCCTCCTACCCTAAACCGATGTCCTCTAGTTCTGGACTCCCCCACCCCAGTGAAAAGACTGTCTATTTATCCTATCCATGCCCCTCAATTTTGGAAACCTCTACAAGGTTTCCCCACAGCCTCCGATGCTTCAGGGAAAACAGCCCCAGCCTGTTCAGCCTGGCAACATCCTTGTAAGTCTTTTCTGAATCCCTTGAAGTTTCACAACATCCTTCCAATAGGAAGGAGACCAGAATTGCATAGTATTCCAACAGTGGCCTAACCAATGTCCTGTACAGCCACAATATGCTTTCTCAATTCCTGTACCCAATACTCTGACCAAGAAAGGAAAGCATACTAAATGCCTTCTTCACTATCCTGTCTGCCTGTGACTCCATTTTCAAGGAGCTATGAAGCTGCACCCCAAGGTCTATTTGTTCAACACCACTCCCTAGGACCTTACCATTAAGTGTGTAAGTCCTGCTAAGATTTGCTTTCCCAAAAATGCAGCACCTCACATTTATCTAAATTAAACTCCATCTGCCACTTCTCAGCCCATTGGTCCATCTGATCAAGATCCTGTTGCAATCTGAGGTAACCTTCTTCGCTGTCCACTACACCTCCAATGTTAGTGTCATTTGCAAACTTGCTAACTTTATCTCTCATGTTCACATCCAAATCATTTATATAAATCAAGAAAAGTAGTGGACCCAGCACTGATCTTTGTGGCACTTTACTGGTCACAGGCCTCCAGTCTGAAAAACACCCCTCCAATTTGAGTCAGTTCTATATCCAAATGGTTAGTTCTGCCCGTATACCAGGAGATCTAACCTGCTAACCAGTCTCTCATGTCGAACGCCTTACTGAAGTGCGTACAGATCACATCTACCACTCTGCCCTCATCAATCCTCTTTGGTACTACTTCAAAAAAAAAATCAAATTTGAGAGATATGATTTCCCACGCACAAAGCCATGTTGACTATTACTAATCAGCGGGTCAGGCAGCATCCAAGGAGCAGGAAAATCGACGTTTCAGACAAAAGCCCTTCATCGGGAATCCTGCTCCTCGGATGCTGCCTGACCTGCTATGCTTTTCTAGCACCACTCTAATCTAGAGACTTTGATCTCAAGCATCTGCAGTGCTCACTTTGCCTTATCCTTAATCAGTCCTTGCCTTTCCAAATACATGCACATCCTGTCCCTCAGGATTCCCTCCGATAACTTGCCCACCACCGATGCCCGGCTCACTGGTCGATAGTTCCCTGGCTTGTCCTTACATCTTTCTTAAACATCGGCACCACGTTAGCCAACCTCCAGTCTTCTGGCACCTCACCTGTGACTATCAAGGATACAAATATCTCAGCAAGGGGCCCAGCAGTCACTTCTCTAGCTTCCCAGAGTTCTAAGGTACACCCGATCAGGTCCTGAGGATTTATCCACTTTTGTGTGTTTCAAGACATCCAGCACTTCCTCCTCTGTAATATGGACATTTTTCAAGATGTCACCATCTATTTCCCTATAAACTATATCTTCCACATCCTTTTCCACAGTAAACACTGATGCAAAATACTTGTTTAGTATCTCCCCCATCTCCTGCAGCTCCTTGCTGATCTTTCAGGGGTCTTATTCTAGCCCTATTTGTCCTTAATGTATTTATAAAAACTTTGGGTTCTCCTTAACTCTATTTGCCAGAGTTATCTCACGTCCCCTTTTTGCCCTCCTGATTTCTCTCCTACTGCCTTATAGGATTCACTCACTCTATTCTGTCTATACCTGCTATATGTTTCCTTCTTTTTCTTAACCAAACCCTCAATTTCTTTAGTCATCCAGCATTCCCTATACCTACCAGCCTTTCCTAATAGGAATATACTTTCTCAACTCTCGTTATCTTGATCTGATGGACCTTCCTCTAGAACAGGTGCCACAGGGCTCTCACCAGCTGGCAAGGATCTATTTGCCTCCATTAACACTGACACTCGACTCTTCCTTCTCCTTCTCCCCATCTCCTGATACCTGAAAGTTTGAATTCACAGCCCAGCTTCAGCCATATTTTGATTGCTCTACAAAGAAAGAATGTGTGCATCATTTCCCGCAATCTCAAGGTGCATCAAAGCATTTCACAGCCAATTAGAGCTCTCAAAGTAACACTGTGGAGAAACAAACCTGTTCCGGTTGCTCAGGTGAATATTAAAAATCTGTCAGTATCATTGCAAGAAGAGCAGGTTGTTATCTTGGCCAACATACCTTTCACAGCCAACACCACCAATAGCAGACTAACAGAGCTATCATCTTGCTATGGTCAGTGGGATCTTACGATGTACAAAATGGCTGCTGCACTTGCTTCTCTTACAACATTTACTGTATTTCATAGGATTTAGTGTATTAATGGATTCTGACATTTTGGAGAGCCCAAAAACCTTCTGTCTTTTATTTTGCTGACAGCTAACAGTATTTTCTTAATTAGCCTGACTCCATTTTCCTTTTAAACCATTGTGAAATTATTTGGCTTAAATGTTCACCTCAGCTTTTCAATTAGAAACATGTTTGGGGATATTTGTTGGATTGGTTGACCTTAAAAATTTCTGGGAGATCGACAGAAGTCTGGAGAATTTGGACTGCACATAAACATGTCAGGAATGCCTGCAGACAGGTGGCGAGGGGAGCTATACTAAACTGCTTTTGATTTGATTTGTCCACTGTTTTGCTGTTCACAGGAAATAAAATACCAGACTGCACGTTAGCAGACTGCCTGACAAATTGGACAGTGTGTGACAGCTTGGGTTTACTTTACTTAACCATCTACTCTATGAATGCATAGCTGTAAGAGTTTTCTCTGTGGAATCATTATTATTGTTTCTTACGTGTGTTTCGTTTATTATTTTTGGCCTTTTCTCTACTCCAGCATTTAGAAGCTTCAAAGTGCTTAAGATATATGGGGATAGTTAAAAAAATTATATAAATTACTTGAAGCATTAACTTATTCAGAACAGAGCTCTGGCTCCAACAAAGACAGAAGAACTCCTTCGAAATACAATGAAATAACGCTTTGGTAAACTTGGTTACCAAATGAAATGCTGAGTTTATTGTTTGTATGTTGGAATGCAAAAACTTTGTAAGGACCCACACAATGAAGCTGGCATTATTTAGTTAGTTCACAGTTTTTATGATCTAAAAGTTTTTATGAACATTAAAACAAATAAATATGCTTG
Source organism: Hemiscyllium ocellatum (assembly GCF_020745735.1). Classification (NCBI taxonomy): domain Eukaryota; kingdom Metazoa; phylum Chordata; class Chondrichthyes; order Orectolobiformes; family Hemiscylliidae; genus Hemiscyllium; species Hemiscyllium ocellatum. Next base: position 45,315,815 of record NC_083401.1, read on the forward strand.
TTGTCCACCCAAATTTCAGCAGTCATGTTAATTTTAATAAAAGGTTAAAAATAAATTATTGAATTTCTTTGGTTCTCATTAAACCCCTACTGGTCTATATGCACTTGATGCATTGCCATGCAAATGAATGAAGCAGCATAAGTCTTTAGGGCCCAATGTTTGAAAATTAGTTTGTGCTGTGTTCTCAGCCATATCTGTTAAATGTTCTTCCCTCCCTATGCTCTATCACTGGTGACAAGCTTTCACTGATCTCCACTTACACTCTCCTTCTAAATCCCTTCTCTTCTTGCATCCTTAATTCTTTTCAAAGGTTTGCTTAATACCTCTGCCTTTGTCATAACATTTTTTTGGTTGTACTACCTTAAGTGTCACCCTTTTCAACTCCTATTCTTATCAAATGCCTAACTGTAAATATCTTGAACACATGTTGCACCATTAAAAGTACTATAACTGTAAATGCACTCAATTGGCTTTACTAATATAAACCTTTGGGAGAGGGTAAGGCGGCCAGTTCTACCCTGTTATCCTGTAATCCCATAATCCCTTACAAATTTGGACATCAAGAAAGAAGACATACTCACCCCACATCTCATAAACTAGACAAATTATTGGCATTCAGTTCAAAATACACACATGAATGGTTCTGTGCAAGTTAGCAACCAGAAACTTGACAATGATCACAGAAGTGTAGGATTCATCCACTTGGGACAGCAGGTAAGAATATTTGAAAGGAAAAGCAAGAAAAGGAATACAATAATATAATTTAGCAAACCACTGATTTATTTTTCCTTCACTGCAATTAAATGGATTTGCTAAATTTAAACGGTGCATTGGGCCCATTTCCAGATCAACTCTTAAATTACAAGGCTACCAAAAGCAGAAGTAATTTTAAACACAGTAAAAATCTCAGTAATGTTTCCAGTTAGTACAGGATTCACAAGTAGTTAGGATTCTTCTTGAAGACAAGCATTCAGACAGTTATTGCATTTTCTTTTGACACCCTGGGGTAAAGCTGCTACTGTTTCAGCCCGGGAGGTCAGTATAACAATTAGCGTACAGATGAGGTTTGTGGAAAACAGCTCAGCTAAGACGAAACATGATTTAGGCTCTGATTTACGGTACATTGTTTCCCTTTTATTGCTAAGAGGCCGATTTGTACGTATCAAGAAACCTACAATATAGAATAGTAGCCACATGGGAGAAAGTTACAAGGTAGTCTAACATCACCTAGGGATTCCAGTGAAGTTATATACCGTGGAGAACAGAGCTCAAGCAATTTACAAGTCACCTGAATCGCAAAGTTTGAGTTTATATTCTTGTAATTTTCTCTTGGTATTTGTTGTTTTATAAATCAATATACACCCTCTTATCATTTTTTGGGTAGAGAATATTTTTGTGTTTCTTACTGTGCTTGGGAATTCTCCACCATCTCAATGTGCTTTTGAGTGACAGTCACAAAAGGTAATTGTACTCTTTTGGAGTAGACATAATAGCAGTTCTTACAGGAAAAATAAACTAATTTGCAGTATGTTAGAGTAAAATTTCATTAGTGGCACATAATCAAATATTTCAACAATTCAAAAACGAGAGACTAGCGTACAATGCCTGCGGCATGCTAACAGAATGTTGTAGTAATGGACTTTACTATTGATGGCTCATATTTCACAATATGATCAGCATTAGATTCAAGGCAATAAAATATTTTAAAATCTTCAGCTGTGAAGAGTCACAAAGATATTCAAATGCCTTTCCCTTTTCGAAGCTAACTGATATGCTGTGCATTTCCAGCTCATTCGGTTTTTAATCTAACATGTTTAGTTTTGCAAACAGCTAATTATTGTTAGGACAGTTAGATTCAATCAATCGCCCAATTTTCCATTCAGTTGTTAATTAGTTGGAAAGATTAAGTCACATTAGGGTAAAACCAAATCACCCCATCTTCATGTTCCAATGCTGTGTATGGACTGGATTTAGATAAAGTCAAGTTGGCATAAAGGCAAGTGCTTAGAATAAACACAAGTTGGAGGCTATGAACAGTAATCACATACTTTATAAACATACACATACACACTGCACTTCGACTTAAATAATGTGAAGATTAGTGAAGATATAAATAAATATTTTCATGGGCAGCGTTTCATCCCCTTGATATTTTCACATGAACAATTCTATCAACAGGATTTATTTTAAAAGTCAGAAGTTACACTCTCTGACAGATGAGTGGAAAATATATCTCAGAGTGAATGTGACAGGATATCTGCCTTCCCCTCCTAGCACTTGGTAATATGCACTGTTGAAGAATGTTAGATAGCTGTGGAACTGTACCCAACATAAATTGTCACCCTCACTAGAAGGGAGGTAAAAGGAAGTTAAAAATATTTATGATGAAATATTGACAGAAACCATGTTGATTTTTGACATCAGTGACACTAAAGCAGAAACATGGAAAAATTCTCAAGTGATTTGTTGAAAATTTTAAGAGTGTGAATGCAGTAACAGGCTTGATCTTTCTACACTACTGTCCTCAGAATTGTTATCAGCTCTTAAATCTATAACAAACCCTCAGGGTAATAGCTAAAATAGTAAGTACGAAAGACTGATAAGACATTGACTTGTTAAACAGCCTTTTCAAATTTTGTAAATGCCTTAATGTATGATTTCTTATTAAAAAGACTACTTTAAGTTGGTATATGTCAAAATCATATCTTTGCAGCCAAAACCAGTCAGTTTATCTAGCACAACATCACTATGATGAAAATAACCATTTACAATGAAGACCATATACACAGACCACCATATTTTTGTTATTGTAAAATTGAAAATCTGAGATAAAGTGAACCTTCTTACTACCACTATTTTAGTGAGGCAAAACATACAAAGATTTTCTCTCAGAATCATTCACAAATTTCTGCTGAATTTTGTTTCCCAAATAAAGTGGAACTAACAACACAATAAAGTATGGAACTGCAGATCAAATAAAAAAAAAACCTCTTTCACCTTCTGCTGTAAATTCCCAGATCTAAAGAATAGAACAATGGAGTAAGAATGAAATTATTTAGTTTAGCTTTAGAATTGGAATTAGGAGATGAAAAATAAATCAAAAGTGGTCAGTTAACAACTCTGTACTTAGTGACACATGGCACACAAAAAGTTAACTTTTATCAAAGAACAGGAATTATGTTATTCACAATCTTTGTTTTGAAATAAATAATGTGCAACTGCAATGGAAAGTGCCTGGCAAGAAAACAGCGTTTTGTAAAAGCCAGCAAATTTCCACCAATTGATGGATACATACATAATTATATCACATGCTACCGATATGATTTGACAGCCAAGGCTTGATCATTTGTCAGGAGGAATAGTGCAAAACTAATGTTTTCACCCAGCAGGGTTTTCATGTAATTTCACATTTCTATCAAAAGTACACAGACAGAAAGAAGTCTGAGGAGTTGTAAATGACGTAGTAGGGCTGCAAATGGAAAAGAAACCAACAGACAAAACTTTCTCACTTGGTGTTTTACAGCTCAGGTGCATTTCTAAAAGCCATATTAAGGCTAGGTCTTTTTGTTTCTGCATCAGTCGTCTCGAAATACTGTGGTACCTGAACTCAAAGGATGTAATTTAACACAATATTCAACATTACTACTCCTCACAAAAGTATTTATGGATTTAATTTGTATATGCATTACTGAACTTACAACATTTATTTCGGATTATAAATTACAGAACTCAGACACAGACTTATACTTTGCAAGCTTGCTTTTCTCATCAAGATAGTTTGCTAGTGGTTTGACAAACTTTTTCAACTAACATGAATGGATAATTTTCCTGAGACAAATTTTTCAGTTCTATTAATATTGTAAAATGTGATGAGCTGTGATTATATATTACTTGCACTGAAGCATCATCAGCATTAAGCTGACTCTTTTGCGACTCTTTGTACTACTACGTAAAATACATTAGTAGCTATTTATGAAACCGAGTATTGAAAATGCAAAAGGCGTTTTCAACTCGACACTACATGAAAGCATCCTATCGGCTTATTTCAAGACGAACTGCTCTTAGTTCTAATTTAATTCAGCTAAAATTGTATAAGGTGCTCTTCTTTCTTTGAGAAGGAAAGGGCAGCATGGTGGCAGTGGTTAGATAATTGCTCCTGTGAAGTGCCTAAGGGCATTTTACTATGTTAAATATGTTATGTAAATTCAAGTCGTTGTTAGTGAATTAACACTTCAGTGGCAGATTAGTGTTGTTACAGATGAGATTCTCACGGCAATGAGTTTGAAAACTCAACATAATCACTGCAGAGAAAAAACTTCAACGAGTCCACTTGAAGGTTCAAAAAGACAAAAGCAATATATCAGCTACGTTTACACACTTGGCTTTAGAAGGACAAGTCAGGGATAAAATTTCTTTTAACTGGCTATAGACAAAAGTTTTCCATCAACGTCAATTCTTATTTCAATCTTTTTTTGCATGATGCTCGAATTAAATAAGTGCTGAAGGCAAAGTAGAGAAAGAAATACTTTGGAAAAATTACAGAAAAAATTTCTAAAAGCATCAGCATAGGATATTTTTAAAAAAGATTAGAATCTAAAGTTGCATTATAAGACCATAAAACATGGGAGTGGAAGTAAGGCCATTCGGCCCATCGAGTCCACTCCGCCATTCAATCATGGCTGATGGGCATTTCAACTCCACTTACCCACATTCTCCACGTAGCCCTTAATTCCTTGGGGCATCAAGAATTTATCAATCTCTGCCTTGAAGACATTTAGCGTCCCGGCTTCTACTGCACTCTGCGGCAATGAATTCCACAGGCCCACCATTCGCTGGCTGAAGAAATGTCTCCGCATTTCTGTTCTGAATTGACCCCCTCTAATTCTAAGGCTGTGCCCACGGATCCTAGTCTCCTCGCCTAACGGAAACAATTTCCTAGCATCCACCCTTTCCAAGCCATGTATTATCTTGTAAGTTTCTATTAAGTCTCCCCTTAATCTTCTAAACTCCAATGAATACAATCCCAGGATCCTCAGCTGTTCCTCGTTTGTTAGACCTACCATTCCAGGGGAAAGTGAGGTCTGCAGATGCTGGAGATTAGAGCTGAAAATGTGTTGCTGGAAAAGTGCAGCAGGTCAGGTAGCATCCAAGGAACAGGAGATTTGACGTTTCGGAAAGAAGGGCCTATGCCCGAAACATCGAATCTCCTTTTCTTTGGATGCTGCCTGACCTGCTGCGCTTTTCCAGCAACACATTTTCAGCTACCATTCCAGGGATCATCCGTGTGAATCTCCACTGGACACGCTCCAGTGCCAGTATGTCCTTCCTGAGATATGGGGACCAAAACTGGACACAGTACTCCAAATGGGGCCTAATCAGAGCTTTATAAGTCTCAGTAGCACAATGGTGCTTTTATATTCCAACCCTCTTGAGATAAATGACAACATTGCAGTCGCTTTCTTAATCACGGACTCAACCTGCATGTTTACCTTTAGAGAATCCTCGACTAGCACTCCCAGCTCCCTTTGTACTTTGGCTTTACGAATTTTCTCACCGTTTAGAAAGTAGTCCATGCTTGTATTCTTTTTTCCAAAGTGCAAGACCTCGCATTTGGTCACACTGAATTCTATCAGCCATTTCCTGGACCACTCTCCCAAACTGTCTAGATCCTTCTGCAGCCTCCCCACTTCCTCAGTACTAACTGCCTGTCCACCTAACTTCGTATCATCAGCAAACTTCGCTAGAATGCCCCCAAGTCCCTTCATTCAGATCATTAATATATAACGTGAACAGCTGCGGTCCCAAAGCTGAACCCTGCGGGACACCGCTTGTCACTGGCTGCCATTCCGAAAAAGAACCTTTTATCCCAACTCTCTACCTTCTGTCAGACAGCCAATCCTCAATCCATCCCAGTAGCTCACCTCGAACACCATGGGCCCACACCTTGCTCAGCAGCCTCTCGTGTGGCACCTTATCAAAGGCCTTTTGGAAGACTAGATAGACCACATCCACTGGGTTTCCCTGGTCTAACCTACTTGTCACCTCTTCAAAGAATTCCAACAGGTTTGTCAGGCACGACCACCCCTTAATAAATCCATGCTGACTTGTTCTAATCAGACTCTGCTCTTCCAAGAATTCAAAAACCTCATCCTTAACGATGGGTTCTAGAATTTTATCAACAACCGAGGTTAGGCTAATTGGCCTATAATTTTCCATCTTTTGTCTAGATCCTTTCTTGAACAAGAGGGTTACAACAGCGATCTTCCAATCATTCGGGACTTTCCCTGACTCCAGCGACTCTTGAAAGATCTCAACCAACGCCTCCGTTATTTCCTCAGCCATCTCCCTCAGAACTCTAGGATGTAGCCCATCGGGGCCAGATTTATCAATTTTCTAGCACTTTCTCTTTTGTAATGGCAACCATACTGAACTCAGCCCCCTGACTCCCTTTAATTGTTGGGATATTACTCATGTCTTCCACTGTGAAAACTGATGCAAAGTACTTGTTAAGTGCTCCTGCTATTTCCTTATCTCCCATCACTAGCCTTCCAGCATCAGTGTGAAGTCGCCCAATGTCTACTTTTGCCTGTCATTCGTTTCTTATGTATTGAAAGAAACTTTTACTATCATTTCTAATATTACTGGCTAGCCTACTTTCATATTTGATCCTCTCTTTCCGTATTTCTCTCCCACTGCTCTTGGCCACTTTATAGGATCTCTCTTTTTCTTTAATACATTCCCTGACTTCCTTTGTCAGCCATGGCACGTGCAATAGGCCAGTGCAATTGCACTGCATCACCAGCTATAATAGCCTTTGCAGTCAGAAGGTCAATGATTCAGGTAACACTTCACTTCACAATCTTGAGTACACAATTTAGCTCAGTGCTCTTATGATGCATTGGGAGAGTCCCTACCTCTGAGCCAAGAGACCCAGGTTGAAGCCCCAGAAGTGTGTCGGAGCATTTCTGAATGGTTTAAGTAAAATAATTTACAACCGAGGCTGCTAGTTTTGTACAGTGTTGAGAGAGGTACACACTATCAGAGATATCACATTTTGGATGAGGTGTTAAGCCAGATGAAGGGCTGGTGACCAGATGAAGCACTTTTGCCCAAAACGGCGATTTCGCTGCCCTTTGGATACTGCCTGAACTGCTGTGCTCTTCCAGCACCACTGATCTAGAATCTGGTTTCCAGCATCTGCAGTCATTGTTTTTACTCAGTTAAACCAGATCTGCCAACTCAAACTGACATTAAAGATCCCATCAGACTCTTCGATTGAGTGCAGCAATGTTCTCCTGGTGAGCTGAACAACAAGCACCCATCAAGTATTAGTGAGAAAACAGATTGCCTGGTCTTTTATCTCATTGACATTGACAGGACCACAACTATCAGACTTCCCATATATCAGTCAACACAGTTTAAAGATGCTCAATTGACTGGGAAGTGTCTTGTGATATTCTTAGCATTTGAAATGTGCTACAAAAAGAAATGTGAGTTTATTTCCTTTATTATTGTTTGAACCTTTCAAAATTGGATAAAAATAGCAATCATGCCATATGAATATTTTCATACCTAACTGGTAAATTTGTGATTTAAATGAAAGCTGTCCAAATAGGTTTTACAAAAGCACTGTATGAAAAATTATTAAGGTGAAACATTGTTTTGCTCTTCATAGATGCTGCCTGACATGCTGAGTATTTTCGGAATTTTGTTTATAAACCCTGTTACAGGAACTGGTTCATCAGAATAATCACGTCATCTTTCCTTAGCTGTTGCATTTTTAATGTTTTAAGCCTGCTCGCCAGAGGCCATCTGGCCCAAGATACTGGCTTAATTGCAATATTCAAACAGCAAATTATGCTATTATGGCACAAGATCTGTATTTTGCAAGCTAACTACAGCAAGATCAAAACCCACAGAGAAGTGGAATAAATGTCTTGGGTAGTAAAGCACCTTGAGCCTTGGCTCAATAGTAACAATGCAACTTCGAGATTGATAACATGGGTCCAGGTCTTGGGCGGTATGGTGGCTCAATGGTTAGCACTGTGGCCTCACAATGGCAGGGACCTGGGTTCGATTTGCCCTTGGGCGACAGTCCATGTGGAGTGTACATATTCACCATGCATCGTTGTGGATTTCCCCTCGGTTTCCTCCCACAGCCCAATGTTGTGCAGGTTAGAGGGGTTGCCCGTTCTAAGTTGCCTATAGTTTCCAGGGGAAAGCAGGCTAGGTGGAATAGCTGTGCAGGGTTACAGGAATAGGGTAGGGCTTGAGTCAGAGAAGCAGTGTAGATTTGATGGGCCAAGCAGCCCGCTTCCACAATGTGGAGAAAAGGCTATATATCTTCTGAGGATTTCCTCAGGTCCAAACTCCAATGGAACATGCTACCAGAGTCACAGGGTGAAGCAGTCCTTCTAAGGAGTATAAGATTCTGCATGAAAGCCATGGCCTTCAGCAACACTTGCAAGCAGGTAAAAAATTTCAATGGCCAAAACTCTTTGAGAAGCTATGTAGAGTTGGCCAGTGAGGAGGTACGGTAGCAGGTTGGTAAGGAGGTACACTAACAGGTAAGTGGGTTTGTTTTAGGAGATGTATTTTTGGCAAGGGAACAAAATATAGAGAGTTAGGCAGAAATTTAAAAAGGAGGCCCTGAGAGTAGTTATATCTGGATTATTCCCACTGCTACAAGCTAGTGAGGGGAGGAATAGGAGGATAGAGCAGATGAATGCATGGCTGAGGAGCTGGCGGATGGGAGAAGGATTCACATTTTTTGGATCACTGGAATCTCTTCTGGGGTAGAAGTGACCTGTACAAGAAAGATGGATTGCACCTGAATTGGAAGGGGACTAATATACTGGCAAGGAGATTTGCTAGAATTGCTCGGGATGATTTAAACTAGTAGGAGGGTGGATGAGATGGTAAGGTAGGTAATGGGAGTGGGTTATGTAAGGGTAAGGGAGGTCTGACTGCTTAGTGATGTTGGATGTCTGGTGGGATGGACTGGGTGTAAGCATACAGGTTGGAGCTGCAGATGTAAAGTGAGTCAGTGTTAGTGATAGAAATGGGGGTCAGTAACAGTCATTGGCAGGTCATGCTTACATAGCTAACATCTATTAGCATCAACTGGCAATGTGGAAAGATGACCCCTTGCGTCCTCAAACAGGAGGACAACTCCAACCTGACCAATCACAGTCCCATCAGTCTACACTCGATCATCAGTAAACTGAATTAAGGTATCATCAACAGTGCTATCAAGCAGCACCTGCTCAGTGATGCCTTGTTTGGATTCTGCCAGGACCATTCAGCTCCTGACCTCATTACAGCCTTGGTTCAAACATGGACAAAAGAGCTGAATTCCAGAGGTGAAGTGAGAGTGACAGCCTTTGACATCAGGATTTCATTTGAGCAAGTGTGGCACTGATGTGCCTGAGCAAGAAGGGAATCAATGGGAATCAACGAGAAAACTCTCCACTGGTTGGAGTCATACCGAACACAAATGGAGATGGTGGAGATTACAGAGAATTTGTCATCTCAGCTGCAGGACATCTCTATGGTATTCCTAAGGACTGTATGCTAGACCCAAACACCTTCAGCTGCTTCATCGATGGCCTCCTAGATCATAACATTTGATGTGATCTGCTAATGAATTGACAAGCTTCAGAACCATTTGTGACTCCTCAGATACTAATGCAGTTAACTTGCACATACAGGAAGACCTGCGCAGGCTTGGCCAGACAAATGGCAAGGTATGTTTGTGCCATACAAATGCCAGGCAATGACTATTTCCAATGGGATTCTGGGTGAATTCAAGATGGAGGATGGGGGTAAAATTTCTGGCTTAACAGGCTGCTCCTTTTTTTGAGGCATTTAAGGTGCTGGAGGTGATTTCCTTGATTTCCAGGAGCAGCAATTACTGTTTTATATGCTGCTGCATTGTTTCAGAACTTTCAGAGGTAAAAAAAGTCAAAACAACGGCACTTTTAAAAGAGAGAGGGACAGACAAAGGCAGTACATGGTCAGGTCAGTGCAGGAGAGGGAGAGAGCGCGCGAGCGAGAAACTGCACTGCTAACTGACACAGCAGTGAACATGCACAGTTACTGCCTTTGCTGGTTAATTCATGTGTCACTGTATATCAGAGTGCACCTTGGAAAATGAATAAACAATGAAGTTCACAACTAATCTTGAAGGAACCTCTTTGGGAGAGGTCACAGTACAGAAACAGATAAGTGAATAGTTTTCAGAACAGCCTTGCTGTAAATATACAACAGTCAGTAGAGTGGGTTCTTTCTTGATTAGATGTTTTATTTGAGATATGTCTCTTGATTAAGCTTAAAAATATTAGCCATAAGTATTAATTTAACCTGAAACAATGTTGTATACAGTAATAAAACTGTGCTATTTTCTGCATCTGTACATTGGAAGAAGCAATCAGGCCCTTCGTAGAGCAATATGCTCTTCCTGTACGATGTGGGAGTTTTGGGAGAGTTTACAGATTACTGAGGATTATATCTACAATAAATGCCGTTGGTTGCAAATCTGATCAGATCAAATGGATCAGTTGGAGCAATGAGGAATTGACAAGAACAGGGGGTGTGACGCGTGGCAGTTGTAGAAAGGGAGAAAAGTCACAGATACATAGATGGGTTAACTCCAGGAAAGGTAAGAGAGGTAGACAGGTAATGCAGGAGTCTTCTGTGCCTATCCCCATTTCAAACAAGAATGCTGTTTTGGAAAATGTAGAGAGTAATGGATTCTCAGGGGAACATAGCACAAACAGCGAAGTTTCTGATATTGAGACTGGCTCAATGTAACAAGGTGTACATCGGGTTCCAAATGATCGATTGTGATAGGGGACTCTAGTCCAAGCTACACAGACAGACATTTCTGTGGCCAGTAGCGAAAAATCAAGATGGTGCAGTGTCTCCCTGGTGACAGGATCAAGAATGAATCAGAGAGGATGGAGAATGCTCTCAAGGGGGAAGAGGGCCCGCACGAGGTCACTGTACACATTGGAATCAATGACATAGGAAGGGAAAAGGATGAGATTCCCTTAAGGGAGAACAGAGAGAGTTAGGCAGGAATTTAAAAAAGGAGGTCCTCGAGAGTAGTTATATTTGGATTACTCCCACTGCTACGAGCTAGTGAGGGAAGGAATAGGAGGATAGAGCAGATGAAAGCATGGTTGAGGAGCTGGCATATGGGAGAAGGATTCACATTTTTGGATCATTGGAATCTCTTCTGGGGTAGAAGTGACCTGTATAAGAAGGATGGATTGCACCTGAATTGGAAGGGGACTAATATACTGGCAGGGAGATTTGCTAGAACTGCTCAGGAGGATTTAAACTGGTAAGATAGAGGGTGGGATCCAGGGAGAAAGTGAGGAAAGAGATCAATCTGAGAAAAGAGCGAGTCAAACAGTCAGAGCAGGCAGGGACAAATGAGAGAACAAGATAGGACTGATAAAATAAATTGCATTTATTTCAATGCAAAAGGCCTAACAGGGAAGGCAGATGAACTCAGGTTCTGGATTAGTGGTGCTGAAAAATCTGGTTTCCAGCATCTGCAGTCATTGTTTTTACCTAGATGAACTCAGGGCATGGTTAGGAACATCGGACTGGGATATCATAGCAATTGCAGAAACATGGCTCAGGGATGGGCAGGACTGGCAGCTTAATGTTCCAGGATACAAATACTACAGGAAGGCCAGAAAGGAAGGCAAGAGAGGAGAGGGAGTGGCATTTTTGATAAGGGATAGCATTACAGCTGTGCTGAGGGAGGATATTCTGGGAAATACATCCAGGGAAATTATTTGGGTGGAAGTTAGAAATAAGAAAGGGATGATCACCTTATTGGGATCGTATTATAGACTCACTAATTGTCAGAGGAAAATTGAGAAACAAATTTGTCATGAGATCTCAGTTATCTATAAGAATAACAGGGTGGTTATGGTAGGGGATTTTAACTTTCCAGACATAGACTGGGACTGCCATAGTGTTAAGGGTTTAGATGGAGAGGAATTTATTAAGTGTGTACAAGAAAATGTTCTGATTCACTATGTGGACGTACCTACTAGAGAAGGTGCAAACCTTGACCTACTCGGGAAATAAGGCAGGGCAGGTGACTGAGGTGTCAGTGGGGAAGAACTTTGGGGCCAGCGACCATAATTCAATTAGTTTTAAAATAGTGATGGAAAAGGATAGAAGCTAATTTTGACGGTATTAGGCAAGAACTTTTCAAAAGCTGATTGGGGGCAGATGTTTGCAGGTAAAGGTTCAGGTGGAAAATGGGAAGCCTTCAGAAATTAGATAACGAGATTCCAGAGTCAGTATATTCCTGTTAGAGTGAAAGGAAAGACTGGTAGGTATAGGGAATGCTGGATGATTAAAGAAATTTAGGGCTTTGTTAAGAAAAAGGAGGAAGCATACGTCAGGTATAGACAGGACAGATCGAGTGAACCTTCAGAAGATTATAAAGGCAGTAGGAGTATACTTAGGAGGGAAATCAGAAGGGCAAAAAGGGGACATGAGCTAGCTTTGCAAATATGGTTAAGCAGAATCCAAAAGGGATTTTATAAATCCATTAAGGACAAAAGGGTAACTAGGGAGAGAAATGGGCCCCTCATAGATCAGCAAGGTGGCCTTTGTGTGGAGCTGCAGGAGATGGGGGAGATACGAAACATGTATTTTGCATCAGTATTCAATGTGGAGAAGGACATGGTTGATATAGGATGCAGGGAAATAGGTGGTGACATCATCAAAAATGGCCATATTTCACTGGAGGGAGTGCTGGATGTCTTGAAATGCATAAAAGTGGATTAATTCCCAAGACCTGATCGGGGTTCCTAGAACTCTGTGATAAGCTGGGGAAGTGATTGCTGGGCCCCCTTGCTGAGATATTTGTATCATCGATAATCACAGATGAGGTGCAGGAAGACTGGAGGTTTGCTAACATGATGCCACTGTTTAAGAAAGGTGTAAGGATAAGTGAGGGAACTACAGACTGGTGAGCCTGATGTCGGTGGTGGGCAAGTTGTTGGAGGGAATCCTGAGGGACAGGATTAACACGTATTGGAAAGGCAAGGACTCATTAGGGATGTAAACATGGATTTGCGCGTGGGAAATCATGCCTCACAAACTTAATTTAAGTTTTTTGAAGAAGTAACAAAGAGGATTGATGAGTGCAGAGCAGTAGATGTGATCTATATGGACTTCAGTAAGGCACCTGACAAGGTTCCCCATGGGAGACTGGTTAGCAAGGTTAGATCTCACAATACAGAGATAAGTAGACACTTGGGTACAGAACTGGCTCGAAGTGGAAGACATAGGGTGGTGGTGGAGGATTGTTTTTCAGACTGGAAACCTGCGACCTGTGGAGTTCCACAAGGATCAGTGCTGGGTCCACTACATTTTGTCATTTATATAAATAATTGGATGAGAGTATAAGAGGTATAGTTAGTAAGTCTGCAGATGACACTAAAATTGGAGGTGTAGTGGATAGCAAAGAAGATTACCTCAAATTACAACAGAATCTTGCTCAGATGGTCCAATGGGCTGTGGAATAGCAGATGGAGTTTAATTTAGATAAATGTGAGGTGCTGCATTTTGGGAAAGCAAATTTTAGCAGGACTTATCCATTTAATGGTAAGGTTCTAGGGAGTGATGCTGAACAAAGAGACCTTGGAGTGCAGGTTCATAGCTCCTTGAAAGTGGAGTCACAGGTACATCAGATAGTTAAGATGGTGTTTGGTCAGGGCATTGAGTACAGGAGTTGAGAGACCATGTTATGGCTGTACACGACATTGGTTAGGCCACTTTTGGAATAATGCGTACAATTCTGGTCTTCTTCCTATCGGAAGGATGTTGTAAAACTTGAAAGGGTTCAGAAAAGATTTATATGTATGCTGCGAAGATTGGAGGAGTTGAGCTATAGGGAGAGGTTGAATAGGCTAGGACTGTTTTCCCTGGAGCATTGGAGGCTGAGCGGGGACCTTCTAGAGGTTTGTAAAATTATGAGGGGCATGGATAGGATAAATAGACAAAGTCGTTTCCCTTGGGTGGGGGAGTCCAGAACTAGAGGACATAGGTTTAGGGTGAGAGGGGAAAGATATGAAAGAGAGGAAATATATGAAAGAGACTTCAGGGGCGACTTTTCACACAGATGATGGTGCATGTATGGAACGAGCCAAGAGAGGAAGTGGTGGAGGGTGGTACATTGCAACATTTAAAAGGCATCTGGATGGGTGTATGAATAGGTCAGAATATCTGGTCGGCATGGATGAGTGGGACTGAAGGGTCAGTTTCCGTACTGTACATGTCTATGACGCTATGAGAGAGAGCGAGAGCGAGAGCGAGAGAGAGAGACACATTCAGTAACATTTCTATCACTGAACTCCCAATATCAGCATTCTGGGAATTGACCAGAAACTTAACTAGATTAACTGCATAATCACTGTGGCTACAAGAATAGGTCAGAGGCTAGGAATCTTGCAGTTAGTGATTCATCTCTCGATTCTCAAAATCAAGGTTAGAGTGGTGCTGGAAATGCACAGCAGGTCAGGTAGCATCCAAAGAGCAGGAAAATCGATGTTTTGGACAGGAGCCTTTCATCAGGAATGAGACTGGAAGCCTTGGGGGTGAAGAGATAAATGGGAGGGGGAGGGGCTGGGGCTGGGGAGAAGGTAGTTGGGAGTGCAATAGGTCTCAATGTCTGTTCACCATCTACAAGGCACAAGTCAGGAGTGTGACAGCATACTCATTTGCCTGGAGGAATGCAACTCTAACAGCACTGAATTATGTTTGACACCATCCAGGACAAAACAGCCCACTTAACTGGCACCATATCCACATTCATTCTCTGCACCGGCTATGCTCAGCAGCAAGAGTCAGTATCATCTCCAAATGGCACTGAAGTAATTCGCTGAGGCTCCTCAGAGAGCACCTTCCAAATCCAGAACCACTTCTGTCCAGAAGGACAAGGACAGCATATACGTGGGAACATTACCACTTCCAAGTTCCCCTCCAATCAAGTCACCATCCTGACTTTGAAAGATATTGCTGTTCCTTCAGTGCACTGGGTTAAAATCCTGAATCTCCCTACATCAAATAAACACGTGGAAGTTCAAGAAGGTGTCTCACCAACAGCTTTTCAAGGATAATAATGGACGGATAATACATGCTGGCCCACCAATCTGGTACCCCATTAGTTGGTTTTAAAAACCCAGAATTTGGAGCAGGTTTTTATCTTTTTAAGTTCTCCTGAGTAACGATCCAGATAAATGAGTCACAACACTCTCGCAGAGAGTTAGGGAGATGATCAGGAACTTCCAGATGGTGGGCAATTGCCCATTAGAAGTTAAAACATCCTGGATAATTACAATTTTCAATTGGAATCGCTGTAGGGTCCAGATCTACATCTTTCAGGGTATATCCAATCTCTTACTATCCAGAGACCATAAAAGCTGGGCTGTAATTTCAAGCCCCACTCCAGGGCTTAAACACACAATCTTGGCTGGAACTTAAATGCTGTAGTAAAAGAGTGACATACTGTTGGAGATGCAAACTTCCTGAATAGATACACTGAGATCTTGGATGGGTTTAAAATATTCCATTGCATTACTTATATTCCCAAACCAAACTAGTTCTCCTGCGTGGACTTGGCCCACACCCTTCTAAACCCTTCCTACTCGTGTTCCTGTTCAAATGTCTTTTAAATGTTGCAACTGTAACTGCATCTACCATTTCCTCTGGCAGTTCATTTCACATACAAAACCACCCTCTTTGTGAAAATGTTGACCCTAGTTTTGAACACCCCCACCTTAATCACCTTATCTATGCCCCTTATGATTTTATAAACCTCTGCAGGTCACCCCTCAACCTCCCATGCTCCAATGAAAAATGTCTCAGCCTATCCTTCTAACTCAGAGCCTCTAGTCCTGGCAACATCTGGGTGAATCTTTTCCAAAACCTCTCCAATTTAATGATATTCTTGATATAGGAGGGCAGCTAGAACAGTATACAATACTCTAAAATCATCAAAAACATCACTGTAATATCTGAAATAATTGGTAATTTATTTCATTGTAATTATTTAGCAGTGATATTCTTGGCATGTCCTGAAGTCTAAGGCCTCTACGAAATTCAAGTTCTTTCTTGTCATGGTCCTCGTAAAATTGCTATGAAACTAATTTCAATGTTAAACAACAATCATGGTGGGAAAGTCTAAACCACATAGCCATCTCAAAATCCCATGAATGCGTTGTTTAAAAGAACCACCATAGGGTCACAGAGGTCTTGTGGCTCATCAGAATGCAAAGATCGAGGGGGATGAGACCGTGAAAAACCAAAGCTAGTAAATTTATTTTATTTGTTGACATACTAGGACCCAGTTCAGATCATTAAAACCAGAAATAATGGGGAACCAGGATTCAGTGCAGATTTGGGCAACAAATATTTTACATCAACTTGTTTTCAGGAAGATGAGGATAGAAAATTAGCTGACAAACCACTGGAATAAGTGAGCCTGGAGGTGACAAAGGCATGGATTACAGTTTCTGCAGATACAGTAGGGTAGATGTACTGAGCTAAGAGCTTTCAGTGGCTTGGCTACTGGTGATGTTTTCAGCATGTTATAGTAGTAATTAACAATTTTCGAAAAAACCTTGAATCACACTCTGAGCCTAAAGGTAGGGACATCAAAGCAAAGAAAACATGGTGGGGTGGCAGATGAATCACGTGGCACACCAAGTGATCAGCTGATGTCAAATTTCTATCAACCAAATGTAGACTTCAGTATAATAGGGAGAGAAAAGTAAACAGCAGTGTGTTTTGAATTCAGAAGGAGCAAGAGAAGCGTGGTTAAAGCAGCAATGGTCACAGTACCTCTAAACACAAAGAAGGAAGTCTGATGTTGGATTACCCATCCACCCTGAATAACCATAACATGTAGGGACTATATTTAAACAGATCATCTGAAGGATACAGCCTCCATGGTGTAATATCCCCTCACTGCTGCACAAAGATGCCAACCTAGATTATACATTCGGATCCTGGAGTAGGTCTTTCTGAATCAAGTCAAAATAATTAGGCCATCCTGGAAGCTCACACATGTTTAGGTTAGTAGCAAAGGATCGCACATCACACCTAGTGCTTAACATTAAAATCATTATGATTGTAGTCATGGTGAAATATAAAGTGGAAAATACCAGTTATAACTGTCCCAGAACATCAAGATTGTCTTCAACACACAGAATGTAAGGGGCATATTTTGAGGGATCATAAAAAGGCAAAAGGTCCATCAAAGAAAATGGCTCAGTCAAAAATAGAAGCAGAGGGGTCATCAAGGAACCCTTGGAGAGATGGGCAAAACACCACTTTGAATTGTACTCTGGGAGAACACGGTCACTAAAGACATTAGAGACAACGTAGGAAGGCTGCTTGTCTTGGCAGAGCTGGATGTCAAATCCATAACAACGGCACTTAGTGAAGTGACTGGTTCGCTTGCCAGGCCCAAATCTCCAGGTGCTGATGTTGGACTACATCAAGCATTAGAAAGTCGCAGTCCTATGGACCCGCATGGAATTCTCTGTCTCTGCTGGAGGGGTGGGGGTGTTAATCCCCTGGACAGGCATGATGCCAAGTTCGTGACCTTGGACAAGAAAAAGGGCAACTGCAACAGTCACATTAATTATTGCAGCATCTCCCTGTTGATGGGATAAATATTTGTCAGTCAGACTGCAGATCTTGGCTGGACAAATCTAACCTGCAATCCCAGAGTGGTTTCAGAACAGAGAGATCTACAATTAGCATGATCTTCTTGGTCGGGCAGCTGCAATAAAAATACCAGGAATAAAGACGACCATTACATATTGCCCACATTGATATTACCAAGACCTGTGACTGAGAGCAGAGGCTGCCTATTTACAATGCTGGATAAAAACGGCTGTCGACAGAAGCAATTCAACATGCCCTCCTCTTTCCATGGCAATGATGGAAATTTTGGACCCTTTGAGATCTGCAGTGGGGTCCAACAGAATTGTGTTCTGGCACCGATATGTTCTTTCAGTTCTGAACAAGTCATATCTGACACAAAATATTCTCTTTCCACAAATGCTATCAGACCTTCTGAGTTTTCGAGCACTGTGTGTTTACTATATGAAGTCCACGAGACCATAATAAATCAGAATGGGAGTAGGCTCTTCAGTCCCTTGAGGCTGCATCGCTGTTCTTTGGGATCATGGTAGATCCAACATTTCTCATATCCACTTTCCTGCCTGGTCTTTGTTGAAGTCATATTTGCTCAGGTCAACTAGAGAGGGATGGAAAGCTGTTTAACCTTGTTCAATTGAGATCCAAGACAAAGACGATTCAAGTCAGAGAGCAGCTTTAAGCTAACAATGCTGCCATAACATTCCATACAGAGGAGCACCTTCAGCAGGTGTAGAGAGATTCACTCAGACCTGTACAAGGTTTGGTTTTCATCAGCTTCAAGAACAGAAATATCACAGTTCGAGATGCTGTCATACTGCCATTGATCAGCATTGACAATATACCACTGGAGATAGCTGATTGCTTCACATGTCTAAGCTCCACAATCACCAGCAATCTATCACCTGATGCTGAAATTGATACATATATTACAGAGATTAAGTTGAGTTATAAAATGTGTGGAATAAAGCAGCCTGACTGAGAACCATAAACCATGTGTCTGCTAAGTCTGCATTTTACACTGATGTGACTTGGATAACATATGTGGGCAGGAGAAAGGGTTCATAGTTCCTAACCTCATTTCCTCAGTCACATCCTTACCATCTCTTGGGAAAAAATAGTACAAATGCATAATTCCTGAAGCATGACACTGTCACCATGTGAAATGGATATGACCTTTTGGTGTGCATACCTCCACCGCGAGGGCATCTGCAAGTATGGCAAGAAGATGGTAAATATTGACATTGACAACTGAGGGCTGAATCATGGAGTCTGACTGCTTGGAGCAAAACTGGAACAGGTGAAAAGAATCCAAAGGGTCAGTTGGCTGAGACCAAGGGCACAGAGAAAACAGAGACCAGTGAATTGTGAAACTTATCAGCACACCATCTTCCTTTGTTGTTAATGACAGAGTGAGGCTCCTCATGAATCTTAAATAAAGCTGAGCACCATGGTGTAAGCCCTTATCTTACAAAATGTAATGGGCTGCAACCAAAACACAGAAGAGGAATGATCATTTGTTTGGAAGGCTCCTAAGTTGTAGAAACCGGAAGTTCCAATTTTAAACTTCAATCTTTTAAACATTGAGATTTCAGTTTATAAAATCTAAGAATAAAGCAAAATGGATATAGGCCTATTTGAAGTGTTTCATTTTTGGACTGTGGGAAAACTTTGTTTTTATTTAATGCATATGGCCCAAGACAAATAATTGTACGACACCACAATGTTGAAAAAAGCAGAAGATTAAACAAACAAAGTTAAGCAATTGTGATTAGATGAGACCCAATTTGAATTTTAAAAGCCTATAGATTGTAAGAGGAAGGAAAAGTCAAAAGAAGTAAAGAATGCATTGAGATATCAGGAAAGAATGAGTCAAGATTTCAATGAAGCAAAAATGCAAAGAGGCGGACAAATGCGTAGGATGGCTTATTTAGAGAGAGAAAAAAAACAAGGAACAGAATAGTTTGGTTACTTTGAAAACCTACTCAATTTTGTTGTGGTTTGTCTGCAACCATTATGCACAAGTGGGGGGTATATTGTTAATGCTCTTAACATCTTGAGAGACATTAGCTGTTCGCACTCAACACAAACATGATACAAGTACCGTGACTAAAACACGTCACATCAGGACAGGAACCAGCATGTTATCGGTTTCTCTTTTTTATATATATATATGGTAGTAGCATGGTAATGCACTATCATGTAGATATTACACTTAAGATGATTCTCTATTAAGTATTTTGTACTTGATAAGAATATTTCTTCATAATGGTTTTAGGTTTTATAACTCAGTGTGCTGCAAAGGGCAGATCATTCTTATATCGTGGAAAATTAAGAGTTTTTTTTAGTATAACTGGTCTGATTGATCCCTGTTTGTGCTCCAAACCCACTCCCCACACACACATCCCCAGAGTGCAGCTTATGCTACATCAGCTCAGATTTAGGGTTCATTATTTTGCATTCTCGGCAACACTGAGACCGATGCGATGAACATTAAACAAACAACTAGAGGGAAACTTTTCAGCTATTTTTAGCAAGCTCACTAATGAGAGATCAATTTCATGTTTGCATTTATCAGATCTTATTTAAGATGACAGAGAAACAAATTGCAGAAACAGTTTGCACAAATGATTGGGTGAAATATAAAGCTTTCCATTCATTGATCATTAATAATACTGGATACACACATTATTGTATATCATGTACTGGAACAGGCTAAAGGAGATTTTTTTGCGATGTCATTGTCATAATGATTTACTGAGCATTTTAAAATGAATATGAGAAATTTGGAAACTATGAAAACTTGAAGATCTGTGATGAAATGTGATTTTAATTCTCATCAAATCAGTACTTCACGATCAGTTTTAGAGCTGATATAGGGGTAGAGAAGAATAATATTTATGCATATTCTAGCATTCCATTTTATATATTTTCTTGAAGTTCCCAGAAATATGCTTGAAATATCCCGTTATTATTTGGCAACTTTCTTTACAAAACATGCAATATTTTGAAGTCCAATTTACATTGTAATAAATCCTTTTACACGTAATAAATTCTGATTTAAGTTTCGGACATTCAATTCAAATTTTAAATATTACAGAAGATACACACACTTGTAAACTCACACACATGCATAGCTCACCTGTAGTTTTCTTAGTATGGATGTACAGCATTTAAATTTGAGAAACAACTTGAGTTTGTAGAATAACATGGGCTTAGTTTAAATTCCAGGAATCCAATTTTAAAAATATCACAACTACATTCTTTAATTCATTGCGAAAAAGCCCCACCTTCAACTACAGTTTAAAAGTTATACATCAATAAATTGATGGATGTTTTATAATTAAAATGAAGATACATTCATCTCTTGATCATATAAAAAGCCATGTACTGCAATAATAGCAGGCATACCAGAGTTTGAGCTGATTCAAGTTTGAAAGTTGATACCCATGTGGAGATTTAAAACCTTAGGTTAATAATGATACATTTTCTAATGTTTCAAGCTGCATACTTCATTTTCTGATTGCAAATATAATTGAATGTGCACATACAACACTTTACACCTTTGACCAATAAAAGATATCCATGCTGACAGAAATGGCTTGTGGAAGTGTAAAATGATTCTGTTGGTAACATAGGGAATCTCACTGGTTACTTCAGCAAAATAAACACAAACCCATTCAAAAGTTTCCTCCAACTTAATTTTTCCCCACTCTCAAATTAATTTGATAAACTGGAACAAACTTAATTGACACCATATATTTACACCTTGCATGCCATTGAATTTTTATTGAAGTGATATTTTTGTAACTTCTCAATGAAAATGCAAAAATAAAAGAAAATTAAGTAATTCATTCACTTCCTTTTCCGTGAAGTGCAAATGTGATTTCTCCCTTTAGGAATATAGTTAAATCATTTTTATAAGCTCAACATTCAATTGCTATAACCCCTTTATAGCAATCAGAAAGCACAGCAATTCGTTAAACTTTGTCAGAACTAGTGCAATACTTTCTCAAACTGCTCACAAATGATGATAATAACACTGCCACTTACTGTATTGATCCACTTAACTATTCTTTTCTAACCAACAGCTTTATGACTTTGGGACTTAACACAAGAAAATAACTTATTTACTGTTGCCAACTCAGATGAATTAATTTGAACAGACCTGCAATGATCAGGTCACAAAACGGACATAACTTGCACAGCACAGGGAGAATAACCAGAACGTTTGGGAAGCAAAGCACCCCATACGCCTGGGCTTAAAATTCCCAGAAGACGTCCGCACTAAAATCTGGCTCAAGAAACAAAATCACTTCTAAAATCTGGACATTTTGCTGAAATCACTTAGACTATTTCTTAAGCATTCAGGTATTTCAGTTCAATACTGAAAATATTATTTATGACGTCAACAGAAGAACTCTGCTTTGTCACCCCCCCCCAGCTAGAACGCATTGCAGTTTTATATATTTAAATGCCCATGCTTTTTGCATCTACTGGATTGGTATTTGTAAATGTTTCTCTATTCCCTTTT